>NC_092343.1:375862570-377105070 GCF_046630445.1 Rutidosis leptorrhynchoides | reverse complement strand
GAGTCTGTATGGAGCACGAGCTATTGGTGCAGCTCCTGGTACAAGGTCTATCTGAAATTCAACGGATCGGTGTGGAGGTAGTCCCAGTAATTCTTTCGGAAATACATCGGGAAACTCTTTTGTGACGGGAACATCATTGATGTTCTTTTCTTCGGTTTGTACTTTCTCGACATGTGCTAGAACCGCATAGCAACCTTTTCTTATTAGCTTTTGCGCCTTCAACTTACTAATAAGATTTAGCTTCGCGTTGCTCTTTTCTCCGTACACCATTAAGGGTTTTCCTTTTTCTCGTACAATGCGAATTGCATTTTTGCAACATACGATCTCTGCTCTCTCCTTTTCAACCAGTCCATGCCAATTATCACATAAAAACTCCCTAACTCTATTGGTATCCAATCAATCTTAAACGTTTCGCTAACCAGTTTAATTTCTCGATTCTGACATATTTTATCTGCTGAAATTAATTTACCGTTTGATAATTCGAGTAAAAATTTATTATTCATAGGCGTCAATGGACCACTTTATTTAGTACAAAAATCTCTACTCATATAGCTTCTATCCACACCCGAATCAAATATAACATAAGCAGGTTTTTCATCGATAAGAAACGTACCCGTAACAAGCTCCGGGTCTTCCTGCGCTTCTTCCGCATTAATGTTAAAAACTCTTCCACGGCTTTGCCCATTATTATTTTCCTGGTTTGGGCACATAGTTTTGTAGTGGCCCTTCTTCCCACATCCGAAACAAGTAATGTGGGCATTATTTGTTCCTTTACCCGCTGAACCATAAACTTCGCACATTGTCGCACCATGACCCTTTCTATTACATTTGATACATGATGTTGAACAGTAAGTAGTTGGATGGTACCCTTCACAGCTTTGGCACGGAATTTTCTGATTTTGATTGCCAGTATTGTTATTGAGATTGTTGTTGGGATTGTTATTGTTGCGGTTGGTATTGTTGGTGGGACGATTGTTGTAGTTGTTGTTGTTGGGATGGTTTTTGTTGCATTTGTTGTTACGAAAATGGTGCGATTGTGGTTGTGATTGTGGTGTTGATTGTTGAAGCGATAGTTATTGTTGTTGTGTTGGTGACTCTTGTCACTATTTTCTTCCCACTTCCTCTTGACTTGCTTCATTTTGGCCTCCTCGGCCGCCTGCTCTTTAACTCTCCCCTCAATCTGGTTTATGAGTTTGTGAGACAGTCGACTTGCCTTTTATATAGAGGTGGGCTCATTTGAACTCACATCTTCCTGAATCCTTTCTGTTAGTCCTTTTACAAACGCGTCAATCCGCTCTTCTTCATCTTCGAACACTCTTGGGCACAATAGGCACAGCTCTATGAATCGTCATTCGTATGTGGTAATATCGAATCCTTGTGTTCGTAGTTCTCTAAGCTCTACCTTGAGCTTATTGACCTCGTTTCTGGGACGGTATTGCTCATTCATCATATGTTTGAATGCTGACCACGGTAGTGCGTAAGCAGCATCTTGTCCCACCTGTTTGAGATAAGTGTTCCACCATGTTAATGTAGTACATGTGAAGGTATGCGTGGCGTACTTTACCCTATCTTTTTCTGTACATTTACTTATGGCAAACACTGATTCAACCTTCTCGGTCCACCGTTTCAATCCGATTGGTCCTTCGGTTCCATCAAATTCCAAAGGTTTGCAGGCAGTGAATTCTTTGTAGGAGCATCCTACACGATTTCTTGTGGCATTAGTTCCATTGCTAGATTTAGAATTATTGTTGTTCTGCATCGCAGCCTGTACTGCGACTATGTTTGCTGCAAGGAAAATATGGAAGTCTTCTCACTCATGTTCAAGTTCTGACGAGTAGTCGGTGCCATTTCCTTCAAAAATAGCCAAAAGAAATGAGTTAATCATATAGGATTTTAAGAGTAGTCAATAGTATTTCGTAGCATAATATGAACTTATTTTATAAAAGCTTTTTCTTCATATTAGCGTTTTATAATTTTTCATGCGGGTAGTACCTACCATTAAGTTCATACTTAGAAGCTAATTTTCTAGGGATACATGGTGCTCCTCTAATACGAGCCGTCGTTTTCACAAATGGTTTAAAAAAACCTAGTGGCCTAGATGTTCCCGGGTTATAGTTAAAATTTAAGAAATACGGGTGTTTACGATAGAGTTCATCAGATTTGGGATCGGGTTTTTCTATTTTTATGGCTTTTCCATTATTGTTTTCTTTTGCTTCATTAAATTGGGTCGGGGTGATTTCTATAAAATTGTCGGAATCCTCATCGGGATCCGATTCATCGGAAAATTGGTAATCTTCCCAATATTTTTCCTCCTCAGCGGAGACACCACAAACCATTTTTAACTTTGGTCCATTTGTTGATGATTTTCTTTTATTTAACTGTTTTGTAGTTTTTAATATTTCCTCCCCCGAAACTTCTTCTTCCGGTTCCTCTTCTTCCGGTTCCTCTTCGGGAATTTGTGAATCTTCCCAAAATATATTCGACTCTTCATTATTATTAGGTGAGTCATTGTGATTTGTACTAGAGGAAGACATCTATCACAAAATATCAAACACGTTAAGAGATTAATATATCACATAATATTTACATGTTAACAATATATAGTTTCCAACAAAAAGTTTTAAGCAATCGTTTTTAAAGAAAAAATACGGTCGAAGTCCAGACTCACTAATGCATCCTAACAAACTCGATAAGACACACTAATGCAATTTTCTGGTTCTCTAAGACCAACGCTTTGATACCAACTGAAATGTCCCGTTCATATCGATTATAAAAGTTTCATATTAATTGGTTTCGTTGCGAGGTTTTGACCTCTATATGAGACGTTTTTCAAAGACTGCATTCGTTTTTAAAACAAACCGTAACCTTTATTTTGTCGATAAAGGTTTAATAGACATAACATGGATTATCAAGTAATGATAATCTAAAATACACTTCTACACACAACCATTACATAATGGCTTACAATAATATTATACATCAATTTATTTTTTGAACGCAGTTTTTAAACATTATCATACAAGTATGCTGACTCCATTTATTTACTTTAATTAGTATGCAACAGCGGAAGCTCTTAATAATCACCTGAGAATAAACATGCTTAAAATGTCAACAAAAATGTTGGTGAGTTATAGTTTTAACCTATATATTTATCAAATCGTAACAATAGACCACAAGATTTCATTTTTCCATAAATATACATCTCATATCAGGCATTTTGCAAACTGCATAGAGATAAAATTCATTCATATGTTGAACACCTGGTAACCGACCTTAACAGGATGCATATAGAATATCCCCATCATTCCGGGACTCTCATCGGATATGATAAATCGAAGTACTAAAGCATCTGTAACTCGGATGAGGCTCGTTGGGCCAAATAGATCTATCTTTAGGATTCGCGTCAATTAGGGGACATTTCCCTAATTCTTAGGCTACCAAGCTAAAAAGGGGCATATTCGGTTCGATAATCCAACATAGAAAGTAGTTTCGATTACTTGTGTCTATTTTGTAAAGCATTTATAAAACTGCATTTATTCTCATCCTAAAAACATTAGATATTAAAAGTGGGACTATAACTGTAGTGACCCGAACTTTTCCATGTTTATATATTTTAATTGAGATTGATATTTACATGATTAAATATTTCTAACATGTTAAGCAATCAAACTTGTTAAGACTTGATTAATTGAAATATGTTTCATATAGACAATTGACCACCCAAGTTGACCGGTGATTCACGAACGTTAAAACTTGTAAAAACTATATGATGACATATATATGGATATATATATATATATATATAGTTAACATGATACTATGATAAGTAAACATATCATTAAGTATATTAACAATGAACTACATATGTAAAAACAAGACTACTAACTTAATGATTTTTAAACGAGACATATATGTAACGATTATCGTTGTAAAGACATTTAATGTATATATATCATATTAAGAGATATTCATACATGATAATATCATGATAATATAATAATTTAAAATCTCATTTGATATTATAAACATTGGGTTAACAACATTTAACAAGATCGTTAACCTAAAGGTTTCAAAACAACACTTACATGTAACGACTAACGATGACTTAACAACTCAGTTAAAATGTATATACATGTAGTGTTTTAATATGTATTTATACACTTTTGAAAGACTTCAATACACTTATCAAAATACTTCTACTTAACAAAAATGCTTACAATTACATCCTCGTTCAGTTTCATCAACAATTCTACTCGTATGCACCCGTATTCGTACTCGTACAATACACAGCTTTTAGATGTATGTACTATTGGTATATACACTCCAATGATCAGCTCTTAGTAGCCCATGTGAGTCACCTAACACATGTGGGAACCATCATTTGGTAACTAGCATGAAATATCTCATAAAATTACAAAAATATGAGTAATCATTCATGACTTATTTACATGAAAACAAAATTACATATCCTTTATATCTAATCCATACACCAACGACCAAAAACACCTACAAACACTTTCATTCTTCAATTTTCTTCATCTAATTGATCTCTCTCAAGTTCTATCTTCAAGTTCTAAGTGTTCTTCATATATTCTACAAGTTCTAGTTACATAAAATCAAGAATACTTTCAAGTTTGCTAGCTCACTTCCAATCTTGTAAGGTGATCATCCAACCTCAAGAAATCTTTGTTCCTTACAGTAGATTATCATTCTAATACAAGGTAATAATCATATTCAAACTTTGGTTCAATTTCTATAACTATAACAATCTTATTTCAAGTGATGATCTTACTTGAACTTGTTTTCGTGTCATGATTCTGCTTCAAGAACTTCAAGCCATCCAAGGATCCGTTGAAGCTAGATCCATTTTTCTCTTTTCCAGTAGGTTTATTCAAGGAACTTAAGGTTCGTGAATCAACCAGTGGCCAAGTCTTACTTCCCGACGAAGTAAAAATCTGTGAAAGTGAGTTATAGTCCCACTTTTAAAATCTAATATTTTTGGGATGAGAATACATGCAGGTTTTATAAATGATTTACAAAATAGACACAAGTACGTGAAACTACATTCTATGGTTGAATTATCGAAATCGAATATGCCCCTTTTTATTAAGTCTGGTAATCTAAGAATTAGGGAACAGACACCCTAATTGAGGCGAATCCTAAAGATAGATCTATTGGGCCTAACAAACCCCATCCAAAGTACCGGATGCTTTAGTACTTTGAAATTTATATCACATCCGAAGGGTGTCCCGGAATGATGGGGATATTCTTATATATGCATCTTATTAATGTCGGTTACCAGGTGTTCACCATATGAATGATTTTTATCTCTATGTATGGGATGTGTATTGAAATATAAAATCTTGTGGTCTATTATTATGATTTGATATATATATAGGTTAAACCTATAACTCACCAACATTTTTGTTGACGTTTTAAGCATGTTTATTCTCAGGTGATTATTAAGAGCTTCCGCTGTCGCATACTTAAATAAGGACGAGATTTGGAGTCCATGCTTGTATGATATTGTGTAAAAACTGCATTCAAGAAACTTATTTTGTTGTAACATATTTGTATTGTAAACCATTATGTAATGGTCGTGTGTAAACAGGATATTTTAGATTATCATTATTTGATAATCTATGTAAAGCTTTTTAAACCTTTATTGATGAAATAAAGGTTATGGTTTGTTTTAAAATGAATGCAGTCTTTGAAAAACGTCTCATATAGAGGTCAAAACCTCGCAACGAAATCAATTAATATGGAACGTTTTTAATCAATAAGAACGGGACATTTCAGTTGGTATCAGAGCGTTGGTCTTAGAGAACCAGAATTTTACATTAGTGTGTCTTATCGAGTTTGTTAGGATGCATTAGTGAGTCTGGACTTCGACCGTGTTTACTTGAAAAATGATTGCTTAACAAATTTTGTTGGAAACTATATATTTTTAACATGTGAATATTATGTGATATATTAATCTCTTAACGCGTTTGATATTATGTGATAGATGTCTACCTCTAGAACAAGTCCCATTGACTCACCTAATAATAATGAAGAGTCAAATGTAAATTGGAATGATTCGTGGACTGATTCACAAGTTCCCGAAGAGGAACCGGAAGAAGAGTCAGAACCGGAAGAAGAATCAGAACTGGAAGAAGAATCGGAACCTGATGAAGAAATAGAACCGGTGGGGGAAATAATAAAACGGTTAAGTAAAAGAAAATCCTCAACCAACCGACCAAGGTTAATTATGGTCGATGGTGTTTCCGCCAAGGAAGCAAAATATTGGGAGGATTACCAATTTTCCGATGAATCGAATTCCGGCGAGAATTCTGATGATGTTATAGAAATTATCCCAACTGAATTTAAAAAGGCAAAAGAAAATAATAAGGGAAAGGGCATAAAAATAGAGAAATTTAATTCCAACCCCGATGAACTTTATATGTATCGTCAACCCCCGAAGTCCTTAAGTTGTAACAATGACCCGGGAACCTCTAAACCACCAGGTTTTTCTAAACCAATGTGGAAAACGACGGCTCGTATTAGGGGAACATCATATATCCCTAGAAACTTGGAAAAACGAACCAAAACCGAAGAAGAAGAAACAAGCGAGTCGGAATAAGATAGTTGTATTCGTGTGGTGTAATATATGTAATATAGTGTGCTTATGCTTTATGATATATGTAAAAATTGCTTGTATTAATAAGTATTTTTTTTTATGAATCTAACTCTTGTCTATTTTACAGTATAAAAACACAAAATGGATAGACAACCCAATATTTTAAGAGACCTACCCGGAGACATGATTGATGAAATCTTGTCTAGAGTCGGTCAGAATTCTTCGGCACAACTATTTAAGGCGAGATCAGTTTGTAAGACATTCTAAGAACGTTCCAAGAATGCCTTGGTTTATAAAAGGCTTTCGTTCGAAAGATGGGGGATATCACATTGGGAAATCCATAAGTTACGATGTATTTACTTTGACGCATATATTGCGGGGAACCCAAATGCTATTCTACGCAATGGGTTAAGAAATTATTTTGACTCAATATATCCAAATATTGGACTTCGTGATTTAGAAAAAGCGGCTAACATGCAACATAAAGAAGCATGTTATACTTACGGATTAGTAATGTTCGCTTCACACCAAAGTGAGAACAAGAACATCGGGCTACAACTATTAAACAAAACGTTCCCACAAGTGACGGAGTCGGTAATTGGGGTAAGAAATGAGGTTTTTAGATTGTTACGGGACTGTTGGACATTACGTAACCCTCGTCCCTTTGACGACGTTACAACACGCTGTCTTATCAATGGCCATAACGGTTATGTTCCACAAGACCAAGGATGGGAAGTAATCCTAGTAAAACCAGGATGCATGACTTGTTTCTGGACGTATGAATTACGTGTCTTTATTGCCTTTGCTGAACGACTTGTGTACTAGCTAGAATTATCTTCACAACCATCTTGTATCAAATTTATTGTGTGCTAAATTTCATGCTATATGTAAAATAAGCGGTATTGTAAGTTTGTAAAATATTGTGTAAAAGTTTGAACGCGAAATATTATTATAATCAGTTTTTCATATAGAATTGTAGTAGTTGAATTGTATATTAGCTACTAAGTATGAACTTAACGGGTAGGTACTACCCGAATTTAAACTTATAAAACGCTAATATGAAGAAAAAGATTTTATAAATGAGTTCATATTATGCTACGAAATACTATTAACTACTCTTAATATTCTGTATGATTAACTTGTTCCATTTGACTATTTTGAAGGAAATGGCACCGACTACTCGACACACCGTGAATATGAATGAAGAGGAATTCCGTACTTTTCTAGCTTCAAATATAACCGCAGTACAGGCTGCGCTAGATGCCAACAATAACCTTGGATCTAGTAGTACAGGAAATCGTGTAGGATGCACCTATAAAGAATTCACTGTCTGCAAACCTTTAGAATTTGATGGAACCGAAGGACCGATTGGATTGAAACGGTGGACCGAGAAGGTCGAATCGGTGTTTGTCATAAGTAAGTGTACTGAAGAGGACAAAGTGAAGTATGCTACGCATACCTTCACAGGTTCTGCGTTAACCTGGTGGAATACCTATCTAGAGCAAGTGGGACAAGACGATGCGTACGAACTACCGTGGTCAGCATTCAAGCACTTGATGAACGAGAAGTACCGTCCCAGAACCGAGGTCAATAAGCTCAAGACAGAACT
Source organism: Rutidosis leptorrhynchoides (assembly GCF_046630445.1). Classification (NCBI taxonomy): domain Eukaryota; kingdom Viridiplantae; phylum Streptophyta; class Magnoliopsida; order Asterales; family Asteraceae; genus Rutidosis; species Rutidosis leptorrhynchoides. The sequence goes on along the minus strand of NC_092343.1, from coordinate 377,096,842 downwards.
TAGAGGGTTACGAACCCAAGGATTTGATATTACCACGTACGAAAGACGATTCACAGAATTGTGCCTATTGTGTTCGGGAGCATTCGAAGATGAGGAAGAGAAGATCGACGCGTTTGTGAAAGGATTACCGGAAAGAATCCAAGAAGATATAAGTTCACACGAGCCCGCCTCCATACAACAGGCATGTAGAATGTCTCACAAACTAGTGAACCAGATTGAAGAAAGAATTAAAGAACAGACTGCTGAAGAGGCCAATGTGAAGCAAGTCAAAAGAAAGTGGGAGGAAAACGGTGATAAGAATCACCAATACAACAACAACAACAATTACAACAATAATCGCAACAATTATCCCAACAATCGCAACATCAATCGCAACTACAACAAACGGCCCAACAACAACAACAACAACAACAACAGCAACTACAACAATCATCCCAACAACAATAATAACCGCAACAACAACAACAATCAGAAGCAGCTATGCCAAAGGTGTGAAAAGTATCACTCGGGGTTCTGCACCAAATTTTGCAACAAGTGTAAAAGAAATGGTCATAGCGCGGCGAAGTGTGAGGTCTACGGACCAGGGGTTAATAGAACAAAAGGAACAAATGGTGTCGGAACGAGTAATGGCGGAGCAAGTAGTGTCGGAGCAAGGTATGCCAATGTAGTTTGTTATAAATGTGGAAAACCGGGCCACATTATTAGAAATTGCCCGAACCAGGAGAACACGAATGGACAAGGCCGCGGAAGAGTTTTCAATATTAATGCGGCAGAGGCACAGGAAGACCCGGAGCTTGTTACGGGTACGTTTCTTATTGACAATAAATCTGCTTACGTTTTATTTGATTCGGGTGCGGATAGAAGCTATATGAGTAGAGATTTTTGTGCTAAATTAAGTTGTCCATTGACGCCTTTGGATAGTAAATTTTTACTCGAATTAGCAAATGGTAAATTAATTTCAGCAGATAATATATGTCGGAATCGAGAAATTAAACTGGTTAGCGAAACATTTAAGATTGATTTGATACCAGTAGAGTTAGGGAGTTTTGATGTGATAATCGGTATGGACTGGTTGAAAGAAGTGAAAGCAGAGATCGTTTGTTACAAAAATGCAATTCGCATTATACGAGAAAAAGGAAAACCCTTAATGGTGTATGGAGAAAAGGGAAACACGAAGCTACATCTTAATAGTAATTTGAAGGCACAAAAACTAATAAGAAAAGGTTGCTATGCTGTTCTAGCACACGTCGAGAAAGTACAAACTGAAGAAAAGAGCATCAATGATGTTCTCATTGCAAAAGAATTTCCCGATGTATTTCCGAAAGAATTACCGGGATTACCCCCACATCGATCCGTTGAATTTCAAATAGATCTTGTACCAGGAGCTGCACCAATAGCTCGTGCTCCTTACAGACTCGCACCCAGCGAGATGAAAGAACTGCAAAGCCAATTACAAGAACTTTTAGAGCGTGGTTTCATTCGACCAAGCACATCACCGTGGGGAGCTCCTGTTTTGTTTGTCAAGAAGAAAGATGGTACATTCAGGTTGTGTATCGACTACCGAGAGTTGAACAAACTTACCATCAAGAACCGCTACCCACTACCGAGAATCGACGACTTATTTGATCAACTACAAGGCTCGTCTGTTTATTCAAAGATTGACTTACGTTCCGGGTATCATCAAATGCGGGTGAAAGAAGATGATATTCTAAAGACTGCTTTCAGAACACGTTATGGTCATTACGAGTTTATGGTCATGCCGTTTGGTTTAACTAATGCACCAGCTATGTTCATGGACCTTATGAACCGAGTGTGTGGACCATACCTTGACAAGTTTGTCATTGTGTTCATTGATGACATACTTATTTACTCAAAGAATGACCAAGAACACGGTGAACATTTGAGAAAGGTGTTAGAAGTATTGAGGAAGGAAGAATTGTACGCTAAGTTTTCAAAGTGTGCATTTTGGTTGGAAGAAGTTCAATTCCTCGGTCACATAGTGAACAAAGAAGGTATTAAGGTGGATCCGGCAAAGATAGAAATTGTTGAAAAGTGGGAGACCCCAAAAACTCCGAAACACATACGCCAGTTTTTAGGACTAGCTGGTTACTACAGAAGGTTCATCCAAGACTTTTCCAGAATATCAAAACCCTAGACTGCATTAACGCATAAAGGGAAGAAATTTGAATGGAATGATGAACAAGAGAAAGCGTTTCAGTTATTGAAGAAAAAGCTAACTACAGCACCTATATTGTCATTGCCTGAAGGGAATGATGATTTTGTGATTTATTGTGACGCATCAAAGCAAGGTCTCGGTTGTGTATTAATGCAACGAACGAAGGTGATTGCTTATGCGTCTAGACAATTGAAGATTCACGAACAAAATTATATGACGCATGATTTGGAATTAGGCGCGGTTGTTTTTGCATTAAAGACTTGGAGGCACTACTTATATGGAGTCAAAAGTATTATATATACTGACCACAAAAGTCTTCAACACATATTTAATCAGAAACAACTGAATATGAGGCAGCGTAGGTGGATTGAATTATTGAATGATTACGACTTTGAGATTCGTTACCACCCGGGGAAGGCAAATGTGGTAGCCGATGCCTTGAGCAGGAAGGACAGAGAACCCATTCGAGTAAAATCTATGAATATAATGATTCATAATAACCTTACTACTCAAATAAAGGAGGCGCAACAAGGAGTTTTAAAAGAGGGAAATTTAAAGGATGAAATACCCAAAGGATCGGAGAAGCATCTTAATATTCGGGAAGACGGAACCCGGTATAGGGCTGAAAGGATTTGGGTACCAAAATTTGGAGATATGAGAGAAATGGTACTTAGAGAAGCTCATAAAATCAGATACTCAATACATCCTGGAACGGGGAAGATGTACAAGGATCTCAAGAAACATTTTTGGTGGCCGGGTATGAAAGCCGATGTTGCTAAATACGTAGGAGAATGTTTGACGTGTTCTAAGGTCAAAGCTGAGCATCAGAAACCATCAGGTCTACTTCAACAACCCAAAATCCCGGAATGGAAATGGGAAAACATTACCATGGATTTCATCACTAAATTGCCAAGGACTGCAAGTGGTTTTGATACTATTTGGGTAATAGTTGATCGTCTCACCAAATCAGCACACTTCCTGCCAATAAGAGAAGATGACAAGATGGAGAAGTTAGCACAACTGTATTTGAAGGAAGTCGTCTCCAGACATGGAATACCAATCTCTATTATCTCTGATAGGGATGGCAGATTTATTTCAAGATTCTGGCAGACATTACAGCAAGCATTAGGAACTCGTCTAGACATGAGTACTGCCTATCATCCACAAACTGATGGGCAGAGCGAAAGGACGATATAAACGCTTGAAGACATGCTACGAGCATGTGTTATTGATTTCGGAAACAGTTGGGATCGACATCTACCGTTAGCAGAATTTTCCTACAACAACAGCTACCATTCAAGCATTGAGTTGGCGCCGTTTGAAGCACTTAATGGTAGAAAGTGCAGGTCTCTAATTTGTTGGAGTGAAGTGGGGGATAGACAGATTACGGGTCCGGAGATTATACAAGATACTACCGAGAAGATCATCCAAATTCAAGAACGGTTGAAAACCGCCCAAAGTCGACAAAAGAGCTACGCTGACATTAAAAGAAAAGATATAGAATTTGAAATTGGAGAGATGGTCATGCTTAAAGTTGCACCTTGGAAAGGCGTTGTTCGATTTGGTAAATGAGGGAAATTAAATCCAAGGTATATTGGACCATTCAAGATTATTGATCGTATCGGACCAGTAGCTTACCGAATTGAGTTACCTCAACAACTCGCAGCTGTACATAACACTTTCCACGTCTTGAATTTGAAGAAATGTTTTGCTAAAGAAGATCTCACTATTCCATTAGATGAAATCCAAATCAACGAAAAACTTCAATTCATCGAAGAACCCGTCGAAATAATGGATCGTGAGGTTAAAAGACTTAAGCAAAACAAGATACCAATTGTTAAGGTTCGATGGAATGCTCGTAGAGGACCCGAGTTCACCTGGGAGCGTGAAGATCAGATGAAGAAGAAATACCCGCATCTATTTCCAGAAGATTCGTCAACACCTTCAACAGCTTAAAATTTCGGGACGAAATTTATTTAACGGGTAGGTACTGTAGTGACCTAAACTTTTCCATGTTTATATATATTAATTGAGATTTATATTTACATGATTAAATATTTCCAACATGTTAAGCAATCAAACTTGTTAAGACTTGATTAATTGAAATATGTTTCATATAGACAATTGACCACCCAAGTTGACCGGTGATTCACGAACGTTAAAACTTGTAAAAACTATATGATGACATATATATGGATATATATATATATAGTTAACATGATACTATGATAAGTAAACATATCATTAAGTATATTAACAATGAACTACATATGTAAAAACAAGACTACTAACTTAATGATTTTTAAACGAGACATATATGTAACGATTATCGTTGTAAAGACATTTAATGTATATATATCATATTAAGAGATATTCATACATGATAATATCATGATAATATAATAATTTAAAATCTCATTTGATATTATAAACATTGGGTTAACAACATTTAACAAGATCGTTAACCTAAAGGTTTCAAAACAACACTTACATGTAACGACTAACGATGACTTAACGACTCAGTTAAAATGTATATACATGTAGTGTTTTAATATGTATTTATACACTTTTGAAAGACTTCAATACACTTATCAAAATACTTCTACTTAACAAAAATTCTTACAATTACATCCTCTTTCAGTTTCATCAACAATTCTACTCGTATGCACCCGTATTCGTACTCGTACAATACACAGCTTTTAGATGTATGTACTATTGGTATATATACTCCAATGATCAGCTCTTAGCAGCCCATGTGAGTCACCTAACACATTTGGGAACCATCATTTGGCAACTAGCATGAAATATCTCATAAAATTACAAAAATATGAGTAATCATTCATGACTTATTTACATGAAAACAAAATTACATATCCTTTATATCTAATCCATACACCAACGACCAAAAACACCTAAAAAAACTTTCATTCTTCAATTTTTTTCATCTAATTGATCTCTCTCAAGTTCTATCTTCAAGTTCTAAGTGTTCTTCATATATTCTACAAGTTCTAGTTACATAAAATCAAGAATACTTTCAAGTTTGCTAGCTCACTTCCAATCTTGTAAGGTGATCATCCAACCTCAAGAAATCTTTGTTTCTTACAGTAGGTTATCATTCTAATACAAGGTAATAATCATATTTAAACTTTGGTTCAATTTCTATAACTATAACAATCTTATTTCAAGTGATGATCTTACTTGAACTTGTTTTCGTGTCATGATTCTGCTTCAAGAACTTCGAGCCATCCAAGGATCCGTTGAAGCTAGATCCATTTTTCTCTTTTCCAGTAGGTTTATTCAAGGAACTTAAGGTACGTGAATCAACCAGTGGCCAAGTCTTACTTCCCGACGAAGTAAAAATCTGTGAAAGTGAGTTATAGTCCCACTTTTAAAATCTAATAATTTTGGGATGAGAATACATGCAGGTTTTATAAATGATTTACAAAATAGACACAAGTACGTGAAACTACATTCTATGGTTGAATTATCGAAAATGAATATGCCCCTTTTTATTAAGTCTGGTAATCTAAGAATTAGCGAACAGACACCCTAATTGACGCGATTCCTAAAGATAGATCTATTGGGCCTAACAAACCCCATCCAAAGTACCGGATGCTTTAGTACTTCGAAATTTATATCATATCCGAAGGGTGTCCCGGAATGATGGGGATATTCTTATATATGCATCTTGTTAATGTCGGTTACCAGGTGTTCACCATATGAATGATTTTTATCTCTATGTATGGGATGTGTATTGAAATATAAAATCTTGTCGTCTATTATTATGATTTGATATATATATATAGGTTAAACCTATAACTCACCAACATTTTTGTTGACGTTTTAAGCATATTTATTCTCAGGTGATTATTAAGAGCTTCCGCTGTCGCATACTTAAATAAGGACGAGATTTGGAGTCCATGCTTGTATGATATTGTGTAAAAACTGCATTCAAGAAACTTATTTTGTTGTAACATATTTGTATTGTAAACCATTATGTAATGGTCGTGTGTAAACAGGATATTTTAGATTATCATTATTTGATAATCTACGTAAAGCTTTTTAAACCTTTATTGATGAAATAAAGGTTATGGTTTCTTTTAAAATGAATGCAGTCTTTGAAAAACGTCTCAAATAGAGGTCAAAACCTCACAACGAAATCAATTAATATGGAACGTTTTTAATCAATAAGAACGGGACATTTCAATAACTCACTTTCACAGATTTTTAATTCGCCAAGAATAAGACTTGGCCACGGGTCGATTCACGAACCTATAACAAATATATACATATATATCAAAGTATGATCAAAATTTATTCACAACATTTTTATTACGTGTTGATGTTTTAAGTTGTCAAGTTAGCAGTCCAACGTTAGTAGCAGACAATTAGTAGTCCACAGTTAGTAGTACATAAATAAATAAATATATTATCTCAAATCAATCCATGACCCAGTGTATACAAGTCTCAGACTCGATCATAACTCAAAGTATATATATTATTTTAGAATCAACCTCAGCCCTGTATTACTAACTCGTGCATTACTGCATATAGAGTGTCTATGGTTATTCCAAATAATATATATAGATGATGTCGATATGATATGTCAAAACATTGTATATGTGTCTATGGTCTATCAAGATTACATAATATATGTTAGAATACATGTATAATACAATATAAGTTAGTTAAGTTATGGTTAGTATAGATTTTTTACAAATTTTCACGTAGCTAAAACAAGCAAAAATATCCAATTTTGTTTTACACATAATTTCTTCGTTTTAAATCCGTTTTGAGTGATTCAAATTGCCATGGTTTCATATCAAACCAAAGATTAATAATCTAAATAGAAAAAGTATAGGTTTATAGTCAAAAATATAGGTTACAAGTCGTTTTTGAAAGAGATAGTCATTTTCGTCGAAAGAACGACATCTTGATGTCCATTTTGAAAAACATACTTCCACTATGAGATTAACTATGATTTTTGGATATAGTTTTATGTTCATAGGAAAAATAATTTTTCCAGAAGAACAACTTTTAAATCAAAGTTTATCATAGTTTTTTTTTAATTATCTAACCCAAAAAAGCCCCCGGTTTTACTACGACGGCGTATATTCGATTTTAAGGCGTTCTTCGTGTTTCCAGGTTTTAAATCATTAAGTTAGCATATCATATAGATATAGAACATGTGTTTAGTTAATTTTAAAAGTTAACTTAGAAGGATTAACTTTGTTTGCAAACAAGTTTAGAATTAAATAAACTATGTTCTAGTGATTACAAGTTTAAATCTTCGAATAAGATAGTTATATATATATGAATAGAGTGATGTTATGAACATCATCACTACCTCAAGTATAGTAGGTAAACCTACTGGAAATGATAAGAAATGATCTAGAGTTTCAAAGGATCTTGGATGGCTTGAAAGTTCTTGAAGTAGAATCATGACACGAAAACAAGTTCAAGTAAGATTTCCATTCGAATTAAGATTGTTATAGTTATAGAAATTGAATCAAAGTTTAAATATGAATATTACCTTGATTTTGAAATATAATCAACTGAGAAAAATAAAGGTTTCTTGATCTTGCAAGTGTTCTTGAGATGGATCAAAAGTATGGGAGCAAACTACTTGTAATTGGATGACTATCTTGATATGTTCTTGATCAAGCTTTCTTATGTTGATTTAAACTTAGTTTTTTGTTCTTAAACTTGCTGAATTGATGAAGGGTTTTTAGGACTTGAAATATATGATGATTAGAGAGCATTTAGAGTGGAAAAATGGAAATGAAATTGATGTATGTGTGTGTGCATGGTGGCGTCAAAATGGGATGGCCATATAGGCTCCATTAATTTGTTATTTAGCTAATTATTTGATACTAGTTGCCAAAAGGTTGGTTCCACATGTCTAATGACTCTTGAGGGCTGCTAACAGCTGCATTATTTGAGTGTATATACCAATAGTATATACATCTAGAAGCTGGGTATTGTATGAGAACGAATACGAATGTAAATGAGTAGAATTGTTGATGAAAACGAATGAGAATGTAATTGTGACCAACTTTGATAAGTATGAGTGTTTTGATATATGTATTGAAGTCTTCCAAAAGTGTATTAATGCATCTTAATACACTACATGTATATACATTTTAACTGAGTCGTTAAGTCATCGTTAGTCGTTACATGTAAGTGTTGTTTTGAAACTTTTAAGTTAACGATCTTGTTAAATGTAATTAATCCATTGTTATTATATTTAATGAGATGTTAAATTGTTATGTTAACATGGTGTACTAATATATCTTAATATCATATATATATATGTTAAAATGTTATTACAACGATAATCGTTACATATATATATTGTTTCGAAATCCTTAAGTTAATAGTCTCGTCTTACCCGTGTAGTTCATTGTTAATACACTCAATGATATATTTAATTATCATTTTATCATGTTAAACATAGTGTGTTAATATCCTAATAAAATACATAAGTATTTATTTTAATTAAAACGTTGGTATAACGATAATCGTTACATATATATCGTTTCGAGTTTCTTAATTCAATAATCTCATTTTTTATGTATATAACTTATTGTTAATATACTTAGTTAGATACTTACTTATCATAATCTCATGTTAACTATATATATATATATATATATATATATATATATATATATATATATATATATATATATATATATATATATCTATATATATATATATATATATATCATCATGTAGTTTTTACAAGTTTTTAAAGTTCGTGAATCGCCGTTCAACTTGGGTGGTCAATTGTCTACATGAAACTCATTTCTAATAATCAAGTCTTAACAAGTTTGATTGCTTAACATGTTGGAAACATTTAATCATGTAAATATAGTTTTCATTTAATATATAATCATGGAAAAGTTCGGGTCACTACATTTTACATCAACTGAACGCCATGAGTAAAGTTGGCTGCCCCAAAACTCTGCAAATATGCCTCAAAAGGCGCCTTCATAGTGCTAGAATTGATGGCCTTCTTCAGCACAGAAGGCGGGGCAGCCTTCAAACCTCTTACATTCAGCCACAACTGCATCCTTTACAAGGATGGTGGATGATATCTCCTTGTCCTTCTCCTCCTTCTCCACCACCACCTGAGCAAGCTCATCCTTGGCAGCCTTCAGCTGGCTCTCCAATTTACTCATAGCTTCTCGGGCTTTAGCCACCTCCTCATCACGAAAAACTGTCTAGCAAGAAAGTATTCAGCGTCATGATTTCCAGAGCACGGGAAACCTTCGCATCATCTACAGGAAGGGCAGAAACCGTCTGAAGAAGGGTCTAGGAGGATCCCTTCTCCATGGTACTCATGCAGCCGTGATAATCAATATTCAGTTGAGAGAAAGCAAGAATAATGTCATCACCAGCAGGGACATTAAAATGGATGTCATCAAAGCTTTCCATTGTATAATGGTCACCCTACTCGTTCTCCTCCAACTGTATGGGATCCATTACGGCATCCCCACCACCAGTAGAAGACTCTATAACACCTATAAACATGAGAAATTAAATGTAAAATACATGTTATATTTCAGGAAAGGTAAGCGTGCAGGGACGTGTAATTACCTTTTGCCTTCTTCGACCGAAGCTGAGGAAGCTCCTTAATCTTCCTCTTCACGACCGACTGCTCTTCAGTAATAGTCGGAGGAGGGAGGAACAAGTCAGTCCCATCACCGGTATTTTGCTCTAGGTCTTACGGAGCAACATCCTGCTCACCTCTCGGGTTCACCTAGATGGTATCGAATTAGATAACATCAAGATCGCCAAACGCCATAGCACTACTGAACTCCATTTTTGTTACAAACAAATAAACAAAGTTAGTTTGCAAATAACTAACTAAATAACTTAACAATTTGCTAGGATCAGTCTCCACCTCCTCTATTGTAACGAATGACAGGCTTGGTGTTTGGATCCGACCATTGGTGACTAACTCCCCCAACATAAGCATGGCCTCCAGGTATGGCCGTTGGGGAAACCTAAACTCCTGGATGGCCAATATACATGTCTTCTCAGAAGGATTCAATTTTAGAACCTTATTGGCTCCATTCTTTACATTAACCGCCCATTCACAGAGACCGACGAACCGTGCTGGAAGTTCTTTACTTTCAACAAAAAAGAATGACTCTCGCCATTTATTCAGAGAGGCATCCATATCATCGGTAAAATTGAAAAATCCTCTCCTTTTGATGGAGAACCAACCAATCTTAGACCTCGAGATGGTAAAACAATATTGAAACATGCGAACAGTCGGGAGTATATGGTAGTAGTTCAGATACATCTCCCACATTACTAACTTCTGGTACATGTTAGGGTGTAACTGGGCAGGCGCTATCTTATAGTGCGTAAAGAATTGATACATAAATTCGTAGTAGGGCAACCAAAAGTTGCCCACGGTAATAGCTGCACCACAAATGGTAACCATGTTCGATGGAGGCTTATGGGCTCGATGGGACGCATCAGGAACCCTTAAGATATAACTAGCCAAAAATGGGTACTTATTTACTAATTCGTAGAGGTATTCATCACACACTCGGCTCATTATGTCGTTAATATTTACGAAAGCCCTAGAAGACGATTCAGGAGCGTCTACGCTGGTAGATGTGGAAGTCTTATCCGCCATAATATATATATATATATATATATATATATATATATATATATATATATATATATATATATATATATATATATATATATATATATATATATATATATTACAAATCGATAAGTAAGAAAAAGAAAGAATTTTTGTGAAAAAACTGTTGTTTTTTAGAATATGAAACGTTTGAAGGTACGAAATATGAAAAAAGTGAGAAGAACGGAAAAAGGTGGCTATATATAGGTTTCAAAGAAGTTGATCCAACGGCTCAGATTAAAGGAGGGATCCCTAAAGGTAATGATTAAATTGCAAAAAGATGTTCCTCGAATGTCGTTCCAAAAAGTTGAAAAATGGAAAAAACACGAAAAGGAGGCATGTCTGCAGAAGCTGTCTTTTCAAACTGTCAGGCATTTAATGCACAATTAGGAACGTGGTTTCATTTTGAAGTTTGACGAAGGTAAGTGTTCCGGCTACTGATGTTTCGCGAGGTGTATATAAAATACTATTAAATTTTACATGGAAATACTTATTAAATACGATACAATTTTACACAAGATATTTATTTATTTATAGAATGGATATACTTAAACCTTGCTACAACACTTATAGGCAGTGTACCTAATCGTAAAGTAGTGTAGCTTTTAGTAAGTCCGGTTTGTTCCACAGGGAAATCTTTAAACAAAGCTTAACGCTATATTAGTTTACTTTTATAAAAATACAAATATATATATAAGTAATATTATTATTATAAAGGGGGGGGGGTTTACCGTTTAATGACCGGTTTGTCGATTTTAAAACTTTAGTCGCAGTTAAAACCAAATGTAAAATATTAAAAATAAATACAAGATTTAAATTAAAACGTAAAGTAAATAACGATAATGAAATTGCAGATAATAAAAATGCGATAAAATAAACTTGCGATAATTAAAAAGTACGATAATTAAAAGTGCAATTAACTACAATAATAATAAAAATGTGATAATTAGAAGTGCAATTAAATATAAAATAAAGGAAATTAAATATGAAATAAAAGAATTATGCTTATTTAAACTTCCGTAATCATGATGTTTGACGTGTTGATTTTAGTTTTATGCCCATGGGTTAATTGTCCTTTGTCCTGGATTATTTAATATGTCCGTCTGGTTTTTGTCCATAACAGTCCATCAGTCATAAATATAAAGTGCGAGTGTCCTCGTCAAATTATCCTTATACCCGAAGTTAAATATTTCAACTAATTGGGGACTTAAACTGTAACAAGGTTTTAATACTTTGTTTAATAATTACATCAGGATATCAACTGCGTGTAATCCAAGGTTTTAATACTTTGTTATCAATTATGCCAAGTGTCCTTGTATATAATTTCACCCCTGTTTTAATTATTCTAGTGGCTATTAATCCATTCCTGTGTCCGGTTAAATGAACGATTATTCGTACATATAAATACCCCGCCCATCGTGTCCGATCGAGTGTATATGGTAATTTATAGGAACGCCCAATTTTAAATCTTTATATTAACATTAACAAACTATCATTTAGTTAAACAAATATAAAGCCCATTAATAGCCCATAGTCTAATTTTCACAAGTGTCGTTCTTTTATCCAAACCCCAATTATGGTACAAAGCCCAATTACCCAGTTTTAGTAATTAGCCTAACATCATGATTACTTCGGATTAAATAAGCATAATAATTACTTAGCTACGAGACATTAATGTAAAAAGGTTGAACATAACTTACAATGATTAAAAATAGCGTAGCGTTACACGGACAGAATTTCGACTTACACCCTTACAACATTCGCTAACATACCCTTATTATTATAATTATAATTAAAATATAAATTATAAATATATATATATATATATATATATTTTACGTATGAATGAGGAGAAGAAAAAGATGATGAAAAAATGCTCAGAATTCGGTTGGCTTTATAGGGAGTTTCAAAACTTGGGGCTCCGCGACTCGCGGCATTTTTGGCATTCAAACTCCGCGAGTCGCGGAGATTGAAATTACAGCTCAGACCAGTTTGGAGTCTTTCTTGCCGACGGTTTTTATTATTTATTATAATATATAAATAATTATAAGAATTATTTAAATATTATATTATATTTATGTGCATAGTTGACTTGTAATTTTTAGTCCGTTGCGTCGAGCGTTGAGAGTTGACTCTGGTCCCGGTTCCGGATTTTCGAACGTCCTTGCGTACAATTTAATATCTTGTACTTTGCGTTTTGAATCTTGTACTCTTGTAATTTCGAGACGTTTCTTATCAATAATTGGAACTTCTTTGATTGTATTTTGTACTTTTGAGCTTTTTGGTCGTTTGCGTCTTCAATTCATCGAATCTGTCTTTTGTCTTCACCTTTTATTATTTAAACGAATATCACTTGTAAATAGAACAATTGCAACTAAAAGCTTGTCTTTCTTGAGGAATAATGCTATGAAATATATGTTCGTTTTTAGCATTATCAAATATTCCCACACTTAAGCGTTGCTTGTCCTCAAGCAATATCGTCTTGAAATACTAGAATCACTTCTTTATTCTTCACACTTTGTACATCAGTGATTTCTTTACGGCGGTATAAACAATGGTAGTAATGATATGGTTTACAGTCCCACATGACTATAAAAATTTAGATCCATTAAGGAAACCGGATCTTTATGAAAACATTTGATCTTTTGAAAATTAAATCTAGTTTTTACCCTAGATAAGTTTTCCGGAATAACCCTTTACCGGTGTTTGCAAAATATTTTTGTGGGTTTGGTGGGTTTCAGATTTGAAAATTTTAGCTCAAAACTTGCGGTTTTGTGTCACCCACTTGCTAACCTTGTATTTGGAAAGCAACACGTCCAGTTTACTTGCTCCGTATATTACCTTTCGGTAAACTACCGTCCGGTTGTAAAGGAAAGCGTTGAACAAGCAACTGTTAAGGCAATGTCCCCTGACATGCTTTTAATTATGGTCAATAACGTGTCGGACGCAATTACTATCCTTTGTAGGAGCAATAGTAAAGCTCACCCTTATAATTTTTCGGTCTGGCACAAGGTCTTGTCTTTGACCATGCTATGCAACCACCGTTCTTACGGTTGACACCCGATTTGGTTCAGGTGACCTAATGAATTCCAGGTGAATTCCTAGAATTTTACGTTCAATGGTAATGAACGCTTTGAAAATAGGGTTTTCAGAAAACAAATCGGTTTGTAATTTTTTTATCAAAATATTTTCTCGTTCAAGCTCGAGTTTAGATATCATTGAATTCCATGAGTTTGTAATTCTCAATCTTTAAGGTCAATCTCTAGGATTGAGTAATATCAGGCTTAAAAGCTGATTTTTAATCTTTAAGGAGATTATCCTTTCTGGGGATCTGATTCATTAGTCTTATCCAGCTAATTTGCATGGTGCCCCCCCATTTTACGAGATAAATCCTTCTCATGGTTAGGATAAATCTGACCACTTGGCGACCCTGTTTAATGCTGAGGTCCGTGGATTTCCTGCTGATTTTAGTGATGACTTTTCTAGATTTTTTGTTAACCTACAGCTGGTCTGGACGACAACTTCATGACCTAAATTAAGAAGCGCGTTTCTTTTTTCGGAAGACTTTACTTCCTTTTAATGATAGAATTGATTCATCGTGTAGATCCATCTTTCTTTTCTTTCATCGGGTAAAATAGTTTAGTTTAGTCCAAAGCAAAAGTATTTTCAGTTATTTGTTACAGATATATGTGACATATGTTTAAGATAACTTGGTAAATTTTCCCACACTTGGCTTTTATTTTCCTTTTTATCGTCCTCTATTCCATTTTAAATGAATTTTAACATTTTGGTTTGTTTCTCAATTTATGTCCTTTCCGAGGTAACAATAATTTCGGTGTTAAAACCTAGTTTTATCATTCATAAATATGTATAAACATGATTTTGAGTTCATTTAATTGAAAATATTTTTTAAAAATTTTACTAGAATTGGGTAGTCAGTATATAAGACTAGGGCTGTTCTTTATTATCAGAGAGCACTAGATTCTAATACAACTACTGCTTTACTAGTATTTTTAATGGTAACCAAGTGTTTAAGATAAAAATTTTAAAATCCGAAAGAATTTAACCCCTTCCCACACTTAAGATCTTGCAATGCCCTCATTTGCAAGAAATCAGTAATAATTTAAATTATTGAGGGTGATTTTTGTGAAAATGATTAAATTTTTACCAAAGTTTCCAAATATATTGGCGTTTGTTTGCTGAATGATAAATGGTGCACATCATTTGTTCATTCCGTCTTGTTGTTATTTCACATATATTTTGCATCTTGTCGTCAAAATTAGTTGCTTTTGCTGAACTTAATGCCAGTCTTTGAAAATGCGTTGTTTTACCCTGTTGTGTACATAAGATAAACTGCAAACATATATACATATTTTTGAAGTTTGGTATATTACCCCACATTCAAAAATTATTAAAATCTAAGAATAAAAGTTAGATAATTATAAAAATGATTACAATATTAACGAAAGTATTAAACGTATCAATCATTACAAATTACAAAATAAAAAAAAATAATAAGTAGACTAGGGATGATATTGATACCAATAGGGGTTCCAGGCATAACCATAGGTGCTATAGAATGCTTCGGCAGGGTTATACGTAGGATACGGTGGCTGCATCTCTATAGACCAGGGAGGGAAGATGGGTTTCGGTGTAGGAATATAGTTTCTACCTATATGTTGGCAATGAGCTATGATTTGGTTCTGATGAACTTGCCAATCTTCAAATGCTCTCTGTCTAGCATTTTCGTACTCCTGAGAAGCTATAAACCTTTGCATTTCTTTCATCTCATTCCCCCCTCCTACATTACCTTGCTGTTGGTTTCTCTCAACCTGTGGATGTCTACCATGGTATTGTACTGCGGCGTTATTTCGCCTCTTTAAAACTTTCGCACCATGGTATACATTTAAACCTATAGTATCGCGGGGTTCTGGTTCTTCTACTAATAATCCCCCCCGACTTATATCCACACCGAGATATTCACCAATCAAAGTAATAAAAATACCAACTCCTATTATGCTATGTGGTCTCATCCCCCTAACCATAGCTGATAAATAATAACCCACACAATATGGTATACTTACAGCACTTTGTGGGTCTCGAATACACATATGGTAAAACAAATCCTGTTCATTTACCTTTTCCTTGTTCTTACCTCTTTGTGTAATCGAATTAGCTAAAACCCTATGAATCACTCTTAATTCGACTCTATCTATATCCAAATAAGAGTAATTTCCCCCTTTGAAACGGTGATGGCTTGTCATTTGACTCCACACACCGTGTGTATCAAAATTTTCATCTATCTTTCTACCGTTTAGTATCAACCCTCTACAATCGGCAGATGCTAACTCCTCAGGCATATATATACGTAAAGCCTGAGCCATGTCTAGTAAAGACATGTGGCGCATCGAACCGCCTAACAAAAATCTAATAAATGAACGATCGGTTAAACTAACTACCCGATCATTCAACTCTATACTACACAACAATTCTTCACACCATACTTTATATACAGGTCTACGCATGGTGAATAAACGTACCCAGTCATTAAAAGTAGAATTACCATACCTCTGTACAAGTAATTCCCTAATTGGCCCGGCCAATTCTACAGCTTCTAAGGGTCCCCATTCTATGACCCTCGGTACCTCAACAACCTTAGAATGAAGAGTATGCAAACCCCTTTGATATTTTGGATAATCTATCCAAAGTCTATCAAATCTCAGGTTCGGGTGCAACTCTTCCAAGTGCATATCAGAAAAGGTCATGACTGGATGAGGTATATCCTGCTTGTAGTAGTTATCCACCTCCTGTTGTTCCGCATTCTCAGCAGGAGCATTGCGAGCTTGGGATGAAGATTCACCCCTTTCAGTCTGCAAAACACATCAAACACAATTTTTGTGCATCCAAATATGCATTAGTGTCAGCAAAATCATCAATCAAAATAATTACAATGACATGATCAATTTATATCAAACTTAAGCTCATTTTCATATTTTCATCAAATCTACACTTTTTCAAAATAGCATATACGAAAATGTTTGCCAAGTTCATAAGCATTCAACTCAAACAACATGTCAAAATAATCATTACTAGCAATTAAACAAGTTTCAAATGGCATTATCTCTCAAAAATCAAGTTCATGAATTTTAGACTTGAAAAATTCCACTTTAATTCTCAAAATCATGTTTAGGCTCAAAGTTTGTATCATTTAACTACCTAGACATGTTACACTACTTAATTTAGCAACAATTCATGACAAAAATCGGCCATAACCTGTTTATATCAAAAAGCCCCAAATTTGCTCAAGAACACAAACCCTAGATTACTCAAAATTTGAAGTTTAAGGCTTCTAATCATGTTAAACAGCATCAATCTAGGTTATACAAGCAAAATACATAAACAATTTAATCATAATTACACGAAAAAGCATTAAAATCAAATTGGGGAAAAAATTGCTCAAGAACACCAAATTTCGGATTAAATGGTGTTTAGGTGTAGAAATTTACCGTTTTTCTTGAGTAATTCCTAGATAGCATCCTTCTCAACATGATTTTAGTAAAAAATTTGGTGATTAACGGTTAAAAATTGTGATTTTGGGGTGTATTTTTCGGGTTTTTGCGTGTTTATGTTCGCTGTATTTGTGCGTTTTGTGGGTTGGGACTGATCTGTTCCAGCTCTTTATTATTTTCTGATTTTTGGTCCTCCCGCGACTCGCGGCATTTAAGCCTTCAGACTCCGCGAGTCGCGGAGTTTGGTATTTTTTTTATTTTTTTTTTTTATAATCTTTAACTTATAAAACAATTAAGTAAATAATTTTTAAAATTTTGTTTCCCTTATTATTGAGGACGAGGTCGTTTCGGATCGATGTCCTAGTCTGTCCCTCGACAAAATTTTAAAATTTGTCTTTTTGTAGCGATTGTTTTAAAAGCTAAGATTTTTGGGTTTTTAATGTTTTTGGCATACTTTAATTCAATAATATTAAAAATAATGATAATAAAAGTTCTCGTCCCTCCCTTGGGTAAAGCAATTTCGGTTCAAAGACCTTGTCTTCAACTTACGACGAATTTTAAAAATCATATTTTTAACTTAATGAGATAAAATAAATTTTTTTTGTTTTTAAATTCACACAATTTAATTATAAAATTCAAAATTAATATTAAAAATTCACACTAAACTTACAATTTAAAATGCATAAAATTAAAAATTCATATTTTAAAAATTAAAAATTCATATTAAAAATTCACACAAAACTTACAATTTAAAATGCATAAAATTAAAAATTCATATTTTAAAAATTAAAAATTCATATTAAAAATTCACACCAAACTTACAATTTAAAATGCATAAAATTAAAAATTCATATTTTAAAAATTAAAAATTCATATTAAAAATTCACACCAAACTTATTTTAATTTTTCAAATATTTACAATTTTAAAAATATTGATTTTACAAAGTTTACAATATTTATAAAGGGTTCAAATATTAATTTTAAAAACATGGTAAAAACAAAATTAAAAATATTTTTGGCTTTTTATCCCACTTTAATCAATCAAATATTATCAAAAATATGCGCCCCTGTTTTCGGTAAAGTAATTTCGGTTCCAAAACCTAATTTAACTCATGACGAATTTTTGAAATATTTTGGGTTGATTGATTAAAGATATTTATACCTTAAGAATAAACGTTAAATTTCGCAGTGATGTAATAAATTTTTGAATGATATCAATAATTTCGGTCGCCAAACCTAATTTTATTCAATACCAATTTAATACTTTTTAGCGAACAAATTTGCGTTTATTATCAAAAGGTTAAAAAAAATAATAAAAAAAATAAAAACTGTACAGACTTACCTGTGAAATAGATTTCTTAGTTATATGATCTATCCCATTCATAAGATAGTCGGTTTAATTGGTTTTCCATAGCTACATAGGCGTAACCTCGAGCATTCAGTGTCTTTTCTTCTAAACATATGAATGGTCCGTCTCTGCATAAAGTAACAAATTCGGTGTTTGAATAGGTTTGATTATTTGAACATTTACCTCCATGTGACCATTTTCCGCATTTGTGACATCTTTCTAGGTGTCGTGCTCTTCTTTTCGCTGCGGATTTTGATTTTCCTTTACCAAATTGTAACTTATTATCTTCGCATCTGGATTCTTTTCTAACTCCGTCCATTCTTTCTCTGATTACTGATACTGATTCACTCGGTAGTATGTCATTATTACGTTTAGTGATCAAAGCGTGTAGCATTAGACCATGGTTTAGTTCATAGGCAGTCTTCATTTTGTAAAAACCTAAAAAAAATAAAAATTCAGAATGGGGGGAGAAGACTAGTTCTTTAGGGTCTGCTAGGGAAAGACCATTCGAGTTCCATTTTTGAGAACTACACGAAAACAGATAATCTAACTCTAACAGAAATACATATTATCCTTTAAAGACTTGATTCTCCCCACACTTAGTTAGCTGTGGTGTCGAAATTGTGATTAACTTCATTGTCAACTTCCATCGGACCATGTATGTAATGTTTAACTCTGTGACCATTAACTTTAAATTCAATCCCTTTTGAATTTATTAATTCTATCGTTCCGTATGGGAAAACTCTTTTGACTATGAATGGTCCTGACCATCTTGATTTCAATTTTCCAGGAAATAGCTTGAATCGTGAATTGAAAAGAAGAACTCTGTCTCCTTCTTTAAATTCTTTTGAACTTCTGATTCTTTTATCATGCCATTTCTTCGTTCTTTCTTTATAGATTAACGAATTTTTGTATGCTTCATGTCTTAATTCTTCTAATTCGTTTAGTTGACTTAATCGTAGACGTCTGGCTTCATGTAAATCAAGATTACATGTCTTCAAAGCCCAAAATGCTTTATGTTCAATTTCTACTGGAAGATGACATGCTTTTCCATAAACAAGTCTAAAAGGTGTGGTTCCAATTGGAGTTTTGTAGGCTGTTCTAAAAGCCCAGAGTGCATCCTCCAATTTAATGGACCATTCCTTCGGATTTGATCCTACGGTTTTCTCTAGAATACGTTTTAAAGCTCGGTTGGTATTTTCAACTTGTCCACTTGTTTGTGGATGATATGCGGTGGAGATTTTATGAGTTACTCCATATCTTTTAAGAACTTTCTCAAGTTGATTATTACAGAAATGAGTACCCCGATCACTTATTAAAGCTTTCGGTGTTCCAAACCTTGCAAAAAGACGTTTTAAAAAGTTGACTACAACTCGTGCATCGTTAGTTGGGAGAGCTTGTGCTTCCGCCCATTTAGATACATAATCAATGGCTACGAGTATATATAGATTATTATGAGATTTTGGAAATGGACCCATAAAGTCAATACCCCAAATGTCAAATACTTCACATACTTGGATGACCTTTTGTGGCATTTCATCACGTTGACTTATTTTTCCGGCTCTTTGACATGCATCACAGGATTTGCAAAGAAGGTGTGCGTCTTTGTAAATTGTAGGCCAATAGAATCCAGCTTCATAAACTTTTCTTGCTGTTAGTTGAGGCCCATAATACCCTCCTGTTGGTCCTGTGTGACAATGGTTTAATATTTTACTGGCTTCATCTCCAAATACACATCGGCGTATTATTCCATCGGGACAACTTTTAAACAGATGAGGATCTTCCCAGAAATAGTGTTTTATATCACTGAAGAATTTCTTTCTTTTTTGGTAAGATAATCCTTTTTCAAGGAATCCACAAACTAAGTAGTTTGCATAGTCTGCAAACCATGGAATTTCTTTATAATCTATCTTCAATAGATATTCATTAGGAAAGTTGTCTTGTATGGCCGATTCATTCAGAACTTCTAATTCGGGATTTTCAAGACGAGAAAGATGATCAGCGGCGAGATTTTCTGCTCCTCTTTTATCTCGGATTTCAATATCAAACTCTTGTAAGAGTAAGATCCAACGGATTAATCTTGGTTTAGCATCTTGTTTTGAAAATAGGTATCTAAGAGTAGAATGGTCGGTATAGACCACCGTTTTTGCTAGAATGAGATACGATCGAAATTTGTCAAAAGCAAAGACAATAGCAAGGAGTTCTTTTTCAGTAGTTGTATAGTTCGTTTGTGCTCCTTGTAACGTCTTACTAGCATAATATATAGGTTGAAATCGTTTTTCAATCCTTTGTCCTAAAACGGCTCCCATTGCAAAATCACTTGCATCGCACATTAGTTCAAATGGTAGATTCCAATTTGGTGTTATCATGATCGGTGCATTAGTGAGTTTTTCTTTAAGAATATTAAAAGATTTGATACACTCATCTGAAAAGATGAATGGAGCATCCTTTTCTAGGAGTTTATTCATAGGAGTGGCAATTTTAGAAAAATCTTTTATGAAACGTCGGTAAAAACCGGCTTGCCCTAGAAAACTCCTAACTCCTCTAACATTGGTGGGATGTGGAAGTTTAGCAATTACATCTACTTTAGCTCTATCCACTTCAATTCCTTCTTTTGAAATTTTATCTCCAAGAACGATGCCTTCTTTAACCATGAAATGGCATTTCTCCCAATTAAGTACTAGATTTGATTGTTTGCATCTAATTAGCATTCGTTCCAGATTAACTAGACATGATTCAAATGTATCACCGAAGACTGAAAAGTCATCCATGAAAACTTCCATGCATTCTTCTATCATGTCGTGAAAAATCGCCATCATGCACCTTTGGAAGGTTGCTGGGGCGTTGCAAAGTCCAAATGGCATGCGTTTGTAAGCAAAAGTACCATAAGGGCACGTGAATGTGGTTTTCTCTTGATCTTCGGGTGCTATTGGAATTTGAAAATATCCGGAAAATCCATCTAGAAAACAATAATAACTATTTCCGGCTAATCTTTCCAACATTTGATCTATGAAAGGTAAGAGAAAGTGATCTTTTCTGGTGGCGTCATTTAATTTTCTATAATCAATACATACACGCCATCCTGTTACAGTCCTAGTAGGAATAAGCTCATTTTTCTCATTTGTAATGACAGTCATGCCACCCTTCTTAGGCACGCATTGAACTGGGCTTACCCATGGACTATCAGAAATTGGATAAATTAAACCTGCATCTAGCAGTTTAATAATCTCTTTCTTAACTACATCTTGCATATTAGGATTTAGTCTTCGTTGGCGTTGCACATACGTTTTATGACCTTCTTCCATAAGGATTTTATGTGTGCAATACGAAGGACTTATTCCTTTAATATCATGAATCTTCCATGCAATGGCTGGTTTATGAGATTTCAACACAGAAATGAGTTGTGATTTCTCATTTTCAGTAAGAGAAGACGATATTATTATAGGTAATTAAGATTCACCATGTAAATAAGCGTATTCCAAATGGTTTGGAAGTGGCTTTAGCTCTAATTTCGGTGGTTCTTCTATCGATGATTTATATCGATATTTGTCTTCTTCTTTTAGCATTTGAATTTCTTCTGTTGTTGGTTCATATCCATTAGCTATAAGTGTAGCTAACATTTCAGCTTCATCAATTGGTTCATTACCTTCTCCTAAAGAACATTCTCATGTTCCTTGTAATTCTGGAAATTCTTCTAATAATTCTGCATGTGCATCTATAGTTTGAATATAATAACATGTATCATCTGCAGATTGTGGTTGTTGCATTGCT
This sequence comes from Rutidosis leptorrhynchoides, assembly GCF_046630445.1. NCBI lineage: Eukaryota > Viridiplantae > Streptophyta > Magnoliopsida > Asterales > Asteraceae > Rutidosis > Rutidosis leptorrhynchoides. The sequence goes on along the minus strand of NC_092343.1, from coordinate 377,074,367 downwards.
CTATCAACTGAAAAAGTAACACTCTCATCCTCTATACTTAGGGTCAGTTTCTTACCGAACACGTCTATCATTGCTTTAGCCGTGTTTAAGAATGGTCTTCCTAATATGAGAGGAACTTGAGAATCTTCTTCCATGTCCAAAACAACAAAATCTACTGAAAATACTAAAGTACCAACTTTAACTAGCATGTTCTCCATTATCCCTCTAGGATATTTTATTGATCTATCGGCTAGTTGTATGCTTATTCTGGTTGGTTTCAATTCTCCAAGGTCTAGTTTAGCGTATAGTGAATATGGCATTAGATTTATACTAGCACCTAAGTCTGCCAATGCTTCTATTGAACTAAGACTACCCAGAAAACATGGAATTGTGAAACTTCCTGGATCAGATAGTTTTTCTGGTATCTTATTCAACAGCACTGCTGAATAATTAGCATTCATGGTAACAGCCGAGAGTTCTTCCATTTTCTTTCTATTTGAGATTAGATCTTTCAAGAATTTAGCATATCTAGGCATTCCTGAAATCACATCAATGAAAGGAAGATTTACATTTATCTGTTTAAACATATCCAAGAATTTGGATTGCTCGGCTTCAAGTTTCTCTTTCTTCATTTTACTCGGGTAAGGAAGTGGTGGTTGGTATGGTTTAACATAAGGTTTATCCTTAGCTGTGTTATCTTCATTAACCTTTTCAACTACCGGTTCTTTTTCCTTATCTTGATCAGGTTGTGGTTCTTGTGGAGTAGGAATAGCTTCATCAGAAGTTACAGGTATTTCCGGTGGTTTAAGTGTTGTACCACTTCTTGTGGTAATAGCTTTAGCTGTTTCATTCCGGGGGTTAGCATTTGTATCACTAGGTAGACTTCCCGGTTTTCTTTCACCTATTAACCTTGCTAGGTTACTTACTTCTTGTTCCAGATTTTGAATAGAAGCTTGTTGATTTCTAAATGCTTGAGCATTTTGTTCATTAGTTTGTTTTTGAGATGTGAAAAACTGCGTTTGAGTTTCAACTAGCTTCGTCATCATATCTTCTAAATTCGGCTTTTTATCATCTGTTTGTTGTGGTGGTTTGTTTTGAAAATTAGGTCTTTGCTGATTGTAAGTATTATTGGATACTTGTTGATTGCTAGGACCTTGTTGGTTGTTGTATGGAATATTTCGGTTATAATTCTGGTTTTGATTGTAAATCGGTCTTGGCGGTTGATAATTATTCTGATAATTATTTCCAGGCCTTTGGTTTATGTATGAAATATTCTCTCTTTGTTCCATTGTTAATTCAATACTGAGACAATCTTTTGTCAAATGTGGTCCTCCACACTGCTCACACTCAGTATGGAATTAACAATCTTTTACAGCATCTATCTTTGCGGAAATGGAATCTAAGTCATGGCTAGAATCGGCTCTAGCTGATTTAGATGATCTAACGATATCTTTTTCTTGGTGCCACTCATGTGAGTGGGAAGCAGTGTTATCAATAATTTTGTAAGCATCAGTTTCGGTTTTCTTCATAATAGAACCACCAGCTGCTAAATCTATGTCTTTCCTTGTAGTGATGTCGCATCCTTGGTAGAATATTTGTACTATTTGACAGGTATCTAAACCATGTTGCAGACATCCTCTTAACAACTTTCCATATCTTGTCCACGCCTCATATAGAGTTTCATTCGGTTTCTGTGTGAACGTAACAATTTCTGCTTGAAGTCTTACGGCTTTAGATGCTGGAAAGAATTGTTTAAGAAATTTTTCAACTAAAACGTCCCATGTATCAATCGCCCCTTCGGGTAACGATTCCAACCAATCTTTGGCTTCTCCCTTTAAAGTCCAGGGAAATAACATGAGATATATCTGTTCATCCTCCACTTCTCGGATTTTAAATAGTGTGCAGATCCTATTAAAGGTACGTAAATGTTCATTTGGATCTTTCTTCGGCGCACCACTAAATTGGCATTGATTAGTCACCATGTGTAGAATTTGTCCTTTGATTTCATAATCTGGCGCATTAATGTCTGGATGAGTAATTGCGTGACCTTGGCCAGTGTGTTTAGCTCTCATTCGGTCTTCCATACTTAAAGGTTCCAGATTCTCCATAATTGAATTTGTTGAATCGGAATCACTAGAGGATTCTGATTTAATGGTTCGTTCCTCAACAATCTCTGTTTGAATGATTGGTGGTTCTGGAGGAAAGTTTAGTGGTTCAGGATCTACGAATCGTTCCTGAATATTCTCCGGATTCTCAATTGTGAGGTCGGGTTCAAAAAATGGATTATCGGAAATTTGAACTGAAGTACTTGGTCGACTGGATGACGATTCTAAAGAAAAATCAACGGCAGTAATATTTGCTAAATGTCTTGATCTAGTTACAGGTGGTGAACGTACAAAAGGTGGTGAACGTCTTGCTCGGTGCATTCACTGAATATCCTATTAGTTTTTAAAAGGAAAGAAAAATTATAATAAGTTATCCAATCAATAGGCTTTTCTGATTTTGCCCACGTTTCGAATAGCCAAAAGATGCAGCAGAGGGGCAGGATTCGTTTGGTCTCAATATAATTGAGGACTGTTTGGCTCCAATAACCCGGTCCACGTACAAATCCAACTATTACTACGAACCAGAAAATTTTGATGTCTATCAATTTAACCACTTAAAATAAATTTTCGTAATTTTAAGAAAATTTAGATAAGAAGTAGAATAAAAATCTATGTCCTAAAACTACAATAGCGAGAAATAAGAAAGAAAAAGAGTTCGTCGGAAAAGGTCGAAAAAGAAAAATGGTTGAAAAATAAAAGGTGACGGAAAAATAAAAGAAACTTATAAAACTTAAAAATACTTGACTAACCTAACTTTATTACTACAACTAACTTAAAATTATAATCGTAAATTGAGATAACTAATTGGAATGATAATTGGTACATAGTAAAAGGTGTCTAAAAATATTAAAGCTTACAGGAAAAACTATATCCCAAATGGAAATAACTTAAAAAGAAACTAAAACTTAAAAAGGCGTCGCAAAATTCTAAAGCACCTAAATCTTAGTCTAAATAAAAAGCACTTAAGGAATTCTACGGCAAAGCCTAAAAATCTAGAAGTAAAAATAACTATGGCAAAAATTAAGTTTAAAACTAAATATGAGCTAAAAATACAAATATTACGCTAAAACGATTGAAAAGGGACAAAATATAAAAATATACAAAAAGTTGTAAAAAGTACAATTTTTATAAAAATATTATTTTTATATTATTTATTTATTAAAACTACTAATTTTACAAATTAATTAAACTAATTAATACTAAATAATACAAATTAATTAAAACTTAAATTAAAACTTAAATTAATTAAATATTTAACCCTAATTACAAATTAATTAATAATAATTAATAATACTCCGTAATAAATGCAGGATTAGGGCTTCCTGTTGGTGTCAGGTCCCCTCCGCGAGTTGCGGTATTCAAGGCACCAAACCCCGCGACTCGCGGGGTTCAGAAATTCAACTGACAGGTTTAAAATTTGACGCGTTTTTCTTTATTTTTTTATTTATTTTCTGTTTTCTGTTTTTATATTTTCTGTTTATATTAATTAAAATATTTATATAATTTAAATAAAACTTATCTTTAATAACTAAGATAAAAATAAAATACTTTATAACAATAAAAAAAAATAGATTTATATATATTTATATTATTTTTTTCGGTTTTTTATATTTATAAAATATATTTATAAAATAAATTAAATAAAACTTATATTTTTACAAACTAAAGAAACTTTATAAAACTTAAATATTTATCAAAATCTTAAAAATACCCATATTTTTGTTTTTCTTTTTATATTTTCGAATATTTAAAACGTATTTTTATAAAAACGAATTTTAATAAAAGTAAACTAAATTTTTTTTTTCTATTAGCGTTGCGCTTCCGGCTTTTAAGAGTAGTTCCCCGGCAGCGGCGCCAAAAATACTTGATATTTCGCGAGGTGTATATAAAATACTATTAAATTTTACAAGGAAATACTTATTAAATACAATACAATTTTACACAAGATATTTATTTATTTATAGAATGGATATACTTAAACCTTGCTACAACACTTATAGGCAGTGTACCTAATCGTAAAGTAGTGTAGTTTTTAGTATGTCCGGTTCGTTCCACAGGGAAATCTTTAAACAAAGCTTAACGCTATATTAGTTTACTTTTATAAAAATACAAATATATATATAAGTAATATTATTATTATAAAGGGGGGGGGGGTTTACCGTTTAATGACCGGTTTGTCGATTTTAAAACTTTAGTCGCAGTTAAAACCAAATGTAAAATATTAAAAATAAATACAAGATTTAAATTAAAGCGTAAAGTAAATAACGATAATGAAATTGCAAATAATAAAAATGCGATAAAATAAACTTGCGATAATTAAAAAGTACGATAATTAAAAGTGCAATTAACTACAATAATAATAAAAATGTGATAATTAGAAGTGCAATTAAATATAAAATAAAGGAAATTAAATATGAAATAAAAGAATTATGCTTATTTAAACTTCCGTAATCATGATGTTTGACGTGTTGATTTTAGTTTTATGCCCAAGGGTTAATTGTCCTTTGTCCTGGATTATTTAATATGTCCGTCTGGTTTTTGTCCATAACAGTCCATCAGTCATAAATATAAAGTGCGAGTGTCCTCGTCAAATTATCCTTATACCCGAAGTTAAATATTCCAACTAATTGGGGACTTAAACTGTAACAAGGTTTTAATACTTTGTTTAATAATTACATCAGGATATCAACTGCGTGTAATCCAAGGTTTTAATACTTTGTTATCAATTATGCCAAGTGTCCTTGTATATAATTTCACCCCTGTTTTAATTATTCTAGTGGCTATTAATCGATTCCCGTGTCCGGTTAAATGAACGATTATTCGTACATATAAATACCCCGCCCATCGTGTCCGATCGAGTGTATATGGTAATTTATAGGAACGCCCAATTTTAAATCTTTATATTAACATTAACAAACTATCATTTAGTTAAACAAATATAAAGCCCATTAATAGCCCATAGTCTAATTTCCACAAGTGTCGTTCTTTTATCCAAACCCCAATTATGGTACAAAGCCCAATTACCCAGTTTTAGTAATTAGCCTAACATCATGATTACTTCGGATTAAATAAGCATAATAATAACTTAGCTACGAGACATTAATGTAAAAAGGTTGAACATAACTTACAATGATTAAAAATAGCGTAGCGTTACACGGACAGAATTTCGACTTACACCCTTACAACATTCGCTAACATACCCTTATTATTATAATTATAATTAAAATATAAATTATAAATATATATATATATTTTACGTATGAATGAGGAGAAGAAAAAGATGATGAAAAAATGCTCAGAATTCGGTTGGCTTTATAGGGAGTTTCAAAACTTGGGGCTCCGCGACTCGCGGCATTTTTGGCCTTCAAACTCCGCGAGTCGTGGAGTTTGAAATTACAGCTCAGACCAGTTTGGAGTCTTTCTTGCCGACGGTTTTTATTATTTATTATAATATATAAATAATTATAAGAATTATTTAAATATTATATTATATTTATGTGCATAGTTGACTTGTAATTTTTAGTCCGTTGCGTCGAGCGTTGAGAGTTGACTCTGGTCCCGGTTCCGGATTTTCGAACGTCCTTGCGTACAATTTAATATCTTGTACTTTGCGTTTTGAATCTTGTACTCTTGTAATTTCGAGACGTTTCTTATCAATAATTGGAACCTCTTTGATTGTATTTTGTACTTTTGAGCTTTTTGGTCGTTTGCGTCTTCAATTCGTCGAATCTGTCTTTTGTCTTCACCTTTTATTATTTAAACGAATATCACTTGTAAATAGAACAATTGCAACTAAAAGCTTGTCTTTCTTGAGGAATAATGCTATGAAATATATGTTCGTTTTTAGCATTATCAGCTACCATCATCAAACTGAGGGGACTAGATGATACGCATAATGATCCGTCTCATAAGACCACACTATTAGTAGTATCCCGGCCAGACTATACCCGGCATGAACCATCACGGGCAAAGTACATCTTCTCGGCATCACCTTAGTATCTTGATTAGAAGGTTACTTATCTACGTATCCGAGAATATGAGTACCGGACGTTGGCTAGCCGGGACGCTACATAAAACTCATATCGCCCGGGCAAGTGTACAGTGAAATGCCCCGTTCATATCGATTATAAACGTTACATAATAATTGGTTTCATTGCGAGGTATTTGACCTCTATATGATACATTTTACAAACATTCCATTCGTTTTTAAAAGACAAACTTTCATTACATCAAAAGTTGACAGGCATGCATATCGTTTCATATTATATCTAAACTATAAATGACTTAATAATAATCTTGTTGAACTCAACGACTCGAATACAACGTCTTTCGAAATATGCCATGAATGACTCCAATTAATATCTCTAAAATGAGCAAATGTACAGCGAAAGATTTCTCTCATACCTGAGAATAAACATGCTTAAAAGTGTTAAGCAAAAGGTTGGTGAGTTCATTAGTTTATCATAATCAATCATTTTTATAATTTTAATAGACCACAAGATTTCATATTTATAAGCAGAATCCTCTCGTCTGCATAAAGATAAAATCATTCATATGGTGAACACCTGGTAACCGACATTAACAAGATGCATATAGAATATCTCCAAAACAGAATCCTCTCATCTGTATAATAATAACTCGAAGTACTAAAGCATTCCAAATTCCAGAATGGGGGGTGTTAATTCCCGTAGATCTACCTTTAGGATTCGCGTAAATTAGGGGCCAGTTCCCTAATTCTTAGGTTACCAAGCTAAAAAGGGCGGTATTCGGTTTAATAATCCAACCATAGAATGTAGTTTTGAGTACTTGTGTCTATTTCGTCAAACATTTATAAAAGAAGCGCATGTATTCTCAGTCCCAAAAATATATATTGCAAAAGCATTTAAAAAGAGAGTAATGAAATTCACAATACTGTATTTCATTGTAATAATACATATGACGGCATTGAACAAGTTTAGGGTTGGTCTCCGATTCACGAACCTATATTAAGTATATATATTTATATGTTGGTCAATATCTGTCTAACAATTTAGGTCAAGTTATAGTGTATCACAATCCTAATGCTCGAGATCGATATGCAAAAGTCAACAAAAGTCAACTTGACCAAAAATGACTTCCAAAATCTATACATGTTTATTATATAACTTAAATATAGTCATTTTATATATTTAAATATATATATTAGATTTTATTAAAGTAAATAATACAAGTCATTTATTAATAAATAAAAATTTATATTAAAATTTATATATGATAAAAATATACTTTTATATATCTCAAGTAATAAAATTTATACAGTTCACTCAATATCATAAAAATATAGTGGTATGTATTATTAATGTAATTATATTACGGGTGGTAAAAATATCTTTGTATCACATATTTATTTGATAAAATAATATTGATAATGAGTAAAAGTTGTATTATATTATAATAATAATAATAATAATAATAATAATAATAATTATTCAACTAATAATAATAATAACAATATTTATTTACTAGTGATGATATTAATTATAATAAAATGATAATTTTAATAATAACGATATTTTTAATATTAACTGTAATAATAATAATATTTTATATAAAAATAATAATTCTATTCAAAATGATAATTTTAATAATAATAATACTAAAATGATAATAATAATGATATTTCTATTAAAAATGATAATTTCAATAAAAATGATAGTTTTAATTTTAATGATACTTTTAATAACAATTATAATGATAAAAATAATAAAAACGATATTTTTATCTAAATCAATATCTTACAATATTTTAATTTCATCATGATACTTATACTCATTATTTCCTAATCGATTTGTTTAATAGATTTTAGTTCTCTTTTATATCGCATTTATAATAATGATAATAATATAATCATAATAATTAGATGATACTAATATTAGTTTTAATGATAATGATACTAATAATAATAATTATTATAATAATACTAATGATAATACTAATAATTATTATAATAATGATAATAATAATAATAATAATAATAATAATAATAATAATAATAATAATAATAATAATAATAATAATAATAATAATAATAATAATAATAATAATAATAATAATAATAATAAGAATAAGAATAAGAATAAGAATAAGAATAAGAATAAGAATAAGAATAATAATAATAATAATAATTATAATAATAATAATAATAATAATAATAATAATAATAATAATAATAATAATAATAATAATAATAATAATAATAATAATAATAATAATAATAATCTTAGTGATAATAACGATAGTATTAATAATAACAATAACAATTTTAATGATAATACTTATATTGATAACGATAATGATATTAATAATAATAATTGTTAGATAATAATAATAATGACGATAATAACGACGATAGTAATAATAATAATAATAATATTAGAATTAATGATAATTCAGTTGACCATATCTTTTAATCCGTTCATCGAAACCACACGATTTCTAAATGAAAAGTTATTAATTTTTTGCCAGCTTTCCAACGACATGCATATCATATACCTTATCTCAGTAGCATATGTATCAAATTCGTAATTTATCATAACTATTTAACGACAAAATTAAACATACAAGCATGCATAAATATATATACTCAAGCACTAGTCAGGGATACACTATTAATATATAAAAGATAAGATATGAATGCTCACGTATCAATATTGTGATTCAATATTGCAAAAAAGTACGTAGATGCAACGGAAATGATAAACGCTAGGTTGACCTCACGAGCAATACCCCCGAACAATACCCATAGCCTCCATAGCTATAACCCATAATTTCCTTAGCTCTATCCCACTCGAAAATTTTTTGAAATCATTTGGACAGCACTCCTTCGTAATATTTTATGTATAATACTACTAATAATAATACTCCTAACCATAAGATTAATAATAATATTAATCTTAACAAAAATAAACATAATAATAATAATAATAATAATAATAATAATAATAATAATAATAATAATAATAATAATAATAATAATAATAATAATAATAATAATAATAATAATAATAATAATAAACATAATAATAATAATATAAATATAATTATAATTATATACGGAGTACATATATTAGATAGAGAGATTGAGAATGAATTAGGAACCAGAATCGATCGAGCTTTTAAAGGAAATTTGCTGCACCTAACCCCCATGCGATTGCATGGGGTTTGTGCTTGAGGGTCATGCGATCACATGGGATGCCTCTCCAGCTCACAATCGATCAATGATAATTGCCGACAGTTTTATTTATTATTTTTATATTTATATATTTAATCTATATAATTAATTATATATTATATTATATTCACGTGCATAGTTGACTTATAAAATTAGTTCCGATGACTTGTACGTTGATGCTTGACTAATGTACCGGTTCCGATTTTTTGAACGTTACTTCGTATGCTTAATTAATTTGCATTTTATGTTTCGTGACTCGTACCGTTATCAAAATATAGACTTAAATTACCCATAAACTATATTACTCGAAATGTAACCTGAACGTTCGAGTGTGTTGGTCATTTGCTTCTTTAAATTATCGTCTCGTTATTTATTAAAATATATATGATAATATTAATTTAAATCAAAACGTTTCGTATCTAGTTAATATTATAGTTTATCACATTGTAAACTATATATATATTTTAAAATAAGTTTGTTCATATATATTAAAATATTTATTTAATAATATAATGTTTAGTTTTTCGAAACTAATTATATTTCAAAGTTCATTTTAGAATCGTTTAAATAATAGAATTTATTATATCATATAACGTTTATATTTTAAAACTTATAATTGATATAATTTATTCATGCATCAAATTCTCATAAGTTAACTTATCTAAATATCAATCGATTCAATAATCAAATACTAATATCATTTAGTAAATAATTCGAAATATATAAACACGTTTTTAATTATACGTTGCAAGTTTTTTATATATTTATATTTAATTAAATCACGGACCGTTATCATTTATAACTTGTCAAAAGGTTTCTAGATAGATTCTAACTCTTAAGATAACGTTAAAACATTTATCCTTATTAAAATGGCTCGGTAACAATTTGTCAAAAGTGGTTCCAGATATTTATAAAGTTATAATCTTTTTAAAGAAGACGTGACACTCAAATCATAATTTCTAAAATTCATAATAATAAAAGTTAATAATAATAGCCTTAATAATCTATTTCTTGACATGTTGTAAGCTGTGCTAATCTTTCAAAATATATCGTAGTACATTTTATAACTTTGAAACAATAATTATATGTACTTGTGATTTAATATATATAGCATAAAACTTTAATTAGGTTTTATATACATATTCAAATTACATTATGAAACGTTTTAGTAATAGAATTCTTTTAGACTGAAAACATTTTCATACGTTTGAAATTAAATCAAATAACTATTATAAAGTTTATTCTTCTAAAACTAATTATATTCAGATCACATAATCTATTACTAGAACTTATGTTTATTTTAAATCCTTATAGGTTTGTATTAACTTGTTTAATAATAATCAAGTGTTACTATATCTATTAATTGTATTCGAAACCGCTTATATATATGTTCAATATACTTTTTATATATGTATATACACGTTTCACATAACACATTTTATTACGTAGATGTTTATCTAAAACGAATAAGTATAACGTTATATGTTTAATACTTTGTTAACGTTTCTGAGTCATATAATAGATTTCATAACTTATTTTCATATCAACCAAACCGTTTAATGTTTTATTAATATTTCTAAATATAATATACATACCTATATATATATATATATATATATATATATATATATATATATATATATATATATATACATATATACATATCTATTTACACATAATTGTTCGTGAATCGTCGAGAACGGTCGAAGGGTAATTGAATACATGAACACAGTTCAAAATTTTTGAGACTTCAACATTACATACTTTGCTTATTGTGTCAGAACATATAAAGATTAAGTTTAAATTTGGTCAGAAATTTCCGGGTCGTCACAGTACCTACCCGTTAAAGAAATTTCGTCCTAAAATTTGATTGGGATGGTCATGGCTGACAATAAGTATGCCTTCATGACGCATACGAGCTAGAAATTAGAGTTTTTATCATCAGTGAGTAATATGGATAAAACAATTCATTTATGTGAAGAGTACGAGTGAAGCTATCACAAAAGAGTGAAATGAGTAAATGTAGGTTCGTAATAACCGGTGACGTAGTCACGGTTGATTTTCGGAATTCTAGGGATTTAGAGAAAATCTTCGTAATAAAATTTGGTTCTTTGATAATTAAGGAAATTAGAATCCTCTTTGGTTAGATGCGACGATCTGTCTCGATTGCTCTGTCTGACATTTCACTATAAATCCACCCTCTTCATTTCCTTGTTTCCACACTCCCATCTTTTATACTTTCTTTCCCAATTCATAATTCTAAACATTCACCAATATGCTCAATCTAGTTCTTATCCTTGATATTTTCCTGACTATCGCAACAATCATCCTCCTCTTCCAACTTCCACCGGAAGAATCTGTTTACTTCTATTTCGCTTTTGGGGTGGTGATTTTTATAATCCTTCCTTGCATCTGTCTTTCCATAATTATCGACATCTACGGTTAATGATCTCTTCTATTTACTGTGATTTATACTCCCATTTATTTTTCGAAGCTTCATGCTTTTGTTTTCTCTTCTTGTCATAAGAACTGCAAGTAATGGCCCAGAATTTATAGGTATAAATTTATAAATAAACATAGTCAATGTTCTAAGAAAGGAATTGTAATGGCACGATATTGATTGGTTAAATTACCAGAATTCAAGAGAAAAGATAGAACTATTAGGAAGGTATGTTCTCGATATATTTAGAGATTAGGTAGAATGTAAGAGTCGTGTAACATGGCACCTGATGACGTTATGGTCTGTGAATCTTCACATTCCATTAGAAACTCAGCATGACTTACTTAATATAATTACATTCATCAAGTGTCATTATATTATACTAACTCATGCTTCAGTCACCAATATTACTTCAAAAACATTCATAATATAAACTCGAAGGTTTACAGAATAAAGAAACTAAACAGTTTCCTTTATGATGTAATACAGATAACGCGAAGAGATAAATGATTTCAGATAAGAATAGTTACGAAAATATCTTCAGAAATATCGAGGATATTTATAATGAAAGTATAACGACCCGTCCAAATCCATCTGGACGAATACATTACATTTGGTTACATCGCGAGGTATTTGACCTCTAAATGATACATTTTACAAACATTGCATTCGCTTTTGAAAGACAAACTTTAATTACATCGAAAGTTGACAGCATGCATACCATTTCATAATATATCCAACTATAAATGACTTAATAATATTCTTGATGAACTCAACAACTCGAATGCAACGTCTTTTGAAATATGCCATGAATGACTCCAAGTAATATATCTAAAATGAGGAAATGCACAGCGGAAGATTTCTTTCATACCTGAGAATAAACATGCTTTCAAGTGTCAACCAAGAGGTTAGTGAGTTCATAAGTTTATCGTAAACAATAAAATTCATCATTTTGATAGACCATAAAATTCAAATACAGTACACCTATCTCGTGTACGAAACCATTTTTCATAATGCTTAGCAGAGTAGGTTCGTATCCTTTTATCCCCTGTAGGTTGCCTCGCGATTTTTAAATAACCGTACACATATCTCGTGCACAAAAACTAATACACATAACCTGTGTATAAAAATCATTCTCTCGATACATAACATTCATTTCGATTTCATTGCTCAACATGGTAACCGACCTTAACATATAATGCGCATAAATAATATCCCCAAAACAAAACCTCTCGTCTGTATAATATATAAACTTCGAAGTACTAAACACCATGCCCACTAGCTCTTCCGTCTAGTGAACATTCTGGGTGGGGGTGTTAAACCCAGTAGCTACCTTTAGGATTCGCGTGAATTAGGGCCATACCCGTTTCTAATTCTTAGGTTACCAAGCAATAATAATCAGGGGAAAAATATTCACAACAATTAGTGGCAATTATCACGTCCAACTAATTCAATAATAATCAACAGAACTTCTGTCTGCATAATAATTCATTTGAGGAATGTTTTGCTTGTGTCTATCTTGTCAAACATTTATAAAAGCATTTCATGTATTCTCAGTTCAAAATATATTTCAAAAGCATTTAATAAAGCAGTTATAAAAACAGCGCATGTATTCTCAGTCCCAAAAATGTAAAGAGTAAAAGGGAGCAAATGAACTCACTCTACAATATTTTGTAGTAAAAATATTCATATGATGATACTGAACAATGCATGGTTGGCCTCGGATTCATGAACCTATATCATTTATATGTATATTAACACATATAATGGTAATAGAACAAATTTTATTATTATTATTAATTGTTATTTTAGTAATTTGTACGTTTCATTAATAACTAAATTAACTATATTTATTTTTATATACATTAAATAGATAATTAATATTTATTACAAACATATTCATATAGTTATGTTTTATGTAAATAATATATTTTTATATAGAAAATCTTTATTTGATATAGTAATATTGATAAAAATAATAATATTAGTGTTAGAAATAACAATAAAAATGATAATAAAAATAATAATGATAAAAATAATGATAATTCTAATAATAATAATAATAATAATAATAATAATGATAATTCTAATAATAAAAATGATAATATTGATAAAAAATTAGTTTCAACAATTATACTATTTACATTAAAAATGATAATAATAATAATAATAATAATAATAATACTTAATAATAACAATTAATCATAATAATTATAATAATAATGTAAATATTAATTCTTATATTAATACTAATAATGATATGATAATAATAATAATAATAATAATAATAATAATAATAATAATAATAATAATAATAATAATAATAATAATAATAATAATAATAATAATAATGGTAATATTATTACTACCTCATAGAAGTAGTCCCTTAAAAATGCTCAAGTCCGGGGCGTCCCGCTACCCGATAACATCCATAACCATTACGCTACACTTCCATTTCGGTTTTAATAATTCAATCTAAAATATATATCACGTATCTAACAGTTATTCTTCATCTTCTTCCTAACCCAATCGATTATTGTTATCATTATATTTATCATAATCACTCACTATTATCGTATCAATTCCACCATTATCATCTTATCAATATTATCTTCATTAGATTAACATCATGATCATTCGTCCTAACATCATTCTTTTCTTACATCACAGTGATATTATAATAATAGTTTATCATCGCTATCTACCCATCATAAACTTATTCATTATCACCCTAATTTCATAACCTAATCATCATCACGATCTCCCGCTTCCTTTATCATGATCATCAACTTAATGTTATCTTAAGAGTACTCATAAGTTGACTCTTGGCCAATGACATGGTTCAAAACAAAAGGAATGGTAGCCCAAACATTTCACTCGGCCCAACAACAAAATTAAAACTTACGGCCCAATAACTATCTCAAAGTTCACAACCCAAAATGAAACAATTTTATCCGCTGGCCTGCTGAAAAATGGATATACTCAGTAATATAGTAATCGTTCCTTATTGGAGTTTTAAAATGAAAACATATATATTAAAATAGTTCCCCAAAACGTTACCCAATTTATCTGCCACTATGTCTTCAAATTATCCCCCATATTATTATAATCTCCCATGATAGTCTTTCCTTATAAAAAATACAAAATGTTCGATAGGTGTATGTCGATGTTACTGCAAAACAGAAATATATCAACGGTGGATGTGGTTTCACGAGGTAAACAGAAACGAGAGGTATCAATTGGTTTGTGTTGGAGATGTGGTTCGTAAGTTTCGATTGATAACGATGGTGGGTTTGTGTTAAGGTTGTTGTGAGCTTGGTGGCGATCACGGTGGTGATGATAGTTCCATGGTGGTATTGTTGGTGATGATTTAAAAGGTGGTTGTGACGGGTTGGAACCGAAACAGCAGCATAAGTAGCAACTTGGTTAGCACAAAAGTTCAAATGGGTTTCGATTTCATATGTTGGTTAATAGTTGAAGAATTTTAGTGAGGGTTTGGGTAGGATTATCTGGTGGTGGTATTAGGGACGGTGATTATTGTGGGTGAGCTTACAACCGGACTTAACTTTAGTGGGGGTCTGTGTTCGATCAAGGAAGGGATACCGGATTAATAATTAGTCGATGGTGAGTGTTGGTTGCACGTATGAAACAGAAAACAATTAGTTCCAGGATTATTGCATACAGTGATGGTTCGATGGTATTGGTTATGGGTTCATGATTGCAGTAGCATAAGAATATGATAGTGATCGATGGTTTAATGAAAGTGGTGATAAAAGGTAGTTAACAAGAAAGTAAGGGTGTTGTACCATGATCTAGTCGAACCCGAAACACAATACAAAGATGTTTGATGATGATGTGATAATTGACTAGGAGAGTGACCGAAGGTAATGGATGGTGATAACATCAAAATAGTTTGGTTCTTGAATTCATGGGTAATGGAGCAGAAAAGAAGTCGTACAGTAGTAGTAATAAACACATATAGGGTTTCCATGTTTTGTTGTTGAGTTTCGTTGAACACCATTAACACAAAAAAGAATTTAATGAGACAACCGGAACAAAGGCCATAGCAAACAACAACAATTTCGACAAGTGGGTTTGTGAACTTCGGTTGTGAGCATCATCGAGCAACGAGCATCAGCTAACAAGAAAGTGGTTTAGTTGTGGGTGTGATTCGAACAAAGTAAGTAATGAAAACGTTGATCTTTAAACCGAATCAATAGAAGTGCTCAGATGGTTTTTGTTTTGGTTGTAGTCGTTGAATAGGAACATATTGGTTTGATAATGGACTAGGATCATAAACAGAAACAAGAATGGTGATTATGGTTTGGTGTTCTAAGTTGTTCAATGGTAGTGGAAGGTGGTCGTGGTGATTGTAATCGATGGTGCCATGGTTGGGTTGGCTGAGTGTTCGGTTTATCATACATAGTATATATATAAATATAGAGAAAGAGATGGTGTTGGAGGATGAAGGAGGTAAATTGAGTTGATTGTAGGGAATATGGTGTAGTGTCATATATCACTCTATATGCACCTATGATATATGTATATATAATATAGATAGGTAATTATTAATCAATCAACGACAATCATATACAGTAAATGATAAAAAGTAACAACAATAAATTAAAGTAATCAATTGAAATTTTAAAACGTGTGAATCATATAATAATTCTGTCGACAGTTTTCACGGACTGTGTATCGTGCAAAACCAGTGGCGGATAAAAGTGTTCAGAAAAATCCTATATTTTTAAATTAACTATATTTATTTATTTTGGTCATTATGGTATAAAATTCTATCATTAGTTTATTAAATAAAATTTACATCAACTGTCCCTCTCATTTATGGGTAAAATATAAAAAGTGTTAAAACTTAACAAATAGTTCCTAAATACATTTTTAATAAGCCTAAAATTTATAGAACTCATTTTCGGATCTCCGTTTATTTTAAAATCACATAAGTTTGAATTTAATTTGCTTAATATCAATTGAAACATCAAACGAGTATTAAAATCATTTAATATTTATTTTTAATATACTTTATTTATATATAGAGATATATTTTAAATAATAATTATTATAATATCCTATTTTTATTTTATTAATTTTTTTTAAAATCAACGATATATAATACTTTAAATTATATTTCGAATTATTATTTATATATACATACACACATCTATTCACAGTTAATTGTTCGCGAATCGTCGAGAGCAGTCGAAGGTCAATTGAATATATGAAACAGTTCAAACTTTTTGAGAATCAACCTTACAGACTTTACTTATCGTGTCGAAACTATTTAAGATTTAAGTTTAAATTTGGTCAGATATTTTCGGGTCGTCAAAGTACCTACCCGTTAAAGAAATTTCGTCCCAAAATTTAATTGGGATGGTCATTGCTGACAATAAATATGTTCTCATGACTCATACGAGTTGATAAGTAGAGTTTTATCATTATTGACTATAAAGATTCGATTATGTGAAGCATACGAGTGAATATGTCACAAAAGGTTGAGATAGAGATTTAACTGTTGACGTAGTCACGGTGGATTTTCGTAATTCAAGGGATTTAAAGAAAATCTTTTAATCAGAAAGAAAATGAAATAGTACGATTTATTAGCAAACTGTTGGAATTACGAAAAAACAGAAATATCAAGAAAATATTTCTGTGATTTGTTTAGAAATTAAGTAGAATGAAAGAGTCATGTAACATGGCACATGATGACGTTATGATCTGTGAATCATCACGTTTCATTAGAAACTCAGCATGACTTACTGTAATATAATCACGTTGATCAAGTGTCATTATATTATACTAACTCATGCATCAATTTTCAACACTACTTCAAAATCATTCATAATTCAAATTCGAATTTTTCAGAATTTTAAAAACTAAAACAGTTTCTTTTATGATATAACACAGATAGAGCGGAGAGATAATTAATATCGGACAAGAATATTTATGACGATATCTTCAGAAATATTGAGGATATTAATAATGAAAGATACGATAATATCTTAGAATTTTTTAATCAAATTATGATGAATAAATTCATTCACGATGATTTAGAGCGATTAAGTAGCAAGGTATTCGTTAAAGATTTCATCAGAAACAGAATCATCAGGATTCTTTATGTACAAGTTTAGTCCTTGTGATTTGTTCAGAGACTCCTTCATAGTTTGATCAATCTGTTTTCCAGTTCTAACTTTTCTGAGCTTTACTAACATACTGTTCTTTATCATCAAACTTGTATGATTTTCTGCAGTTTCTGCTACATCATTCAGCTTTATCAAACTTTGAAGTATTGGTTCATAGCCTGGGTGTTTTCAGAATTTCAGAATGAAAGTTCGTAATTCTAAGAGATAAATATTATATGTATACATGTAACTGTTGATGTAGACATGCTGCGAGATTTCAAAATACTGCTTGCTGATTCTCGATAACTAGTATAGCAATTCTCGTTATAAGACGTGGGTGAGTATATGATACGGTTTCCATGAATATAATGATTCTTCGAAAAGTCAGAGATCAAAGAAGTTGCTGATAAGTTTACTGCTAATGTAGTGAGATATAAACGGTTCCCCGGTAACGATGATGAATGGGGTAATCTTTATATATCAAGGTTATAATAAGGCTAGTCTGACTGAAAAGTCGATGTTGACTTGCTGGAGCTATGACAAAATTGGCTAATTTTGGAAAGAGATTGCAAAGTTATTTTCGGTAATAACAACGCCAAGGAATTATAAATTCATTTTAAACTTCTACTTAGGTTCCAAGAGTTTTCCAGGTGCATGCCCATATGCATAAGTTCTTCCTTTCGTAGATAACATGTGGTTAGATCATCCTCTCGATTGAGGTGTTTTAAAGAATCATGAAAGGTTTGAATGCAGATTTTTAATCGTCAAGATACATACGAGGTTTAAGATGAAATCGAGTGGCAAACTTGAAGAATTGTTCAATTTCATATGTTATAATCAATATTTTAATTCATTTTAATTGTCCAATGTTGGTAGTCCACAGTTAGTAGTTCAATAATTCATATATAGTTTAATATATAATATTCGAATTAATTAATACGTATCGTGACCCGTTATATACATGTCTCAGAATCGATCACAACTCAAAGTATATATATTATTGTAGAATCAACCTCAACCCTGTATAGCTAACTCGAACATTACTGCATATAGAGTGTCTATGGTTATTCCAAATAATATATATAATAGTGTCGATATGATATGTCAAAACCTTGTATACGTGTCCCGATATTTAAAGTACGTAAAAGAAATAATAGAAATTAAATGACGATAAATAAAATTGAGAGAATATTAATTGCTATAATTAACTTGCGATAAATAAAATGTAATCAGTTTGCTAGGAACAGTTAGCGTGAATTCTTAACAAAATTTCTCATAGTTAATTTGTTTGTTTCTAACAAGTTTTATTTTGTCCAATGTTTTCTTCATTATGCCACTTGTTGGATTCTGATAATTCAAAATCCAAATATGAAATTGAATGAAAATGTGAACGGATTTTTATATCTGTGGATGTAAGTAGGATAGTAAATGACCGTTGAATCAGATTCGAAGAATGTATAGCGTAATTTATTAATGTGAAATTAAAATATTCCTCGGGTATTACCTACCCGTTAAAATATTTTCACCATTAACAGTTTGTACAAAAGAATTTTTAATTACAATCTTTATGAAAACATATATACCTATATATTTTCTTCAGATGTAATATAGATTTAATGAGTTAATGTGATATTAATCTCATTTGATTTTTCAGTTGGAACAAGAATATATAATCTCTAAAACATTAGAGATTACATAATCGCCATGTCGAACGAAGATAATTGATGTAGAACGATACGTAGAACGATGATTATGAAATGTCCCGTTCTTATTGATTAAAAACGTTCCATATTAATTGATTTCGTTGCGAGGTTTTGACCTCTATATGAGACGTTTTTCAAAGACTGCATTCATTTTTAAACAAACCATAACCTTTATTTCATCAATAAAGGTTTAAAAAACTTTACGTAGATTATCAAATAATGATAATCTTAAATATCCTGTTTACACACGACCATTACATAATGGTTTACAATACAAATATGTTACAACAAAATAAGTTTCTTGAATGCAGTTTTTACACAATATCATACAAGCATGGACTCCAAATCTTGTCCTTATTTAAGTATGCGACAGCGGAAGCTCTTAATAATCACCTGAGAATAAACATGCTTAAAACGTCAACAAAAATGTTGGTGAGTTATAGGTTTAACCTATATATATCAAATCGTAACAATAGACCACAAGATTTCATATTTCAATACACATCCCATACATAGAGATAAAAATCATTCATATGGTGAACACCTGGTAACCGACAATAACAAGATGCATATATAAGAATATCCCCATCATTCCGGGACACCCTTCGGATATGATATAAATTTCGAAGTACTAAAGCATCCGGTACTTTGGATGGGGTTTGTTAGGCCCAATAGATCTATCTTTAGGATTCGCGTCAATTAGGGTGTCTGTTCCCTAATTCTTAGATTACCAGACTTAATAAAAAGGGGCATATTCGATTTCGATAATTCAACCATAGAATGTAGTTTCACGTACTTGTGTCTATTTTGTAAATCATTTATAAAACCTGCATGTATTCTCATCCCAAAAATATTAGATTTTAAAAGTGGGACTATAACTCACTTTCACAGATTTTTACTTCGTCGGGAAGTAAGACTTGGCCACTGGTTGATTCACGAACCTATAACAATATATACATATATATCAAAGTATGTTCAAAATATATTTACAACACTTTTAATATATTTTGATGTTTTAAGTTTATTAAGTCAGCTGTCCTCGTTAGTAACCTACAACTAGTTGTCCACAGTTAGATGTACAGAAATAAATCGATAAATATTATCTTGAATCAATCCACGACCCAGTGTATACGTATCTCAGTATTGATCACAACTCAAACTATATATATTTTGGAATCAACCTCAACCCTGTATAGCTAACTCCAACATTCACATATAGAGTGTCTATGGTTGTTCCGAAATATATATAGATGTGTCGAAATGATAGGTCGAAACATTGTATACGTGTCTATGGTATCTCAAGATTACATAATATATAATACAAGTTGATTAAGTTATGGTTGGAATAGATTTGTTACCAATTTTCACGTAGCTAAAATGAGAAAAATTATCCAATCTTGTTTTACCCATAACTTCTTCATTTTAAATCCGTTTTGAGTGAATCAAATTGCTATGGTTTCATATTGAACTCTATTTTATGAATCTAAACAAAAAAAGTATAGGTTTCTAGTCGGAAAAATAAGTTACAAGTCGTTTTTGTAAAGGTAGTCATTTCAGTCGAAAGAACGACGTCTAGATGACCATTTTAGAAAACATACTTCCACTTTGAGTTTAACCATAATTTTTGGATATAGTTTCATGTTCATAATAAAAATCATTTTCTCAGAATAACAACTTTTAAATCAAAGTTTATCATAGTTTTTAATTAACTAACCCAAAACAGCCCGCGGTGTTACTACGACGGCGTAAATCCGGTTTTACGGTGTTTTTCGTGTTTCCAGGTTTTAAATCATTAAGTTAGCATATCATATAGATATAGAACATGTGTTTAGTTGATTTTAAAAGTCAAGTTAGAAGGATTAACTTTTGTTTGCGAACAAGTTTAGAATTAACTAAACTATGTTCTAGTGATTACAAGTTTAAACCTTCGAATAAGATAGCTTTATATGTATGAATCGAATGATGTTATGAACATCATTACTACCTTAAGTTCCTTGGATGAACCTACTGGAAAAGAGAAAAATGGATCTAGCTTCAATGGATCCTTGGATGGCTCAAAGTTCTTGAAGCAAAATCATGACACGAAAACAAGTTCAAGTAAGATCATCACTTGAAATAAGATTGTTATAGTTATAGAAATTGAACCAAAGTTTGAATATGATTATTACCTTGTATTAGAATGATAACCTACTGTAAGAAACAAAGATTTCTTGAGGTTGGATGATCACCTTACAAGATTGGAAGTGAGCTAGCAAACTTGAAAGTATTCTTGATTTTATGAAACTAGAACTTTTGGAATTTATGAAGAACACTTAGAACTTGAAGATAGAACTTGAGAGAGTTCAATTAGATGAAGAAAATTGAAGAATGAAAGTGTTTGTAGGTGTTTTTGGTCGTTGGTGTATGGATTAGATATAAAGGATATGTAATTTTGTTTCCATGTAAATAAGTCATGAATGATTACTCATATTTTTGTAATCTTATGAGATATTTCATGCTAGTTGCCAAATGATGGTTCCCACATGTGTTAGGTGACTCACATGGGCTGCTAAGAGCTGATCATTGGAGTGTATATACCAATAGTACATACATCTAAAAGCTGTGTATTGTACGAGTACGAATACGGGTGCATACGAGTAGAATTGTTGATGAAACTGAACGAGAATGTAATTGTAAGCATTTTTGTTAAGTAGAAGTATTTTGATAAGTGTATTGAAGTCTTTCAAAAGTGTATAAATACATATTAAAACACTACATGTATATACATTTTAACTGAGTCGTTAAGTCATCGTTAGTCGTTACACGTAAGTGTTGTTTTGAAACCTTTAGGTTAACGATCTTGTTAAATGTTGTTAACCCAATGTTTATAATATCAAAATAGATTTTAAATTATTATATTATCATGATATTATGATGTACGAATATCTCTTAATATGATATATATACATTAAATGTCGTTACAACGATAAACGTTACATATATGTCTCGTTTCAAAATCATTAAGTTAGTAGTCTTGTTTTTACATATGTAGTTCATTGTTAATATAATTAATGATATGTTTACTTATCATAATATCATGTTAACTATATATATAACCATATATATGTCATCATATAGTTTTTTTACAAGTTTTAACGTTCGTGAATCACCGGTCAACTTGGGTGGTCAATTGTCTATATGAAACCTATTTCAATTAATCAAGTCTTAACAAGTTTGATTGCTTAACATGTTGGAAACATTTAATCATGTAAACATCAATCTCAATTAATATATATAAACATGGAAAAGTTCGGGTCACTACAGTACCTACCCGTTAAATAAATTTCGTCCCGAAATTTTAAGCTGTTGAAGGTGTTGACGAATCTTCTGGAAATAGATGCGGGTATTTCTTCTTCATCTGATCTTCACGCTCCCAGGTGAACTCGGGTCCTCTACGAGCATTCCATCGAACCTTAACAATTGGTATCTTGTTTTGCTTAAGTCTTTTAACCTCACGATCCATTATTTCGACGGGTTCTTCGATGAATTGGAGTTTTTCGTTGATTTGGATTTCATCTAACGGAATAGTGAGATCTTCTTTAGCAAAACATTTCTTCAAATTCGAGACGTGGAAAGTGTTATGTACAGCCGCGAGTTGTTGAGGTAACTCAAGTCGGTAAGCTACTGGTCCGACACGATCAATAATCTTGAATGGTCCAATATACCTTGGATTTAATTTCCCTCGTTTACCAAATCGAACAACGCCTTTCCAAGGTGAAACTTTAAGCATGACCATCTCTCCAATTTCAAATTCTATATCTTTTCTTTTAATGTCAGCGTAGCTCTTTTGTCGACTTTGGGCGGTTTTCAACCGTTGTTGAATTTGGATGATCTTCTCGGTAGTTTCTTGTATAATCTCCGGACCCGTAATCTGTCTATCCCCCACCTCACTCCAACAAATCGGAGACCTGCACTTTCTACCATAAAGTGCTTCAAACGGCGCCATCTCAATGCTTGAATGGTAGCTGTTGTTGTAGGAAAATTCTGCTAACGGTAGATGTCGATCCCAACTGTTTCCGAAATCAATAACACATGCTCGTAGCATGTCTTCAAGCGTTTGTATCGTCCTTTCGCTCTGCCCATCAGTTTGTGGATGATAGGCGGTACTCATGTCTAGACGAGTTCCTAATGCTTGCTGTAATGTCTGCCAGAATCTTGAAATAAATCTGCCATCCCTATCAGAGATAATAGAGATTGGTATTCCATGTCTGGAGACGACTTCCTTCAAATACAGTCGTGCTAACTTCTCCATCTTGTCATCTTCTCTTATTGGTAGGAAGTGTGCTGATTTGGTGAGACGATCAACTATTACCCAAATAGTATCAAAACCACTTGCAGTCCTTGGCAATTTAGTGATGAAATCCATGGTAATGTTTTCCCATTTCCATTCCGGGATTTCGGGTTGTTGAAGTAGACCTGATGGTTTCTGTTGCTCAGCTTTGACCTTAGAACACGTCAAACATTCTCCTACGTATTTAGCAACATCGGCTTTCATACCCGGCCACCAAAAATGTTTCTTGAGATCCTTGTACATCTTCCCCGTTCCAGGATGTATTGAGTATCTGGTTTTATGAGCTTCTCTAAGTACCATTTCTCTCATATCTCCAAATTTTGGTACCCAAATCCTTTCAGCCCTATACCGGGTTCCGTCTTCCCGAATATTAAGATGCTTCTCCGATCCTTTGGGTATTTCATCCTTTAAATTTCCCTCTTTTAAAACTCCTTGTTGCGCCTCCTTTATTTGAGTAGTAAGGTTATTATGAATCATTATATTCATAGATTTTACTCGAATGGGTTCTCTGTCCTTCCTGCTCAAGGCATCGGCTACCACATTTGCCTTCCCCGGGTGGTAACGAATCTCAAAGTCGTAATCATTCAATAATTCAATCCACCTACGCTGCCTCATATTCAGTTGTTTCTGATTAAATATGTGTTGAAGACTTTTGTGGTCGGTATATATAATACTTTTGACCCCATATAAGTAGTGCCTCCAAGTCTTTAATGCAAAAACAACCGCGCCTAATTCCAAATCATGCGTCGTATAATTTTGTTCGTGAATCTTCAATTGTCTAGACGCATAAGCAATCACCTTCGTTCGTTGCATTAATACACAACCGAGACCTTGCTTTGATGCATCACAATAAATCACAAAATCATCATTCCCTTCAGGCAATGACAATATAGGTGCCGTAGTTAGCTTTTTCTTCAATAACTGAAACGCTTTCTCTTGTTCATCATTCCATTCAAATTTCTTCCCTTTATGCGTTAATGCAGTCAAGGGTTTTGCTATTCTGGAAAAGTCTTGGATGAACCTTCTGTAGTAACCAGCTAGTCCTAAAAACTGGCGTATGTGTTTCGGAGTTTTCGGGGTTTCCCACTTTTCAACAGTTTCTATCTTTGCCGGATCCACCTTAATACCTTCTTTGTTCACTATGTGACCGAGGAATTGAACTTCTTCCAACCAAAATGCACACTTTGAAAACTTAGCGTACAATTCTTCCTTCCTCAATACTTCTAACACCTTTCTCAAATGTTCACCGTGTTCTTGGTCATTCTTTGAGTAAATAAGTATGTCATCAATGAAAACAATGACAAACTTGTCAAGGTATGGTCCACACACTCGGTTCATAAGGTCCATGAACACAGCTGGTGCATTAGTTAAACCAAACGGCATGACCATAAACTCATAATGACCGTAACGTGTTCTGAAAGCAGTCTTTGGAATATCATCTTCTTTCACCCGCATTTGATGATACCCGGAACGTAAGTCAATCTTTGAATAAACAGACGAGCCTTGTAGTTGATCAAATAAGTCGTCGATTCTCGGTAGTGGGTAGCGGTTCTTGATGGTAAGTTTGTTCAACTCTCGGTAGTCGATACACAACCTGAATGTACCATCTTTCTTCTTGACAAACAAAACAGGAGCTCCCCACGGAGATGTGCTTGGTCGAATGAAACCACGCTCTAAAAGTTCTTGTAATTGGCTTTGCAGTTCTTTCATCTCGCTGGGTGCGAGTCTGTAAGGAGCACGAGCTATTGGTGCAGCTCCTGGTACAAGATCTATTTGAAATTCAACGGATCGATGTGGGGGTAATCCCGGTAATTCTTTCGGAAATACATCGGGAAATTCTTTTGCAATGGGAACATCATTGATGCTCTTTTCTTTAGTTTGTACTTTCTCGACGTGTGCTAGAACAGCATAGCAACCTTTTCTTATTAGTTTTTGTGCCTTCAAATTACTAATAAGATGTAGCTTCGTGTTGCCCTTTTCTCCGTACACCATTAAGGGTTTTCCTTTTTCTCGTATAATGCGAATTGCATTTTTGTAACAAACGATCTCCGCTTTCACTTCTTTCAACCAGTCCATACCGATTATCACATCAAAACTCCCTAACTCTACTGGTATCAAATCAATCTTAAATGTTTCGCTAACCAGTTTAATTTCTCGATTCCGACATATATTATCTGCTGAAATTAATTTACCATTTGCTAATTCGAGTAAAAATTTACTATCCAAAGGCGTCAATGGACAACTTAATTTAGCACAAAAATCTCTACTCATATAGCTTCTATCCGCACCCGAATCAAATAAAACGTAAGCAGATTTATTGTCAATAAGAAACGTACCCGTAACAAGCTCCGGGTCTTCCTGTGCCTCTACTGCATTAATATTGAAAACTCTTCCACGGCCTTGTCCATTCGTGTTCTCCTGGTTCGGGCAATTTCTAATAATGTGGCCTGGTTTTCCACATTTATAACAAACTACATTGGCATAACTTGCTCCGACACTACTTGCTCCGCCATTACTCGTTCCGACACCATTTGTTCCTTTCGTTCTATTAACCCCTGGTCCGTAGACCTCACACTTCGCCGCGCTATGACCATTTCTTTTACACTTGTTGCAAAATTTGGTGCAGAACCCCGAGTGATTCTTTTCACACCTTTGGCATAGTTGCTTCTGATTGTTGTTGTTGTTGCGGTTATTATTGTTGTTGGGATGATTGTTGTAGTTACTGTTATTGTTGTTGTTGTTGTTGTTGTTGTTGTTGGGCCGTTTGTTGTAGTTGCGATTGATGTTGCGATTGTTGGGATAATTGTTGCGATTATTGTTGTAATTGCTGTTGTTGTTGTATTGGTGATTCTTATCACCGTTTTCCTCCCACTTTCTTTTGACTTGCTTCACATTGGCCTCTTCAGCAGTCTGTTCTTTAATTCTTTCTTCAATCTGGTTCACTAGTTTGTGAGCCATTCTACATGCCTGTTGTATGGAGGCGGGCTCGTGTGAACTTATATCTTCTTGGATTCTTTCCGGTAATCCTTTCACAAACGCGTCGATCTTCTCTTCCTCATCTTCGAATGCTCCCGGACACAATAGGCACAATTCTGTGAATCGTCTTTCGTACGTGGTAATATCAAATCCTTGGGTTCGTAACCCTCTAAGTTCTGTCTTGAGCTTATTGACCTCAGTTCTGGGACGGTACTTCTCGTTCATCAAGTGCTTGAATGCTGACCACGGTAGTGCGTACGCATCATCTTGTCCCACTTGCTCTAGATAGGTATTCCACCATGTTAACGCAGAACCTGTGAAGGTATGCGTAGCGTACTTCACTTTGTCCTCTTCAGTACACTTACTTATGGCAAACACCGATTCAACCTTCTCGGTCCACCGTTTCAATCCGATCGGTCCTTCGGTTCCATCAAATTCCAAAGGTTTGCAGGCAGTGAATTCTTTGTAGGTGCATCCTACACGATTTCCTGTACTGCTAGATCCAAGGTTATTGTTGGTATGTAGCGCAGCCTGTACTGCGGCTATGTTTGAAGCTAGAAAAGTACGGAATTCCTCTTCATTCATATTCACGGTGTGTCGAGTAGTCGGTGCCATTTCCTTCAAAATAGTCAAATGGAACAATTTAATCATACAGAATATTAAGAGTAGTTAATAGTATTTCGTAGCATAATATGAACTCATTTATAAAAGCTTTTTCTTCATATTAGCATTTTATAAGTTTAAATTCGGGTAGTACCTACCCGTTAAGTTCATACTTAGTAGCTAATATACAATTCAACTACTACAATTCTATATGAAAAACTGATTATAATAATATTTCGCGTTCAAACTTTTATACAATATTTTACAAACTTACAATACCGCTTATTTTACATAAAGCATTAAATATAGCACACAATAACTTTGATACAAGATAGTTGTGAAGATAATTCTAGCTAGTACACAAGTCGTTCAGCAAAGGCAATAAAGACACGTAATTCATACGTCCAGAAACAAGTCATGCATTCTGGTTTTACTAGGACTACTTCCCATCCTTGGTCTTGTGCAACATAACCGTTATGGCCGTTGATAAGACAGCGTGTTGTAGCGTCATCAAAGGGACGAGGGTTACGTAATGTCCAACAGTCCCGTAATAATCTAAAAACCTCATTTCTTACCCCAATTACCGACTCCGTCACTTGTGGAAACGTTTTGTTTAATAGTTGTAGCCCGATGTTCTTGTTCTCACTTTGGTGAGAAGCGAACATTACTAATCCGTAAGCATAACATGCTTCTTTATGTTGCATGTTAGCCGCTTTTTCTAAATCACGAAGTCCAATATTCGGATATATTGAGTCAAAATAATTTCTTAACCCGTTGCGTAAAATAGCATTTGGGTTCCCCGCAATATATGCGTCAAAGTAAACACATCGTAACTTATGGGTTTCCCAAT
Organism: Rutidosis leptorrhynchoides; assembly: GCF_046630445.1. Classification (NCBI taxonomy): domain Eukaryota; kingdom Viridiplantae; phylum Streptophyta; class Magnoliopsida; order Asterales; family Asteraceae; genus Rutidosis; species Rutidosis leptorrhynchoides. The sequence continues at coordinate 377,046,037 of NC_092343.1, read as the reverse complement.
GTGATATCCCCCATCTTTCAAACGAAAGTCTCTTATAAACCAAGACATTCTTGGAACGTTCTTCGAATGTCTTACAAACTGATCTCGCCTTAAATAGTTGTGCCGAAGAATTCTGGCCGACTCTAGACAAGATTTCATCAATCATGTCTCCGGGTAGGTCTCTTAAAATATTGGGTTGTCTATCCATTTTGTGTTTTTAAACTGTAAAATAGACAAGAGTTAGATTCATAAAAAAAATACTTATTAATACAAGTAATTTTTACATATATCATAAAGCATAAGAACACTATATTCCATATATTACACCACACGAATACAACTATCTTATTCCGACTCGCTCGTTTCTTCTTCTTCGGTTTTGGTTCGTTTTGCCAAGTTTCTAGGGATATATGATGTTCCCCTAATACGAGCCGTCGTTGTCCACATTGGTTTAGAAAAACCTGGTGGTTTAGAGGTTCCCGGGTCATTGTTACAACTTAAGGACTTCGGGGGTTGACGATACATATAAAGTTCATCGGGGTTGGAATTAGATTTCTCTATTTTTATGCCCTTTCCCTTATTATTTTCTTTTGCCTTTTTAAATTCAGTTGGGGTAATTTCTATAACATCATCGGAATTCTCGTCGGAATCCGATTCATCGGAGAATTGGTAATCCTCCCAATATTTTGCTTCCTTGGCAGAAACACCATTGACCATAATTAACCTTGGTCGGTTGGTTGAGGATTCTCTTTTACTTAACCGTTTTATTATTTCCCCCACCGGTTCTATTTCTTCTTCCGGTTCCGATTCTTCTTCCGGTTCCGATTCTTCTTCCGGTTCCGACTCTTCTTCCGGTTCCTCTTCGGGAACTTGTGAATCAGTCCACAAATCATTCCAATTTACATTTGACTCTTCATTATTATTAGGTGAGTCAATGGGACTTGTTCTAGAGGTAGACATCTATCACATAATATCAAACACGTTAAGAGATTAATATATCACATAATATTCATATGTTAAAAATATATAGTTTCCAACAAAAATGTTAAGCAATCATTTTTAAAGAAAACACGGTCGAAGTCCAGACTCACTAATGCATCCTAACAAACTCGATAAGACACACTAATGCAAATTTTCTGGTTCTCTAAGACCAACGCTCGGATACCAACTGAAATGTCCCGTTCTTATTGATTAAAAACGTTCCATATTAATTGATTTCGTTGCGAGGTTTTGACCTCTATATGAGACGTTTTTCAAAGACTGCATTCATTTTTAAACAAACCATAACCTTTATTTCATCAATAAAGGTTTAAAAAACTTTACGTAGATTATCAAATAATGATAATCTTAAATATCCTGTTTACACACGACCATTACATAATGGTTTACAATACAAATATGTTACAACAAAATAAGTTTCTTGAATGCAGTTTTTACACAATATCATACAAGCATGGACTCCAAATCTTGTCCTTATTTAAGTATGCGACAGCGGAAGCTCTTAATAATCACCTGAGAATAAACATGCTTAAAACGTCAACAAAAATGTTGGTGAGTTATAGGTTTAACCTATATATATCAAATCGTAACAATAGACCACAAGATTTCATATTTCAATACACATCCCATACATAGAGATAAAAATCATTCATATGGTGAACACCTGGTAACCGACAATAACAAGATGCATATATAAGAATATCCCCATCATTCCGGGACACCCTTCGGATATGATATAAATTTCGAAGTACTAAAGCATCCGGTACTTTGGATGGGGTTTGTTAGGCCCAATAGATCTATCTTTAGGATTCGCGTCAATTAGGGTGTCTGTTCCCTAATTCTTAGATTACCAGACTTAATAAAAAGGGGCATATTCGATTTCGATAATTCAACCATAGAATGTAGTTTCACGTACTTGTGTCTATTTTGTAAATCATTTATAAAACCTGCATGTATTCTCATCCCAAAAATATTAGATTTTAAAAGTGGGACTATAACTCACTTTCACAGATTTTTACTTCGTCGGGAAGTAAGACTTGGCCACTGGTTGATTCACGAACCTATAACAATATATACATATATATCAAAGTATGTTCAAAATATATTTACAACACTTTTAATATATTTTGATGTTTTAAGTTTATTAAGTCAGCTGTCCTCGTTAGTAACCTACAACTAGTTGTCCACAGTTAGATGTACAGAAATAAATCGATAAATATTATCTTGAATCAATCCACGACCCAGTGTATACGTATCTCAGTATTGATCACAACTCAAACTATATATATTTTGGAATCAACCTCAACCCTGTATAGCTAACTCCAACATTCACATATAGAGTGTCTATGGTTGTTCCGAAATATATATAGATGTGTCGAAATGATAGGTCGAAACATTGTATACGTGTCTATGGTATCTCAAGATTACATAATATATAATACAAGTTGATTAAGTTATGGTTGGAATAGATTTGTTACCAATTTTCACGTAGCTAAAATGAGAAAAATTATCCAATCTTGTTTTACCCATAACTTCTTCATTTTAAATCCGTTTTGAGTGAATCAAATTGCTATGGTTTCATATTGAACTCTATTTTATGAATCTAAACAAAAAAAGTATAGGTTTCTAGTCGGAAAAATAAGTTACAAGTCGTTTTTGTAAAGGTAGTCATTTCAGTCGAAAGAACGACGTCTAGATGACCATTTTAGAAAACATACTTCCACTTTGAGTTTAACCATAATTTTTGGATATAGTTTCATGTTCATAATAAAAATCATTTTCTCAGAATAACAACTTTTAAATCAAAGTTTATCATAGTTTTTAATTAACTAACCCAAAACAGCCCGCGGTGTTACTACGACGGCGTAAATCCGGTTTTACGGTGTTTTTCGTGTTTCCAGGTTTTAAATCATTAAGTTAGCATATCATATAGATATAGAACATGTGTTTAGTTGATTTTAAAAGTCAAGTTAGAAGGATTAACTTTTGTTTGCGAACAAGTTTAGAATTAACTAAACTATGTTCTAGTGATTACAAGTTTAAACCTTCGAATAAGATAGCTTTATATGTATGAATCGAATGATGTTATGAACATCATTACTACCTTAAGTTCCTTGGATGAACCTACTGGAAAAGAGAAAAATGGATCTAGCTTCAATGGATCCTTGGATGGCTCAAAGTTCTTGAAGCAAAATCATGACACGAAAACAAGTTCAAGTAAGATCATCACTTGAAATAAGATTGTTATAGTTATAGAAATTGAACCAAAGTTTGAATATGATTATTACCTTGTATTAGAATGATAACCTACTGTAAGAAACAAAGATTTCTTGAGGTTGGATGATCACCTTACAAGATTGGAAGTGAGCTAGCAAACTTGAAAGTATTCTTGATTTTATGAAACTAGAACTTTTGGAATTTATGAAGAACACTTAGAACTTGAAGATAGAACTTGAGAGAGTTCAATTAGATGAAGAAAATTGAAGAATGAAAGTGTTTGTAGGTGTTTTTGGTCGTTGGTGTATGGATTAGATATAAAGGATATGTAATTTTGTTTCCATGTAAATAAGTCATGAATGATTACTCATATTTTTGTAATCTTATGAGATATTTCATGCTAGTTGCCAAATGATGGTTCCCACATGTGTTAGGTGACTCACATGGGCTGCTAAGAGCTGATCATTGGAGTGTATATACCAATAGTACATACATCTAAAAGCTGTGTATTGTACGAGTACGAATACGGGTGCATACGAGTAGAATTGTTGATGAAACTGAACGAGAATGTAATTGTAAGCATTTTTGTTAAGTAGAAGTATTTTGATAAGTGTATTGAAGTCTTTCAAAAGTGTATAAATACATATTAAAACACTACATGTATATACATTTTAACTGAGTCGTTAAGTCATCGTTAGTCGTTACACGTAAGTGTTGTTTTGAAACCTTTAGGTTAACGATCTTGTTAAATGTTGTTAACCCAATGTTTATAATATCAAAAGAGATTTTAAATTATTATATTATCATGATATTATGATGTACGAATATCTCTTAATATGATATATATACATTAAATGTCGTTACAACGATAAACGTTACATATATGTCTCGTTTCAAAATCATTAAGTTAGTAGTCTTGTTTTTACATATGTAGTTCATTGTTAATATAATTAATGATATGTTTACTTATCATAATATCATGTTAACTATATATATAACCATATATATGTCATCATATAGTTTTTTTACAAGTTTTAACGTTCGTGAATCACCGGTCAACTTGGGTGGTCAATTGTCTATATGAAACCTATTTCAATTAATCAAGTCTTAACAAGTTTGATTGCTTAACATGTTGGAAACATTTAATCATGTAAACATCAATCTCAATTAATATATATAAACATGGAAAAGTTCGGGTCACTACAGATTATACTCGAGGTACATGATGAGATGTTGAGGCGTGTGATGATGAAACTTGGGTTGTTGGTGGTACTGGTATTGATGTTGCTGAAACTGGTACGTTTTGCACTATATTTTCCAAGGCTACAACTCGGCCACGAAGCTCGTTGACTTATTACTCCGGAATGATTGTCGGTAGGAACGAGCAAATGAATAAGGTTTAGAATTTTAGATATCATATAATCATTGCGTGATACTCTGGAAATGAGGGTGAATATGGTGTTTCGGACTGGTTCACCGGTAAGTGCTTCAGGTTCTTCACCAAGAGGTGAATTCGGTTAGTGGAAAGGATTGCCTTCTTCGCGTCTCCATTGATTAAGTCGACTACGAACCCATCAGATGAATTGGAGATGGCTGATTGGTTGGTTCATTCTTGTGACACTGCTTTCGGAGCTCGAGTGAAAACTCCATATTGGAATAGCTGTCGGAACCTAAGGAATTTGAACTAGTTGCGAGTTCAATCTTGTACGGTTAAATAAAGGGTTTTCGATATGAAATGATTTTCTGGCCATCGGCATGGTATTCTAATTACATAGAATATCAATATATATAGAACAAAAGATTTCGTGGATTACGAAGGAATTCACGGAATATGTCAGACAAAGTTTACAGTAACAGATACGCTAAGATATGACTTAGCAGATATGCTAAGATATGAATTTTTTTTCTATACACTATTCATGCAATTAATGCAGTAACATGTGTCTAGACTAAGAATGATAAGCAGGTAATTTCCTAAGGATGATAAGCAGGTAATTTTCGACATGAAATGATAAACAAAACTTTTGACATGCAGACACGGTCGAAGTCCAGACTCACTAATGCATCTAAACAACTATCAGTCAGACACACTAATGCAAGACCTGGTTCGCTAAGACCACCGCTCTGATACCACCTATAACGACCTGTCCAAATCCATCTGGACGAATACATTACATTTGGTTACATCGCGAGGTATTTGACCTCTAAATGATACATTTTACAAACATTGCATTCGCTTTTGAAAGACAAACTTTCATTACATCGAAAGTTGACAGCATGCATACCATTTCATAATATATCCTACTATAAATGACTTAATAATATTCTTGATGAACTCACCAACTCGAATGCAACGTCTTTTGAAATATGTCATGAATGACTCCAAGTAATATCTCTAAAATGAGCAAATGCACAGCGGAAGACTTCTTTCACACCTGAGAATAAACATGCTTTCAAGTGTCAACCAAAAGGTTGGTGAGTTCATAAGTTTATCGTAAACAATAAAATTCATCATTTTAATAGACCACAAGATTCAAATACAGTACACCTATCTCGTGTACGAAACCATTTTTCATAATGCTTAGCAGAGTAGGTTCGTATCCTTTTCTCCCCCGTAGGTTGCCTCGCGATTTTTAAATAACCGTACACATATCTCGTGCACAAAAACTAATACACATAACCTGTGTATAAAAATCATTCTCTCGATACATAACATTCATTTCGATTTCATTGCTCAACATGGTAACCGACCTTAACATATAATGCGCATAAATAATATCCCCAAAACAGAACCTCTCGTCTGTATAATATATAAACTTCGAAGTACTAAACACCACGCCCACTAGCTCTTCCATCTAGTGAACATTCTGGATGGGGGTGTTAAACCCGGTAGCTACCTTTAGGATTCGCGTGAATTAGGGTCATACCCGTTTCTAATTCTTAGGTTACCAAGCAATAATAATCAGGGAAAAAATATTCACAACAATTAGTGGCAATTATCACGTCCAACTAATTCAATAATAATCAACAGAACTTCTGTCTGCATAATAATTCATTCGAGGAATGTTTTGCTTGTGTCTATCTCGTCAAACATTTATAAAAGCATTTCATGTATTCCCAGTTCAAAATATATTTCAAAATCATTTAATAAAGCAGTTATAAAAACAGCGCATGTATTCTCAGTGTCAAAAATGTAAAGAGTAAAAGGGAGCAAATGAACTCACTCTACAATATATTGTAGTAAAAATATTCATATGATGATACTGAACAATGCAGGGTTGGCCTCGGATTCACGAACCTATATCATTTATATGTATATTAACACATATAATGGTAATAGAACAAATTTTATTATTATTATTAATTGTTATTTTAGTAATTTGTACGTTTCATTAATAACTAAATTAACTATATTTATTTCTATATACATTAAATAGATAATTAATATTTATTACAAACATATTAATATAGTTATGTTTTATGTAAATAATATATTTTTATATAGAAAATCTTTATTTGATATATTAATATTGATAAAAATAATAATATTAGTGTTAGAAATAACAATAAAAATGATAATAAAAATAATAATGATAAAAATAATGATAATTCTAATAATAATAATATTAATAATAATAATAATAATGATAATTCTAATAATAAAAATGATAATTTTGATAAAAAAATTAGTTTCAACAATTATACTACTTACATTAAAAATGATAATAATAATAATACTTAATAATAACTATTAATCATAATAATTATAATAATAATGTAAATATTAATTCTTATATTAATACTAATAATGATATGATAATAATAATAATAATAACAATAATAATAATAATAATAATAATAATAATAATAATAATAATAATAATAATAATAATAATAATAATAATAATAATAATAATAATAATAATAATAATAATAATAATAATAATAATGGTAATATTACTACTACCTCATAGAAGTAGTCCCTTAAAAATGCTCAAGTCCGGGACGTCCCGCTACCCGATAACATCCATAACCATTACGCTACACTTCCATTTCGGTTTTAATAATCCAATCTAAAATATATATCCCGTATCTAACAGTTATTCTTCATCTTCTTCCTAACCCAATTGATTATTGTTATCATTATCTTCATTATAATCACTCACTATTATCGTATCAATTCCACCATTATCATCTTATCAATATTATCTTCATTAGATTAACATCATGATCATTCGTCCTAACATCATTCTTTTATTACATCACCGTGATATCATAATAATAGTTTATCATTGCTATCCACCCATCATAAACTTATTCATTATCACCCTAATTTCATAACCTAATCATTATCACGATCACCCGCTTCTTTTATCATGATCATCAACTTAATGTTATCTTAAGAGTACTCATAAGTTGACTCTTGGCCAATGAAACGGTTCAAAACAAAAGGAATGGCAGCCCAAACATTTCACTCGGCCCAACAACAAAATTAAAACTTACGGTCCAATAACTATCTCAAAGTTCACAACCCAAAATGAAATAATTTTATCCGCTGGCCTGCTGAAAAATGGATATACTCAGTAATATAGTAATCGTTCCTTAGTGGAGTTTTAAAACGAAAACATATATATTAAAATAGTCCCGCAAAATGTTACCTAATTTCAATTGGTTACCCAATTTATCGGCCACTATGTCTTCAAATTATCCCCCATATTATTATAATCTCCCATGATAGTCTTTCCTTATAAAAAATACAAAACGTTCGATAGGTATATGTCGATGTTACTGCAAAACAGAAATATATCAACGGTGGATGTGGTTTCACGAGGTAAACAGAAATTAGAGGTATCAATTGGTTTGTGTTGGAGATGTGGTTCGTAAGTTTCGATTGATAACGATCGTGGGTTTGTGTTAAGGTGGTTATGAGCTTGGTGGCGATCACGGTGGTGATGATAGTTCCATGGTGGTATTGTTGGTGATGATTCAAAAGGTGGTTGCGACGGGTTAGAATCGAAACAGCAGTATAAGTAGCAGCTTGGTTAGCACAAAAGTTCAAATGGGTTTCAATTTCATATGATGGTTAATAGTTGACGAGTTTTGGTGAGGGTTTGGGTAGGATTATCTGGGGGTGGTATTAGGGAATGTGATTATTGTGGGTGAGCTTACAACCAGACTTAACTTTGGTGGGGGTCTGTGTTCGATCAAGGAAGGGATACCGGATTAATAATTAGTCGATGGTGAGTGTTGGTTGCACGTATGAAACATAAAACAATTAGTTCCAGGATTATTGCAGACTGTGATGGTTCGATGGTATTGGTTATGGGTTCATGATTGTAGTAGCATAAGAATATGATAGTGATCTATGGTTTAATGAAAGTGGTGATCAAAGGTAGTTAACAAGAAAGTAAGGGTGTTGTACCATGATCTAGTCGAACCCGAAACACAATTCAAAGATGTTTGATGATGATGTGATGATCGACTAGGAGAGTGACCGAAGGTGATGGATGGTGATAACATCAAAATAGTTTGGTTCTTGAATTCATGGGTAATGGAGCAGAAAAGAAGTCGTACAGTTGTAGTAATAAACACATATGGGTTTTCCATGTTTTGTTGTTGAGTTTCGTTGAACACCATTAACACAAAAAGAATTTAATGAGACAACCGGTACAGAGGCCATAGAAAACAATAACAATTTCGACAAGTGGGTTTGTGAACTTCGGTTGTGAGCATCATCGAGCAACGAGCTTCAGCTAACAAGAAAGTGGTTTGGTTGTGGGTGTGATTCGAACAAAGTAAGTAATGAAAACGTTGATCTTTAAACCGAATCAATAGAAGTGCTCAGATGGTTTTTGTTTTTGTTGTAGTCGTTGAATAGGAACATTGGTTTGATAATGGACTAGGATCGTAAACAGAAACAAGAATGGTGATTATGGTTTGGTGTTCTAAGTTGTTCAATGGTAGTGGAAGGTGGTCGTGGTGATTGTAATCGATGGTGCCATGGTTGGGTTGGCTGAGTGTTTGGTTTATCATACATAGTATATATATAAATATAGAGAAAGAGATGGTGTTGGAGGATGAAGGAGGTGAATTGAGTTGATTGTAGGGAATATGGTGCAGTGTCATATATCACTCTATATGCACCTATGATATATGTATATATTATATAGATAGGTAATTATTAATCAATCAACGGCAATCATATACAGTAAATGATAAAAAGTAACAATAATAAAATTAAAGTAATCAATAGAAATTTTAAAATGTGTGAATCATATAATAATTCTGCCGACAGTTTTCACGGACTGTGTATCGTGCGAAACCAGTGGCGGATAAAAGTGTTCAGAAAAATCCTATATTTTTAAATTAACTATATTTATTTATTTTGGTCATTATGGTATAAAATTCTATCATTAGTTTATTAAATAAAATCTACATCAACTATCCCTCTCATTTATGGGTAAAATATAAAAAGTGTTAAAACTTAACAAATAGTTCCTAAATACATTTTTAATAAACCTAAAATTTATAGAACTCATTTTCGGATTCTCTGTTTATTTTAAAATCACATAAGTTTGAATTTAATTTGCTTAATATCAATCGAAACATCAAACGAGTATTAAAATCATTTAATATTTATTTTTAATATACTTTATTTATATATAGAGATATATTTTAAATAATAATTATTATAATATCCTATTTTTATTTTATTAATTTTTTTTTTAAAATCAACGACATATAATACTTTAAATTATATTTCGAATTATTATTTATATATACATACACACATATCTATTCACAGTTAATTGTTCGCGAATCGTCGAGAGCAGTCGAAGGTCAATTGAATATACGAAACAGTTCAAACTTTTTGAGACTCAACCTTACAGACTTTGCTTATCGTGTCGAAATCATTTAAGATTTAAGTTTAAATTTGGTCAGAAATTTCTGGGTCGTCACAGAAAGATACGATGATATCTTAAAATTTCTAATATCGAAGGATGATGAAGAAGATTTGTCCGTAAAGGTTTAGACTCAGGAGCAAGGTATTCGTTAATGACTTCAGCAGATACTGAATTATTTGGATTTTTTGAAGGCAGGTTTAGTTTTTGTGATTTGTCCACAGTCTCCTTCATGTTTTGCTCAATCCGTTTTTGAGTACCAAATTTTTCTTATTTTCCGAGCTTTTTCAACGCACTACTCTCTATCATCAAACTTCCGACTGTTAAGGTCGTTTACAGTTTTTGCTGCTTCATCAGCATTTTCAAAATTTAGAGTATTGATTCGTAGACTAGGTGCTTTTCAGAATTTCAGAATTGAAGATCATAATTCTAGGAGATATATGTTATGTGTATACATATAACTATTGATGTAGAAACGCTGCGAGATTCAAAATACTGATTGCTGATTCTCAGTAATTGGTATGACAATTCTCGTTACAAGAAGCGGATGAGTATATGATAGGGTTTTAATGAACAAACATAATAGTTTTTAGGAGAGACTTAAGTCAATGAGTAATGAAGTTGCTGGTAAGTTTATTGCTAATGTGGTTGGATATAAAAGGTTCTCCGGTAACGACGATGAAGGGGCAAACGTATATATCAAAGTTATAATAACGCCAAAGTTGAGTACGAAAACCCTGACGGTTAAGTCTGTTACGTTAAATACCCAGCTCGCCAATCAAATTCCATCTTCAATCAACAACCTAGGGTTAACCAATTCCTAAGAAACAACCAACCTTTTAGCTATCCTTACCCACCTTATCCACCCCAACAGTCTCAATTAACCTACGATCAACCACTTCCACTCACTGGTCCACCAGCTGAGGAAAATTCCTCAACCACCCAAATTACGTAAATAGCCAACCCCGCTCTCGAAACTGATGATCAGTTAACACAGTTCATTCAAGGACAATAACAGCTTAATCAGAGAACTGCATCTAGAGAAGACCAGACAAAGGTCCTAATGAGAAATCAACTGCCTCTTCTCAAAAGCCTAGAAACGCAGCTCGGACAGTTATCACAATGCCTTGAAACCCGACCTCAGGGAAGGTTACCTAGTAATACTATCCAAAATCCCCACATAGAGGAAGCTAAGCAAATGGACTCAGTAATCTCAGGAGAAGAACCACGGAGGAGGTCAGCTAGAATCAAGAACAAATCGACGTATACTCAATAGTTGCCCACAGCAACTCCGGTTCGTGTACCCTATCCTGGAAGGTTACAGGAAGAACCATCCAAGCTTAATTCTTTCAAAATTGATGGAAGATTCCTGAATACTGTATCCAAAGTGCCTAATCAAAAGAGATATATCCGAAGGCTTCTCTCTACAAAGGAAAAGATACCAGATTCTAACAAAATTCCACTGAGTGAAGACTGCTCGGTAGTACTCATAAACTCTCTACCACAGAAGCTAGGAGATACGGGCCGTTTCATTTTCCCGTGTCTAATCTACCAATCTGGAACCATTCATGCACTAGCAGATTTAGGAGCAAGTATCAACCTGATCCCCTCTCTCTACAAGAGATTAGAGTTAGGAGACTTGTCACCAACCAAAATGACAATCCAACTTGCCGATCATACAATTCGATATCCTAAGGGCATAGTTGAGAACGTCTTGGTAAAAGTCAACAAATTCTTTCATCCTACTGATTTCGTAGTGATGGACAGTCAGGAAGACCTACACACACCAATAGTGTTAGGAAGACCTTTCATGAATACGGCTAGGACAATTATTGATGTGTACAATCAAACCCTGATCTTACGATCACATGGGGAGAGTGTTACCTTCAAAATTGACCGACCTACCGATCTTTCTGGACAGGCAGAGATGTTTGCTATTTCCACCAGACGGATTACTTCCGATGATGAGTCCCCACCACCAGCTGAAGATGTCGAGATGGGTGTCGAATCTCAGTTTGTTGACAACCCAGAAATGGAAGAAGAGGATCCCAGCGAAGAAATAGAGGAAGAGGAAGAACCTGAGGAGGAAGAGGAAATGGAAGACGTAAAAGAAACTGCGATAATACCATCTCCAAGCTCGGAGCGTCATGAAGAATTAATGAGGCTTGAGACTAAAGATCACAGTTTAATCATTCGCTTCAAGAAGAAGACTGATAAGGTTAACGTTAAGGACATAGAAATTGACCCTGAGAGTATCAAAGTAAAGAACCAAGATACTGCAGAGACCCGTTCATCGGACGACTCTTCTGACGATTATTCTACCGATGATGACGAGGAAGAGCAACCCGAGGACACCTCAGATAACTCCTATTCTCCATCCGAATCAGATCAGGAAGAGCCTGACTCTTCTGCAGATCAAATTGCGATCATATCCACTCACGCCAACATGATAACCTTCATCAATGACACTGATGAATTTGAAATAATTCTCAAAGCCATCCATAAATCAACAATCGATAACACGCTACGCTTAACTGAAAGAATCACGGCTATCAAGAACGAATACAATTGTTATCTCCAGAGAGAAGACAACAATGCTGAAATCCTAGAAGAACGCATTCAAGACTTTATCAATACCCTTCACTATCATATCTACCGCGAAGAAAGGCAACGAGAGCACGACTCAGTAGTTCGCACTATTCTAGAGACAAGATTTTGTCGAGATCAGAAGATCATTTATTCTAAGGTTTACAATGCCTTAGCCGAATCTGCACTTCCTTTCTCAGTAAACCAACGAGCATTACTGACTCTCATCCGGAAGCATATGGATCATTCCACCAGACGCCCGACTTATCACTCCAACTTGCAAATGATCGAGGATATTCACAGATTTTTCGCTCTCTTAGGAAGAGATAATTCTGAAAGCACACCAGAGAGGCTATTAATTTACGTAACAATTTATCATCACGCCGATCTAATTATCAAAGAGTTACAAGATGTAGTTACAGAGGAAGTAAGGCGCAACAATCCGTTTTCTCATCTTGAACCAGACCGAGTCAACATTGCCACCTACGTTACTAAATAGATAGCACGTATCTTCCAAGAATCCAAGGATCCTAGTTTCACATTCAAAGCTGGATGTAGGGAGATATACTCAAAGACGGTGACATTAATGCTTGGGTCAGGGCTTCTCTTCACTTCTTTTCAGCTTCGACTTTTGACTACTTTGTGCAAAGCTACGGACTCCTACTGTGTAGACCACCGATCAGAAGATTTCGAAATACTGAAGATACAATTTCTGACATTATTTGAAGATCTCAGAAATGAGCATCCTATCAGAGAGATAATCACCACCAGCACTGCATCAATGATCGACATTCATGGATTAATCAGCAGAGCAGTGGATCATATTCTTATTGAATTTCTAGATTTGTCACGAGCCGAAACTGCACACTATCTTTCGTTCAAAAGATCTTCAAGAGAAGTACCGGACCTGTTACCACTGTTGGTACAACACTTTCTCATAATTTATCCACCAAGACTCACATTCCCTCGAGAAGACCAAGATCACAACTACCAGAGGGGAATGACTACTTTCTGAGCATCACTAAGGTCGAGCCAACGACCTTAAACAAAAGCGCTTCTCAGGAGACAACCCGTGCAATAAAGTAGAGTAGAAGAATAAAGGATGACAAGTGAACCGATGAATAAAGGATGAAACTTCCAAGCCAGCAAGCTAGTCACAAGCAACCACGTCTGCTGGGGGTACCCCTTTCTTTTCGCTACTAGCTCAAATTTTTATGCCACATCCTAAGCTTATCACTAAGTGTGGGATTCCAACCCAAATGAACACTAAACGAATAATCCCAAATCTTCAACTAAAACTCTTAAGTGTGGGATACACTAGGAACATTGAGGACAATGTTCGTTTAAGTGTGGGATGATGGTATTATCCTTTTTATGCTATATTTAAATAACCCATTACAAAGATTCCAAGTTTTTAAGCCAAATTTCAAATTTTTAACAAAAGAAAGCCTTTTCGAAAAAGTATTTTGAAAACCTGAAACGTTTGTAAATAAAAATAAGGCTTAAATAAGGTGGAAATCTTGTTAGGACGAACCGAATCTCTAAAAGAGCATTGCATGACTAGGCATTATCGACCTAAATTGATTATGGTGAGGCACCCAAATAAAACCAGCATTCATCTTTAATGCTCCACTATTTTCCTTTGAGAGTGCCGATGTCTGTGCTCGAAATCAGAACTTGCTTTAGATCTGCATTTCCAAGTAACGAAATGTGATTCGGTTATAATCAGAAGTGCTAGCCATTTGTCAAAAACAACCCTCTCACACTTCCACTTCTTCTACCTCATCCACATCATCTTTACTATCACTCGAATCTAGAAAATGAGATTCCTTCCGTAAACCCGATGTTACAAACTTCTCAAGTATCACGGCAAAGGTCTTGAAAAATTTTACCGGCAAAAAGTTTCTCGGGATAAAATCTCCAAAAAAATAAAAAATAAAAAAATATATATATTATTTTCAAAGTTCTGAGAAAAGGAGCAGAACTTATAAAGAGAAACGCCGAAGAAGAACTTGACCACAAATGCCTATCGCTTCAAAAAGAAGTATAGTTCAAAAGTGCTTCTCAAAAATTTTCCAACACTCCTATCTACCTTAAGTTTTCCAAAATAAAAAGTCTTTTGAGACTCTGTAACCCTCTTTTTTTTTTCACCCCTTAAAACAACTTCACCACCACTCCAAAATTCCGTTCCATCATTGATAAATGACCTAGAAGTTATGGTTACTACCGTTTTCACATTAGTAGCAAGGATTTGAGTCTTTATCAAGCCTATGATGATGAGTACAACATGACCGGCTATGAGTGAAATTCATTTCTTAGATCTATAGGGAACCCTAAACACTTGAGTGATTTGAGCGACCCGTGAAAGCTAGCCTAAGTCATGTAACCTCCTCGCATGCTTGCAGAGATAGTTTCAACCTAACATAGATGACTCACCTTATCTTTCGCTCTTATAATAAAAATCAAACCGCTTAGGCTACTAGAAAAGAAACTCCGAATAGATTTCTTGAAGTAAAAACGAGAAGTTTGCTTGAGGACAAGCAAAGTCTAAGTGTGGGATATTTGATATAGGCTACAAAGTCACGATTTCACCCCGGTATTAAGGCCCAAAAACAAGAAAGTTCCAAACTTTATCGTCAAATACCCGCTTCATCGGTTAATATTGAAGAACAAGTAATTACGAAGATGATGCAAAAAGAATCAAGAGAATCGGAGCTAAAAGGAAAATTCTAGAGCGAAAACGGCGAAAGACAAGAAATTAAGTTACGATTCAGGGAATCAGCAAGCCAAACAGCTTGCGAAACGGGTTGCCAAATGGCCTGCTAGTATGGAAAACGGCCTGCTAAATGACCAGATCAAATGGCCTCAGCAAACGGGCTGCCTCAGCAAACGGGTTGGGCAAACGGGCTGCCAAACGGGCTACCAAATGGCCTTCCAGCCGTTTGCAAGCAGAAATCAAGTCTATTTAAAGGGCATTTGTCATTCATTTTTAACACACACTTCAATTCACTTCTTTCTCTCTCTTGTACAATATTAGTCATACTTTCAAGGTCTTCGACTCCGTGCGGGAAACCTACCACCCGGAGAAGAACGCTGAAGATTGTATTAGGAGCGGTCTGGAGTCTTGAAGTTGTCACTTTTGTATTCAGAACTCGTTTAATCTACTGGTACTTCTAGCCATTTTCTTTATATAATGTCTTCCATTATTATGCTTTGTGATATTGTTGCCATGATTAGCGAGTAGTTATCTTTAGTGAATGTTATGACGTAATCAGTTATAATGCCGAAATTATATTATGGCTTGTGTATGTTGTCAAAATGCTTTTCGATTATGCTTTGAATTCAATCGCTTTTCCAACTAATAGAACGTAGTTATTGGCTCTGTTATTGGGAAGTCGCAAACCCCGATTCAGAGTACACTATCTGTGTCACCCCTTGGTAAGAGAAGTCTCTCGGATACAACGTGAGTTTGATTAAGGCACACCGGTTGTAGTAAGTCCACCGAGCCTTGGATTCCGACTGAGGACTCTTTTGTAGTGAAACATCTGACTAGACCCCTAGCACATTGTCGGTCCTCGACCATGCTAGTGTAGTCACCAAGCATATAAACTACGTATGTGCACGCTGAAGCACAACAGTTGTTGTAAGATGTACCTCTGCTAAGTAAGGCCATGAACATGGTTAGTATTGACTAGTACACTTCAACATAACACGGTCTCAAGCATTGCACCCTGCTTGAAGGATTCTTGGTTAATTAAGGAACTGTTTGTTCGAACACATAAAGGATTGGACCGTTAGGATAACCGAACGTATTCCTGGAAGTCGGCTTAACTTGACAATCGAGTTCTTTATGGTTGAACTCTTTTAAGAGCCTAACTATCTTTTAAACCAATCATTAATGAAAGCATCGAGATACATCACGTCTCTCGAATATGAAAAACCATGTATTCTATTATACTTAAGAAAGTTTAGACCATTTCGGAATGTTAATATGTCACCCAACCGAGTCGCTCAATTAGATGAGCCGTCTGAATGTGTATGCCTGTAGTCAGACTGTAGGGGCGTCGGGGTTAAGGGACATTGCTGTCTATTCAGAATCTTCAAGCCTATCGCACTACCCAGTCACATGTCTTCTGACAAGGGCGTTTAGGACTAGTATAGTAAATACAAGGTCACTGCCTATCCATGAGCCAGCATCCCGTAATACTGGCAAAGTAACTGATGAAATCATAGCATGCACTTGTTTTAGCCTTATCTGAATTACAAATTTTATCGTATTTACTTTACTTTACTTTAATCTAGAAAATACAAAATTAGGTAATCACCCACTACTCCTGCACCTTATAATTATCTTAAGTTTTAGATATAGGTTGGATTCTGCTGGTATCTCAAAAATACGACTATAGGTCATACTTCCCTTACTTATAATAAGGAGTAGTACGATTTAGGCCCCGCTAAATATAAAATTAAAACAAGTACCTCCCTCTTGGTGGCTAGCTCTGACGCACCGCGACCTAACGACGCCGCGCAAAATAAAACCGTCCGTTTCGGCAATATCAGAGATGTTTTTAAGAATCATGAAGGGTTTGAATGCAACTTGTAATCGTTAATACACATATGATGTTCTAGAATTTTGAATGATACGAATATTTTTCTGGGTTTTATGAATAGAAGTGATGTTCTAGCACAGTTTTAAATTCAAAGTTTGGCTTTGAAAGATGTAGGAATCTAAGAGTGATGTTACCGGTTAAAGTTTTGACTTGGATTTTGCTCTATCAAAATCAGAATAGGAAATCAAATTTGGATGAAAATGGTTGTTCTGATTTCTATGAAAGAATGTATATCGTTGTGAAAGTAGTGAGTATAGTTGATGATTTGTTGAATTAGAATCGAAGAATGTAACATATTAATTATGAATTTATATATCTCTCGGGTATTACCTACCTGTTAAAAGTTTCACAAGTAATATTTTGTACAAGAGAATTTCCATTATAGTCTTTATGAAAATATATGTATGTATATTTTCTTCAGATGTAATACATTTGATTTTTGGCTGGAACTAGAAATGAATAATCTCTTAAAACATTAAAGATTACATAATCTTCACGGAGTGTTTCACTAATGTAATCAATACTTCATTATTTATTCTTATTGATATTCCTCGGTGAAGGATGCTGGTGCTCGTGAATTCTTGTGAACTTCGCAAGGTACGAATGATGTTGTCTAGAAATTTTCGAGTACATCGAAGATGAAAGTGTAAAATCAAACATGTAATTGATTAATACACTTGGTTTATTATGAAATGGAATTCATTGAGTTTGAAACAGAGATTGTAGTTAACGATGGTTAAGTCATTAATGAAGGATGTACATCATTGCATATTAGTAATATGAACTAGCCGAGTAGTATCTACCCTTATTTAATTCATACATAATAGCTTAGTATGAAAAGATATATTATGGTTTCCAAAATTCTTTGGAAATAATGAGTTAATATTTTCATAACTCGTTATTTCAATCTACCCAATGATGATTGTGGTGTCAATATCGTTGATGGTTATGGAACTGGTGTAGCTTGAGGTGCTATAGGTGTTGCTGGTGTTGGTGATACTGATGGTGATGCTGGTGGTACTACCGGTAGCGCTTGTATAACACGTCTAGCTTGTAAATCACCCACTATTCTTGTCAGGGTTTCATTTCATCATTTCCATTCGCCCACTCATCTGGTTTACAATTAGAACTAGAATAAATAATCTCTAAAAATTTTAGAAACTACATATTCTCTGCAGAATATTTTTTCAATGAAGTGATGGATAAATACTTCGTCGTTTATTGTTGTAGGTACTTCTTGGTATCTACGGTGCGTATGACGTTGATGTTCGAGGTACAGATTTTGATGTTGAGGTTTGCGATGTGGTTGTTGTTGGTGGTGGTAATGGTACCGTTGGTGTTGATGATGGTGGTAGTGTTGATGCCGGTGATGCTGCTGGTGTTTGTAACCTTTGCACCATATTCTCTAAAGCCACTACTCGAGCGTGAAGCTCGTTGACTTCTTCTATTACACCGGAATGATTGGCGGTTCGGAAGAGCGGATGAGTAAGATCTAGAATTTGAGATAGTATATAATCGTGACGAGATACTCTGGAAATGAGAGAGAAAATGGTATTTCGAACAGGTTCGCCGGTAAGTGCTTCAGGTTCTTCGCCAAGAGGGGAATATGGTGGATGGAAGGGATCACCTTCTTCTTGTCTCTAATGATTTAGTAGACTACGAACCCATCCCCAATTCATCCAGAATTGATGATGGCTGATTGGTTGATCCATTCCGGTCACACTGCTTTCGAAGCTCGAGTGGAAATCCATATCGAAATAGCTGTCGGAATCTAAGGAATTTGAACTAGATACGGGATCCATCTTGTATAATCAGGGAAATGATTTTTAATATGAAATAGATTATAGGATTTAGATTGGTACTCTTCAATACATAATTTACATATGTATATATAATACCAAAATTTCATAAATCACGGAGGAATATTTGGAAGATGTCAGGTAAAGTTTACAGTAATAAATATGTGATAGTGCTCCAAATGAACATATATTTAGGCACAATATCCTTCCAATATGTAAAGCTTTTAGTTGTAATTGTTCTATTTTTATGTAATATTCGTTTAAATAAATAAGTGTGAAGACAAAAGAAGAAAATGACGATTTGAAGGCGCAAATGACCAAAAAGCTCAAATGTACAAGATATAATTCAAGTGGTTCAATTTATTGATGAGAAATGTCTCAAAATTATAAGAGTACGAGCCACAAAATTCAAAGTACAAGATATTAAATTATACGAAAGGACGTTCGAAAAACCGGAACCGGGACCTGAGCCAACTATCAACGCGCGATGCAACGGAGCTAAAATTACAAGTCAACTATGCACAAGAATATAATATAATATTTAAATAATTATATAAATTATTTATATATTATATATTATATTAAATAATGTCGACAAACTAGCAAACAAAAAATATGTGAGCTGGATCTGACGGCCATGCGATCGCATGGGAAATAGGCATAAAACTCATGCGAGTGCATGAGCCCATGCGAGTGCATGATATTTGCACTAAAATCTCATGCGACCGCATGAGTTACTGTAGCAGGCCACATCCTATAAATTCGCCAGTTTTCTGCGAGTTTTAATGTACCTTTTTCTAATCTTTTTCTCTTCTCTTCATCTGTAATATATATATATATATATATATATTTATATTTATAATTTTAATTTTAATTTTAAGTTAATAATAATAAGGTTATTTTGAGAATGTTTTACGGGTTTTAAGTCAAAATTCTGTCCGTGCAACGCTACGCGATTAAACACCACTGTAAGCTATGTTCTTCCTTTTTAAATTAATGTCTCGTAACTAAGTTATTATTATGCTTATTTAAGCCAAAGTAATCGTGATGTTGGACTAAAAATTAAGATTGGGTTATTAGATTTTGTACCATAATTCGGGTTTGGACAAAAGGCCGACACTTGTGAACATTGAACTATTGACTATTAATAGGTAGGGGGTATTGTATAATTGAATGACAACTCATTGGAACCTGTCGAACCTATCTTCAAATTAGTTAATCTAATAATTATTAAAATGATTATGTATGTCCTATTTAGTGACGTTTATACGACATCTTTTACGATCATTTAATTAATTATTTGGGTTGGGTAATTGATTATTCATTCTAATCAAGTGGGTAAATTAATATTCATATCTCATTAAAACAGGGGTGGATTACATACAAGGATAATTGGTGTAATTGTTAACAAAGTAATAAAACCTTGGATTACACGCAGTCGATAACCTGGTGTAATCATTAAACAAAGTATTAAAACCTTGTAACAGTTCGAATTCCTAATTAGTTGGAATATTTGACTTTGGGAATAAGGTTAATTTGACGAGCATTTTATAATTATGACCGATAGACTATTATGGACAAAAACCAGATAGGTATCAAATAAATCCATGACAAAGGACAATTAACCCAGATAAATAAATTAAAATCAAAACGTCAAACATCATGATTACGGAAGTTTAAATAAGCATAATTCTTTTATTGTATTTCTCATCATACTTTTAATTACTGTCATTTTATTATTCGAAATTTTATATTTCGTCATTGTTATTTATTTTACGCATTTTAATTATCGTCATTTATCTTTACGCTTTATTTAAAATCGACAAACCGGTCATTAAACGGTAAAAAACCCCCCTTTTATAATAATAATAATAATAATAATAATAATAATAATAATAATAATAATAATAATAATAATAATAAGACTTATATATATATATATATATATATATATATATATATATATATATATATATATATATATATATATATATATATATATTTATACAAATATAGTTTAAAAAAATATATAGCGTTAAAATTGGCTAGCTCCCTATGGACGAACCGGACTTACTAAAAACTACACTACTGTACAATTAGGTACACTGCCTATAAGTGTTGTAGCAAGGTTTAGGTATATCCCATCCGTAAATAAATATAAATAACTTGTGTACAATTGTATCGTATTTAATAGTATTTCATAGTAAATATATAACTATTTCGTACCCCTCAGCTTTAACATCAATATGCAACGGTATGAATTCGTCTATACCATATTTATACAATAAATGCAGAAAAATGTGTCTAGACTTAAGAATGATAAGCATGTAATTTTTGACAAGAAATGATAAGCAAAACGTTTTGACATGCAGACACGGTTGAAGTCCAGACTCACTAATGCATCTTAACAACTATCAGTTAGACACACTAATGCAAGACCTAGTTCGCTAAGACCACCGCTCTGATACCAACTGAAATGTCCCGTTCATATCGATTATAAACGTTACATAATAATTGGTTTCATTGCGAGGTATTTGACCTCTAAATGATACATTTTACATACATTGCATTCGTTTTTAAAAGATAAACTTTCATTACATCGAAAGTTGACAGGCATGCATACCATTTCATAATATATCCAAACTATAAATGACTTAATAATAATCTTTTTGAACTCAACGACTCAAATGCAACATCTTTTGAAATATGCCATGAATGACTCCAAGTAATATCTCTAAAATGAGCAAATACATAGCGGAAGATTTCTCTCATACCTGAGAATAAACATGCTTAAAAGTGTCAACCAAAAGGTTGGTGAGTTCATTAGTTTATCGTAATCAATCATTTCCATAATTTTAATAGACCACTGCCATGCGACCGCATGGAAAAACAACTAACACCTCATGCGACCGCATGAGGTGATTTGACAGCCCTGATCCTAGTACGTACGAATTAGGGTTTTGGTTAATAATTATTATTATTAATTAATTTTAATTAGGGTTTTAATTTAATATTTATTAGTTTTAGTTTTAATT
Organism: Rutidosis leptorrhynchoides; assembly: GCF_046630445.1. NCBI lineage: Eukaryota > Viridiplantae > Streptophyta > Magnoliopsida > Asterales > Asteraceae > Rutidosis > Rutidosis leptorrhynchoides. Next base: position 377,023,910 of record NC_092343.1, on the reverse strand, counting down.
AATTTGTATTTTAAGTTTTAATTAGTTTTAAAATTAATACTTTTATAAAATAAATAATATAAAAATAATGTTTTTATAAAAAAAAATTGTATTTTTATAACTTTAGTTTTATTTTTATATTTTGTATATTTTAATCGTTTAATTCGTAACTTTTATAATATTTATCTTTTGTAATTAGTTTTAAGATTCGTTTTTGCCATAGTAGCTCTAGATTTTTAGGTCTTGCCGTAAAATCCCTTAAGTACTTTTTCTATAGACTAAGATTTAGGTGCTTTAGAATTTTGCGACGCCGTTTTAAGATTTTAGTACTTTTTAAGTTATTGCCGTTTTGGATTTAGAATTCTTTTAAGCTTTAATACCTTTAGACGTAAGTTTTAATTTTTAGTATTTAGTACCTTTTAAGTTTCGACGCGCTACTTTCTTATTATTATTTTTTCGACATTTGTTTTTCGACCTTTTATTTTTCGACGTTTTTCGACACACTCTTTTTCTTTCTTATTTCTCGACGCTCTAGTTTTTAGGACATAGAATTTTCTTTATCTTCTTAAAACTTCGACGAAAAATTATTTTAAGCGGTTAAATTGATAGACATCCAAAATTTTCTGGTTCGTAGTAATAGTTGGATTTGTTAGTGGCGAGTTGTGGGCTTCCGATTTAAAGGGTCCTGGCTACCTGCTGCATCTATTGGCTATTCGAAACGTGGGCAAAATCATAAAAGTCTATTAATTTGATAGCTTATATAATTTTTATCTTTTATAACTAATAGGATATTCAGTGAATGCACCGAGCAAAACGTTCACCACCTTTCATACGTTCACCACCTGTAACTCGATCAAGACATCGAGCCAATATTATCACCGTTGATTTTTCTTTAGAAACATCATCTAGTCGACTAAGTACTCCAACTCAAATTTCTGATAATCCATATTTTGAACCCGACTTCAAAATTGAAAACCCGGAGGATATTCAAGGACAATTCAGAGATCCTGAACCACTAATCATTCCTCCTAAACCACAAATCATTCAACCAGAGATTGTCGAGGAAGAAACCATTAAATCAGAATCCTCTAGTGATTCAGATTCAACAAATTCAATTATGGAAGTAACAGAACCTCTAAGTATGAAAGACCGAATGAGAGCCACACGCACGGGCCAAGGTCAAGCCATTATTAAGCCAGACATTAATGCGCCAGATTATGAAATCAAAGGACAAATCCTACATATGGTAACTAATCAATGCCAATATAGTGGTACGCCAAAAGAAGATCCAAACGAACATCTTCGAACCTTTAATAGGATTTATACTCTATTCAAAATCAGAGAAGTTGAGGATGAACAGATCTATCTCATGTTATTTCCCTGGACTTTAAAGGGAGAAGCCAAAGATTGGTTAGAATCGTTACCTGAAGGGGCGATTGATACATGGGATGTTTTAGTTGAAAATTTTCTTAAACAATTCTTTCCGGCATCTAAAGCCGTGAGACTTCAAGGAGAAATTGTTACATTCACACAAAAGCCAAATGAAACTCTATATGAAGCGTGGACAAGATTTGGAAAGTTGTTGAGAGGATGTCCTCAGCACGGTTTAGGTACTTATCAAATAGTACAAATATTCTACCAAGGTATCAACATTGCTACACGAAAAGACATCGACATAGCAGCTGGTGGTTCTATTATGAAGAAAACCGCAACCGAAGCATACAAAATTATTGATAACACAGCCTCCCACTCATATGAGTGGCACCAAGAAAAAGATATCTTTCGTTAATCTAAAGCGGCTAGAGCCGATTCTAGCCATGACTTTGTTTCTGTTTCCGCAAAAATAGATGCTTTCGAGAGACGAATGGAAAAGATGACTAAAGATATTCACGCAATACGAATCAGTTGTGAGCAATGCGGTGGACCACACTTAACGAAAGATTGTCACATTGAGCAAACCATGGAACAACGAGAGAATGTTTCCTACATGAACCAAAGGCCGGGAAATAATTATCAGAATAATTATCAACCGCCAAGGCCAAACTTCAATCGAAATCAAAACATTCTCTACAATCCAAATGGGCCAAACAACAACTCGTACAACCAACAAGTTCCGAATAACCAACCGACTCAAAACAACACTTTCAATCAACAAAGACCTAGCTTGTATAAACCACCACAACAAACCGAAGAGAAAAAGCCAAATCTGGAAGAAATGATGGCAAAGCTAATGGAATCTCAAACAAAATTTATTACATCTCAAACCTAAATGAATGAGAGGTTTGATCAGTCATTAAGAACTCAACAAGCTTCCATTTTGAATCTAGAAAAACACGTAGGTACTCTTGCTAGCATGATGAGTGAGAGGGAACAAGGAAAGCTACTGAGTAATACTGAAGTAAATCCTCGGAATGAGAATGTTAATATGGTTTCAACGAATTCTAAAAAACCAACTCCAGAAGATGGGAAGGTTTTCGATGTGAGTAACAATGAAGAAGTTACAACACTACCACCACCCGAGTATGTAAAGCCAGTGGTGGCACCATACAAACCACCCATCCCGTTTCCAAGAAAAGGAGTTGAGTATGAGAAAGTAATAGGTAATAAAGTTTGTGATACCTCTGGAAAAATGAAGAAAAATAAGAAAGTACAAGAAACAAAAATCGTAAAAGTAAACCCGGTGAAGACAGTTCCACCGAAACCTCCACAAGGTTGGGTGATTCGGGTGAATTTATTGTTCCTTGTCTACTTAGTGATTGTGTCATGTATGATGCACTAGCAGATTTAGGTGCAAGTGTGAGTGTTATGCCTCTTTCATTATATAAGAGATTAGGAGTAGGTGAGTTAAGTCCAACAGAGATGAGTGTTCGACTCTTTGATCAAACCATTAGGCACCCAGTTGGAATTGCTGACAACCTACCCGTTCAAGTAGGTAATTTAACCTTTCTAGTCGAATTTATTGTCATTGACATAGAAGAGGACTCAAACATTCCTCTAATTTTAGGTCGACCATTCTTAGCGTCCACCAGGGCGTTATTTGATGTAAGAGAGGGTAGAATGACACTTAGTAATGATGAAAAATCGATCACCTTTGTGAGTCGAAAATCTAAATCTCCACCAACCAAAACCGTTGAACCGATGAAAACGATTGGTAAGAATCATATTGTTTTACCAACTCCAACAGTAGTGCTTAATAATAATAAAACGCCTAAGTGTGGGGAAGATGAAGTAACACCTAATGATGACCTGATAACAAAGAACCCCGTTGTTGATACGAAATTAAATGACCCCGTTATTAATAGTTCAATGAAGAAACTTATTAAACGGATTCGCGATACTAGAACCAAGGGGAACTTTAAGTTATGTAACCGGTTAGTATCTAATCTATCACCTAAAGAAAAGGTGAAACTAGTTGAATTTGTGGATATTACACAAGAATCCGACCAATGGCTTAAAGCAAAAGGCACAGATATGCAAGTTGATTATGGTCCAAGAGAAATTGACAATGAAGTTAATCACAATTTCGACACCACAGCTACCTAAGTGTGGGGAGATTCAAATGTTCTAAAAAGAAAATACTGTCTAGAGTTAGTTGTTCTGTTCTCGTGTAGTTCTGAGAATGGAATCCGGTTGGTCTTTTCCGCTAGCAGACACTAAAGAACTAGTTTTCTCCCCCCATTCTGAATTTTTGTTTTGTAGGTTTTGTATTAAATTAATATGCATTTTTAAATTTAAGTTTTGTGTGAATTTAGAAAACAAAATTTACTTTATTTCATTAAGTTTAAAAAATGATTTCTAAAAATTCATCGTAAGTTGAAGACTAGGTCATGGAACCGAAATTGCTTTACCCGAGGGCGGGGCAACAAATTTTGTTATCATTATTTTTAATTTTATTGATGTAAAGTATGCCAAAAAATATTAGATTTTATAAATTTTTTAACGTGGGGTTATATACCAAACTTCAAAAATATGTATATATATGTTTGTATTTTATGTCATGTACAAAACAGGGTAAAACAACGCACTTTCAAAGACTGACATTAAGTTCAGCAAAAGCTACTAATTTTGACGATAAGACGCAAAACATATGTAAAATTACAACAAAAGGAATGAACGATGAGGCGCGCCATCTATCATTCGACGAGCTTAATAATTACAAACTGGGTATTTTTAATCACTTTTCTACACTAATCACCCTCATGAATTTATAATTATAGTCTGATTTCATACAAATGAGGGCATTGCATGATCTTAAGTGTGGGGAAGGGTTATAAATTCTCTCGGGTTTACACTTAGTATAATTGCCAAATTTTGTGAAAAGTTAAAAAATTTTCAACTAAATGAATTTAAAATCATGTTTATACATATTTATGAACGATAAAACTAGGTGATAATACCGAAATTATTTTTACCTCGGAGAGAACATAAATGGAGAAACAACCCAAAATGTTAGAATTCATTTAAAATGGAATAGAGAAGAATAAAAAGGCAAAGAAAAAAAATAAATAAAAGCTAAGTGTGGGAAGAATTTAACAAGTTCTTTAAAACACATATCACATATATTTGGTACAGATTATTGCAGGTACTTTTGTTTTGGACGATACTAATCAGTTTTATCCAATTTACTGTAATATATTTGAAAGAAAGATGGATCTGCACGATGAATCAATTCCATCATTAAAAGGAAGTAAAGTCTTCCAAAAAAAGACACGCGCTTCTTGATTTAGGTCAGGAAGTTGTCGTCCAGACCAGCTGTAGGTTGACGAAAAATCTAGAAAAGTCATCTCTAAAATCAGCAGGAAATCCACGGACCTCAGCATCAAACAGGGTCGCCAAGTGGTTAGACTTATCCTATCCATGAGAGGATCTGTCTTGTAAAATGGGGAGGTCGTCGTGCAAATTAGCTTGATAAGACTAATGAATCAGACCTCCAGAAAGGATAATCTCCTTAAAGATTAAAAATCAGCTTTTAAGCCTGATATTACTCAATCCTTGAGATTGACCTTGAAGATTGAGAATTACAAACTCATGGAATTCAATGATATATAAACTCGAGCTTGAACGAGAAAATATTTTGATCAAAATTAAAACCGATTTGTTTTTTGAAATCTATTTTCAATGCGTTCATTACCATTGAACGTAAAATCCTAGGAATTCACCTGGAATTCATATGGTCACCTGAACCAAATCGGGTGTCAACCGTAAGAACGGTGGTTGCATAGCATGGTCGAAGACAGGACCTTGTACCAGACCGAAAAACTAAAGGGTGATCTTTACTATTGTTTCTACAAAGGATAGTAATTGCATCCAACACGTTATAGACCGTAATCAAAAGCATGTCACGGGACATTGCCTTAACAGTTGCTTGTTCAACGCTTTCCTTTACAACCGGACGATAGTTTACCGAAAGGTAATATACGGAGCAAGTATACTGGACATGTTGCTTTCCCAATACAAGGTTAGCAAGTGGGTGACACAAAATCATAAGTTTTGAGCTAAAATTTTCAAATCTGAAACCCACCAAACCCACAAAAATATTTTGCAAACACCGGTGAAAGGTTATTCCGGAAAACTTATCTAGGGTAAAAGCTAGAATGAATTTTCAAAAGATCAAATATTTTCATAAAGATCCAATTTCCTTAAAGGATCTAAATTTTCATGGTCATGTGGGACTGTAAACCACATCGTTACTATCATTGTTTATACCGCTGTATCAAAATCACTGATGTATAAAGTGTGAGAATAAAAAAGGTGATTCGAGTGAAGTTTTCAAGTTATGTATTGCTTGAGGACAAGCAACGCTCAAGTGTGGAGATATTTGATAGTGCTCCAAATGAACATATATTTAGGTACAATATCCTTCCAATATGTAAAGCTTTTAGTTGTAATTGTTCTATTTTTATGTAATATTCGTTTAAATAAATAAGTGCGAACACAAAAGAAGAAAATGACGATTTGAAGACGCAAATGACCAAAAAGCTCAAATGTACAAGATATAATTCAAGTGGTTCAATTTATTGATGAGAAACGCCTCAAAATTACAAAAATACGAGCCGCAAAACGCAAAGTACAAGATATTAAATTATACGAAAGGACGTTCGAAAAACCGAAACCGGGACCTGAGCCAACTATCAACGCGCGACGCAACGGAGCTAAAATTACAAGTCAACTATGCACAAGAATATAATATAATATTTAAATAATTATATAAATTATTTATATATTATATATTATATTAAATAATGTCGACAAACTAGCAAACAAAAAATATGTGAGCTGGATCTGATGGCCATGCGATCGCATGGGAAATAGGAATAAAACTCATGCGAGTGCATGAGCCCATGCAAGTGCATGATATTTGCACTAAAATCTCATGCGACTGCATGAGTTACTGTAGCAGGCCACATCTTATAAATTCGCCAGTTTTCTGCGAGTTTTAATGTACCTTTTTCTAATCTTTTTCTCTTCTCTTCATCTGTAATATATATATATATATATATATATATATATATATATATATATATATATATATATATATATATATATATATATTTATATTTATATTTATAATTTTAATTTTAATTTTAAGTTAATAATAATAAGGTTATTTTGAGAATGTTTTACGGGTTTTAAGTCGAAATTCTGTCCGTGCAACGCAATGCGATTAAACACCACTGTAAGCTATGTTCTTCCTTTTTAAATTAATGTCTCGTAACTAAGTTATTATTATGCTTATTTAAGCCAAAGTAATCGTGATGTTGGACTAAAAATTAAGATTGGGTTATTAGATTTTGTACCATAATTCGGGTTTGGACAAAAGGCCGACACTTATGAACATTGAACTATTGACTATTAATAGGTAGGGGGTATTGTATAATTGAATGACAACTCATTGGAACCTGTCGAACCTATCTTCAAATTAGTTAATCTAATAATTATTAAAATGATTATGTATGTCCTATTTAGTAACGTTTATACGACATCTTTTACGATCATTTAATTAATTATTTGGGTTGGGTAATTGATTATTCATTCTGATCAAATGGGTAAATTAATATTCATATCTCATTAAAACAGGGGTGGATTACATACAAGGATAATTGGTGTAATTGTTAACAAAGTAATAAAACCTTGGATTACACGCAGTCGATAACCTGGTGTAATCATTAAACAAAGTATTAAAACCTTGTTACAGTTCGAATTCCTAATTAGTTGGAATATTTGACTTTGGGAATAAGGTTAATTTGACGAGCATTTTATAATTATGACCGATGGACTATTATGGACAAAAACCAGATAGGTATCAAATAAATCCAGGACAAAGGACAATTAACCCAGATAAATAAATTAAAATCAAAACATCATGATTACGGAAGCTTAAATAAGCATAATTCTTTTATTGTATTTCTCATCATACTTTTAATTACTGTCATTTTATTATTCGAAATTTTATATTTCGTCATTGTTATTTATTTTATGCATTTTAATTATCGTCATTTATCTTTACGCTTTATTTAAAATCGACAAACCGGTCATTAAACGGTAAAAAACCCCCCCTTTTATAATAATAATAATAATAATAATACGACTTATATATATATATATATATATATATATATATATATATATATATATATATATATATATATATATATATATATATATATATACAAATATAGTTTAAAAAAATATATAGTGTTAAACTTGGCTAGTTCCCTGTGGACAAACCGGACTTACTAAAAACTACAATACTGTACGATTAGGTACACTGCCTATAAGTGTTGTAGCAATGTTTAGGTATATCCCATCCGTAAATAAATATAAATAACTTGTGTAAAATTATATCGTATTTAATAGTATTTCGTAGTAAATATATAACTATTTCGTACCCCTCTGCTTTAACATCAATATGCAAAGGTATGAATTCGTCTATACCATATTTATACAATAAATGCAGAAAAACGTGTCTAGACTTAAGAATGATAAGCATGTAATTTCTGACAAGAAATGATAAGCAAAACTTTTTGACATGCAGACACGGTCGAAGTCCAGACTCACTAATGCATCTTAACAACTATCAGTTAGACACACTAATGTAAGACCTAGTTCGCTAAGACCACCGCTCTGATACCAACTGAAATGCCCCATTCATATCGATTATAAACGTTACATGATAATTGGTTTCATTGCGAGGTATTTGACCTCTATATGATACATTTTACAAACATTGTATTCGTTTTTAAAAGATAAACTTTCATTACATCGAAAGTTGACAGGAATGCATACCATTTCATAATATATCCAAACTATGAATGACTTAATAATAATCTTGTTGAACTCAATGACTCAAATGCAACATCTTTTGAAATATGCCATGAATGACTCCAAGTAATATCTCTAAAATGAGCAAATGCACAGCGGAAGATTTCTCTCATACCTGAGAATAAACATGCTTAAAAGTGTCAACCAAAAGATTGGTGAGTTCATTAGTTTATCGTAATCAATCATTTCCATAATTTTCATAGACCACAAGATTTCATATTTATAAGCAGAATCCTCTCGTCTGCATAAAGATAAAATCATTCATATGGTGAACACCTGGTAACCGACATTAACAAGATGCATATAGAATATCCCCAAAACAGAATCCTCTCAGCTGTATAATAATTACTCGAAGTACTAAAGCATTCCAAATTCTAGAATGGGGGGAGTTAGTTCCCGTAGATCTACCTTTAGGATTCGCGTCAATTAGGGCCAGTTCCCTAATTCTTAGGTTACCAAGTTAAAAAGGGCGATATCCGGTTTAATAATCCAACCATAGAATGTAGTTTTGAGTACTTGTGTCTATTTCGTCAAATATTTATAAAAGCAGCACATGTATTCTCAGTCCCAAAAATATATATTGCAAAAGCATTTAAAAAGGGAGTAATGAAACTCACAATACTGTATTTCGTAATAAAAATACATATGACGGCATTGAACAAGTGTAGGGTTGGCCTCGGATTCACGAACCTATATTAAGTATATATATTTATAAGCTGGTCAATATCTGTCTAACAATTTAGGTCAAGTTGTAGTGTATCACAATCCTAATTCTCGAGATCGATATGCAAAAGTCAACAAAAGTCAACCTGACCCAAAATGAATTCCAAAATCTATACATGTTTATTATATAACTTAAATATAGTCGTTTTATATATTTAAATATATTTATTAGATTTTATTAAAGTAAATAGTACAAGTCATTTATTAATAAATAAAAATTTATATTAAAATTTATATATGATAAAAATATACTTTTATATATCTCAAGTAATAAAAATTATACAGTTCACTCAGTATTATAAAAATATAGTGGTATTTATTATTAATGTAATTATATTACGTGTGGTAAAAATATCTTTGTATCACATATTTATTTGATAAAATAATATTGATAATGAGTAAAAGTTGTATTATTTTGTAATAATAATAATAATTATTATTATTCTACTAATAATAATAACAATATTTATTTACTAATGATGATATTAATTATAATAAAATGATAATTCTAATCATGATCATTTTAATAATAACGATATTTTTTAATATTAATTGTAATAATAATAATATTTTTTATAAAAATAATAATTCTATTCAAAATGATATTTTTTAATAATAATAATACTAAAATGATAATAATAATGATATTTCTATTAAAAATGATAATTTTAATAAAAATGATAGTTTTAATATTAATGATACTTTTAATAATAATAATAATGATAAAAATATTAAAAACGATATTTTTATCTAAATCAATATCTTAAAATAATTTTAATTTCATCATGATACTTATACTCATTATTTCCTAATCGATTTGTTTAATAACTTTTAGTCCTCTTTTATATCGCATTCATAATAATGATAATAATAGTAGTCATAATAATTAGATGATACTAATATTAGTTTTAATGATAATGATAATAATAATAATAATAATAATAATAATAATAATAATAATAATAATAATTATAATAATACTATTGATAATACTAATAATTATTATAATGATAATTATAATAATAATAATAATAATAATAATAATAATAATAATAATAATAATAATAATAATAATAATAATAATAATAATAATAATAATAATAATAATAATAACCTTAGTGATAATAACGATAGTATTAATAATAACAATAACAATTTTAATGATAATACTTATATTGAGAACGATAAAAAATAATAATAATAATAATAATTGTTAGATAATAATAATAATGACGATAATAATGACGTTAGTAATAATAATAATAATAATAATAATAATAATAATAATAATAATAATAATAATAATAATAATAATAATAATAATAATAATAATAATAATAATAATAATAATAATAATAATAATAATAATAATAATAATAGAATTAATGATAATTCAGTTGACCATATCTTTTAATCCGTTCATCGAAACCACACAATTTCTAAATGAAAAGTTATTAATTTTTCGCCAGCTTTCCAACGACATGCATATCATATACCTTCTCAGTAGCATATGTATCAAATTCATGATTTATCATAAACTATTTAATGATGAAATTAACATACAAGCATGCATAAACATATATACTCGAGCACTAGTCAGGGATACACTATTAATATATAAAAGATAATATATGAATGCTCACGTATCAATATTGTGATTCAATATTGCAGGAAAGTACGTAGATGCAACGGAAATGATAAACGCTAGGTTGACCTCATGAGCAATACCCCCGAACAATACCCATAACCTCCATAGCTATAACCCATAATTTTTTTAGCTCTATCCTACTCGAAAAAAAATTTTGAAATCACTTGGACAGCATTCCGTCGTAATATTTTATGTATAATACTACTAATAATAATACTCCGAACCATAAGATTAATAATAATATTAATCTTAATAAAAATAATAAGAATAATAATAATATAAATATAATTATAATTATATACGGAGTACATATATAAGATAGAGAGATTGAGAATGAATTAGGAACCAGAATCGATCGAGCTTTTAAAGGAAATTTGTTGCACCTAACCCCCATGCGATCACATGGGGTTTGTGCTTGAGGGTCATGCGATCACATGAGATGCCTCTCCAGCTCACAATCGATCAATGATAATTGCCGACAGTTTTATTTATTATTTTTATATTTATATATTTAATCTATATAATTAATTATATATTATATTATATTCACGTGCATAGTTAAAATTAGTTCCGATGACTTGTACGTCGACGCTTGACTAATGTCCTGGTTCCGGTTTTTCGAACGTTACTTCGTATGCTTAATTAATTTGCATTTTATATTTCGTGACTCGTACCCTTATCAAAATATAGACTTAAATTACCCATAAACTATAATACTCAAAATATAACCTGAACGTTCGAGTGTGTTAGTCATTTGCTTCTTTAAATCATCATCTTGTTGTTTATTAAAATATATATGATAATATTAATTTAAATCAAAACGTTTCGTATCTAGTTAATATTATAGTTTATCAAATTGAAAACTATATATTTTAAAATATAGTTTGTTCATATATATTAAAATATTTATTTAATAATATAATGTTTAGTTTTTCAAAACTAATTATATTTCAAAGTTCATTTTAGAATCGTTTAAATAATAGAATTTATTATATCATATAACGTTTATATTTTAAAACTTATAATTGATATAATTTATTCATGTATCAAATTCTCATAAGTTAACTTATCTAAATATCAATCGATTCAATAATCGAATATTAATATCATTTAATAAATAATTCGAAATATATATAAACACGTTTTTAAGTATACGTTGCAAGTTATTTATATATTTATATTTAATTAAATCACGGACCGTTATCATTTATAACTTGTCAAAAGGTTTCTAGATAGATTCTAACTTTTAAGATAACGTTAAAACATTTATCCTTATTAAAATGGCTCGGTAACAATTTGTCAAAAGTGGTTTCAGATATTTATAAAGTTATAATCTTTTTAAAGAAGACGTGACACTCAAATCATAATTTCTAAAACTCATTATAGTAAAAGATAATAATAATAATAATAACCTTAATAATCTACTTCTTGACAGTTGTAAACTGTGCTAATCTTTCGAAATATATCATAGTACGTTTTATAACTTTGAAACAATAATTATTTGTAGTTGTGATTTAATATATATAGCATAAAACTTTATTATGTTTTATATACACATTCAAATTACATTATGAAACATTTTAGTAATAGAATTCTTTTAGACTGAAAACGTTTTCATACGTTTGAAATTAAATCAAATAACTATTATAAAGTTTATTCTTCTAAAACTAATTATATTCAGATCACATAATCTATTACTAGAGCTTATGTTTATTTTAAATCCTTATAGGTTTGTATTAACTTGTTTAATAACAATCAAGTGTTACTATATCTATTAATTATATTCGAAACCGCTTAAATATATTTTCAATATACTTTATCTATATGTATATACACGTTTCACATAACATGTTTTATTACGTAGATGTTTATCTAAAACGAATAAGTATAATGTTATACGTTTAATACTTTGTTAATGTTTCCGAGTCATATAATAGATTTCATAACTTATTTTCATATCAACCAAACCGTTTAATGTTTTATTAATATTTCTAAATTTAATATACATATACATACATACATATATATATATATATATATATATATATATATATATATATATATATATATATATATATATACACACACACACACACATACATATCTATTTACACATAATTGTTCGTGAATCGTCGAGAACAGTCGAAGGGTAATTGAATACATGAACACAGTTCAAAATTTTTGAGACTTCAACATTACATACTTTGCTTATCGTGTCGGAACATATAAAGATTAAGTTTAAATTTAGTCAGATATTTCCGGGTCATCACATACAGGCTACCGGCATCACCTAGCCGGATGCAAAGGCCTTAAGAAGCCAAGAACTATATCGTCACACAAAAAGGCCTACTGAACTATGAGCATCGAGCATCCGACAACCTTTACTAAGATACTTATAAACTGACTACAATCCTGCCCGGTCATTAGACTACCGTGAAGAAACACTTGAAATAAACATCAAGCAAAACCTTCTTGTCTGGAAAAAGAGCAAGGCATCCATGCATCACGATCTAGACGGATCCATCACACTCTCGGAACTACCATGTCTTCCCAGCTTAGGTGTCCAATCCCGGGGCAAGCACCTTCTCCCGGAGCAAGCACACCGTCCCGGAACAAGTGCACCGTCCCAGAACAAGCACATGATCCCGGAGCAAATACACAAATGAGACACCGCTAATTTTTTTTTTTACATATACGTGGCGGAAGCATTTATTAATTAATTACAATTTACGCTAACCAGTGTCACGTGACAGCATACAAAATACATATTTTAAACGGAAGAGACGTAAATGTAAGATGTTTGCAAAAGAACACATTTTAACTAAGTAAAATCACATCTGAGTTGTCTCCTGTCAAACATAACATTCACATGCCCGTCTTCTCCCTAAAATGCATCACTTACAAAAGCTAACAACCTGTAGAGAGAGGATGGAGGGTTATTAGCATGAAGCTAAGTGAGTACGAATAACTACAGGCAATAGTTTACATGAACCGTCATACTAATCATGTCACATAATCTAACACACAAACATCACCCAATTGCCATCTACAGAGACTCTGGCGGCTCGGCCAAACCATTAACCACCAGCTGATCGGACTGGGGCTTCCTAGAAGTTCCTCCACCGCCGTGTGTATATATATAATCCACACGCGACGGATGCGTCATTCACATATATATACACCACGATTGTCTAGGCTACCACATGAGGAACCCAACCCGCAGGTTGATCTCTCCTACCGAGGCTACCACACAATAGGGACGCACTGGGCTCCAGCAGACAAGCATCAACTAATATGCAGTCATCACAACATACTAACTAACCACAACAGTAAGTATATCTAACAAGCATGGCAATCATAATATAACATGCTACTCTATACTATATTCTCTAGTTAGTCCCACTCACCAATTACCAGCAACCAGCTCAGATAATCTACTACTGAGCGGCTTCTTTGTCCTTATCACCTCAACATAAGGCAAATCAAGTTAGTTAATGTCCGTTAACATCAAATAACACAGTACAGAAATTTTTGTATCAAAAAGGGTCCGCTAAAATTTTTTGCTCAACACTTATGCACTTTCAAAATTTACATCCTAATCGTCAAAATACAAACGGGCAGCATAATGGCTAAAAATCAACATTTAGTAAAATATTTCACTGCCAAAGACACTCGGCCGATTGTCTACACTCACTCGTCCGAGTGTCTAGTTACTCGGTCGATGGTCTCTCACAGACACACTCGGTCGTGGGTCATACACACTCGGTCGATGGTCTAGTCGGTCGGTCGAGTGTCTCGAGACACTCAGCCGACTGTGTTTATCTACAGAAGCTGAAGGAAAAGTGACGGGTTTCACCCAAATTCATCCAATTCTTGCTCTAGAGCTCGATTACGACCTCAAAACTGACCAAATCAAAGACACTAAACATGTAGAAACATAAACCCACTAAATTTAGACTCAAACAACATAAAATCTAACCATTTTGACCCAAATTACACACTTTGTAAAACTTTACACAAAAACCCAATTTTCTCAAAGATTAAAGCATCAAATGTTTTGATTCTTACCTTGATAGACTCAGTAAATCACAAAGAACAGGATAGTAAGAAAGATTTGAGCTCAAGAACAAGGATTTGAGATTAGGGTTTGGTGTAGGTGGAGAAGATGAAGAATGAGGTGTGTTTGTGTGTGTGAAAGTTCTGGAAACCAAATGAGAAAAAGGAAGCACTAGTCATCATATTTGGGTTATTTATCAGTTATCTGATATCCTTCGTACATCATTTAGTAACCCAAATGAAGTCCAAATTAAATAAACAAACCTGTTCTGTGACCCTCGTCACAAACTAGTCCTAACCACATCATTATTTAATAGTAAATATTAAATAAAAATAAAAGCATATAATAACACAATACTAACCTATGGGCAAACTAGTAATCTTACAGCTACGCCCGATTGAGGATGTTACAACAAATAAGCTGTACGCCACATCAGCTCACGAATCTAGGAAAGTTTGTTAGGATCTGCTTGTTATTCCCATGAAAGGGACAAGTGCCACATCAACCCTCGAGATTAGCAAAGTTTGTTATGACCATGAAAGGGACATTTGCCACGTCATCATTCCCTCATAATTGCTAAAAATACACGAACATAATAATTCATTCAAGAACACTGGATGCATTAATGTTACTCTGCCCAAATTAATTGTAGTATCATCTATCTAGCTGATAATACAATTCCGATAAAGATTCCGGTCGATATCGGAGTTAATCTCTACTCTAAGATATTAACTTATTCGATTCTAATCGAATAAGGTTAATCCCATCGATTGTTTTATGCCCTTGAAATCCAGATTTCAAATCGAGGTTTGCACAGTTATTGGAGTTAAACATTCGACCCACTCTTTTCCACAACTCAAGCACTCAAATCCGAAATCAATATCACACTTAACGATTTTGGTTTGATCACTTATCAAAGCCAAGGAAGCAAAGGAGAACTCTGACTCAACATCTGATGACAATGAGGTACAATTCACTGATATCCCAACTGATTTTGTGAACATGTAAAATACATTGATGAGGAATTTAGTCTCAATGTCAACATCTTGCGGAAAAACTTCAATTCCTTGGAAAAGATTTTTCTGATTATAAAGAACAACATGAATCCACGGTTTCTGAATTAAAAAAGAAGATTATTAAATTGGAAGACACCATACTCAAAAAGAGACCGGAAATCACACTATTCAATAAAGATGTTATTCAAATGAAAACTCAACTTGCAAAATATGAAGAAAAGCTTTACAAAACTTATAAATCTAAAGCTATCATTGAGATGAATATTTCAAAGCAAACAATCTTTATGAATAGACCAAAAACAATTTATGTCGATAAGTTGGGGGCTGGGTATGAAGATCTCAGGACGTTGGAAGGTGAAATGAAAACTCTTCCGTGTTTGTATGACAGTGATTATATTAAAATTGGGTTACCTAAGCATTTTCTACATTCTTCTAATGCTGATTTTGATGATATACTTGCTACACGTACATCTAAAAAATATTATCAAATTAGCTTGATGTATGAAAAGATTAATGCTAAAATGCGTAACAAAATCCCAATTTTCTGAAGGAATTAGTTGGACTAGAACAGAACATGCAGGATGTTGACTATGTACCTAAGCATAGATTGGTTTACATTTCCACACTCATGCTAGAGTAATACATTTTGATGCTAGAGAATGAAGTGTTTGGCAAACCTAGTTCTAGCATTAGTGTAGAAGAAGTGTTTGACCAACCTGCCATTGAGTCAAAACCATGTCTACCAGCCATTACTGCATGTCCTGCACCACAAGTTCACATCGGTGAAGACATAGCACATGAACTAAATGACTTAACCGACAAGTCTGTAACTAAAATACACCACATTGAAAAGAAGTTAAAACTTGCTAAGTGAAAATCAATAGGTCACTCGGCTTTAGATCAAACGGTAGAACCTACGGTTAAACCTAAGGTAGAACCTGGTGAAGAAATAGACACAAAGCCTAAGGAAAAGAGCTTACAACATCTAGTTGACCAAATTGAGAAAGATAATATTGAATTGCAACAAATGCTTGACATGTGTGATAAATTGCCTCCACTTCCTAAGGTAGAATCTACTTATGCTTTTAGAGATGGTGAAGTCTTAGTTTCTATGGAAGACTTATGCATTAAGATTAAGAGCTTAAATAGCAAGATAGATCTACTTAGACGGGCTAACGCATACAAGCATGCCTCTCCAATTGTACACAAAAAGCAAATAGATCGTAAGAATGTGGAACCTGTTTCTAAACCAGTTTCTACACGTCTTGATGGGATTCGAAAGAAGGATAAGGGTAACACCAATTTAGATTTAAAACCCATTACAAATCATAAAAATCCTTTAAGTTCTCAAAAGGAGAAAAGTATTTCAAAAGATTCGTCTTCGAAACAATCCGTTGTTCAGAAGATTAATCACCCAAGTGTTTCTCATTATATCAAAAATATTCACAAGATTTTAATGTCAATACAAACGAGGGAAAGTCTTTTAAAAAACTAGTGAAGTCTTCAAAACACACAAGTCCTAAACCTGATTTGAGTGAGTATGATGATAAGGAACGTAAGGTCAAATGGAAATCTTGAAAAATAAATCAACTCGCAAGTCAACTAAAAAGTTTGGACGTCTAACTAACAAAGGTGTTTTTCGTGTCACAAGTTTTAATCCAAACTTGAAATACAAGTCCAAATGGGTTCCTAAGTCGGGCTTAGTGCCAGTGACAAATGTAGCAAATGTTCCAAAGAAAGTTGCTAGTCGACCGAGGAAACCATCTCATGTGTTTCATTTTACTTCTGTGAACAAGACATCTTCGTGGAATAATTTGTGTGTTAAGACTTTTGGTCATTCTGTAAAACTTGAGATTGCTTATGCTAATGCTTCATGTGATGTACTTTTGAATGATGCTTTAAAATTTAAATTGAATGATGCATTACATATTACATGTTTGTGTGATCCAAAGTTTTCTGGTGATACTAACTGTAGAGGACCCAAACAACTTTGGGTACCTAAACTCTAGGAACATTAACATTTACAGGGTTTTGACGTTTGTGTGTAGTATATCGACTCTGGTTGTTCTCGACACATGACGGGAAATAAATCCTTGTTCATGAACTTTGTTGATAAAATCCTATGAATGGTTACTTTCGGAAATCATGAGATTACGGCAATTACGGGTTATGGAGATTATGTGAAAAATGACATAACGATCAAATGGGTCTCATACGTTTAAGGTTTGGGGTGTAGTATGTTTAGTGTAAGCCATTTATGCAATGGAGATCTCAAAGTTGTTTTCGAACGTCTTCAATGTGCGGTGCAAACCACCGATTGACACAATCTCCTAGTTGTTAAATGTATTTCTTCACTTTACACTATTAACCTTGATGATGCGCCAACAAACAGTAATTTGTGTTTGGCTGCAAGATCTTTAAAAGAAAAGTCGTTGTTTTGGCATCACTAGATGTCACACCTGAATTACAAGGGAATTAATCGACTAGTCTCTAAAGACTTGGTTGATGGTATTCCTAACTTTCATTATGATAAGCATCATGTGTGTCCATCATGTGCAATGGGTAAACTTATCCAGACTAATCATCTGCTTACGCAAGTCCCTAGAACTTCAACATAAGTACAACTTTTGCATATGGACTTATGTGGACCCATGAGAGTTTCTAGCCTCGGTGGTCGAAAACATGTGCTTGGCATAGTTGATGACTATACCCGATATACATGGATTTTTCTTTTGCAGACCAAATATGAGACACCCGCCATTATCATTGAGTTCATCAAGAAAAATCAACGCTCTTTTAACAAACATGTTAAGAGCAATCGAACTAATAATGGGACGAAATTTAAGAATGATCTGTTTGATAGTTACTTAAGAGTCCAAGGCATTGAACACCCCCTATGCTACAAGGACCCCTCAACGGAATGGAGTAGTCGAATGACATTACCGTACATTGTGCGAGGCAGCACGAACCATGCTTGCTTACTTCAAACTACCTGCAAAAATGTGGGGTGAGGCCATTTCAACTGCATGTTTTCCCCAAAATCGCACCAACATAAACAAACGTATTGAAAAAACTCCTTATGAGTCATTATATTGTAGACGCGTCGTTAAATATTTTCGTGTATTTGGTTGTATATGCAATGTTCTTAACAACTTTGACAGCCTCGGAAAGTTTGATTCTCATAGCGATCAGGCCATATTTGTAGGTTAATCTTCAAACAAAGTAGCTTATCGTGTCTATCACAAAAGGACAAAGATGATAAAAGAAAGTATCAATGTTCGTTTTTATGAGTTACCGGGAATGGCTTTTGAACAACTCAGTTCAAAACCCGATCTGAACCTGGCTACTACTTTTTCCGCACACAACTCAAATTACTCAAAGAAGGGTGTTCCTACGGTAACTACATAGGAACTGGATATCTTGTTTGATACTCTTTACTCACCTCAACAGAACTCAGATGTTCATGCCGTACCGGTTACACCAACTCGATCAATTTCTATTGAGACAGAACCTAGTCTCAATGATGAAGATACAACACCAACTGATTCAACCGTTGTTTCTTTATCCTCCCTCCCACCTCCTGATTTTAATCTTGATCCGCTTCAAGATGCATCATTTGATTCATCTCCAGATGTTTCTACTGTAATACAATCAGAATCAATTGAAGTTGTTGCTTCAGTACAAGAGGATCATGGCTTAACTTCAACAACAGTTGATGTTTCAATTGATACTACAGATCCTAAACCTCTTCTACATACCAACCGATGGACTAAAATTCATCCAATTGAACTTATTATTGGTGATGCTAATGCTCCGGTTATGACTCGAAGGGTTACTCGCAATTTGTGTTCGTATACTGCCTTTCTAAGTAAGATTGAACCAACTTAGGTTGCTCAAGCTTTACTTGATCTAAATTGGGTGATAGCTATGAAAGAGGAAATAGGTAAATTTGAACGTTTTCAAGTATGGCAGTTAGTTCCAAGACCTCGGGGTCAACAACCAATCGGGCTTAAGTGAATTTTCAAGAACAAGAAAGATTATGATGGGGTTGTGGTTAGAAACAAGGCACGTCTTATGGCCAAAGGATACCGAAAACAGGAGGGTATTGACTATGATGAGACATTTCCTTCGATTGCAAGGATTGAGGCTATTCGTCTTTTTCTTGCGTATGCTTCTCACAAGAAGTTTACGGTGTTTCAAATGGATGTCATTACTGCTTTTCTCAATGGCCAATTTCAAGAGGAAGTTTATTTTGATCAACCCGAAGGCTTTGTCTATCCAATTCATCCAAACCACGTCTATTATTTAGAGAAAGCTTTGTACGGTTTATAGCAAGCACCGCATGCATGGTATGAGACCTTGATAAAGTATTAGCTGGAAAATGACTTCTCCCGTGGAACAATTGATGCAACACTCTTCATCTCGTAAATATCACGGTCACATCCTTTTAGTTCAAATTTACATTGATGATATTATTTTTGGTTCCACGTTCCCAGCCCTATGCAAAGAATTTGGTGACCTAATGGTTAAATGACATTTTTATCAAATGGCATTTTCATCAGTCAAACAAAATACATCAAAGATATGCTACATTTTAAAATGACCAATTTTAAAACAATGTCAACCCCAATGGGGACTTTTCTCAATGCTGATGAAAATGGGGAACCCTTTGATATAACTCTTTATCGAAGCATGGTTGGTTCTTTAATGTAACTGACTGCCAGCAGACCAGATATTACACTTCCTGTAATTTTCTGTGCTCGGTTTCAGCCAAACCCTAAGAAATCACACTCCAAAGCGGTGGTTATTCTATACCTTAAAGGTACACCTAACCTTGGAATATGGTATCCTCATGGATCTGATTTCAATCTCACTGCTTACACAGATGCAGATCATGGCAGTTGTCATGTTGACAGAAAAAGCACATATGGATCAATTCAGATGTTGGGGAATAGATTAGTTAGTTGATCATCCAAGAACAAAACTGTGCTCATTGTCAACAGCTGAGTCTGAGTACATTGATGCAGCTCATTGTTATTCACAAGTTTTGTAGATGCAAACTCAACTATTAGACTATGGCTTTAAGGTTTCTAAGACCCCAATCTATTGTTATTTACAGAGTGCCATTGCCATAACTAGCAACCTGGTCCAACACTCTAAGACAAAACACATAGACATTCGTTATCACTTTATCAAGGACCATGTAGAAAAGGAGGATGTAGAGTTATACTTTGTGCTTACAAAAGTACAATTAGCTGACATGTTTACTAAACCTTTAGATGAGGTTAGGCTAAAGTTCTTGATTCAGCAAATAGGCATGGTAGAGTATAGTCCTTAATCTCATTGATACTTTTGGTACTTAATTATGAGATCTTGTGTTTAGGGGGAGTATCTACTTTTTAGGGGGAGAAACTGATCTTTCATTGCTTTAAATAGTATCTTTCTAGGGGGAGCTTTTGAATCTAAGATATCTCCCTTGATATGAATTTTAATAGTTATGCTAGGGGAAGATAACGGATTGATATATGTCTTGATTCAATGGGGAGTTAATAATTTTTTTTGATGGATCAAAATGTTGATTTACTTAACCGTATATCACATTTTGAGAGGGAAAGAGGAGAAAATAAAAAGAAAATTGATTTTCATTTATTGTATACATAAAAACATGTTTTGATTGACAAAATTCACCGTGACTTGTATACATCTCAGTATGCAACCCGTTTTACAATTGGTATCATGAGGATTTGTACATTTTTCACAATCAATAAGTACAAATCTTATTTTTTGAAAAAACCTAAAATTTTTAAAAAGTTTAAATATCCAAAAAGATTTAATTTTTCTTGAATAAATGTTATTTTTAACATTTTACCGAATCTGACAGCAAATAGTGCAGATTCAGTTAGTTCCAAATTTTCAGATTCTCACAATCATAAATTTTAATGGAAAATGATAAACTTGTGATTAAATTCAATTGGATTCTCCAAAGTTTGTGTTGAAATTGAATAAATGGACATAATGGATTGACATTCGATTTTGAGGCCCATTCGGTACCAGATTTGGTAAGGCCCAACTTTGACTTCAGATTAGGTGTATAAATAGAATAGTCAAAACTTTTACTTTTCAAAATCCAGAGATACCCAAATCTGATATTCAGCATACCGAATCTGAGACCAAATTCGAATTAAATTCTTGGTAAATCTCTATTAAATCAAGTTCTTATCATGAATGAATAGATCTAAGTTGTATGAATGATGTTTAATCAGAAAAATATCTATATCTTCATGCTTAGATAACATAAATGGATAAATATGAGAAAACCGAATCTGAAAATGAGAAAATAAATTTATATAAACAAACAGATTCGTAGACTATATTGATGTTATTCTAATTAAATGATGCTTGATGTGTGGATATAACATGAAAAAATGACTTAGATTGCATGTTTAATTACATTTTGAATGATTATGTGGTTACCGAATTTGTTCTATCTACAGTAACCGATTATGTTCTTGCTTTAACATGATTATCTGTTCATTATGTGATTGTTTGAGAATCTGATTATGATTTGAATGAACAAATGACTATGATTACATGTTTAGAGTTCATAAATGCTATATTTTTTATTGTACCGAATCTATCGTGTTTTAACTTGAAAAATACATGAGTTTCACATTTTACCGAATCTGGTAAATTGGTTAGATTACATCACAATAATCATGTGTTTTGCATTAGAATCTCTTGTATGTTAATCTTGTTCATGAATTTGAAGAGATGAGTTATTTGGTTACCGAATTTGACTTATAAAAGATAGATTTTCATGTTATCAGATCTACTCATTGTGTGAAAAATGCTAAGTGTTGTTTGATATTTGGATGTTTTGTTTGATAAACCATGATGAATCCAAATCTTGCATGATCTTATTTGACTTATTTGAATCTTAAAATGTATAAAACTAGAAAGGAAAAATCAATTCGTCAATGTTTCAATATTTCAAAATGGATTTCATGATTCTCAAACACTTGTAAATATTTTTGAATAAAAAGATTTTTATAACTTATAATATCCATAAAAGTTTGTAATTGAGATGTCAAGGAAATAAGAATAAAGACATGTGATTATTCATAACATCCTGTGGTATGTTATTCTTATCAAGCAACAAATTGTGAACAACTATTTCATCAACTCTGAAACCAATATTCCTAGCAACTACTGGTTGGCCATTCATGAACAACATCAGATATGGGGTACTTTAAGTTACACTGTGAGTGTACCTGAATAGGATCTATAGCTACTTAACACATCTATCAGATTTGTTGAAGCTACACTCCCAACTGCTGAAAACCCTCAAGGGGAACCTACTCATTTCACTTTTCAACTAAGAGGAGTTGAGGGATGGAGAACAATCACAAAGGCTGATTTCAGGAGGATCTTCCGTCTTCCAATTGTTAATAACTCTCCAGCACTTCAATCAAATGCTGCCATGTTGAACTCTATTTTTGACCTGGGATATGGTGGAGATACAAATGTTTTTGAAGCTAAATTTCAAAAGAAATATCTCCGTTACCGGTGGTATGTGATCTTTTCGATCATCAACAGGTGCCTACTGATGACACCTAAGGGTTCTGACAACATGACAATACCGATGATGAGGCTGTTAACTCTTTTACAAGATTTGAGAATCTAAATTATGCGAAGCTGATATGGGACTTGGTTCAGGCTCAAATAGACAAGTCTCGGAACAAGTACATTCCTTGTGAAAGGTTTTTATGTCTTTTTATAAATGATGCACTAACATCTTACATGAATGCTAATATACCGGTTCCATCTGCTCATGGATTGAGAATGGTGAGATTCTCAGAGGTGAAAATGAATAAACCTAATATTGCTGATAATTGGTTCACAACACCAATTCATGCATGGTTGCTGAAACTAGTTGATCCCATGGATGCTAGAATATATCCATATCTTGAAGCAGTAGGATTATCTCTACCGAACCGGGTACAACAAGAATAAGTTGAACCATCCGCGGTTCCAACCCAAGAGGTTAGAGATGAACCTAGCAACCAGATCATCACAACTCGTGAGGATCAGTGAGCCTAGTTCAACTAGGGTTACATCTACCATTTCCACACCTGAGGATTGTGGATACGACACGCCAGCAACTGAATCATCTCCTAAACCAACGAAGAAGAAGATGCGTTACAATTATGATAAGATGATTCAGACTCCACCATTAATCCGCATGACTAGATCTAAGACATCGACTCCTATAATCTTACACCAAACTGATACTGAAACTGTTGTTGATACAGATCATGAATTAGAACCTTTTAGGTCTCCATCACGAATATCTGTATCAATTCCAACAATAACAGTAAGCCCTACACTAAATAAGGTGCAAGCTTCGATAGGCAAGAGAGCTGAGAGTAAGGATGGTAAAAAGGCCACTAAGCCCATCCAACTTAATCAGGACTTAAGAATAAATACTACACATAATGATGTTTCTACATATAGAAAGGAAGTACAGTCTTCCTCTGAAGTAAAGTCTTCGCAGACTCAATCGAGTGAGGAAACTCGATCATTGAATTCCAGAACGGTCGAAAGGGAGTCGAAAAATCTTGAACAGTCACCCTGTGTATCGGCTGGAAATCTTCTTAACGTACTTCATCCTAACGATGTTGTATTACCTCAACGTCAAATAGGGCCTGAGGTCCGACTTATCTCGATGAGTAAGATCTGCCGCGTCCCACGAAAACAAGTCAACATGACATTCCTTCGGGAAATTTATCAGACTTCCGGCAGACTGATCCTTTGGTTCAAGGAATTGATCCATTAGACCAAACCACTTCTCATTCGGATCTTGAAACTCAGGGTCTGGGTGTTAAGTCTTTAACAGAAAGAGATGTATTACCTCATGATACATTGATGACTTCAGGAGTCAGAGATATTAATATCTCTGTGAGAACTAAAATGACGGGTAGTTCTTCTACTCTGTTAGAGTCCCATGAGACATATATCATGGAGGCAAATGACCCGAAAAGGTCCTCGCCGGCTACAACTCCGGTTGTTAGTCAACCTCCATCAGAATGGAACAATCTGACTAGTAGTATGCATCAACCCACATATATAAATATTCCCACATCTTCCTCACCTGCCCTCACGGCAACTCAAACACTTCCATCGTGTAACACCATACTTTTTACATACACATACTTTTTATTTTTATTTTTAAAGATACTCACAGTGGAAGACTTATTCTTTTACGTATCATATATTATATGCAGAAACATATGATTACACAAAACATTGGTGTTACGTTATTACTATAAACCATTTAAACATATTGTTTATTACAAAAACATCAGAGTGACACTGTGTCAAACATCTTCAGTTGTCCTGCAAAACCCACCAAAAGCTGCTAATACACTTGCAGGGCAAAACACTGGGGGAATTAGCATAACGCTAAGTGAATGGCAATATCTAGGTGGACATCACTTCAAGCATCAAGCATAACTTAAAGACACTGGTCAATAATCACTTAAGGCCATACACAAAAGGATCGGCAACCCATAGCTGATCAAGCTAGAATATACCGATAGTCCACACTACTGAGTCACTGGTATAGTCTTCCAGACGTGACGCACTCATCATTCATACTATACCACTAATCAGTAACACTTGGACCCAATACTATCACCCTAAATACAGGGGGTAAATAGCATTGACTCTTACGTCGGAATTCACCATCGACGTTCATTGGTGCGGATATAATCACATATAGTCACAATACTGGTCACAGACTCATTACACAGTCTAATTATAAGCATAGCATGGATCACTATACTTGTCACTATATAATCACATCCATAAAGATAATCCCACTCACCTGGAAGCATAAGCACTCAGTTCTCTTATATCACTGAGTCTTCTCCGTTCCTTTATTACCTGAGAATATCATATCTCAAGTTAGCACATATCCAATCAATAATATCATTAATTCATAGTCTAAACAACATCGTATAGCCTAATATATTAGTATATGATAAGTTTACATGGTTCCCCATTTAGCTGCAACTATTACACGCGTATAAAACGAGGCATAATCGTTATTCTATCATTTTGACCAATATTAAAGTTTGATTCAGTGTTTTAAAACTTTACCATTAGAAAGCAGACCTCGTTACGTTTCCAACAATAGTTTATTCATTAAAAATGGAGTTACGGTTTGAAAGTTACAGCCAAAATTAGTTTTCCAAAAAGCTGCCAGACTGCAACCGCTCAGTTGCACCTGCAACCGCCCGGTTGCACCCGCAACCGCCTGGTTGCACCAAAAATGACCCAGATACACCCCATAACTGTACGAATGCATCCTGCAACCGTACAGGAGCTGTTCATCAGCACCAGGTCGCTGTTTTCGCCATTTTGAGCTCCAAATCTCGTTTTTGCACTGTTTTGACTCTAAAAATCACTTAGATAACATACATAACTCATATATAAACGTTTTCTAACATAAATTTGACATAAACAACACTTCAAATACAAGATTTGATTCAAAATCCACTTTGACATAAAAACTAAGAAAATCACTGATTTTAACTCGAATTAGAACATGTAATCGCTTGTAAAATACCTTATGATGTTACTGAAATCACAAGGAATGATTTCTAGCTTAAAAACGAGATCAAGAACTCAAGATTTTAAGTTAGGGTTCTAGGGTTTGGTAAGTATGTGTGTGTGGTGTTTTAATTTCCAAAAATGGAAATGAGGAGAAGTAGCATGGGTTTTAACCCAACAAGGGTTTCTTCACTTTGAAGAATCCTATTCCGTGTCTCACACGGGTATTTACCAGTTATATGAAATAATAAATCCTTAATAACTTATTCATTTTAAGTCCAAATCATAAAAGGAAATATGTTTTGTGACCCTTGTCACAAAATGAACATTATCCCATACACAATAATTATAAAACACATAATTATTAAAAATCACTATATTAGCACAGAAGGGTAAATAGGTCATTATCTACTAGGCCCAAAGTGAGGTTGTTACACATCAACACCACCGACAACATCAGATGCTGTTGTTCCGGTTCTGATTGTTACTTTTCAACCCTCACCCCCGCATTGGACAAATTACTATGATACCTTAGAGCAAGCATACTTCGGTTCTAAATCTCGATGGCATCCGACGCACTTCACTACAAGCTATTTTTCATGCTCGAATAAGGCATCCACTTACTTCTCGTTCTCCACCATTAAACCCTCATAGAGACCATGCACATGACGATTATGATCCTCAGAATAGCCATGAAGGGGAGGTAGGAGTAGATGGAGAATTTATTGTTATTGATATTTCAACAAGAGGTGGTGGTGTGGGGTCTGCTTCAACTTCACATGCTAAAACAGTTACTGTAGAACCTGAGATGATGCAAACTCATGATGATGTGATTGAGAATGAAGAGTCTGAACAGGTTATTATTCCGATAGTTGAACCAACTCAAATTGAAGTTGAGAGTGGACTGGTTGACGAGGATTTGAACTTAAGTGACTTCTATCCAGAGGAAACTGATGATGATGGATTTGTTGTATAGAGTACTCTGTTTTAATTATCTGCTATACCTGATGATGTGGAGATTGTTGATGAAGAGAATCCTGATACTGTTATTGAAAGTGATGATGAAGAGGATTCTATTGATGTGGATGGTGACGGTCAATATGAAAGCCCTAATACAGATGATATTTTTAATCATATTAAAGAAGAAGAACCTCCAACGGATAATCCATCTAATTCTTCTGAACAAACAACACAAACCATAAACGCAAATGAGACTTCAACTTATGATACTAGAACATCAAGCTCAACAATCAATTACTGGTTTAAAGTCAACAACGGTATATTCTTCAAGAATCGGGAAAAATGTCAAAAATTGGTGTTCAACATGATTTCATCACATTGAAAAACACTTTTGTCGATGAAAATGCTTATAAGATCTTCCGAATCAAAGAGATCCCAAGAAGTGAAAGATTTACTTACATTGGCACACAATTGCTTCCGGCTAATGAAAGAACATGGTATCGCTGGATGTGGGGGGAGAATGTTAATAAGAATGATGATAATGTATGGCGTCAACTTAAACATCGACTGGTATAAGTGTTGGATATTAAAAGAGTGGGGGAAAACATCAGTGATAAAAAGGAGGTCTTGAGTCAGTTTCATGTGAAGAGAATATGAGAATGAATACAAATTTACCGAAGCAGATTTTCCAAATCACAACATGATGGATATCATTCACATCTACAACTACCTCGGTATTCTCACCAATCGGCCTTTTGTAAAATATCAAGCTTTGGAAGCATCGAAGAGATACATAATGGAGACAATTGAACTGATGGGACGAGAGGACTTTCAATTTGGTCTAGAGGCGAAAAGGAAAAAGATTCGAATAACTTGTCTGGATCAATCATTAGAAGGACTAGAGAACATGACTGTGTTTCAAATGTTATATGAACCCAAAGAGTTTGGATTTTTCAATTCTCAGAAGGAAAAGGTGTTCATCAGAACAAGCGAGCTCAACAAATATTCAGATGGAACACTTAAAGTCGCATTGAAATATCTCAAGTTTCGTCAAAGCAAGGTTGATGATATTGATATGAAAATGGGTGTTGGAGAGTTTATTAAACATATCAAAGATCGTTTCAATCTTCGAATTCATACAAGAAATTTTGAGATTCTTCGCGGTCAAAGAAAACGAAGCTTTTTCAAGGAGATGAGCGTATATCCATTACATTAAGGAGATCCAAGAAAAGTGTGGGGTACCTAGAAACCATCAAAGAAGTTATCAGACAATCAAATCGAATTTTTTGATCCAGCTGGTACGAGATGGAAAGCAACGTTTGGAACTCTAAAGATTACTAAATCGAATTACATTGTAATTTTCACAATTAACACTAAGGGGGAGATTGTTAGGAGTCCAAAGTTAGGTTAGTGTTGTAGTGACCCTGCCAAATCATCATTAACGGCGCTGTCTACTTAGGTCCCATTCCGTGGTCATAAGTCCTTAAAACAACGTTTGACCAAAATATGTCGCATTCATTTCAAATGTAAAAGTGTTTCGAGTTTACAAAAGTAGTTCAACGACTAGTTACATTACAATGTTTAACGTACAAATGAAACCTATGCGACAAAATTTAAAAGTAGTCAAAAGACGCTCCAACTATGCATGTATACTCGACATCCAAACAAGTATCAAAAAGAGTGTGGAAGCATGTATCACATAGCGTTCAAGGACCTGAGAAAACATATAGAAAACTGTCAACGAAAAATGTTGGTGAAATCATAGGTGTATTAGTAAACGTGCATTTGAACCACAAGATTTAATATAAGTTGATTATCTAAATCGTTTGCATTCCAAAAGTTGTTGTTTGTATCGCGAGCACCCAATTATCAAGACTTAACTGTTTTGTACCCTGTTACGTAGTGTTAGAACATACACTATACTTGAAAATATATTTCATCCGCTAACGGTAGCGAACCGTCCGAATGAGGCTCGTCAAGCCCATGTGATCACATAATATAAGTTCTCGTTTACACCCTGCAAGTGTAACTAATGATAATTGAATTGAAGCTTTTTGTTCAAACTTGCACGTGGAATGTTTGTTTTCGTACTTGTGTTCAAAGCATAAAAGTATGATACGTATATGTTTCTCATCCCATAGTTTAAAACGTAAAAGTTGTTGAAAAGGTGGGACTATGATCTCACCTTGAGTGCACGAGTAAAAAGTACTTCACAAGTATACGTGTGCAAAGAACAATGCTAGTCTTGACCTAAACAAATAGGTCGTATCAATAACGATAATCACGATTGGTCAAAGATGTTCAATTAGTCCTATGGCTCGTTACGACTCGATTATATAGCATGTGAATTAAATTGTCAAGTTTCATGCAAGATACAAGTATAAAAGCATGTTAGAAAGATTGCACAAACATTTGGTAAAGTTTGACTAAAAGTCAAATTTTGGTCAAAGTCAAAGTCAACAAAAGTGATAGTTAAAGCTAAGGGGTATAAAATACTATTAAATTTTACAAGGAAATACTATTAAATACGATACAATTTTACACAAGATATTTATTTATTTAGAGAATGGATATACCTAAACCTTGCCACAACACTATAGGCAGTGTACCTAATCGTAAAGTAGTATAGTTTTTAGTAAGTCCGGTTCGTTCCACAGGGAGCGGGCTTATTGCACACTATATTTTAATTAACTATATTTGTACAAAATATATATAATTATATATATATAATAATATATAAAAGGGGGGTTTACCGTTTAATGACCGGTTTGTCGATTTATATTTTAAACGAAGCGTATAGTAAATGACGATATTTAAATAACAATATAAAATAAATAACAATAATTAAAATGATAATAAATAAAAGTACGATGAAATATGAAATAAAATATATTATGCTTATTTAAACTTCCGTAATCATGATGTTTGATGTGTTGATTTTAGTTTTATGCCCATGGATTAATTATCCTTTGTCCTGGATTATTTAATATGTCTGTCTGGTTTTTGTCCATAACAGTCCATCAGTCATAAATATAAAGTGCGAGTCTCCTCGTCAAATTATCCTTATACCCGAAGTTAAATATTCCAACTAATTGGGGACTTAAACTGTAACAAGGTTTTAATACTTTGTTTAATAATTACACCAGGATATCGACTGCGTGTAACCCAAGGTTTTAATACTTTGTTATCAATTATGCCAAGTGTCCTTGTACATAATTTCACCCCTGTTTTAATAATTCCATAGACTATTAATCCATTCTCGTGTCCGGTTAAATGAACGATTATTCGTACATATAAATACCCCGCCCATCGTGTCCGATCGAGTGTATATGGTTATTTATAGGGATGTCCAATTGTAAATCTTTATATTAAAATTAACAAACTATCATTTAGTTAAACAAATATAAAGCCCATTAATAGCCCATAGTCTAATTTCCACAAGTGTCGTTCTTTTGTCCAAACCCCAATTATGGTACAAAGCCCAATTACCCAATTTTAGTATTTTAGCCCAACATCATGATTACTTCGGTTCAAATAAGCATAATAACAACTTAGTTACGAGACATTAATTTAAAAAGGAGAACATAGCTTACATTGATTATTTATCGCGTAGTGGTACACGGACAGAGCTCCGACTTTAAAACCCGTAAAAATAACCTTTACATAACCCGAACTAATCTAATATAAAACTACCCTATACTATATATATATATATATATATATATATATATATATATATATATATATATATATATATATATTATATATGTATTTATTTATTATTTAGTATTATTATTATTATTTATTTATATATTTTTTATATATTAAAATCGAACGAATGCATGGCCTTTTATAGGCATTTTGATTTCTGACAGCTCCGCGAGTCGTGGAGTTTTATGCCTGCAAACTCCGCGAGTCGTGGAGTTTGAAAATCCAGCTCACAAACTTTTGGCTCCTAGCTTGTCGACATAATAAATATATAAATATAAAATATAAATAATTAATATAATTATTTATATATTATATTATATTCTTGTGCATAGTTGACTTGTAATTTTTGGTCCGTTGCGTCGAGCGGTGAGAGTTGACTCATGTCCCGGTTCCGGATTTTCGAACGTCCTTGCGTACAATTTTATATCTTGTACTTTGCATTTTGTAACTTGTACTCTTGTCATTTTAGACGTTTTTCATCAATAAATTGAACCTTTTGAATTGTATCTTGTACATTTGAGCTTTTTGGACGTTTGTGTCTTCAAATCTTCGTTCTCGCCTTTTATCTTCGCACTTATTTATTTAAACAATTACAATGAAAATATAATACACTTACATATGAAAACCTATTATTTAGGAGGGATATTGCTATGAAATATATGTTACTTTTTAGCCTTATCAAATATCCCCACACTTGAGCGTTGCTTGTCCTCAAGTAATACATAACTTGAAATAATATAATACATCACACGAATCACTTCTTTATTCTTCACACTTTGTACATCAGTGATTTTGAGATGGCGGTATAAACAATGATAGTAACAATGTGGTTTACAGTCCCACATGACTATAAAAATTTAGATCCTTTAAGGAAATTGGATCTTTATGAAAATATTTGATCTTTTGAAAATTCATTCTAGCTTTTACCCTAGACAAGTTTTCCGGAATAACCCTTCACCGGTGTTTGCAAAATATTTTTGTGGGTTGTGTGGGTTTCAGATTTGAAAATTTTAGCTCAACACTTGTAGTTTTGTGTTACCCACTTGCTAACCTTGTATTAGGAAAGTAACACGTCCAGTTCACTTGTTCCGTATATTACCTTTCGATAAACTACCGTCCGGTTGTAAAGGAAAGCGATGAACAAGCAACTGTTAAGGCAATGTCCCGTGACTTGCTTTTGATTATGGTCTATAAACGTGTCGGATGCTAGTACTATCCTTTGTAGGAGCAATAGTAAAGATAATCCTATGATTTTTCTGTCTGGCACAAGGTCCTGTCTTCGACCATGCTATGCAACCACCGTTCTTACGGTTGACACCCGATTTGGTTCAGGTGACCTAATGAATTCCAGGTGAATTCCTAGGATTTTACGTTCAATGGTAATGAACGCATTGAAAATGGGTTTTCAGAAAACAAATCGGTTTATAATTTTGATCAAAATATTTTTTCGTTCAAGCTCGAGTTTAGATATCACTGAATTCCATGAGTTTGAATTCTCAATCTTTAAGGTCAATCTCAAGGATTGAGTAATATCAGTCTTAAAAGCTGATTTTTAATCTTTAAAAGGAGATTATCCTTTCTGGGGGTCTGATTCATTAGTCTTATCAAGCTAATTTGCACGGCGTCCTCCCCATTTTACGAGACAGATCCTCTCATAGTTAGGATAAGTCTTACCACTTGGCGACCCTGTTTGATGCTGAGGTCCGTGGATTTCCTGCTGATTTTAGAGATGACTTTTCTAGATTTTTCGTCAACCTACAGCTGGTCTGGACGACAACTTCTTGACCTAAATCAAGAAGCGCGTGTCTTTTTCGGAAAACTTTACTTCCTTTTAATGATGGAATTGATTCATCGTGTAGATCCATCTTTTCTTTTCTTTCATCGGGTAAAACAGTTAATTTAGTCCAAAACAAAAACACCTGCAATAACTTTACGGAAACATGTGCTAGATAGTTTTTAATTGAATAACTAGGTACATTCTCCCCACACTTAGTTTCTTTCTTTGCCTTTTTATTCTCCTTTATTCCATTTTAAATGAATTCAAGCGTTTTAAGGTGTTTCTCAATTTATGTCCTTTTCGAGGTAACGATAATTTCGGTATTAACACCTTGTTTTCACCGTTCATAAATATGTATAAACATGATTTTGAATTCATTTAGTTGAAAAATTTTAAAATTTTCACAATATTTAGAAAATAAGCCAAGTATAAACCCGAGAGAATTTATAACCCTTTCCCACACTTGAGATCATGCAATGCCCACATTTGCATGAAATCAGACTCTAATTATAAATTAATGAGGGTGATTAGTGTAGAAAAGTGATTGAAAATACCCAGTTTGTAATTACATAGCTCGTCGAATGATAGATGGCGCGCCTCATCGTTTATTCCTTCTTGTTTTATCACACATATTTTTCTTCAAAAATGGTTGCTTTTCTGAATTGTTTGCTAATCTTTAAAAATGCGTCTTTTACCCTAATCATGCATTTTTATTAACGAGTTATGCACTAACCCGAACCCCTAATTTAACGTTAAGTGGGGTTAAACTTCCCCACACTTAGCTGACGACATGTGAAGTCGGTAGAATAAGTTCCAAGAATTAAAATAGTGAGCCAGTTATTTACATCTCGGGTAGTATATATTATATCAATGGGTTTAAAGTTTAGACCCACCCGATCGTCACTACTTAATTCTTTTTTAAGTGTAGCTTTTAGTAAATGGATATGTCCCTTTTCTGGTTCTTGGTCAAATGGATCGATATACACCGACATACATATTTCTATAGGGTGGACAATTCCTAACATTTCCTTCCGTTTATTCTCGGGATCAAAGTTTTCACCTCTATTACCCAATTAGGTGAAATCCGAGGTGTCATTATCTATTACAGCTCGTAGTTCATTTTCGGTAGATGACTCGTCTATTGAGAATATTGGGTTGGAAGGTTGTGTAATGGTGAAGTTCGGTTTGGCCTCGGGGGTAAAATTTTCAACGTTATCGTTTTCCCAAGAGTACCAATTTGTCACCCTTACTTCTTCTTCATCATCCATTGATGGATTGATGATTTCGTCGGTAGAGGCTAATGTGTCATTATGTTGTGAAATTGGTAAGACTGAATAAAAAGTATCATCGGGATAGTTGGTGATTTCGGAGCTCTCGAATTCATCAAAATTCGATGATATGAGATTTTCTTGTACAATACTCCTCAGATCAACAGGTGTGTAGTCTGATAGAGTTTCAGCTTGCCGGTTTACAAACTATCTTATTTGTTCATTTTGAGCATTGAGTTCTTCGAATTTGATTTTCATATTGTCTAATAAATTTTCAGACACGTAATTTTCCTCGTCTACTGGTTGTTGAGTTTGGATATATTCTTGGGAATAATCCCAATTTGAATTGTATTCTTCATAATCATTCCATTCAGGTTCCGTGGGTGCGTAATTTTCCATAGGAACGTAATAATAACATTCCCATGTTGAGTGATAATCTCCACAGATTTCACAACCAGTTATTGTTTCATCATTCGTGATCCAAGAATGACCGAACGAATTGTCATCAACACTCGTTTGAGAGTATTGATTTAATTGATTTTGGATATCAAAAAGGGTTTCCATAGCCTTGTTTTCAAAATTTTCCATTTTATTGCGATGGCCAAATTTTAGCTACAATGTGGTGCATTTACTAATTATCCTATTAGTTATAAAAATAGAAAAACTTATATAAGTTGTCCAATTAATAGACTTTTCTGCTTTTGCCCACGTTTCGAATAGCCAAAAGATGCAGCAGGGAGCCAGAACCCTTTAAATCGGAAGCTCACAACTCAGCCACTAACAAATCCAACTATTACTACGAAGCAGAAAATTGTCAACGTCCATTAATTTAACCACTTAAATAATTTTTCTTTCCATTTGAGATATTAGATAAGAAATAGAGAAAATTTCTAAGTCCTAAAAACTAAAGCGTCGAGAAATAAGAAAGAAAAAGAATGCGCGTCGAAAAACGTCGAAAAATAAAAATAAGAAAGTAGCGAGTCGTGACTTAAAAGGCACTAAAATTTTAAAATCATCGCAAAATTCTAAAGCACCTAAATCTTAGTCTAAAGAAATAGCTCTTAAGGGATTTAACGGCAAAGCCTAAAAATCTAAACATAAAAATAAGCTACGGCAAAAACTATGTCTTAAAACTAAATACGAGCGAAAAATACAAATATTACGCTAAAAACAAATAAAAATAAACAAAAAATAAAAATGAACTTAAAGTTGTAAAAAGTACAATTTTTATAAAAATATTATTTTTATATTATTTATTTTATAAAACTATTAATTTTACAATTTAAATAAAACTAATTAAAATTAATTATTACAAATTAATTAAAACATAAACTAAATAATAAATTAATTAACCCTAAATACTAAATAATTAATAATAATAATTAAAACTTCGTAATAAATGCAAATTTAGGGTTTCTGCAGGCGCGTCAGGGTGGCTCCGCGAGTCGTGGAGTTTTAAGCCTGCAAACTCCGCGAGTCGTGGAGTTTGAAAAACGTGTTTTTTTTTATATTGTTTTTCTAAAAATATATATAAATATATTTATACAAAAATAAATTAAAAATATAGCGTTTCACCGATTCCCCGGCAGCGGCGCCAAAAACTTGATAGTTAAAGCTAAGGGGTATAAAATACTATTAAATTTTACAAGGAAATACTATTAAATACGATACAATTTTACACAAGATATTTATTTATTTAGAGAATGGATATACCTAAACCTTGCTACAACACTATAGGCAGTGTACCTAATCGTAGAGTAGTATAGTTTTTAGTAAGTCCGGTTCGTTCCACAGGGAGTGGGCTTATTGCACACTATATTTTAATTAACTATATTTGTACAAAATATATATAATTATATATATATAATAATATATAAAAGGGGGGTTTACCGTTTAATGACTGGTTTGTTGATTTATATTTTAAACGAAGCGTATAGTAAATGACGATATTTAAATAACAATATAAAATAAATAACAATAATTAAAATGACAATAAATAAAAGTACGATGAAATATGAAATAAAATATATTATGCTTATTTAAACTTCCGTAATCATGATGTTTGATGTGTCGATTTTAGTTTTATGCCCATGGGTTAATTATCCTTTGTCCTGGATTATTTAATATGTCCGTCTGGTTTTTGTCCATAACAGTCCATCAGTCATAAATATAAAGTGCGAGTGTCCTCGTCAAATTATCCTTATACCCGAAGTTAAATATTCCAACTAATTGGGGACTTAAACTGTAACAAGGTTTTAATACTTTGTTTAATAATTACACCAGGATATCGACTGCGTGTAACCCAAGGTTTTAATACTTTGTTATCAATTATGCCAAGTGTCCTTGTACATAATTTCACCCCTGTTTTAATAATTCCATAGACTATTAATCCATTCCCGTGTCCGGTTAAATGAACGATTATTCGTACATATAAATACCCCGCCCATCGTGTCCGATCGAGTGTATATGGTTATTTATAGGGATGTCCAATTGTAAATCTTTATATTAAAATTAACAAACTATCATTTAGTTAAACAAATTTAAAGCCCATTAATAGCCCATAGTCTAATTTCCACAAGTGTCGTTCTTTTGTCCAAACCCCAATTATGGTACAAAGCCCAATTACCCAATTTTAGTATTTTAGCCCAACATCATGATTACTTCGGTTCAAATAAGCATAATAACAACTTAGTTACGAGACATTAATTTAAAAAGGAGAACATAGCTTACATTGATTATTTATCGCGTAGTGGTACACGGACAGAGCTCCGACTTTAAAACCCGTAAAAATAACCTTTACATAACCCGAACTAATCTAATATAAAACTACCATATATATATATATATATATATATATATATATATATATATATATATATATATATATATATATATATATATTATATATGTATTTATTTATTATTTAGTATTATTATTATTATTTATTTATATATTTTTTATATATTAAAATCGAACGAATGCATGGCCTTTTATAGGCATTTTGATTTCTGACAGCTCCGCGAGTCGTGGAGTTTTATGCCTGCAATCTCCGCGAGTCGTGGAGTTTGAAAATCCAGCTCACAAACTTTTGGCTCCTAGCTTGTCGACATAATAAATATATAAATATAAAATATAAATAATTAATATAATTATTTATATATTATATTATATTCTTGTGCATAGTTGACTTTGAATTTTTGGTCCGTTGCGTCGAGCGTTGAGAGTTGACTCATGTCCCGGTTCCGAATTTTCGAACGTCCTTGCGTATAATTTTATATCTTGTACTTTGCGTTTTGTAACTTGTACTCTTGTCATTTTTAGACGTTTTTCATCA
The DNA here is from genome assembly GCF_046630445.1 of Rutidosis leptorrhynchoides. NCBI lineage: Eukaryota > Viridiplantae > Streptophyta > Magnoliopsida > Asterales > Asteraceae > Rutidosis > Rutidosis leptorrhynchoides. Next base: position 376,986,501 of record NC_092343.1, on the reverse strand, counting down.
ATAAATTGAACCTTTTGAATTGTATCTTGTACATTTGAGCTTTTTGGACGTTTGTGTCTTCAAATCTTCGTTCTCGCCTTTTGTCTTCGCACTTATTTATTTAAACAATTACAATGAAAATATAATACAATTACATATGAAAACCTATTATTTAGGAGGGATATTGCTATGAAATATATGTTACTTTTTAGCCTTATCAAAAAGTCAACACGTTCGAGTCGGGTCCCGAACTATTTTTCTGAAGTTATTTATCATATATAAGCATGTTAGAACAAGTTCCATGTGAATCGGAGGTCCCTAGCAGAGCGTACATTTTTCGTGAAATGACCACCAAATCAGTCTGCCCCAGATGCGCCGCATCCAAAGGCAGATGCGCCACATCTGTATCTGATTCAGTGAAACTACTCTAAAACTCAACAAGTCTCGAGCCAAACTTCAATTTAACGCAATTTATGATCCGTAAACATCTAAAACATGTATCTTATATCGTTGGAAAGGTATTTTGACAAGGAACACAGCTAAAAACATTTCAACAAACAATTCAATACTTACAACAACCCAAAACACATTCAATGCTCCTCATTTATGACATTTAAGTTCAATAATCTCATTTCATGATTCGGTGATCCACTTTACACCTATGATATGCCGTTTCAAAGATAATTAAACATACAATACAACTAAACACTTACCAACAACATCTCATGTCATTTAAAGCATCAAAAGTTAATTTCAAGTTCATCAAACCCTAACTCAAATTCACCAAAATCAATAATCAAGTTTATGAAGTTTTCTAAAGCAACCTACACATCAAATTGAAGCTAGTGATACTAGGAACACATTTAATACTTGCACTTTATCATAACAATAACATTAAATCATCCAAAACTCAAAATCAAACACACACTTTTCAAGTTCATGCTAGTTACATTTGAACAATGAGATCAAGCATATAAATAATATATTCATGTTAGACTTGAGCCATAGACACTAATTAACAACTTTATAAGTTAAAAACATCAAGAACACAAAATCTAGTGATTTTAGAAAGTTACCCAAATGTAATGAAGTCGGTATGGAATCGAAGAGGAAGATGCAACGATTCCAAATATGTAATTTGTTTTGTAAAACACTTGCTAGATCTTGAATGGATGATGAGTTCTTTGATTTGGAGTTTGAGAGTAAAAAGTTGAAGTAGTAAAGTGAAAGAGATGAATGAATGGATGAAAGTGAGTGTTGACTAGTTGACCTAGTCAAAGATTTAGTCAATTGGCAAAATGAGTCCCTCAAGTTTCATTCGGGCGTGTGAATTACCTATACGAGATAATTTAAAACGCGTATTAACGGGAGATGTTATAAATATAAAACGAACTTTAAATAAGTAAACGGAAAAGTAAACGAAAAAAAAGGCGGGATGTTAGATTACCTACTCCTTAAAAGAAATTTCGTCCAGAAATTTAAGTAAGCGTAGTAGTCGTTGTTTCTTCCTCGGAATCTTGCGTTTCCGGAACTGAGAATAGATGAGGGTATTTCCTTTGCATTTGATCTTGCCTTTCCCAAGTAAACTCGGGTCCTCTCTTGGCATTCCAACGGACCTTAACAATCAGAATTCGGCTTTGTTTTAGTGCCTTGACGGAGGTGTCCACAATTTCAACTGGTTCCTCCATAAAATGAAGTTTCTCATCAATAGTTAGCTCCTTGAGAGGGATGACGACATCAGGTTCGGCAAGACATTTCTTCAAGTTTGATACATGGAAGGTAGGATGAACGGAGCTTAATTGAGGCAGAAGATCTAAACGATAAGCAACGGTTTCAACACGCTCCAAGATTTCGAAAGGACCAATATACAGTGGATTTAGCTTCCTACGTTTTCCGAAACAAATTACACCTTTCCAAGGTGCGACTTTTAACATTACGCGATCTCTGACTTGAAATTCGAGGTCGTTGCATCTTTTGTCGGTATAGCACTTTTGACGACTACGGGCCGTCCTAAGCCTATCTCGGATTTGAACGATTTTCTCGGTTGTTTCATGAATGAGTTCGGGCCCGGTGATTTGTGCGTCACCAACTTCGGCCCAACAAAGAGGAGAACGACATTTTTGGCCATATAACGCTTCAAAAGGTGCGGCTTTAATACTCGCGTGGTAGTTATTGTTGTATGAAAACTCAGCTAATGGAAAATGCTTGTCCCAAGCTTTTCTGAAATCGATAACGCAAGCTCGTAGCATGTCTTCTAAAGTTTGGATTGTGCGTTCGCTTTGTCCGTCGGTTTATGGATGGTATGCGGTGCTCATGTCCAATCGCGTTCCCAACGCTTCTTGTAAAGTACGCCAAAATCGAGAAGCAAAACGGCCATCTCGGTCGGAAATAATCGATAAAGGCACACCGTGACGGGCTACGATCTCTTTAATGTAAAGTTGTGCAAGTTTCTCCATTTTGTCAGTTTCCTTCATGGCTAGGAAGTGTGCGGATTTGGTGAGACGGTCAACAATAAACCAAATGGTATCATAACCGCCCGTCGTCTTTGGTAGCTTGGTGATAAAATCCATCGTTATTCTCTCCCACTTCCATTGCGGGATTTCAGGTTGTTGAAGTAACCCGGACGGTCTTTGGTGTTCGGCTTTGACTTTGGAACATGTTAAACACTTGGCAACATAAGTAGCTATATCCCTTTTAATGTTCGGCCACCAATATTGTTCTTTAAGGTCGTGGTACATTTTATTGGCACCAGGGTGAATCGAGTATCGTGACTTATGGGATTCATCTAAAATAAGGCTTCGTAGGTCCCCATAACTAGGCACCCAAATCCTTCCGGCGAAGTATCGAAGTCCGGTCTCCTTAACTTCGAATCGAGAGACTAGAATGTTTAAGAGCTCGTGTGAAATGTTTTCATCCTTGAGAGCCTCGTCTTGGGCTACCCGAATTTGGTTATTGAGGTTGATGTGGATAGTGATGTTTAACACTCGTACACGAAGAGGCACTGCTCTTTCTTTTCGACTTAAGGCATCGGCTACTACATTTTCCTTTCTGGGGTGGTAACGAAGCTCGCAATCGTAATCGTTCAAGGTTTCAATCCACCTATGTTGTCTCATGTTTAGTTGCTTTTGGTCGAAGATGTGTTGAAGGCTTTTGTGGTCGGTGAAGATGGTACTATTGGTTCGATAAAGATAGTGTCTCCACATTTTAAGTGCAAAGACAATGGCTCCGAGTTCGAGATCATGGGTCGTATAATTCTGTTCGTGGACTTTTAGTTAGGCGTAAGCAATGACTTTCTCTCGTTGAATCAATACACACCCAAAACCATGTTTCAAGGCATCGCAATATTCAACAAAATCATCATTGCCTTCGAAAAGTGACAAGATAGGAGCGGTGGTTAGCTTTGTCTTCAAGATTTGAAATGGGGATTCTTGTTCGGTTGCCCAAATGAATTTTCTTCCCTTATGAGTTAACGCGGTTAGAGGACGAGCAACCAAGGAGAAATCTTTGATGAATCTACGATAGTATCCGGCGAGACCCAAGAATTGACGAATGTGAGTAGGAGTAGTAGGAGTCTCCCATTTACTAATGGCTTCGATTTTTGCAGGATCGACTTTAATACCTTGATCACTTACAACATGACCAAGGAATTGAACTTCCTTCAACTAAAATTCATACATGGAGAATTTGGTATAGAGTCGTTCTTGTCTTAAAAGTTCAAGCACAAGTCGGAGGTGTTCCTCGTGTTCTTCTTCGCTCTTAGAATAGACCAAAATATCATCGATGAACACGATAACGAATTTATCGAGGTACGGTTTGCACACGCGGTTCAAGAGGTCCATGAACACCGCCGGTGCGTTAGTGAGACCAAAGGGCATTACGAGAAATTCATAACTACCATAACGAATCCAAAAATCGGTTTTGGATACATCTTCCTCCTTAACCCTTAGTTGATGATAACTCGAACGGAGATCGATTTTTGAATATACACGAGACCCTTGTAGTTGATCAAAGAGGTCATCGATGCAAGGAAGAGGATATCGGTTCTTAACCGTCAATTTGTTTAGTTCACGATAATCAATGCACATTCGTAGGGATCCATCTTTCTTCTTAACGAACAAAATCGGAGCGCCCCATGGTCCCGTCTCATATCGAATATAAACGTCACGTATTCATTGGTGTCATTGCGAGGTATTGACCTCTATATGTGACATTTTTAAAAAAAAATCTGCATACGTTTTTATGATACAAACCATAAACTTTATTATAACCAAAGACTTAAACAACATAATAATGATTATCGTTTAGCGATAATCTTAGTCTTACAAACTTTATATTTGATAATAACAGTACGATTTCCAACATATTTCACATTACAAATCTTCCGATATGCAGTTTTATTTTTGACACAAATATGCATACTCCAAATCTTGCCTAAATTCGGCATAATGCAGCGGAAGCTTTTAATTATCACCTGAGAATAAACATGCTTAAAACGTCAACAAAAAGTTGGTGAGATATAGGTTTAATGCTAGCAGCGTTATAAATATAGACCACAAGATTTCATATACACAAAAGTTTTAATAAAAATATTCTAAGTGGTTGAGCACTTGATAACCATACTTAACATTTAATCAACATCGCATATTCCCTTTATTATGAAGTCTCACTACACCGTACCAAGTATAGTTACCGAAATGAAGTACTGTGCAACCGTTGAATACTGGTCGTCCAGTTCGGTTGGGGTTGTCAGGCCCGATAGATCTATCAACAGGATTCATGTTTACAATACCGCATGTAAATAGTAGTTACCAAGTTACATGGAAGTATTCCAGTGATACAACTTAACGTAGAATATATATTTTTTATCACTTGTGTCCATAACGTAAATCATAAAACGCATGTATTCTCATCCCGAAATATTTAGAGTTTAAAAGTGGGACTATATACTCACTTTTTCCTTAAAGATATTTAACACGACTTGGTCTCCGATAGATATCACGAACCTAACCATATATATAATATATCAACATATTTTCTTTTCAAATAATCGTTTCATATATACTTATAATACTTTTAATATCTATTAGTTCGTAGTTAGCAGTCCGATGTTAGTGGTCCACAAATAGTTGCTCAATAAAATAAATAAAGACCCCATCGTATTCGTATTGATCGGAATTAATCTCGACCCATGGTACCATGTTGTCAAATGACGTGTTGCATACGTAAAGTACCTTGTTGTCAAATGACGTGTTGCGTACAATCATGAGGTATTATAATTAATCCTCTCGTGTTGTTTACGGGTGGTCCTGAAATATATAAAATCAAATCATAAGTAAATATATATAAAATATCATATTAATTAGCAAAGACATGATTAGTTTAGTTTTACTCTAATTAATTTCGTAGCTAAACTAGCTTCGGATACCCAATTTTGTTTTAGCCGCAGTTTCTTCAATACAACTCCGTTTTTGTTGGTTCAACTTGCCACTTCCTTGGATCGAGCCATTATTTATGAATATGAACTGTAAATACCTTAGTTTGAATTCGATATCACAGGTTATAGGTCAAACTTTGGTGAATCTTATGAAAGTGATCATTTCCGTTGTAAAAACAACACCTAGATGATCATTTTTACAAAAATACTTACACTTTGAGTTACACCATTAGATTTTTATATATTAACATACTCATAAGAAATATCATTTTTTCAGAATATAAACTTCCAATTCAAAGTTTAAGATGATTTTTAATTATCCAACCCAAAACAGCCCCCCGGTTGCACTCCAACGATGTAGATTCAGTTTTAAGGTGTTCTTTGTAAAATCAAGTTGTATCTTGTTAAGTTAGCATATCATTATGATATATTACAGGTCTTGAAGTGTTTTAAAAGTCAAGTTAGAAGGATCTATTTAGTTTGCGAACAAGTTTGAAATCATTCAAACTATGTTCTTGTTGTTATGATTTGTATATTCTTAATAAGATAGTTATAATTGAACAAGATGATGAACAAAGGTTATACCTCAAGTATGATGAAGAAAGTTACTGAATAAACAAGATATGAACTTGTTCTTGATGACTTGGAAGATTAAGAAGTGAAATCATGAAAGAAACAAAGGTTGTAAGTAAGTTTATATCTTGATTTAAGATAATTAACTTACATGAATTGAATCAAAGTTTAAACATAGTTTTACCTTGATTATGAAGCTAGAAACTTATGAAGATCTTGAGGAACACATGAAGGTTGAAGATGAGAGAGTTTAGAAGATAATCTAGCTTGAAGAAAATTTGATATGAAAGTGTATGTATGTGTAAAAAAAAAACGTGTATATGTATGTATATATAAGGATTTTTATTTTGATTTTTAGTTCATAAGTCTTGATTAATGACAAAGGATGGTTCCCACAAGTTGCTATCGTGTCTCTTAATCATTCATGGCTGATCATTGGTATTTTCTATTGGTATATACCAATAGTAAATATATCTAGAAGCTGTGTATAATATGGGTACATATACCCTAAGTATACGTGTAGAAATCTTGAGGAAACAGAACGAGAATTCAAATATAACTATCTTTTGTGAATATACTTATATTGTTTTATGTATTTAAGCCCTTTAAAAGTGATTAAATACATATTCATATGGTACTTGTATAAGCATTATAGGTTATAGGTATATATGTCAAAGAATGTTACGTATAGTTACCGTTTTGAAAACTTAAGTTAGTAGTCTCAAAGTATTCTTATAACTCATTGTTATTAGTACACAATGATATGTTAAACCATCCTTAGATCATGTTAAATATGTATAAATATGTATATGTTCACAATCGTATAATTATCGTATGTTATATAGTTCGTGATATCATTGGTCAAATTGGACGGTCAAACGTTGTGTAAAACTCTTTTCAAAAACACAAGACTCAACAATTTGGATTGCTTATCATGTTGATAATATTTAATTTATGTAAATATAAATCTTATATATATAAAACGATTGGAAAAATCCGGGTCGTTACAGCTAGGTTGGATAAAACCACGGTCAAGTAGTTCTTGGATTTGACTTTGCAATTCTTGCATTTCGGATGGAGCAAGTCTATACGGTACACGTGCTACAGGTGCGGCTCCCGGAATAAGATCAATTTGGAATTCAACCGGTCGATGAGGTGGAAGACCCGGCAATTCGTCAGGAAATACATCGGAAAAGTCACTAACAATCGGCACATCATCGATGTGCTTCTCATCGGGCTCGACTTTCTTAACATGAGCAAGGATCGCAAAACAACCCTTACAGAGTAGTTTTCTAACTTTAAGGCACGAAACGAGGTTGAGTCCGGCGCAACTCTTATCGCCATAAACGATCAAAGGTTCATCATTCTCGATAGGAATTCTGGTTGCGTGAAGATCGCAAAGGATGTGAGATTTCGTTTTGACCATCCAATTCATACCGATTATTACATCAAAACTTCCTAGTTCCATGGGTATCAAGTCAATTTCAAATTCGTTACCCAAAATGTTTAACGTACACCCCCGGTAATATATGTCGGCACTCAATAGGTTTCCGTTGGCCACTTCAATGGCATAAGTAGTATCTAGGGGAAGTGGTGAGGTGCAAAGAGTATGAGATAAAGTCGTGGATACAAAACATTTATCGGCACCCGAATCGAATAAGCAAGTAACATAAGTGTTGTTGAGAAGAATCGTACCCGTGACTAGTTCATTGTCATCCCGGGCTTCTTCGGTGGTGATGTTGAAAGCTCGGCTGCGTGCGTTGGGGTTAGTTTTCTTCTTCAGGCATGCATTTCTATAATATCCCGTTTGGCCACATTCGAAACATACACCCGGTTTTGGTGCATTGGGCCCCTTTTGAGCTACGTGGGCGGCACTTCTACAATCATTGGCCACATGACCACTCCTTTGGCTCCGGTGGCAAAATAGATTGCCGCATTCACCATAGTGATGTTTGTGGCATTTGTTGCAAAAAGGTTTATTTTCGCCATAACTTTTCTTGGCTATGGAGGTGAAAGGCTTTTTGGTGAAGTTGTTGTTGTAGTTGTTTGATTGAGAGGGTTCCCACTTTCTTTTGTTGCCATCCGATTTGTCCTCGGCCTTAGGTGCCGGGACTACGATTTCGTCCACCGTTTCTATCAATTGGCAGGCCATCTTCAAAGCTTCTTGGTGATTAGCGGGTTTGGATGACATTACCCCGTGTTTGATGCTCTTTGGAAGACCATCCATGTAAAGTTCAACCCTTAGGGCCTCGGGGTTCATAAGGTTTGGGCACATCAAGGCAAGTTCGGAGAATCGTTGATTATAGGCCTTGAGATTGTTTCCGACCGCTTTCAAAGTTCTTAGCTCTTGTTCGAGCTTTCGGGTTTCTTCACAAGGGAAATATTCGGTGATCATCTTTTCCCTTAGGTCGGCCCAAGAGAAGGCGTGAGCTTCCTCGGTACCCACCGATTGTACATAAGTGTTCCACCAAGTGAGAGCGACACCGGCGAAAGTGTGAGAGGAGTATTTGACCTTGTCTTGGTCCTACCAACCGCTTATGCTAAAGACGGCTTCCGTTTGTTCGAACCATCGAGTGAGAGTAACCAGTCCCCCGGTCCCATCAAAAGTATGAGGTTTGCACCCCATGAAATTTTTATAGGAGCACACTTCGCTTGAGTTACCGACTCATTGATTGTTGTTGTGGTTGTTGTTATTGCTGTTGTTGGAAGAGTGACCAGCCATGGCCGCCTCTACGACGGTGGCTACCATCCGTTGAAGAGCTTGGGCGGGTGTTTCGTTGCATGGCACACGGCGAGGAGGCATTTTTCCTTCAAAACACAAGAATATCGTTGATTAGTATTCTTAATAATACTAACCGTGATATGGAAAATAGGGATAGAGAGAAAAATTATCCTTGACTCGCCTTAAATTCTTTTTGTCATAATGTCGGAACGTCCATGTGAGTCACCGTAATATAATCCCAAAAATTATATTACCCTGATTCACATGTGCATTTAACATTATTTCATATAGTCAAGGTGGCGCGTCAATTAAATTTAGTAACGCGAGATTAAGATTGAATACGAGTTAGATATGATAGGAGAGTTCGAGTATTATGCACAAGTAGTCAAGTAATTCCTACTTCAAGTCTATATGCCGGTTGTAGCCTAGATTCACTAATGTACCCTATAACTCGGGGTTGACACCAATGAACTCTAAATCCCTACAACCAACGCTCTGATACCATCTGTAGCGACCCCACCAAATCTTCATTGACGGCGTCGTCTACTTAGGTCCCGTTACGTGGTCATAAGTCCTTAAAACAACGTTTGACCAAAATATGTCGCATTCATTTCAAATGTAAAAGTGTTTCGAGTTTACAAAAGTAGTTCAACGACTAGTTACATTACAATGTTTAACGTACAAATGAAACCTATGTGACACAATTTAAAAGTAGTCAAAAGACGCTCCAACTATGCATGTATACTCGACATCCAAGCAAGTATTAAAAAGAGTGCGGAAGCATCTATCACATAGCGTTCAAGGACCTGAGAAAACATATAGAAAACTGTCAACGAAAAACGTTGGTGAAATCATAGGTGTATTAGTAAATGTGCATTTGAACCACAAGATTTAATATAAGTTAATTATCTAAATCGTTTGCATTCCAAAAGTTGTTATTTGTATTGCGAGCACCCAATTATCAAGACTTAACTGTTTTGTACCCTGTTTACGTAGTGTTAGAACATACACTATACTCGAAAATATATTTCATCCGCTAACGGTAGCGAACCGTCCGAATGAGGCTCGTCAAGCCCATGTGATCACATAATATAAGTTCTCGTTTACACCCTGCAAGTGTAACTAATGATAATTGAATTGAGGCTTTTTGTTCAAACTCGCACGTGGAATGTTTGTTTTCGTACTTGTGTTCAAAGCATAAAAGTATGATACGTATATGTTTCTCATCCCATAGTTTAAAACGTAAAAGTTGTTGAAAAGGTGGGACTATGATCTCACCTTGAGTGCACGAGTAAAAAGTAATTCACAAGTATACATGTGCAAAGAACAATGCTAGTCTTGACCTAAACAAATAGGTCGTATCAATAACGATAATCACGATTGGTCAAAGATGTTCAATTAGTCCTATGGCTCGTTACGACTCGATTATATATCATGAGAATTAAATTGTCAAGTTTCATACAAGATACAAGTATAAAAGCACGTTAGAAAGATTGCACAAACATTTGGTTAAGTTTGACTAAAAGTCAAATTTTGGTCAAAGTCAAAGTCAACAAAAGTCAACACGTTCGGGTCGGGTCCCGAACTATTTTTCTGAAGTTATTTATCATATATAAGCATGTTAGAACAAGTTCCATGTGAATCGGAGGTCCCTAGCATAGCGTACATTTTTCGTGAAAAGACCACCAAATCAGTCTGCCCCAGATGCGCCGCATCTGCTAGTGATGCGCCACATCTGCAGCAGATGCGCCGCATCCAAAGGCAGATGCACTGCATCTGTATCTGATTCTGTGAAACTGCTCTAAAACTCAACAAGTCTCGAGCCAAACTTCAATTTAACTCAATTTATTATCCGTAAACATATAAAACATGTACCTTATATCGTTGGAAAGGTATTTTGACAAGGAACACAACTAAACACATTTTAACAAACAATTCAATACTTACAAAAACCCAAAACACATTCAATGCTCCTCATTTATGACATTTAAGTTCAATAATCTCATTTCATGATTCGGTGATCCACTTTACCTATGTTATGCCGTTTCGAAGATAATTAAACATACAATACAACTAAACACTTACCAACAACATCTCATGTCATTTAAAGCATCAAAAGTTCATTTCAAGTTCATCAAACCCTAACTCAAATTCACCAAAATCAATAATCAAGTTTATGAAGTTTTTTAAAGCAACCTACACATCAAATTGAAGCTAGTGATACTAGGAACACATTTAATATTTGCACTTTATCATAACAACAACATTAAATCATCCAAAACACAAAATCAAACACACACTTTTCAAGTTCATGCTAGTTACATTTAAACAGCGAGATCAAGCATATAAATAATATATTCATGTTAGACTTGAGCCATAGACACTAATTAACAACTTTATAAGTTAAAAACATCAAGAACACAAAATCTAGTGGTTTTAGAAAGTTACTCAAATGTAATGAAGTCGGTATGGAATCGAAGAGGAAGATGCAAGGATTCCAAATATGTAATTTATTTTGTAAAACACTTGCTAGATCTTGAATGGATGATGAGTTCTTTAATTTGGAGTTTGAGAGTAAAAAGTTGAATTAGTAAAGTGAAACAGATGAATGAATGGATGAGAGTGAGTGTTGACTAGTTGACCTAGTCAAAGATTTGGTCAAATCCCTCAAGTTTCATTCGGGCGCGTGAATTACCTATACGAGATAATTTAAAACGCGTATTAACGGGAGATGTTATAAATATAAAACGGACTTTAAATAAGTAAACGAAAAAGTAAACGGAAAAAAAGGCGGGATGTTACAAGTGTTATTGTGAAACAAGTTTATTAGATGGTTCCTTAAAAGATGGCTATATAAGGAACTTAAGTAGTACTAATTAGATAGCCATTGCATTGTAACTGAGTTTAAGAAGCTGTGGAATCTTTTGTAACCGAATCTCTCTAATACCGAATCTGTTTATTGTTCACTCGAATCTCATTCTAACACTTGTTTCTTCGATTCTCATCATGATCTGACCTATTACACATCATCTTTTTTTTGGCAATCATAATTTTTTTATTAAAAGACAAGACTTCAAAGTGTAGTTTATCGGGACAATTATAAAAATTATAGTACCTTTATTTATTTATTTTTCGGTTTACACTTTAGCCATCATATATTAAATTACATGATTAGCCTACGTACATCTAAGTAAAAATACTCCTATATCTCGTATAATATGAAAAAACTTTCTTTATTTATCCGTTTACACTTTACTTGTTAGAAAATCCTCCATCCGTAATCATACAGATACTGTCGCCCCATCGACTTTGATATACCGACGACGAGATCGACGCCGGCCAGATGTCAAACCGACCGTCAATCCCGGCTTCGGTTGAACCCGAAAAATAAACTTTCTTTATTTATTGGTCAATATGGTGGTTGCTAAGCTGGTATTTGGAGCTTCGGTTTATTATATCTGGCAGGAGAGGAATAATCGTTTATCCAAAAAGTTCCACCGTACGAAAGTGAAGCTGTTTGATGACATATTTAGAATAGTTCGACTAAAATTGATGTCTCTCATGTTCAGAAATTTGGCTAATGTAGACATGATGAAGATTGCATGGCGGAATTTGGAGCTTCGGTTTATTATATCTCGCATGAGATGAATAATCGTTTATTCAAAAAATTCCACCGTACAAAAGTGAAGCTGTTTGACATAAGGTACCGAAATTCGGGTAATGTAGACATGATGAAGACGGCATTGCGGATTCATTAGTAATGTTTTTTCGTGTTTGTTTGCTATGGATCGGTTTGTGTAGCTTATAGCTGGTTGTCTAGTTATTTCAAGGCATTCTTGTTGATCCTGCCTTTAGGTGAATATATATAAAAATATTTTATTATTTATTGGTAATGAAGAAACAAGCTCGAAATGTTCCATCAAATAACCGATTAGGGAAAATACACTTTGATGACTACATCAATGTATAAATATAACAAACAAACAAAAAAAAAAAAAAAAAAAAAAAAAAAAAAAAAAAAAAAAAAAAATTTGTATAAATAAACTGCTCTTTATTTTTTAAGATGTTTTTATCTGAATGTCGGCGGACCACGTCTTGTGGCATGAAGGTATGTATGTTGAATATTGAAGACTGTTTGTTTTTATGTCTACAAAATAACTTAATCATGTCTGCTACAATTAGAAGCACAATTCTAAGTCTAAGAGGCTGCATACAGAATAAGACATTATTTTATTTTAAGTCTTCAGAAAAAACAAACAGTTTGCAGTAAAAACGTCTGTGAGCACGCAGACATAAGACATAATAAAATTTGCAGACTGAAAAACAAATGACACCTTAGTTGCCTTAATGTTACTTTTCTTGTAAGGATTTATGTATATAATGATTAATGACTACTATATTAAATTTTTATTCTTTCAATGCTATTAACTTTTTATTCTTACAACGTGGATTTATTTATTCGTATTAGAACATTGTGTTATAGCTCATGTGGTAGTGGTATGTATCTCTTAGCGAGAGGTCGGAGTTCGACTCCCGTGGGATGCAACAGTGCACACAAGGTAGTCATTTTACCCTTGAATTTCACCTGAGGGTGTCTTCTGAACATCGCGTTGCGGGAACAATGGGGAAGAGGGGTTTTTACCACCTCATGCCCTCCGATTCGACCGGGTTTCCTCTTGTGAAGCAGTTGGGGCGGGTTATGCAACTGCGGGACATGAACGTTTGGGTGGTTAATTCCCATGTGTGATCTCGTACTTATGTTAAAAAATGTACTCGTATTAGACACACCAATATTAACCATATGTTCCTAACTATTTAAGTATTGATTTGTTACTGAACAAACATGGTCGAAATGTTCAATCTTGGAGTAACGGATTAGGTAAAAGACTTATTAATTGACGTATGTTATCAATCAAATTGTAGACGTAATTATAAATTATATTATAATTATTGATATTAACTAGTTGTGGAGCCCTCACTTCGCGCCGGGGGTTCCGTTTTGAATGCGAGTTAAAAAAAAAGTCTTGATCTGTTTTGTAAAAAAAAAAAATTCCGACATCTAACATTGAAGGGTTGTTCGTTTTGTGAAAATTGCTTCTTTTAGCGATTTTTTTTATATCAATTTTGTAAAAAAAATGTTTTTCGACATCTTTTGTCAGCATTGAAGGGTTGTTCATTTTATGAAAATTGCCTCTTTTATAGTTGAGGAAGAAAAGAGAGAAAAAAAAAAGTTAGTTGATTTTTTTGTAAAAAAAGTATTTTTTCGGCATCTTTTAGTAACATTGAAGGGTTGGTTCTTTTACGAAAGTTGCTTATTTTATCGTTGGGGACAAAAAAAACAGTGAAATGACGAAAATACTCCTGGTTACTATTGGTGAATAGTGAAACAGTGTTTTATCTATTAGTATAAACAAGAAAGGTGGGGTTCGCGCGCTGATGCTTGAAAAGTGTTAGCGATTTAAATAAAAGATTTTTTTTTAAATATTATATATTTTAAACCACGTAATAGCGAATGTATGTATTCATGTATACTATCCTATCAACTTTTTCCAAATGATAAAGACATAATAGGGTAAAAAAAAGACAAAAAAAAATATTTAAAACGATAAACAGTGCTCGACTAATAAGAATCCGAAGGGGGAAAAAAGGTGAAAGGATCCTTAAAAAAAAAAAGTAAATAGTGGCCGACTAGTATTGATAAATAGTAACCGGCCAATAGGATTTGAGCATTCCACTTTGTCCCTTAGTATATATATATATATATATATATATATATATATATATATATATATATATATATATATATATATATATATATATATATATATATATATATATATATATATATATATATATATATATATATATATAGTAATATAAATATAAATATGGTAAGTTAGACTAAACTATTTCTGTACGAATAAGTTTTATTACTCTTTCAACATGGTTTAATTAATTCGTGATGTCACAACTATTTTTTATCTATCTTCCAATGTTTTGCTATAAAAGCATAAGCAAGCTGCACATTTCCTCCACAAATATTTTGAAGTACCAAAGTTTCATTGCGAAACAAGTTTTTCACTTCAATTTCACTAATGACGTCTCATTTGCTTTTATTTGGTCTCTTGTTTGCAACATGTTCACTTGCATTGGCATCAGACCCAGGTCCTCTACAGGACTTCTGCGTGGCTGATAATACCAGTAAAGGTAAAATATTATCTTCCTCGTATGCCTAGACGTACGCTTCGATTATATTCTCACGTTAAAAAAATATTATAATTTTTCGTTTTTTGCTCATGTAGTACTGGTGAATGGTTTCGTCTGCAAAGATCCAAATGTCGTTACAGCAGGAGATTTTCTTTTTAAGGGACTAGACCGTATGGGAAATACATCAAACCCGTTCGGGTCTATAGTGACACAGGTGTTTGTACAACAATTGCCCGGACTTAATACTTTGGGCATCTCCATGGCTCGTATTGACTTTGCTCCATGGGGACTTAACGCTCCACACACACATCCTCGAGCCACTGAAATCTTGACTGTCATAGAAGGTAGTCTTGAAGTTGGTTTTGTAACATCTAACCCTGCAAACCGTCTCATCACAACAACACTCGTGAAGGGTGATGTTTTTGTGTTCCCGGTTGGTTTAATTCACTTCCAACAAAATGTTGGAAATGGGTATGCTGTTGCGATTGCAGCTTTGAGTAGCCAAAATCCGGGAGCTATTACAATTGCTAAAGCTGTGTTTGGATCAAACCCGGATATTTCTGCAGATATTCTTGCAAAGGCTTTCCAGGTGGATGTCAAAACCGTTTATGAAATTCAATCAAAGTTCTAAAAAGTTATTTAATCGTCTAATGCTGAGTTCTTGGATGTGTTATGTTAAGTGATTACCGATAACAATGTTTTAATGTGTCCTGTTATACTTAAAAGTGAATAAAAGATAAATGATGTTTTAATTACTGTTTTCTTTTTTCAGTCCTTTATAATGATAATTAAAAACATAAAAGATAAAAGTTAAATTAAAATTCTGATAGTTAATCAAACAATATGTAAAACAACATGCAAAAAGTAGTACAAGATGTTTCTCATGTCAATGACAAACATACATAAACAATTTTTTTTTTTTTAATATTTTAGTTCCTACATATATAAAAACTTGAATATTGGACAATAAAATACTGATTTTTTCACCATGTCGAACTCGTCTATAACTTATCAATATAGGGTAGATTATTGAGACGACCCGTCCAAATCTATATGGACGAATACATAAACATCTGGTCCCCCATTGCGAGGTAATGACCTCTATATGATACGTTTTACAAACATTTCATTCGTTTGAAAGACAAACTCATTTCAAAACATCACCTTTTGATACAAATGATATATGATTCTCTTAATATGAATGACTAATATGTCATTGACTTAATAAACGTCTTTTTGAACTCAGACGACTTGAATGCAATGTCTTTTGAAATATGCTACGAATGACTCCAAATAATATCTTTACATTGAGCAAATGCACAGCGGAAAATTCCTTTCATACCTGAGAATAAACATGCTTAAAAGTGTCAACCAAAGGTTGGTGAGTTCATTAGTTTATCAATCATTTTCATAATTTTAATAGACCACAAGATTTCAAATATCTAATCGTACACATAACCTGTGTACAAAAATCATTCATATAGTGAACACCTGATAACTCATATTAACAAAATGCATCAAAAATAGATCGACAGAACCACTCATATGTAGAGAATAGATCGACAGAGCCGCTCGTCTGTAGAGAATTTATCTAGCTTTAGGATTTGTGTCAATTAGTGGCAATTATAATAAACACTAATTCTTATGTTACCAAGCTAATAGGGGCGATATCTGGTATAATAATCTAACCATAGAATGTAGTTTCAAGTACTTGTGTCTATTTTGTAAAACATTTATAAAAGCAGCGCATGTATTCTTAGCCCAAAAATATATATAAAAAGGGAATAATGAAACTCACTTTAGCAGCACCTAAAGCAATTCATCGAGATGTGATCGAAATTCAATATGCAAATAACCGTAGATCTCAACCTAGAGAATATATGTTGGTCAATAAATGTCTAACAAGCTAGGTCGGTCATAGTGTATCACAATCCTAATGCTCGAGACCGACATGCAAAAGTTAACAAAAGTCATCTCAAAAGGTCAACCTGACCCAATATGATCTTTAAATCTATACATGTTTATTATATTATCATAGTATAAGTCTTGATAGTTGAACGGATTTATAGTTTATCAAACTCAAAGCATTATATAAATGACTAAACTGTCAAAATCAGTAATTTTTAGAGAAATCAGCGTAACTTCGTTGGATAATCGGTCAAAGGTAAAAGTTTCTCATTACATCCAGAATACTTACACAAAATTTTTCAAAAGTTAACTCGACCCGAGTACATGTAGTGACTTTTGTGGTTTTGACATTTTGAGGATTTGAAATTAGTTTTTAGGAAAATGTAATTATGACTAAGTGATCTACTTTGACGATTTTTAGAAAAATATTCTGGATTTGATTTGGAAAACGGACAGAATTGAGAGTTTCTCCTTGCTACAAAGTTTTATCATTATTTATTTCAGGAGCTATATTATATTTGAATGATCATGGCAATCGAAAATATTTTATTATTTCACATAGTTTTCCAATACTTGTAAAATTAGACTATAGTTTTTATAAAACTTTAAAATGTAATAAAACAGTCAACTTTGACAATTGTTTAACAAAACGAGACATACCTTATATAATAATTCATTTACTCGACTAGTAGTATCTAAAAATCCAATTTATTAATCTCATAAACAAGTTGTTTAAATATTAATTGCCGATTCAAAAAAAATTTCAAATAACACCAACGTAATTCAGTTGATCATATCTTTTAATCCGTTAATCGAAAACACACGATTTCTAAATGAAAAGTTATTAACTTTTCGACAGCTTCCCAACGACATGCATATCATATACTTTATATCAATAACATATGTTTCAAATTTGTGATTCAACATAAAACTATCTAACGACGAAATTAAAGTATACAAGCATGCATAAACATATATACTCGAGCACTAGACATGGATACACTATTAATATATAAAAGAAAGGTTATGAATGCTCACGTATCAATATTGTGATTCAATATTGCAGGAAAGTACGTAGACGCAACAGGACGGATAGACACTAGGTTGCCCTTACGAACAATATCCCCAAATAATACCCATAACCTCCATAGGTATAACCCATAATTTCCTTAGCTTTAACCCGTTTGAAAACCAGTTTTGAAATCACCCGGACATAACCAGCTCATGCAATCGCATGGCCTTGTAATCCAGCTCATGGCCTTGCGATCGCATGGCCTTGTAATCCAGCTCATGATCACAATACTTCCTTGCCGACACTTATTTGTTTAATGTAAATAATTATATATATATATATATATATATATATATATATATATATATATATATATATATATATATATATATATATATATATATATATATA
The DNA here is from genome assembly GCF_046630445.1 of Rutidosis leptorrhynchoides. NCBI lineage: Eukaryota > Viridiplantae > Streptophyta > Magnoliopsida > Asterales > Asteraceae > Rutidosis > Rutidosis leptorrhynchoides. Next base: position 376,968,255 of record NC_092343.1, on the reverse strand, counting down.
TATATATATATAATCTTTAAAATTAATTAAATATTATATTATATTCTCGTGCATAGTTGATTTGTGATTTTAGTTCCGATGACTTGTATGTTGTTGCTCGACTAATGTTCCAGTTTCAATTTTTCGAACGTTATTTCGTACGCTTAGAAAACTTGTACTTTACGTTTCGCGACACGTACCTTTATTAATAATTAGACTTAAATCATCGATAAACTATTTTACTAGAAGGTTAACTTATTCATTTGAGTATTTTGGTCATTTGCTTCTTTAACTCATCATTTCGTTATTTATTAAAATATATTTAATAATATTATTTAAATCTTTATTACAAGAAAAATAAATAGAATCAAATTGTTTTATATCTAAGTTAATGTTTTAAAAATATATATACTATCGTTTAGAATATATATATATATATATATATATATATATATATATATATATATATATATATATATATATATATATATATATATATATATATATATATATATATATATATATATATATTCAAAAATTTTACTTAACGATATAATCTTAGTTTTACAAGACTAATTATATTCAAAGTTTATTATAATTAAAAATCATTTTAAATAATAGGAACTATTATATCACATAACGTTTATATTTTAAAACTTAAATTGCTATAATTCGTTTATGTGTCAGCGTTTATTTTAACTTCTCAAACATTCCAATTAACTTATTTAAATATCAATCGAATCAATAAATGAATGCTATTATCGTTTACTAATTAATTTGAGACTATATATATATATATATATATATATATATATATATATATATATATATATATATATATATATATATATATATAAACACATTTCAAATACACGTTGTAAGTTATTTATATATTTAGTTCTAACAATTAACATTCCGACTTATTGTATATATTCAAATTACGTTATTTAAATAAAACACTTTAAATAATCAAATTCTATTATATCGAAAAAAAAATTTGTACGTTGGAGACTAAATCAAATAATATTATAAAGTTTAATTTTTCCCAAAACTATTTATATTCAAAATCATTTTATTAAAAGATTTTTATAATAGAAATTGTTATATCATAAAACGTTATCATTTAATAAAGTAAAATCACATATAAAGTATAACGGATTTCATGTTTTTAAATTACAGTTTGTTTGTGAATCAAAGGGTAAGGTCCAATGGATAGTTAAATGCATGAAATCATTTTACTATAAAACGTCGATTTACATAACTTGTCGATATTCATTTTCTAAGTTATCTATATTTCATAATTTCACATTTACATTAAATAATATGAAAGCTAGATGGTTACCTTATCAAAATTCGCGAGTAAATTATTGTAAAGCATGTATTGGAACTCAAACAGAAATCTCCATTAACTTTTGTCTAGTTACCGTTAATTGACACTTTGTTCTCACTTGTAGATTACTTTACCAATTATTCCGAATACCGTTAAAAGGGAAAGATTTCTCAAATTAACGTGGACCTCACAACAGAGACCCGTAACCATCTCATAATGTTCATGGAATTGATAAAAGATATAATATCTTCTAATTCAATCATTTGGCATTATCTTTTAACTCCGTAGCTAAATATATCAAATAGATATTGAAACCAATAAATTTAAAGTACAATATCATAACATTAATACTTTGTTAACGTCTTCAAATTATCATGTATATATATATATATATATATATATATATATATATATATATATATATATATATATATATATATATATATATATATATATATATATATATATATATATATATATATATATATATATATATAACTATTTACACATAATTGTCCGTGAATCGTTGGGAATATTCGAAGGGTAACTGAATACATGAACACAGTTTCAAAATTTTGAGACACAACATTACAGACTTTGCTTATCGTGTCGAAATCATATAAGGATTAAGTTTAAATTTGGTCGAAAATTTCCGGATCATCACAATTATCATACGAGTGACGACCTTATGTAGACTTAAAAAATAATAGGTGATAAGTATCAAATTCAACTAATAAAATAACAACCTGTTAACTTTGTTAGCATTTGGTGTGAATTATGTAACATTATTACTCCCTTAACCATAACAAACATATAATCATAATCCTAGCGGAACCTTCTAGAGACTAACAAGAATAACGATCCCTTGTTCCCTTTTTTGTGACAAAGAATGTCAACCAAAATGCACCTTCTCAACTCATACATATACGTTCATAGGTTCACATGTACATGGTGCACACACCTTCACTTGAAACACTACCAAATCCAAAACACCACCCTAGCCATCACCTACAACCACGACAAACTGTCACTATACCTCCGTAAACTACCATTGAAACCAACTCCGATCAAGATGGAAATGAGTATGTTGGAAGAACTTCAGTATTTTCCATTGATTATATATAAGGCAGTTGTCAGATGACACTTTCAATAACCACTTAATATATATTTTAGAAAAGATGAAAAACTTTGATATGCGTAACTATCAACCCAAAGGCAAAGCCGAGATTTAAGGATAAGAGAGGCTAGTATTCATATTTAGGGATGATGGAAAATAATTCAAATAACATATTAATACAAAGACTATTCTGAATACGCTATAATTAGGCCAGTTGAGGGTGGTAAAACATCCACATGCATCTCCTATATATTGGAGTATGATACCAAACACAGAGCGAGCGGAAGCAATTACAAAACATTACAAAATCATACTCTTTCAAGGACCCATGTACAAAATTTTTGGCAAACAAAATATTAAATCGAACAAGAGGAGGTTAGATGACAACCTTTGTAGTTTCTTTCGAAGATCCTTGCAGTGAACCCAAAAGAGAGTTCATCTAAACGGTAGGCACCCAAAGTTCCAACCTTGCTTGATCTACACCTTCTACTTAACGGGTCTTTTCTTCTTCATTTGAAGATTACCAAAACCGAACCCCAATTTGGATCTCAAGTATTTGGTTACTTGAAGATTAGAGAAAAGATGTATGTGTAATAGTTAAGATTAGATGCACACTCTATTAGTTGCATATATGGGTTAAATAAAAAGCAAGCATGTTTTAACATTTCTCAAGTGAGGTGGAGTGTAAGATTGGTTAAACCAAAGGCGTCTAGGTACAATGTATCTAGTTTACTTACAATTTATTTACTTAAATACTAGTTAAAAATTTTAACTAATTAATTAAATAAATCTTAAACTTATGTAATTTATTAAACCATTAACAAATGTTTAATAAATTAATTCCCGATTAGAAGGTAGATCAAACAATTTACGATTGGCCTTTGCGTGTGACCGAATAGGATAAATAGACTTTATATTATTTAATGTCATGGGCATACCTTTTAATACATGTACCACGGTCAAACTATTAGCCAACCCGAGAACATATTTCCAACATACTCCCACTTACACTGGCATTAATAATATTGGCTAGTCTTAAAAGACACATCATGTGTAACAACTAGTCTACTAAGTTACACTCCTATGCTTTGATTTACATCAAACATCCTTTTGTTCTAGATATCTACATGAACGTTTAACGTGGTTACGTGTCAGTCATCATTGTTCAAGAATATGTTTCCCGATAGAGGCTTGTGGCGATCAAATAGACTGCTATTCCATTAATTTAGTCGTAGCATGGCCATGCATTTAAATTAGCCCAAATCAATGAGGGGCCCAGAGATATCGCTTCAACTCGCTTAAGAAGAAGGAAAAAATTGCTTCAACTGTATGGACATCCACCACATTCCATGATATACCCGATCTGCTCCCTTATGACCGACATTTACGCAAAGCGTTAGAAACAGGTCAAAGTATAACACATTTTGTGTTAGGATTCCACATACATGTCTGAGATGACCCGTCCTAATCTATAAGGACGAATACAATAACATATGATTACATCGCGAGGTACTTGACCTCTATATGATACATTTTACAAACATTGCATTCGTTTTTAAAAGACAAACTTTCATTACATCGAAAGTTGACGGCATGCATACCATTTCATAATATATCCAACTATAATTGACTTAATAATAATCTTGATGAAATCAATGACTCGAATGCAACGTCTTTTGAAATATGTGATGAATGACTCCAAGTAATATCTCTAAATGAGCAAATGCACAGCGGAAGATTTCTTTCAAACCTGAGAATAAACATGCTTTCAAGTGTCAACTAAAAGGTTGGTCAGTTCATTAGTTTATCATAAACATTAATTTCCATCATTTTAATAGACCACAAGATTTCAGATATTTTATTGTACACGTAACCCGAGTACAAAATAGTACGCATAACCTGCGAATTAAAAATCATTCATATGGTGAACACCTGGTAACCGACATTAACAAATGCATCTAGAATATTCCCAAATATATAGGTACACTCATCTGTATATAAAATCGAAGTACTAAAGCATCCATAACCTGGATGGGGTTTGTTAGGCCTGGTAGATCTATCTTTAGGATTCGCGTCAATTTGGGGGTCTGTTCCCAAATTCTTAGGCTACCAAGCTAAAAAGGGTGATATCCGGTATAATAATTCAACCACAGATTGTAGTTTCAGTATTTGTGTCTATTTCGTAAAACAGTTATAAAAGCAGTGCATGTATTCTCAGTCCCAAAAATATATATATATTGCAAAAACATTTAAAAAGGGAGCAAATGAAACTCACGATCCAATATTTTGTAGTAAAAATATTCATACGACGAAACTGAACAATGCAAGGTTGGCCTCAGATTCACGAACCTATATCATTTATATCTATGTTAACACATATAATGGTAATCGAACAACTATATATATATTTAGTTATGTATTAAGAGTAATATTTATATATAATTTTATTAATACTTATAATATATTATAATGCTTATTTGATATATGATTTAATTAATGTTATATCAATATACATAATATTATATTAGTTAAAACATAATATTATGTAATATTAGTATACATAAATATATTTTTATATAAATCTCTTATGTTTGCGAAATTAATAATTGAATAATATAAAGTTAAGGATAATAATAATAGTGATAGTAATAATAGTAATAATAATAATAATAATGTTACTTTTAATAATGAAAGTTTTAATAAAGAAAATGATAGTTTTTAATGATAACAAAATAATAATTTTAGTAGGAATGATACTTTTAATAATACTAGTAGTTTTTAATAAAAAAAGTAAGTTTAAATATAACGATAGTTTTAGAAATAATGATATTTATAATAATAATGATAATAATAATAATAATAATAACAATATTGGTTTTAATCATAATGATACTAATACTTATGATAATAATAGTAAAAATTATATTTATGTTAGTAATAATCATAATATTAATGTTAATAATAACAATACTTAGCATAACAATAATAACAATGATAATACTAATAATAATAATAATAATGAAAATGATAATAATAACAAATAAACTACCTTTAAAGCTTTTTCTAACAAAATGCCTCAGACCGGACTCGAACCCGTGACCTCTCGCTACACACAAATACACCCAAAACCATTGCACCATTCCATGTTTTTCTGATTAAACCAGACATCAAATATATATAACCCGTAATTATTTTCTGTCTCATTTTCTTCTTCTTAAACCAAAAACCCATAACATCTTTCCATCATTATTTTTATCTATCATGATCATAATTATAATCATAATCATAATAATCGTTATCATTATCGCCTATATCATAACCTTGTCATCCTTAAAATTAAGATCTCGACAGGAAAAAAAATATAGAACCTTGACAGCGATTTGTAGTATCCTGGGCTCATCATTACCCCTATATCCTGGCCCAACTTTCAACAACACTAGATCTCGGCCCAAAAAGAAAAACAGAAGTATGGCGGCCCAACTAAAAAACAAAGAAGTCTAACAGAACAATAGCAGTTGGCTCACGTCCTGCTCCAATCTCACTCCAATCGTTTGCATTCATTCTTGACAGGAACCAGAAATAATAATAAAAAATGCAGGTCCCTTTAATTATCCCATTTTGGTCGGCCATTAAATAGGAAGATAAGTTCACGGCTCAAAAGACTAATTACGGCCCAATGGATGTTTTCAATTTGTAAATAAATAAAAAACAAAACAGAAGCTGTAGGCAGGAATGATAATAACCGAAATTAAATTAGCAAGTTTCACAAGTGGGTTTGAAGAGGTTCGTTGGAAACATAAAACAAATAGTTTATTTCATGGTGGTGGGTTTTCGTTGGATAATGGGTAAATGGGTGTCTGGTTGTGCTGGTTCTTTGATATCGAAATAGAAAAAGAATTGAACACGTAATTGTAGCAATGATCAGTCGTGGTGTTTCTCGGTTGAAATAGAAATTAAATGCAGTTGTAGTACGTTTAGAGTGATGGTGGTGGTCAGTTTTTAAACAAGATCGATAACACATTACTGTAGTAGCAGCGGTACAGCAAGAAGAAAGGAGAGAAGAAAAAAAAATTAAATGAAAGGATGGTGGTTGAAGGTGACTAGTTGTGAAAGGTGGTCTTCGTTTACAAACATTGTAGGAGACATAGCGGTTTAGATGATGGTTCGATGGTGATGTGAGAGGTGAAGGTTAAATGGGTATGGTGATTAAGTTTGAAGATAGGTGGTGAATTGGTGGCTCATGATGGTAACCGAAAGTGGTGCTGGAAGGTGAACCAAAACAACAACAAAAAGAATCGGTAGTGATTCATTGGAAGTGAAGTGGCGTTAGGAGGTACTCACTGTGGTGATTCAAGGTGAACGAAGGTGGTTACTCGTAGTGGTTCAAGGGTGACCGAGGTGGTTGCCGGTTTATGGGTTTTGAAGAATGGGTCGTTAACATCTTTGTTAATCGAGCATCTCTATATGTATACATATTTGTAGTAGTAATATGATTAGTTTAATAAATATAATTAATAATAATAATTAATATAAAAATATTTGTAATTTAATTTGATTGAATCAAGTACAGTAAAATCCAATGAATCAAATATCATGCATAATTCAGCAGTCGGATTCCTTGTACTCTTGCTACCGACAGCTTTCACGGACTATTATTTCGTACTCCGTTGTTACTTAGTGGCGGATAAAAAGTCTTCCAGAAAAATCTCCAATTTTTAAATTAAGTATATTTATTTATTTTGGTCATTATGGTATAAATTTTGATCATTAATTTATTAAATAAAAAATACATCAACTGTCCCTCTCAATTCTCGATAAAATATAAAAATTGCTCAAACTTAACAAATAGTACCAAAATACATTTTTAATAAGCCTATAATTTATAGAACTCATTTTCGGATCACCGTTTTTTTTAAAATCATATAAGTTTGAATTTAACTTACTTAATATCGACCGGGACATCAAATGAGTATTACAATCATTTAATATTTATTTTTAATATACTTTATTTATATATAGATATATTTTAAATAATTATTATTATAATATCCTATTTTTATTTTATTTTACATAATTAAATTTTAATAGCAATAACATAAAATATTTCAAATTATATTTTCAATTACCATTTATATATATATATATATATATATATATATATATATATATATATATATATATATATATATATATATATATACATATCTATTTACAATTAATGGTTCGTGAATCGTCGAAACAGGTCGAAGGTAATTGAATACATGAACATAGTTCCAAAATTTTCGTGACTCAACATTATAGACTTTGCTTATCATGTCGAAAACATATAAAGATCAAGTTTAAATTTGGTCAAAAATTTCCGAGTCGTCACAATGTCCACTCTAGGATATATGATGTTACCATCTTAGAGCTTACTTTTTGACTCAAAACCATGAAGTAATGTCTAAGTATGGTCACTCCAGAACCTTGATCAACTATCAAGTTCCTCATGAATTTAGTTTTATATAAGCCTATATTACTACACTTCATAGTAGCCTTAATTCAATTCTCTCTTCCTTAGAGAAAGACAATATGAAATAATATTCATTAGAAGTTAAAACATGTGAAATGAAACATGGAAATATATAATGAAGTGATTGCATCGTGCGTATAATATAATCTCAATATATTAATCATTAGATCAATTATAGTACAATATTGCCCAATGTTTAAGGTTTCAAACTTAATATAATAAATACACTCAAACATTATCATGAATGACACGAATACCAATAGGCATACTATGAGTATCATGCTTAGTCTGTGGCAAAGGCTTGGGGAAAGGATCAGCCAAGTTTATAGTCGTGCCAACTCTACTTAATAATATGTCATTTTCTGCTACAAGTTGGTGGATGTAATGGTACTTTCTGAGTATGTGCCTTGTGTGCTTTTGTGACCTGGGCTCTTGACCCAAGACAACCGCACTCACATATTCGCAGTAAATATCAACAGATCATGGATTGTAGGAACCACTCTTAGATGCCCGATGAATTTCTCTATCCACATGGCCTCTTAAGCAGCTTCATTTACTGATATGTACTCATCTTCTGTCGTAGAATCAGCATTAGTACTTTGCTTGCCACTTCTCCAAGTGACGGCTCCAGCATTCAACATAAACACAAAGCCAGATTGTGAAGAGAAATCATCTCTATCTGATTGAAAGCTAGCATCCGAATATCCTTTGACGCTCGGCTCGTCTTTCTTACCATAGACCAAGAACATCTCTTTAGTCCTCCTAAGATACTTTAAAATGTTCTTGACTGCTATCCAATGAGCTTCACCAGGGTTGGTCTAATAAGGACTTGTCATTCTTAGTGCATACGATACGTCAGGCCTAGTGTATATCATGGAGTACATGAACAATCCTTAGCCGAAGCATATGGAGTCCAAATCATGGTAGCCGACTCTAATTTGGAATTAGGACATTGAGACTTGCTCAATATCATTCCAGAGTTCATAGGAACACACCCTTTCTTGGAGTTGTGCATACCAAATTTCTTCAGTATCTTATCTATATATGTACTTTGGCTTAGCCCAATCAATCTCCTTGATCTATCTCAATAGATCTCGATTCCCAATATATATGATGCACCTCCCATGTCTTTCATGGAGAATGATAATGCTAAAAACGAACATATATTTCATAGCATTGTCCTTCAAGAAAGACAAGCTTTTAGTTGCAATTGTTCTATTTACAAGTGATATTCGTTTAAATAATAAAAGGTGAAGATAAAAGATAGATTCGACGATTTGAAGACGCAAATGACCAAAACGCTAAAAAGTACAAAGTACAATCCAAGTGGTTTAAATTATTGATGAGAAACGTCTAAACATTACAAGAGTACGAGTCACGAAACGCAAAGTACAAGATTTCAAAGCATACAAAAGAACGTTCAAAAATTCGGAACCGAGACATAAACCGAGCATCAACGTTCGAGTCAACTGACCTAAAATTACAAGTCAACATTGCACAAGAATATAATATAATATAATATAATATAATATAATATATATATATATATATAATTATATAAAATTATATATATATATATATATATATATATATATATATATATATATATATATATATATATTATATTATATAATAAATAAATCAAGCCGCCCACGTTTTAATTGACAAAGTGAGCTGGGATAGCTGGCGATGCGATCGCATGGCCAGGAAGGGTTAAAACCATGCGATCACATGGGCTCCAACATCTGGTCAAGTCTATAAATTGAGCAATTTTCGGACGAGTTAAATACACCTTCATCAACTAATACTCACTCTCTCTCAATATATTTATATTTTTAATTTTAATATTAAGTTAATAATAATAATAATAAGGTTATTGTAACGAATGTTTTAAAGTTTGTAAGTCGAAACTCTGTCCGTGTAACACTACGCGATTAATACTCATTGTAAGTTATGTTCAACCTTTTTAAATTAATGTCTCGTAGCTAAGTTATTATTATGCTTATTTAAGCGGAAGTAATCGTGATGTTGGACTAAATATTCTAGACGGGGTTATTGGGCTTTAGACTATAATTGGGGTTTGGACATAAGACCGACACTTGTGGAAATTGGACTATGGGCTATTAATGAGCTTTATATTTGTTTAAGTGAATGATAGTTCGTTAATTTAATATAGAGAATTACAATTTGATGTATCTATAAATAACCACATACACTCGATCGGATACGATGGGCGGGATATTTATAAATACTAATAATCGTTCATTTGACTAGACACGGGAATGGATTAATAGTCAATGGACTCATTAAAACAGGGGTAGATTACATACAAGGATACTTGGTGTAATTGTTGATGTTATGCGAGGTGTATATAAAATAGTTATTAATTTTAGCAGAAAACACTATTAAATACGATACAATTTTACACAAGATATTTATTTATTTATAGAATGGATATACTTAAACCTTGCTACAACACTTATAGGCAGTGTACCTAATCGTAAAGTAGTGTAGTTTTTAGTAAGTCCGGTTCGTTCCACAGGGAAATCTTTAAACAAAGCTCAACGCTATATTAGTTTACTTTTATTAAAAATACAAATATATATATAAGTAATATTATTATTATAAGGGGGGGTTTTTACCGTTTAATGACCGGTTTGTCGATTTTAAAACTTTAGTCGCAGTTAAAACCTAATGTAAAATATTAAATAAATAAATACAAGACTTAAATTAAAGCGTAAAGTAAATAACGATAATGAAATTGCGAATAATAAAAGTGCGATAAAATAAAATTGCGATAATTAAAAAGTACGATAATTAAAAGTGCGATAACAATAAATAAAAATGCGATAATTAGAAGTGCAATTAAATATAAAATAAAGGAAATTAAATATGAAATAAAAGAATTATGCTTATTTAAACTTCCGTAATCATGATGTTTGACATGTTGATTTTAGTTTTATGCACATGGGTTAATTGTCCTTTGTCCTGGATTATTTAATATGTCCGTCTGGTTTTCGTCCATAACAGTCCATCAGTCATAAATATAAAGTGCGAGTGTCCTCGTCAAATTATTATTATACCCGAAGTTAAATATTCCAACTAATTGGGGATTCGAATTGTAACAAGGTTTTAATACTTTGTTTAATGAATACACCAGGTTATCAACTGCGTGTAAACCAAGGTTTTACTACTTTGTTAACAATTACACCAATTACCCTTGAATGTAATTTCACCCCTGTTTTAATTATTCTAGTGGCTATTAATCCATTCCCGTGTCCGGTTAAATGAACGATTATTCGTACATATAAATACCCCGCCCATCGTGTCCGATCGAGTGTATATGGTAATTTATAGGGACGCCCAATTGTAAATCTTTATATTAACATTAACAAACTATCATTTAGTTAAACAAATATAAAGCCCATTAATAGCACATAGTCTAATTTCCACAAGTGTCGTTCTTTTGTCCAAACCCCAATTATGGTACAAAGCCCAATTACCCAATTTTAGTAATTAGCCCAACATCATGATTACTTCGTTTTAAATAAGCATAATAATAACTTAGCTACGAGACATTAATGTAAAAAGGTTGAACATAACTTACAATGATTAAAAATAGCGTAGCATTACACGGACAGAATTTCGACTTACACCCTTACAATATTCGCTAACATACCCTTATTATTAGAATTAAAATTAAAATTAAAATATAAATTATATATATATATATATATAAATTTTACGTATGATAAGAGAAGAAAAAGATGATGGTTTTTGATCAGAATTCGGTTGGCTTTATAGGGATTTTCGATTTTTGGTGCTCCGCGACTCGCGGTGAATTTTGCCTTCAAACTCCGCAAGTCGCGGAGTTTGAAATTCCAGCTCATATCTTGGAGTCTTTCTCTGCCGACGGTTTTTATTTATAAATATAATATATATATATAATTAATATAATTAATTATATATTATATTATATTTATATACCTAATTAACTTGTAATTTTTAGTCCGTTGCGTCGAGCGTTAAGAGTTGACTCTAGTCCCGGTTCCGGATTTTCGAACGTCCTTGCGTACAATTTTATATTTTGTACTTTGCGTTTTGAATCTTGTACTCTTGTAATTTCGAGACGTTTCTTATCAATAATTGGAACCTCTTTGATTGTCTTTTGTTCTTTTGAGCTTTTTGGTCGTTTGCGTCTTCAATTCATCGAATCTGTCTTTTGTCTTCACCTTTTATTATTTAAACGAATATCACATGTAAATAGAACAATTGTAACTAAAAGCTTGTCTTTCTTGAGGAATAATGCTATGAAATATATGTTCGTTTTTAGCATTATCAAATATTCCCACACTTGAGCGTTGCTTGTCCTCAAGCAATATCGTCTTGAAATACTAGAATCACTTCTTTATTCTTCATACTTTGTACATCAGTGATTTCTATACGGCGGTATAAACAATGGTAGTAACGATATGGTTTACAGTCCCACATGACTATAAAAATTTAGATCCATTAAGGAAATTGGATCTTTATGAAAACATTTGATCTTTTGAAAATTAAATCTAGTTTTTACCCTAGATAAGTTTTCCGGGATAACCCTTTACCGGTGTTTGCAAAATATTTTTGTGGGTTTGGTGGGGTTCAGAATTGAAAATTTTAGCTCAAAACTTGCTGTTTTGTGTCACCCACTTGCTAACCTTGTATTTGGAAAGCAACACGTCCAGTTTACTTGTCCCGTATATTACCTTTCGGCAAACTACCGTCCGATTGTAAAGGAAAGCGTTGAACAAGAAACTGTTAAGGCAATGTCCCGTGACATGCTTTTGATTATGGTCTATAACGTGTCGGACGCAATTACTATCCTTGGTAGGAGCAATAGTAAAGCTCACCCTTATAATTTTTCGGTATGGCACAAGGTCCTGTCTTTGACCACTATGCAACCACCGTTCTTACGGTTGACACCCGATTTAGTTCAGGTGACCTAATGAATTCCAGGTGAATTCCTAGGATTTTACGTTCAATGGTAATGAACGCATTGAAAATAGGGTTTTCAGAAAACAAATCGGTTTGTAATTTTGATCAAAATATTTTCTCGTTTAAGCTCGAGTTTAGATATCATCGAATTCCATGAGTTTGAATTCTCAATCTTTAAGGTCAATCTCTAGGATTGAGTAATATCAGTCTTAAAAGCTGATTTTTAATCTTTAAGGAGATTATCCTTTCTGGGGATCTGATTCATTAGTCTTATCCAGCTAATTTGCATGGTGTCCCCCCATTGTACGAGATAAATCCTTCTCATGGTTAGGATAAATCCTACCACTTGGCGACCCTGTTTAATGCTGAGGTCCGTGGATTTCCTGCTGATTTTAGTGATGACTTTTCTAGATTTTTCGTCAACCTACAGCTGGTCTGGACGACAACTTCATGACCTAAATCAAGAAGCGCGTGTCTTTTTCGGAAGACTTTACTTCCTTTTAATGATGGAATTGATTCATCGTGTAGATCCATCTCTTATTTTCTTTCATCGGGTAAAACAGTTTAGTTTAGTCCAAAGCAAAAGTATTTTCAGTTATTTGTTACAGATATATGTGACATATGTTAAGATAACTTGGTAAATTTTCCCACACTTGGCTTTTATTTTCCTTTTTATCGTCCTCTATTCCATTTTAAATGAATTTTAACATTTTAGTTTGTTTCTCAATTTATGTCCTTTCCGAGGTAACAATAATTTCGGTGTTAAAACCTAGTTTTATCGTTCATAAATATGTATAAACATGATTTTGAATTCATTTAATTGAAAATTTTGAAAAATTTTACTAGAATTGGGTAGTCAGTATATAAGACTAGGGCTGTTCTTTATTATCAGAGAGCACTAGATTCTAATACAACTACTGCTTTACTAGTATTTTTAATGGTAACCAAGTGTATAAAGTAAAAATTTTTAAAATCCGAAAGAATTTAACCCCTTCCCACACTTAAGATCTTGCAATGCCCTCATTTGCAAGAAATCAGTAACAATTTAAATTATTGAGGGTGATTTGTGTGAAAATGATTAAATTTTTACCAAAGTTTCCAAATATATTGGCGTTTGTTTGCTGAATGATAAATGGTGCACATCATTTGTTCATTCCGTCTTGTTGTTATTTCACATATATTTTGCATCTTGTCGTCAAAATTAGTTGCTTTTGCTGAACTTAATGCCAGTCTTTGAAAATGCGTTGTTTTACCCTGTTGTGTACATAAGATAAACTGCAAACATATATACATATTTTTGAAGTTTGGTATATTACCCCACATTCAAAAATTATTAAAATCTAAGAATAAAAGTTAGATAATTATAAAAATGATTACAATATTAACAAAAGTATTAAACGTATCAATAATTACAAATTACAAAAAAAAAAAAAAAAATAAGTAAACTAAGGATGATATTGGTACCAATAGGGGTTCCAGGCATAACCATAAGTGCTATAGAATGCTTCGGCAGGGTCATACGTAGGATATGGTGGCTGCATCTCTATAGACCAAGGAGGGAAGATGGGTTTCGGTGTAGGAATATAGTTTCTACCTATATGTTGGCAATGAGCTATGATCTGGTTCTGATGAACTTGCCAATCTTCAAATGCTCTCTGTCTAGCATTTTCGTATTCCTGAGAAGCTATAAACCTATGCATTTCTTGCATCTCATTCCCCCCTCCTACATTACCTTGCTGCTGATTTCTCTCCACCTGTGGATGTCTACCATGGTATCGTACTGCGGCGTTATTTCGCCTCTTCAAAACTTTCGCACCATGGTATACATTTAAACCTATAGTATCGCGGGGTTCCGGCTCTTCTAGTAATAATCCCCCCCGACTTATATCCACACCGAGATATTCACCAATCAAAGTAATAAAAATACCACCTCCTATTATGCTATGTGGTCGCATCCCCCGAACCATAGCTGATAAATAATAACCCACATAATATGGTATACTTACAGCGCTTTGTGGGTCTCGAATACACATATGGTAAAACAAATCCTGTTCATTTACTTTTTCTTTGTTCTTACCCCTTTGTGTAATCGAATTAGCTAAAAACCTATGTATCACTCTTAATTCGGCTCTATCTATATCCAAATAAGAGTAATTTCCCCCTTTGAAACGGTGATGGCTTGTCATTTGACTCCACACACTGTGTGTATCAAAATTCTCATCTATCTTTCTACCGTTTAGTATCAATCCTCTACAATCGGCAGACGCTAACTCCTCAGGCGTATATATACGTAAAGCCTGGGCCATGTCCAGTAAAGACATGTGGCGCATCGAACCGCCTAACAAAAATCTAATAAAAGAACGATCGGTTAAACTAGCTACCCGATCATTCAACTCTATACTACATAACAATTCTTCACACCATACTTTATATACAGGTCTACGTATGGTGAATAAACATACCCAGTCATTAAAAGAAGAATTACCATACCTCTGTACAAGTAATTCCCTAATTGGCCCGGCCAATTCTACAGCTTCTAAGGGTCCCCATTCTATGACCCTCGGTACCTCAACAACCTTAGAATGAAGAGTATGCAAACCCCGTTGATATTTTGGATAATCTATCCAAAGTCTGTCAAATCTCAGGTTCGGGTGCAACTCTTCCAAGTGCATATCAGAAAAGGTCATGACTGGATGAGGTACATCCTGCTTGTAGTAGTTATCCACCTCCTGTTGTTCCAAATTCTCAGCAGGAGCATTGCGGGCTTGGGATGAACATTCACCCCTTTCATTCTGCAAAACACATCAAACACAATTTTTGTGCATCCAAATATGCATTAGTGTCAGCAAAATCATCAATCAAAATAATTACAATGACATTATCAATTTATATCAAACTTGAGCTCATTTTCATATTTTCATCAAATCTACACTTTTTCAAATAAGCATATACGAAAATGTTCGCCAAGTTCATAAGCATTAAACTCAAATAACATGTCAAAATAATCATTACTAGCAATTAAACAAGTCTCAGATGGCATTATCTTTCAAAAATCAAGTTCATGAATTTTAGACTTGAAAAAGTCCACTTTAATTCTCAAAATCATGTTTAGGCTCAAAGTTTGGATCATTTAACTACCTAGACATGTTACACTACTCAATTTAGCAACAATTCATGACAAAAATCGGCCATAACCTGTTTATATCAAAAAGCCCCAAATTGCTCAAGAACACAAACCCTAGATTACTCAAAATTTGAAGTTTAAGGCTTCTAATCATGTTAAACAGCATCAATCTAGGTTATACAAGCATAATACATAAACAATTTAAGCCTAATTACACTAAAAAGCATCAAAATCAAATTGGGAAAAAATAGCTCAAGAACACCAAATTTCGAATTAAATGGTGTTTAGGTGTAGAAATTTACCGTTTTTCTTGAGTAATTCTTAGATAGCATCCTTCTCAACATGATTTTAGCAAAAAATTTGGTGATTAACGGTTAAAAATTGGGATTTTTGGGGGTGTTTTTCGAGTTTTTTCGGAGTATTTCGAGCTGTATTTTTGTTGTTTTGGGGTTGGGACTGATCTGTTGTTCGGTTATATTTTTTTCTGATTTTTAGTCCCTCCGCGAGTCGCGGGGATTTACCCTCCAAACTCCGCGACTCGCGGAGTTTGGTATATATATTTTTTTTTTATAATCATTAACTTATTAAAACAATTAAGTAATTAATTTTAAAATTTTGTTTTCCTTTGTTATTTAGGACGAGGTCGTTTCGGATCGATGTCCTAGTCCGTCCTTCGACAAAATTTTAAAATTTGTCTTTTTGTAGCGATTGTTTTAAAAGCTAAGATTTTTGGGTTTTTTAATGTTTTTGGCATACTCTAATTCAATAAGATTAAAAATAATGATAATAAAAGTTCTCGTCCCTCCCTCGGGTAAAGCAATTTCGGTTCAAAGACCTAGTCTTCAACTTACGACGAATTTTAAAAATCATATTCTTAACTTAATGAGATAAAGTAAATTTTTGTTTTTAAATTCACACAACTTAAATATAAAATTCAAAATTATTATTAAAAATTCACACCAAACTTAGAATTTAAAATGCATAAAATTAAAAATTTATATTTTAAAAATTAAAAATTCACACCAAACTTAATTTAAAAATTTATAAGTTCATACTAAACTTATATTAATTTTTCAAATATTTACAATTTTAAAAATATTGATATTACAAAGTTTACAATATTAATTTAAGATTTAAATATTAAATTTAAAAACATGGTAAAAATAAAATTAAAAATCTTTTTGTCGTTTTATCCCACTTTAATCAATCAAATATTATCAAAAATATGCGCCCCTCTTTTCGGTAAAGTAATTTCGGTTCCAAGACCTAATTTAACTCATGACGAATTTTTGAAATATTTTGGGTTGATTGATTAAAGATATTTATACCTTAAGAATAAACGTTAAATTTCGCAGTGATGTAATAAATTTTTTTTTTTTTAATGATATCAATAATTTCGGTCGCCAAACCTAATTTTATTTAATACCAATTTAATACTTTTTAGCGAACAAATTAGCGTTTATTATCAAAAGGTTAAAAAATAAAAACTGTACAGACATACCTGTGAAATAGATTTCTTAGTTATATGATCTATCCCATTCATAAGATAGTCGGTTTAATTGGTTTTCCATGGCTACATAGGCGTAACCTCGAGCATTCAGTGTCTTTTCTTCTAAACATATAAATGGTCCGTCTCTGCATAAAGTAACAAATTCGGTATTTGAATAGGTTTGATTATTTGAACATTTACCTCCATGTGACCATTTTCCGCATTTGTGACATCTTTCTAGGTGTCGTGCTCTTCTTTTCGCTGCGGATTTTGATTTTCCTTTACCAAATTATAACTTATTATCTTCGCATCTGGATTCTTTTCTAACTCCGTCCATTCTTTCTCTGATTACTGATACTATTTCACTCGGGAGTATGTCATTATTACGTTTAGTGATCAAAGCGTGTAGCATTAGACCATGGTTTAGCTCACAGGCAGTCTTCATTTTGTAAAAACCTAAAAAAAATAAAAATTCAGAATGGGGGGAGAAGACTAGTTCTTTAGGGTCTTCTAGGGAAAGACCATTCGGGTTCCATTTTCGAGAACTACACGAAAACAGACAATCTAACTCTAACAGAAATACATATTATCCTTTAAAGACTTGATTCTCCCCACATTTAGTTAGCTGTGGTGTCGAAATTGTGATTAACTTCGTTGTCGACTTCCATCGGACCATGTATGTAATGTTTAACTCTGTGACCATTAACTTTAAATTCAATCCCATTTGAATTTATTAATTCTATCGTTCCGTATGGGAAAACTCTTTTGACTATGAATGGTCCAGACCATCTTGATTTCAATTTTCCAGGAAATAGCTTGAATCGTGAATTGAAAAGAAGAACTCTGTCTCCTTCTTTAAATTCTTTTGAACTTCTGATTCTTTTATCATGCCATTTCTTCGTTCTTTCTTTATAGATTAACGAATTTTCGTATGCTTCATGTCTTAATTCTTCTAATTCGTTTAGTTGACTTAATCGTAGACGTCCGGCTTCATGTAAATCAAGATTACATGTCTTCAAAGCCCAAAATGCTTTGTGTTCAATTTCTACTGGAAGATGACATGCTTTTTCATAAACAAGTCTAAAAGGTGTGGTTCCAATTGGAGTTTTGTAGGCTGTTCTAAAAGCCCAGAGTGCATCCTCCAATTTAATGGACCATTCCTTCGGATTTGATCCTACGGTTTTCTCTAGAATACGTTTTAAAGCTCGGTTGGTATTTTCAACTTGTCCACTTGTTTGTGGATGATATGCGGTGGAGATTTTATGAGTTACTCCATATCTTTTAAGAACTTTCTCAAGTTGATTATTACAGAAATGAGTACCCCGATCACTTATTAAAGCTTTCGGTGTTCCAAACCTTGCAAAAAGATGTTTTAAAAAGTTGACTACAACTCGTGCATCGTTAGTTGGGAGAGCTTGTGCTTCCGCCCATTTAGATACATAACCAATGGCTACGAGTATATATAGATTATTATGAGATTTTGGAAATGGACCCATAAAGTCAATACCCCAAATGTCAAATACTTCACATACTTGGATGACATTTTGTGGCATTTCATCATGTTGACTTATTTTTCCGGCCCTTTGACAAGCATCACAGGATTTGCAAAGAAGGTGTGCGTCTTTGTAAATTGTAGGCCAATAGAATCCAGCTTCATAAACTTTTCTTGCTGTTAGTTGAGGCCCATAATGCCCTCCTGTTGGTCCTGTGTGACAATGGTTTAAAATTTTACTAGCTTCATCTCCAAATACACATCGGCGTATTATTCCATCGGGACAACTTTTAAACAAATGTGGATCTTCCCAGAAATAGTGTTTTATATCACTGAAGAATTTCTTTCGTCTTTGGTACGATAATCTTTTTTCAAGGAATCCACAAACTAAGTAGTTTGCATAGTCTGCAAACCATGGGATTTCTTTATAATCTATCTTCAATAGATATTCATCAGGAAAGTTGTCTTGTATGGCCGATTCATTTAGAACTTCTAATTCGGGATTTTCAAGACGAGAAAGATGATCAGCGGCGAGATTTTCTGCTCCTCTTTTATCTCGGATTACAATATCAAACTCTTGTAAGAGTAAGATCCAACGGATTAATCTTGGTTTAGCATCTTGTTTTGAAAATAGGTATCTAAGAGCAGAATGGTCGGTATAGACCACCGTTTTTGCTAGAACGAGATATGATCGAAATTTGTCAAAAGCAAAGACAATAGCAAGGAGTTCTTTTTCAGTAGTTGTATAGTTCATTTGTGCTCCTTGTAATGTCTTACTAGCATAATATATAGGTTGAAATCGTTTTTCAATCCTTTGTCCTAAAACGGCTCCCATTGCAAAATCACTTGCATCGCACATTAGTTCAAATGGTAGATTCCAATTTGGTGTTATCATGATTGGTGCATTAGTGAGTTTCTCTTTAAGAATATTAAAAGATTTGATACACTCATCTGAAAAGATGAATGGAGCATCCTTTTCTAGGAGTTTATTCATAGGAGTGGCAATTTTAGAAAAATCTTTTATGAAACGTCGGTAAAAACCGGCATGCCCTAGGAAACTCCTAACTCCTCTAACATTGGTGGGATATGGAAGTTTAGCAATTACATCTACTTTAGCTCTATCCACTTCAATTCCTTCTTTTGAAATTTTATGTCCAAGAACGATGCCTTCTTTAACCATGAAATGGCATTTCTCCCAATTAAGTACTAGATTTGATTTTTCGCATCTAATTAGCATTCGTTCCAGATTAACTAGACATGATTTAAATGTATCACCGAAGACTGAAAAGTCATCCATGAATACTTCCATGCATTCTTCTATCATGTCGTGAAAAATCGCCATCATACACCTTTGAAAGGTTGCAGGGGCGTTGCAAAGTCCAAATGGCATGCGTTTTTAAGCAAAAGTACCATAAGGGCACGTAAATGTGATTTTCTCTTGATCTTCGGGTGCTATTGGAATTTGAAAATATCCGGAAAATCCATCTAGAAAACAATAGTAACTATTTCCGGCTAATCTTTCCAACATTTGATCTATGAAAGGTAAGGGAAAGTGATCTTTTCTGGTGGCGTCATTTAATTTTCTATAATCAATACATACACGCCATCCTGTTACAGTCCTAGTAGGAATAAGCTCATTTTTCTCATTTGTAATGACAGTCATGCCACCCTTCTTAGGTACGCATTGAACTGGGCTTACCCATGGACTATCAGAAATTGGATAAATTAAACCTGCATCCAGCAGTTTAATAATCTCTTTCTTAACTACATCTTGCATATTAGGATTTAGTCTTCGTTGGCGTTGCACATACGTTTTATGACCTTCTTCCATAAGGATTTTATGTGTGCAATACGAAGGACTTATTCCTTTAATATCATGAATCTTCCATGCAATGGCTGGTTTATGAGCTTTCAACACAGAAATGAGTTGTGATTTTTCATTTTCAGTAAGAGAATACGATATTATTACAGGTAATTCAGATTCACCATGTAAATAAGCGTATTCCAAATGGTTTGGAAGTGGCTTTAACTCTAATTTCGGAGGTTCTTCTATCGATGATTTATATCGATATCTGTCTTTTTCTTTTAGCATTTGAATTTCTTCTGTTGTTGGTTCATATCCATTAGCTATAAGTGTAGCTAACATTTCAGCTTCATCAATTGGTTCATTACCTTCTCCTAAAGAACATTCTCCTGTTCCTTGTAATTCTGGAAATTCTTCTAATAATTCTGCATGTGCATCTATAGTTTGAATATAATAACATGTATCATCTGCAGATTGTGGTTGTTGCATTGCTCTATCAACTGAAAAGGTAACACTCTCATCCTCTATACTTAGGGTCAATTTCTTACCGAACACGTCTATCATTGCTTTAGCCGTGTTTAAGAATGGTCTTCCTAATATGAGAGGAACTTGAGAATCTTCTTCCATGTCCAAAACAACAAAATCTACTGGAAATACTAAAGTACCAACTTTAACTAGCATGTTCTCCATTATCCCTCTAGGATATTTTATTGATCTATCGGCTAGTTGTATGCTTATTCTGGTTGGTTTCAATTCTCCAAGGTCTAGTTTAGCGTATAGTGAATACGGCATTAGATTTATACTAGCACCTAAGTCTGCCAATGCTTCTATTGAACTAAGACTACCCAGAAAACATGGAATTGTGAAACTTCCTGGATCAGATAGTTTTTCTGGTATCTTATTCAACAGCACTGCTGAACAATTAGCATTCATAGTAACAGCCGAGAGTTCTTCCATTTTCTTTCTATTTGAGATTAGATCTTTCAGGAATTTAGCATATCTTGGCATTCCTGAAATCACATCAATGAAAGGAAGATTTACATTTATCTGTTTAAACATATCCAAGAATTTGGATTGCTCGGCCCTAAGTTTTTCTTTCTTCATTTTACTCGGGTAAGGAAGTGGTGGTTGGTATGGTTTAACATAAGGTTTATCCTTAACTGTGTTATCTTCATTAACCTTTTCAACTACCGGTTCTTTTTCCTTATCTTGATCAGGTTGTGGTTCTTGTGGAGTAGGAATAGTTTCATCAGAAGTTACAGGTATTTCAGGTGGTTTAAGTGTTGTACCACTTCTTGTGGTAATGGCTTTAGCTGTTTCATTCCTGGGGTTAGCATTTGTATCACTAGGTAGACTTCCCGGTTTTCTTTCACCTATTAACCTTGCTAGGTTACTTACTTCTTGTTCCAGATTTTGAATAGAAGCTTGTTGATTTCTAAATGCTTGAGCATTTTGTTCATTAGTTTGTTTTTGAGATGTGAAAAACTGCGTTTGAGTTTCAACTAGCTTCGTCATCATATCTTCTAAATTTGGTTTTTTATCATCGGTTTGTTGTGGTGGTTTGTTTTGAAAATTCGGTCTTTGCTGATTATAAGTATTATTGGATACTTGTTGATTGCTAGGACCTTGTTGGTTGTTGTATGGAATATTTCGGTTATAATTCTGGTTTTGATTGTAAATTGGTCTTGGCGGTTGATAATTATTCTGATAATTATTTCCAGGCCTTTGGTTTATGTATGAAATATTCTCTCTTTGTTCCATTGTTAATTCAATACTGAGACAATCTTTTGTCAAATGTGGTCCTCCACACTGCTCACAACTAATTCGTATTGAGTGAATATCTTTAGTCATCTTTTCCATTCGTCTCTCCACAGCATCTATCTTTGCGGAAATGGAATCTAAGTCATGGCTAGAATCGGCTCTAGCTGCTTTAGATGATCTAACGATATCTTTTTCTTGGTGCCACTCATGTGAGTGGGAAGCAGTGTTATCAATAATTTTGTAAGCATCAGTTTCGGTTTTCTTCATAATAGAACCACCAGCTGCTATATCTATGTCTTTCCTTGTAGTGATGTTGCATCCTTGGTAGAATATTTGTACTATTTGACAGGTGTCTAAACCATGTTGCGGACATCATCTTAACAACTTTCCATATCTTGTCCACGCCTCATATAGAGTTTCATTTGGTTTCTGTGTGAACGTAACAATTTCTGCTTGAAGTCTTACGGCTTTAGATGCAGGAAAGAATTGTTTAAGAAATTTGTCAACTAAAACATCCCATGTATCAATCGCCCCTTCAGGTAACGATTCCAACCAATCTTTGGCTTCTCCCTTTAAAGTCCAGGGAAATAACATGAGATATATCTGTTCATCCTCCACTTCTCGTATTTTAAATAGTGTGCAGATCCTATTAAAGGTACGTAGATGTTCATTTGGATCTTCCTTCGGCGCACCACTAAATTGGCATTGATTAGTCACCATGTGTAGAATTTGTCCTTTGATTTCATAATCTGGTGCATTAATGTCTGGATGAGTAATTGCGTGACCTTGGCCAGTGCGTTTGGCTCTCATTCGGTCTTCCATACTTAAAGGTTCCAGATTCTCCATAATTGAATTTGTTGAATCGGTATCACTAGATGATTCTGATTTAATGGTTCGTTCCTCAACAATCTCTGTTTGAATGATTGGTGGCTCCGGAGGAAAGTTTAGTGGTTCAGGATCTACGAACCGTTCCTGAAGATTTTCCGGATTCTCAATTGTGAGGTTGGGTTCAAAAAATGGATTATCGGAAATTTGAACTGAAGTACTTGGTCGACTGGATGACGATTCTAAAGAAAAATCAACGGCGGTTATATTTGCTAAATGTCTTGATCTAGTTACAGGTGGTGAACGTACAAAAGGTGATGAACGTCTTGCTCGGTGCATTCACTGAATATCCTATTAGTTTTTTAAAAAGGAAAGAAAAATTATAATAAGTTATCCAATCAATAGACTTTTCTGATTTTGCCCACGTTTCGAATAGCCAAAAGATGCAGCAGAGGGGCAGGATTCGTTTGGTCTCAATATAATTGAGGACTGTTTGGCTCCAATAACCCGGTCCACGTACAAATCCAACTATTACTACGAACCAGAAAATTTTGATGTCTATCAATTTAACCACTCAAAATAAATTTTCGTAATTTTAAGAAATTTAGATAAGAAGTAGAAAAAAAAAAAAAATCTATGTCCTAAAAACTAGGATAGCGAGAAATAAGAGAGAAAAAGAGTTCGTCGCAAAAGGTCGAAAAAGAAAAAAAATGGTTGAAAAATAAAAGGTGACGGAAAAATAAAAGAAACTTATAAAAACTTAAAAATAGTTGACTAACCTAACCTTATTACTACAACTAACTTAAAATTATAATCGCAAATTGAAATTACTAATTGGAATGATAGTTGATACATAGTAAAAGGTCTAAAAATATTAAAGCTTACAGGAAAAACTAAATCCCAAATGGAAATAACTTAAAAAGAAACTAAAACTTAAAAAGGCGTCGCAAAATTTTAAAGCACCTAAATCTTAGTCTAAAGAAAAAGCACTTAAGGAATTCTACGGCAAAGCCTAAAAATCTAGGAGTAAAAATAACTATAGCAAAAACTAAGTTTAAAATTAAATATGAGCTAAAAATACAAATATTACGCTACAACGATTAAAAAGGTACAAAATATAAAAATATACAAAAAGTTGTAAAAAGTACAATTTTTATAAAAATATTATTTTTATATTATTTATTTAATAAAACTATTAATTTTACAAATTAATTAAAACTAATTAATACTAAATACATAAATTAAATAAAAAGTAAAAGTAAAAATAAAACTAATAATAATAATAATAATAATTAGGGTTAAATAATAATTATAATTAATAATAAACCGTAATTAATGCTGAATTAGGGCTTCCTGTTCGCGTGTCAGAGAAGCTCCGCGAGTTGCGGTATTTAAAACATCAAACCCCGCGAGTCGCGGGGTTCCAAAATTCAGATGACAGCTTATTTCTTCAACGCGTTTTTTTCTTTATTTATTTTTTATTTATTTTCTGTTTTTAATTTTTTTCTATAAATAAAAGATAGTTAATAAAACTTATATTTTTATAAACTAAAATAAAAATAAAGAAACTTATAAAACTTAAATATTTAACAAAATCTTAAAAATACTTATATTTTTGTTTTTTCTTTTTTATATTTTTGAATAATTAAAACGTATTTTTACAAAAACGAATTTTTAATAAAAGTAAACTAAAAATCTTTTTTTTTATATTAGCGTTGCGCTTCCGGCGTTTAAGAGTGTCCCCGGCAGCGGCGCCAAAAATACTTGATGTTATGCGAGGTGTATATAAAATAGTTATTAATTTTAGCAGAAAACACTATTAAATACGATACAATTTTACACAAGATATTTATTTATTTATAGAATGGATATACTTAAACCTTGCTACAACACTTATAGGCAGTGTACCTAATCGTAAAGTAGTGTAGTTTTTAGTAAGTCCGGTTCGTTCCACAGGGAAATCTTTAAACAAAGCTCAACGCTATATTAGTTTACTTTTATTAAAAATACAAATATATATATAAGTAATATTATTATTATAAGGGGGGGTTTTTACCGTTTAATGACCGGTTTGTCGATTTTAAAACTTTAGTCGCAGTTAAAACCTAATGTAAAATATTAAAAAAATAAATACAAGACTTAAATTAAAGCGTAAAGTAAATAACGATAATGAAATTGCGAATAATAAAAGTGCGATAAAATAAAATTGCGATAATTAAAAAGTACGATAATTAAAAGTGCGATAACAATAAATAAAAATGCGATAATTAGAAGTGCAATTAAATATAAAATAAAGGAAATTAAATATGAAATAAAAGAATTATGCTTATTTAAACTTCCGTAATCATGATGTTTGACATGTTGATTTTAATTTTATGCCCATGGGTTAATTGTCCTTTGTCCTGGATTATTTAATATGTCCGTCTGGTTTTCGTCCATAACAGTCCATCAGTCATAAATATAAAGTGCGAGTGTCCTCGTCAAATTATTATTATACCCGAAGTTAAATATTCCAACTAATTGGGGATTCGAATTGTAACAAGGTTTTAATACTTTGTTTAATGAATACACCAGGTTATCAACTGCGTGTAAACCAAGGTTTTACTACTTTGTTAACAATTACACCAATTACCCTTGAATGTAATTTCACCCCTGTTTTAATTATTCTAGTGGCTATTAATCCATTCTCGTGTCCGGTTAAATGAACGATTATTCGTACATATAAATACCCCGCCCATCGTGTCCGATCGAGTGTATATGGTAATTTATAGGGACGCCCAATTGTAAATCTTTATATTAACATTAACAAACTATCATTTAGTTAAACAAATATAAAGCCCATTAATAGCCCATAGTCTAATTTCCACAAGTGTCGTTCTTTTGTCCAAACCCCAATTATGGTACAAAGCCCAATTACCCAATTTTAGTAATTAGCCCAACATCATGATTACTTCGTTTTAAATAAGCATAATAATAACTTAGCTACGAGACATTAATGTAAAAAGGTTGAACATAACTTACAATGATTAAAAATAGCATAGCGTTACACGGACAGAATTTCTACTTACACCCTTACAATATTCGCTAACATACCCTTATTATTAGAATTAAAATTAAAATTAAAATATAAATTATATATATATATATATATATATATATATATATATATATATATATATATATATATATAAATTTTACATATGATAAGAGAAGAAAAAGATGATGGTTTTTGAT
Organism: Rutidosis leptorrhynchoides; assembly: GCF_046630445.1. Taxonomy (NCBI): domain Eukaryota; kingdom Viridiplantae; phylum Streptophyta; class Magnoliopsida; order Asterales; family Asteraceae; genus Rutidosis; species Rutidosis leptorrhynchoides. Next base: position 376,941,614 of record NC_092343.1, on the reverse strand, counting down.
CAGAATTCGGTTGGCTTTATAGGGATTTTCGATTTTTGGTGCTCCGCGACTCGCGGTGAATTTTGCCTTCAAACTCCGCAAGTCGCGGAGTTTGAAATTCCAGCTCATATCTTGGAGTCTTTCTCTGCCGACGGTTTTTATTTATAAATATAATATATATATAATTAATATAATTAATTATATATTATATTATATTTATATACCTAATTAACTTGTAATTTTTAGTCCGTTGCGTCGAGCGTTAAGAGTTGACTCTAGTCCCGGTTCCGGATTTTCGAACGTCCTTGCGTACAATTTTATATTTTGTACTTTGCGTTTTGAATCTTGTACTCTTGTAATTTCGAGACGTTTCTTATCAATAATTGGAACCTCTTTGATTGTCTTTTGTTCTTTTGAGCTTTTTGGTCGTTTGCGTCTTCAATTCGTCGAATCTGTCTTTTGTCTTCACCTTTTATTATTTAAACGAATATCACTTGTAAATAGAACAATTGTAACTAAAAGCTTGTCTTTCTTGAGGAATAATGCTATGAAATATATGTTCGTTTTTAGCATTATCAATTGTTAACAACATATTAAATCCTTGGATTACACACAGTCGATAACTTGGTGTAATCATTAACAAAGTATTAAGACCTTGTTACAGTTTAAGTCTCCAATTAGTTAGAATATTTGACTTCGGGTATAAGGATAATTTGACGAGGACACTCGCATTTTATATTTATGACCGATGGATTATCATGGACAAAAACCAGATGGACGTATCAAATAAACCAGGATAAAGGACAATTAACCCTTGGTAATAAATTAAAATCAACACGTCAAACATCATGATTACGGAAGTTTAAATAAGCATAATTCTCTTAATCTATATCTCATCGCATTTTTATTTATCGTCATTTTATTTATCGTACTTTAAATTATCGTACTTTTATTTTATTGCATTTTTATATATCATCATTTACTTTACGCTTTAAATTAAGTTATATTTATATTTTGCTTTGGGACTTAAAATCGATAAACCGGTCATTAAACGGTAAAAACTCCCTTTTAATAATAATAATAATAATACTTATATATATTTTTATACAAATATAATTTGTAAAATAAATATAGTGTACACAATAAGTGGATCCCTGTGGAACGAACCGGACTTACTAAAAACTACACTACTCTACGATTAGGTACACTGCCTATAAGTGTTGTAGCAAGGTTTAGGTATATCCATTCTATAAATAAATAAATAACTTGTGTAAATTGTATCGTATTTAATAGTATTTTGTAATAAAAATAATAGTATTTCGTACCCCTAGGCTTTAACATCAAGCATTTTTGGCGCCGCTGCCGGGGACAACGTCGAAGAGAAACGCTATATTCTAAAAAAAAAAAAATTCAGTTTTAAAACTATTTTTGTAAGTTTTAAATATTAAAAACAAAAATATATATCTATATATATAAGTGTTTAAAAATATATATATTTATTATTTTTAAGTGTTTTATTTAAAAATATAAAAATATCACTATCTTAAGTTTTTTTTTTAAAAAAATATAAGTTTTTTTTATATATAAATACTTTATATAATTTAAAATCAGAAAAAAATTAAATAAAACATTGAGCCTGAAAATTTGAACCTGCATACCAATTTTAAATCTGCACTCCATGCGAGCGCATGGATTCAGTACCTAAAACTCATGCGATTGTATGAGTAGGTCTGACACATCTGATCCTAGTACAACACAATTAGGGTTACGGTTTTAATTATTATTAATATATAATTAATTATAATTAGGGTTTAATTAAAATATTAATTAGTTTAATTTAGTTTTATTTTTAGTTTTAATTATTATTATTAAGTTTAATACTATTATTAATTATATAAATTAATACTTTTATAAAATAATAATATAAAAATAAAATTATTAAAAAAATAAGTAATTTTATCATTTTTTGTTTCTTTTTATAAATTGTATATTTTTATCGTTTAATCGTAATTTGTATATTTTTCGTTCGTAATTAGTTTTAAACTTAGTTTTTGCCATAGTTATTTTATATTTCTAGATTTTTAGGCTTTGCCGTAAAATCCCTTAAGTACTTTTTCTTTAGATTAAGATTTAGGCGCTTTAGAATTTTGCGACGCAGTTTTTAGATTTTATTGCCTAATTAAATTATTGCCATTTTGGATATAGAATTCCTTTTAAGCTTTAATACCTTTAGACGCAAGTTTTAGTTTGTTTTTCGACTTTTATTTTTCGACGCTTATTTTTCCCTTCTTATTTTTCGACGCGCTTTTTTTTTCATTTCTACGCTCTAGTTTTATGACATAGATTTTTATCTTCTTCAAAATTTCGACGAAAAATTATTTTAAGCGGTTAAATTGATAGACATCCAAAATTTTCTGGTTCGTAGTAATAGTTGGATTTGTTAGTGGCGAGTTGTGGATTTTCGATTTAAAGGGTCCTGGCTTTCATGAACCGTCCTAATCCATCTGGACGAATACATTACATTTGGTTACATCGCGAGGTACTTGACCTCTATATGATACATTTTACAAACATTGCATTCGTTTTTAAAAGACAAACTTTCATTACATCGAAAGTTGACAGCATGCATACCATTTCATAATATATCTAACTATAATTGACTTAATAATAATCTTGATGAACTCAACGACTCGAATGCAACGTCTTTTGAAATATGTCATGAATGAATCCAAGTAATATCTCTAAAGTGAGCAAATGCACAGCGGAAGATTTCTTTCACACTTGAGAATAAACATGCTTTAAAGTGTCAACCAAAAGGTTGGTGAGTTCATTAATTTATCATAATCATTCATTTTCATCAATTTAATAGACCACAAGATTTCAGATATTTAATTGTACACGTAACCCGAGTACAACATAAAATGCATCACATCTCATATCAGGCATTTCGCAAACTGCATAGAGATAAAAATCATTCATATGGATTGAACACCTGGTAACCGACGTTAACTTTAATGCATAGAATATCCCCAAACGGAACCTCTTGTCTGTATAATAATAATCTCGGAGTACTAAAGCATTCGTACCTCGAATGGGACTTGTCAAGGTCCATAGATCTATCTTTAGGATTCGTGTCAATTAGGGGCCATTTCCTTGAATTCTTAGGTTACCAGACTTGAAGGGCGATATTCGATTTAATAATACAACCATAGAATGTAATTTTAAGTACTTGTGTCTATTTCGTAAAATATTTATAAAAGCAGCGCATGTATTCTCAGTCCCAAAAATATATATTGCAAAAGCATTTAAAAAGGGAGCAAATGAAACTCACGATACTGTATTTTGTAGTAAAAATACATATGACGTCAATGAACAAGTGTAGGGTTGGCCTCGGATTCACGAACCTATATCATTTGTATATTTATCAATACTCAGAATCGTAATCGAATAATTATATATATATATATATAACTTATTAATTATATGATTTTTATATTAATAATATATTTAGGTTTCATATATTCGTTTTATATATGTAAAAAAATACTTTGTTATGTTGTATGTGTTAAATATATTTATGTATATATATTTCATTTGTTTATCAAAACGGTAGTTCTAATTATACTAAGTTAATATTAGTAAAGATAAAAATAGTGATAATAACGTTAATAATATACTTATGTTAATAATAATAGTTCTACTATATATATAAAATGATAATAATATTAATATTTATGAAAGTACCAATAAATCGTAACATTTTTATGATAATATTACCAGTGTTAATCATAATCATAATATTTATAATAATACTAAAATCGTACGATTAATAATATTAATATTACTTGTAACAATACAAATGATAATATTAATATTATTATTACTTAATAATAATACTAGTGATAATGATAATAATAGTAGCCATAATTGTAATTTTTAATTGTGTTAGTAATAATAAATAATAACTTTTATTAGTAATAATGATTATAATAATAATAATAACTAATATTAACAATAATATTAACAATAATAATAATACTTATAATAATAATAATGTTAATACTAATAATTTCCAAATAATAATGCTAATAATAATAATAATAATAACAATAATACTTGAATTAATAACAATAATTAATAATAATAATAATAATAATAATTTTAATAATAATACTAAATACTAATAATCTTAATGATATTAATGATAATACTTATAATAATATTAGTGGTAATAATAATAATAATAATAATAATAATAATAATAATAATAATAATAATAATAATAATAATAATAATAATACTAATAATAACAATAATAATAATAATAATAATAATACTAATAATAAAAATGCTACCTTTAAAGCTTTTCTTAAAAAAAATGGCATGAACCGGGCTCGAACCCGAGACCTCTGGCTCATACAAACCAACACCCAACCCGCTGCTCTACTTGTTTTTCCTGATTAATACCTCGACCCATTAATATATAACTCGTATTACACGTATTTCCTATTTCATCTTCTTCAAGATTCCTAGCCGACTCAGAGTTAACCAAACGAAAATCATAGTCGGTACATTACATAGTGAATTTTAAACAAAAACGTTCTTCAGAGAGTGTTAACATTAATTTAAAACAGGAAAGAAAAAAAAAATATCAAGCTTTTACAGAAAAAAATATCACGATGAACACTCAAACATTGATTTTGAAATTCACAAGGTTTTAGCTCATTCTTCTAACATAAAATAGATTGTAAATGACTCATAGAAACTCTATAAATTCTCAATTGATTCTGAAATATCAAACAGAATTCGAATTTTAAGATGAACACGATGTTTGACTTTTTAATAGTTACGGTTTGACTCCAAAATTTGAGATCAAAAGGAAGAATTGGAAATTGAAATGTTGCAGATAGTTCAAGTAAGAGAATCCTAACAAAACTACAATTTTAGATTTTGAAAATTTTTACTAATTTAAGCTAATGTTTAAAAACTATCAAGAACAGGGACGGTTTTCGTTTTCCTTCAATTTTAGTTTGATTTTGGATAATAACAAAAATGGGTTAAGGTGTAAATGATAATGCTGTTTGTTTTAGAATGATTGTAGTATAATTTCAAAGAGAACCAATTTGTTTTATTGCAGTTGAAAGGGTTGATTATATTCGTTTGTATCAGACAAAAACGGAGATAAAAGTTTGACACCGATTGTTAACAAATTTTGTTGTGTATCACAGATTATATTCGATATGTAACTAGTGTAGAGACAAAATACAAAATCAATAACAGTCTGATTATAATGGGGAACTAAATTGTATCCATTTTCTGTTTTTATAATAATAATATTATTAATTAATAGATATATTAGTAATAAATAATTCTAATTAATAATAATTATAATAATAATAATAATAATAATATTATTATTATTATTATTATTATTATTATTATTATTATTATTATTATTATTATTATTATTATTATTATTATTGATAAAATACAAATAATAATACATAAAAAAATAATGCTGATAATAATGTGATGGTATTATCATTAATGATAAATTTAATAAGTTTAATAATACTTAATAATAATTATTAATAATGATATTAATAATAAAAATAATAATGATAATAATAACATTATCAATGATACTAATAATAATACTAATTACAATAATATTAATGATAATAATAATATTAATACTATAATGATTTATATATATCAAATCTCATAACTATATGTTAAAATAACATTATTAGTAATACTAATATTGATATGAAAGTAATAATAATATTAATATGACATCTATATTTTGAATTTGCAATTACGTTTAATCTATTAATATCACATATTATTAATCATGTATTATTTAATAACAACATATAATATCTATACCTTTGATATATATTCCTATATATACATATCATAATAATTATTTATAGGAATCACATATATTTATATATAGTTTTATTTTAATATCCACTTATTATTTTGTATTTTATTTTACATACCTAATCTAAGTTATCAAATTCTATCTTATTATTTTAACTTATTATATATACCTATATTTATATTTGTATACCTATTTATTTACAAATATTTGTTCGTGAATCGTCGGGAATAGTCAAGGTTGATTGAATGTATTGAAACAGTTCAAAAATTTTGCATTACAGACTTTGCTTATCGTGTCGAACTCATATAAAGATTAAATTTAAATTTGGTCGAAAATTTTCGGGTCGTCACAGTACCTACCCGTTGAAGAAATTTCGTCCCGAAATTTGATCGAGGTAGTCATGGCTAACAATAAAAAATGTTTTCATGACAAAAATGAGTTGATAAATAGAGTTTTATCATCATTGAGTAATATAGATAAAACAATTCATTTAGGTGTAGGGTACGAGTGAAGATATCACGAAAGAGTGAAATGAGTATATGTTGATTCGTCATATCTTTTGACGTAGACAGGATTAATTTCCAGAGTTCAAGGGATTTGGAGAAAATCTTTATAATAAGATTTGATTCTTCGGTAATTAGGAAATTAGGATCTTCTTTGATTAAATATGATGATCTGTTTTGATTGTTCTGTCGGATATTTCACTATAAATCCACCCTCTTCATTTCCTTATTTTCACAGCTCATATCTCCTATTCTTTCTCCCTCAATTCAAACTTTTGTTTTCTCTTCTCGACTTTAAGTCAAGCGAATAATGGTCTAGAATTCGTATATATGAATTTCGGAATGAACATAGTTTATGTTCTAAGAAGAAATGGTAACAGTACAATCTGACTTGTCAAATTACCAGATTTCAAGGAAAAAGATAGGACTATCAAGAAAATATGTTCTTGATATGTGATGTTTTAGCAGAGTAGTATATAAAATAGCTTATATTTTTGCAGGAAAATACTATTAAATACGATACAATTTTACACAAGATATTTATTTATTTAGAGAATGGATATACTTAAACCTTGCTACAACACTTATAGGCAGTGTACCTAATCGTACAGTAGTGTAGTTTTTAGTAAGTCCGGTTCGTTCCACAGGAAATCTTTTTAAACAAAGCTTAACGCTATATTAGTTTACTTTTATAGAAATACAAATATATATAAGTAATATTATTATTATAAAGGGGGGTTTTTACCGTTTAATGACCGGTTTGTCGATTTTAAAACTTTAGTCGCAGTTAAAACCTAATGTAAAATATTAAATAAATAAAAGACTTAATTTAAAGCGTAAAATAAATAACGATAATGAAATTGCAATAAATAAAAGTGCGATAAAATAAAATTGCGATAATTAAAAAGTACGATAATTAAAAGTGCGATTAAATAACAATAAATAAAAGTGCGATAATTAGAAGTGCAATTAAATATAAAATAAAGGAAATTAAATATGAAATAAAAGAATTATGCTTATTTAAACTTCCGTAATCATGATGTTTGACGTGTTGATTTTAGTTTTATGCCCATGGGTTAATTGTCTTTTGTCCTGGATTATTTAATATGTCCGTCTGGTTTTTGTCCATAACAGTCCATCAGTCATAAATATAAAGTGCGAGTATCCTCGTCAAATTATCCTTATACCCGAAGTTAAATATTCCAACTAATTGGGGACTTAAACTGTAACAAGATTTTAATACTTTGTTTAATAATTACACCAGGATGTCGACTGCGTGTAACCCAAGGTTTTAATATTTTGTTATCAATTATACCAAGTGTCCTTGTACATAATTTCACCCCTGTTTTAATTATTCTAGTGGCTATTAATCCATTCCCGTGTCCGGTTAAATGAACGATTATTCGTACATATAAATACCCTGCCCATCGTGTCCGATCGAGTGTATATGGTAATTTATAGGGACGCCCAATTGTAAATCTTTATATTAACATTAACAAACTATCATTTAGTTAAACAAATATAAAGCCCATTAATAGCCCATAGTCTAATTTCCACAAGTGTCGTTCTTTTGTCCAAACCCCAATTATGGTACAAAGCCCAATTACCCAGTTTTAGTAATTAGCCCAACATTATGATTACTTCGGATTAAATAAGCATAATAATAACTTAGCTACGAGACATTAATATAAAAAGGTTGAACATAACTTACAATGATTAAAAATAGCGTAGCGTTACACGGACAGAATTTCGACTTATACCCTTACAACATTCGCTAACATACCCTTATTATTAGAATTATAATTAAAATTAAAATATAAATTAAAAATATATATATATATATATTTTACGTATGAATGAGGAGAAGAAGAAAAAGATGATGAAAAAATGCTCAGAATTCGGTTGGCTTTATAGGGAGTTTCTCATTTTGGGGGTCCGCGACTCGCGGCCAATTTTTCCTTCAAACTCCGCGAGTCGCGGAATTTGAAATTACAGCTCAGAGGAGTTTGGCTCTTTGTTTACCGACGGTTTTAAATAAATATAATATATTAAATAATTATAAGAATTATTTAAATATTATATTATATTTATGTGCATAGTTAACTTGTAATTTTTAGTCCGTTGCGTCGAGCGTTGAGAGTTGACTCTGGTCCCGGTTCCGGATTTTCAAACGTCCTTGCGTACAATTTAATATCTTGTACTTTGCGTTTTGAATCTTGTACTCTTGTAATTTCGAGACGTTTCTTATCAATAATTGGAACCTCTTTGATTGTCTTTTGTACTTTTGAGCTTTTTGGTCGTTTGCGTCTTCAATTCGTCGAATCTGTCTTTTGTCTTCACCTTTTATTATTTAAACGAATATCACTTGTAAATAGAACAATTGCAACTAAAAGCTTGTCTTTCTTGAGGAATAATGCTATGAAATATATGTTCGTTTTTAGCATTATCAAATATTCCCACACTTGAGCGTTGCTTGTCCTCAAGCAATATCGTCTTGAAATACTAGAATCACGTCTTTATTCTTCACACTTTGTACATCACTGATTTCTATACGGTGGTATAAACAATGGTAGTAACGATATGGTTTACAGTCCCACATGAATATAAAAATTTAGATCCATTAAGGAAATTGGATCTTTATGAAAACATTTGATCTTTTGAAAATTAAATCTAGTTTTTACCCTAGATAAGTTTTCCGGAATAACCCTTTACCGGTGTTTGCAAAATATTTTTGTGGGTTTGGTGGGTTTCAGATTTGAAAATTTTAGCTCAAAACTTATGGTTTTGTGTCACCCACTTGCTAACCTTGTATTTGGAAAGCAACACGTCCAGTTTACTTGTCCCGTATATTACCTTTCGGTAAACTACCGTCCGGTTGTAAAGGAAAGCGTTGAACAAGCAACTGTTAAGGCAATGTCCCCTGACATGGTTTTAATTATGGTCTATAACGTGTCGGACGCAATTACTATCCTTGGTAGGAGCAATAGTAAAGCTCACCCTTATAATTTTTCGGTATGGCACAAGGTCCTGTCTTTGACCACAATGCAACCACCGTTCTTACGGTTGACACCCGATTTAGTTCAGGTGACCTAATGAATTCCAGGTGAATTCCTAGGATTTTACGTTCAAAGGTAATGAACGCATTGAAAATAGGGTTTTCAGAAAACAAATCGGTTTGTAATTTTTGATCAAAATATTTTCTCGTTCAAGCTCGAGTTTAGATATCATTGAATTCCATGAGTTTGAATTCTCAATCTTTAAGGTCAATCTCTAGGATTGAGTAATATCAGGCTTAAAAGCTGATTTTTAATCTTTAAGGAGATTATCCTTTCTGGGGATCTGATTCATTAGTCTTATCCAGCTAATTTGCATGGTGCCCCCCCATTTTACAAGATAAATCCTTCTCATGGTTAGGATAAATCTGACCACTTGGCGACCCTGTTTAATGCTGAGGTCCGTGGATTTCCTGCTGATTTTAGTGATGACTTTTCTAGATTTTTTGTCAACCTACAGCTGGTCTGGACGACAACTTCATGACCTAAATCAAGAAGCGCGTTTCTTTTTTCGGAAGACTTTACTTCCTTTTAATGATGGAATTGATTCATCGTGTAGATCCATCTTTCTTTTCTTTCATCGGGTAAAACAGTTTAGTTTAGTCCAAAGCAAAAGTATTTTCAGTTATTTGTTACAGATATATGTGACATATGTTTAAGATAACTTGGTAAATTTTCCCACACTTGGCTTTTATTTTCCTTTTTATCGTCCTCTATTCCATTTTAAATGAATTTTAACATTTTGGTTTGTTTCTCAATTTATGTCCTTTCCGAGGTGACAATAATTTCGGTGTTAAAACCTAGTTTTATCGTTCATAAATATGTATAAACATGATTTTGAGTTCATTTAATTGAAAAAAATTTTTAAAAATTTTACTAGAATTGATTAGTCAGTATATAAGACTAGGGCTGTTCTTTATTATCAGAGAGCACTAGATTCTAATACAACTACTGCTTTACTAGTATTTTTAATGGTAACCAAGTGTTTAAGATAAAAATTTTAAAATCCGAAAGAATTTAACCCCTTCCCACACTTAAGATCTTGCAATGCCCTTATTTGCAAGAAATCAGTAACAATTTAAATTATTGAGGGTGATTTGTGTGAAAATGATTAAATTTTTACCAAAGTTTCCAAATATATTGGCGTTTGTTTGCTGAATGATAAATGGTGCACATCATTTGTTCATTCCGTCTTGTTGTTATTTCACATATATTTTGCATCTTGTCGTCAAAATTAGTTGCTTTTGCTGAACTTAATGCCAGTCTTTGAAAATGCGTTGTTTTACCCTGTTGTGTACATAAGATAAACTGCAAACATATATACATATTTTTGAAGTTTGGTATATTACCCCACATTCAAAAATTATTAAAATCTAAGAATAAAAGTTAGACAATTATAAAAACTATTACAATATTAACAAAAGTATTAAACGTATCAATCATTACAAATTACAAAATAAATAAAAAATAAGTAGACTAGGGATGATATTGATACCAATAGGGGTTCCAAGCATAACCATAGGTGCTATAGAATGCTTCGGCAGGGTTATATGTAGGATACGGTGGTTGCATCTCTATAGACCAGGGAGGGAAGATGGGTTTCGGTGTAGGAATATAGTTTCTACCTATATGTTGGCAATGAGCTATGATTTCGTTCTGATGAACTTGCCAATCTTCAAATGCTCTCTGTCTAGCATTTTCGTACTCCTGAGAAGCTATAAACCTTTGCATTTCTTGCATCTCATTCCCCCCTCCTACATTACCTTGCTGTTGGTTTCTCTCAACCTGTGGATGTCTACCATGGTATGGTACTGCGGCGTTATTTCGCCTCTTCAAAACTTTCGCACCATGGTATACATTTAAACCTATAGTATCGCGGGGTTCTGGTTCTTCTACTAATAATCCCCCCGACTTATATCCACACCGAGATATTCAGCAATCAAAGTAATAAAAATACCACCTCCTATTATGCTATGCGGTCTCATCCCCCGAACCATAGCTGATAAATAATAACCCACACAATACGGTATACTTACAGCGCTTTGTGGGTCTCGAATACACATATGGTAAAACAAATCCTGTTCATTTACTTTTTCCTTGTTCTTACCCCTTTGTGTAATCGAATTAGCTAAAAACCTATGAATCAATCTTAATTCGGCTCTATCTATATCCAAATAAGAGTAATTCCCCCTTTGAAACGGTGATGGCTTGTCATTTGACTCCACACACCGTGTGTATCAAAATTTTCATCTATCTTTCTACCCTTTAGTATCAACCCTCTACAATCGGCAGATGCTAACTCCTCAGGCGTATATATACGTAAAGCCTGAGCCATGTCTAGTAAAGACATGTGGCGCATCGAACCGCCTAACAAAAATCTAATAAAAGAACGATCGGTTAAACTAGCTACCCGATCATTCAACTCTATACTACACAACAATTCTTCACACCATACTTTATATACAGGTCTACGCATGGTGAATAAACGTACCCAGTCATTAAAAGTAGAATTACCATACCTCTGTACAAGTAATTCTCTAATTGGCCCGGCCAATTCTACAGCTTCTAAGGGTCCCCATTCTATGACCCTCGGTACCTCAACAACCTTAGAATGAAGAGTATGCAAACCCCTTTGATATTTTGGATAATCTATCCAAAGTCTGTCAAATCTCAGGTTCGGGTGCAACTCTTCCAAGTGCATATCAGAAAAGGTCATGACTGGATGAGGTATATCCTGCTTGTAGTAGTTATCCACCTCCTGTTGTTCCGCGTTCTCAGCAGGAGCATTGCGGGCTTGGGATGAAGATTCACCCCTTTCAGTCTGCAAAACATATCAAACACAATTTTTTGTGCATCCAAATATGCATTAGTGTCAGCAAAATCATCAATCAAAATAATTACAATGACATGATCAATTTATATCAAACTTAAGCTCATTTTCATATTTTCATCAAATCTACACTTTTTCAAATAAGCATATACGAAAATATTTGCCAAGTTCATAAGCATTCAACTCAAATAACATGTCAAAATAATCATTACTAGCAATTAAACAAGTTTCAAATGGCATTATCTCTCAAAAATCAAGTTCATGAATTTTAGACTTGAAAAAGTCCACTTTAATTCTCAAAATCATGTTTAGGCTCAAAGTTTGGATCATTTAACTACCTAGACATATTACACTACTTAATTTAGCAACAATTCATGACAAAAATCGGCCATAACCTGTTTATATCAAAAGCCCCAAATTTGCTCAAGAACACAAACCCTAGATTACTCTAAATTTGAAGTTTAAGGCTTCTAATCATGTTAAATAGCATCAATCTAGGTTATACAAGCATAATACATAAACAATTTAAGCATAATTACACTAAAAAACATCAAAATCAAATTGGGGAAAAAATGGCTCAAGAACACCAAATTTCGGATTAAATGGTGTTTAGGTGTAGAAATTTACCGTTTTTCTTGAGTAATTCCTAGATAGCATCCTTCTCAACATGATTTTAGTAAAAGATTTGATGATTAACGGTTAAAAATTGTGATTTTGGGGGTGTTTTTGCGAGTTTTTTCGGAGTGTTTTTCGCTGTGTTTTTGAGTTTTGGGTTGTGTGGACCGAAACTGATCGTTCAGCTCTTTTTATTTTTTTTTCTGATTTTCGGTCCTCCCGCGAGTCGCGGCATTTAAGCCTTCAAACTCCGCGACTCGCGGAGATTGCTTTTTTTTTTTTTTATATATATATCTTATACTAATTAAAACAATTAAGTAATTAATTTTAAAATTTTGTTTCCCTTGTTATTTAGGACGAGGTCGTTTTGGATCGATGTCCTAGTCCGTCCCTCGACAAAATTTTAAAATTTGTCTTTTTGTAGCGATTGTTTTAAAAGCTAAGATTTTTGAGTTTTTTAATGTTTTTGGCATACTTTAATTCAATAAGATTAAAAATAATGATATTAAAAGTTCTCGTCCCTCCCTTGGGTAAAGCAATTTCGGTTCAAAGACCTAGTCTTCAACTTACGACGAATTTTAGAAATCATATTTTTAACTTAATGAGATAAAGTAAATTTTTTTAAATTCACACAACTTAAATATAAAATTCAAAATTAATATTAAAAATTCACACCAAACTTAAAATTTGAAATGCATAAAATTAAAATTTCATATTTTAAAAATTAAAAATTCACACCAAACTTACTTTAAAAATTCATATTATAAATTCATACCAAACTTATATTAATTTTTCAAATATTTACAATTTTAAATATATTGTTTTTACAAAGTTTACAATATTAATTTAAGATTTAAATATTAATTTTAAAAACATGGTAAAAATAAAATTAAAAATCTTTTTGGCTTTTTATCCCACTTTAATCAATCAAATATTATCAAAAATATGCGCCCCTCTTTTCGGTAAAGTAATTTCGGTTCCAAGACCTAATTTAACTCATGACGAATTTTTGAAATATTTTGGGTTGATTGATTAAAGATATTTATACCTTAAGAATAAACGTTAAATTTCGCAGTGATGTAATAAATTTTTGAATGATATCAATAATTTCGGTCGCCAAACCTAATTTTATTCAATACCAATTTAATACTTTTTAGCGAACAAATTAGCGTTTATTATCAAAAGGTTAAAAATAAAATAAAATAAAAACTGTACAGACTTACCTGTGAAATAGATTTCTTAGTTATATGATCTATCCCATTCATAAGATAGTCGGTTTAATTGGTTTTCCATGGCTACATAGGCGTAACCTCGAGCATTCAGTGTCTTTTCTTCTAAACATATGAACGGTCCGTCTCTGCATAAAGTAACAAATTCGGTATTTGAATAGGTTTGATTATTTGAACATTTACCTCCATGTGACCATTTTCTGCATTTGTGACATCTTTCTAGGTGTCGTGCTCTTCTTTTCGCTGCGGATTTTGATTTTCCTTTACCAAATTGTAACTTATTATCTTCGCATCTGGATTCTTTTCTAACTCCGTCCATTCTTTCTCTGATTACTGATACTATTTCACTCGGTAGTATGTCATTATTTCTTTTAGTGATCAAAGCGTATAGCATTAGACCATGGTTTAGTTCACAGGCAGTCTTCATTTCCTAAAAAAAATAAAAATTCAGAATGGGGGGAGAAGACTAGTTCTTTAGGGTCTGCTAGGGAAAGACCATTCGGGTTCCATTTTCGAGAACTACACGAAAACAGACAATCTAACTCTAACAGAAATACATATTATCTTTTAAAGACTTGATTCTCCCCACACTTAGTTAGCTGTGGTGTCGAAATTGTGATTAACGTCGTTGTCGACTTCCATCGGACCATGTATGTAATGTTTAACTCTGTGACCATTAACTTTAAATTCAATCCCATTTGAATTTATTAATTCTATCGTTCCGTATGGGAAAACTCTTTTGACTATGAATGGTCCAGACCATCTTGATTTCAATTTTCCAGGAAATAGCTTGAATCGTGAATTGAAAAGAAGAACTCTGTCTCCTTCTTTAAATTCTTTTGAACTTCTGATTCTTTTATCATGCCATTTCTTCGTTCTTTCTTTATAGGTTAACGAATTTTCGTATGCTTCATGTCTTAATTCTTCTAATTCGTTTAGTTGACTTAATCGTAGACGTCCGGCTTCATGTAAATCAAGATTACATGTCTTCAAATCCCAAAATGCTTTGTGTTCAATTTCTACTGGAAGATGACATGCTTTTCCATAAACAAGTCTAAAAGGTGTGGTTCCAATTGGAGTTTTGTAGGCTGTTCTAAAAGCCCAGAGTGCATCCTCCAATTTAATGGACCATTCCTTCGGATTTGATCCTACGGTTTTCTCTAGAATACGTTTTAAAGCTCGGTTGGTATTTTCAACTTGTCCACTTGTTTGTGGATGATATGCGGTGGAGATTTTATGAGTTACTCCATATCTTTTAAGAACTTTCTCAAGTTGATTATTACAGAAGTGAGTACCCCGATCACTTATTAAAGCTTTCGGTGTTCCAAACCTTGCAAAAAGACGTTTTAAAAAGTTGACTACAACTCGTGCATCGTTAGTTGGGAGAGCTTGTGCTTCCGCCCATTTAGATACATAATCAATGGCTACGAGTATATATAGATTATTATGAGATTTTGGAAATGGACCCATAAAGTCTATACCCCAAATGTCAAATACTTCACATACTTGGATGACATTTTGTGGCATTTCATCACGTTGACTTATTTTTTCGGCCCTTTGACAAGCATCACAGGATTTGCAAAGAAGGTGTGCGTCTTTGTAAATTGTAGGCCAATAGAATCCAGCATCATAAACTTTTCTTGCTGTTAGTTGAGGCCCATAATGCCCTCCTGTTGGTCCTGTGTGACAATGGTTTAATATTTTACTAGCTTCATCTCCAAATACACATCGGCGTATTATTCCATCTGGACAACTTTTAAACAGATGTGGATCTTCCCAGAAATAGTGTTTTATATCACTGAAGAATTTCTTTCGTCTTTGGTACGATAATCCTTTTTCAAGGAATCCACATACTAAATAGTTTGCATAGTCTGCAAACCATGGAATTTCATTATAATCTATCTTCAATAGATATTCATCAGGAAAGTTGTCTTGTATGGCCGATTCATTTAGAACTTCTAATTCGGAATTTTCAAGACGAGAAAGATGATCAGCGGCGAGATTTTCTGCTCCTCTTTTATCTCGGATTTCAATATCAAACTCTTGTAAGAGTAAGATCCAACGGATTAATCTTGGTTTAGCATCTTGTTTTGAAAATAGGTATCTAAGAGCAGAATGGTCGGTATAGACCACCGTTTTTGCTAGAACGAGATATGATCGAAATTTGTCAAAAGCAAAGACAATAGCATGGAGTTCTTTTTCAGTAGTTGTATAGTTTGTTTGTGCTCCTTGTAATGTATTACTAGCATAATATATAGGTTGAAATCGTTTTTCAATCCTTTGTCCTAAAACGGCTCCCATTGCAAAATCACTTGCATCGCACATTAGTTCAAATGGTAGATTCCAATTTGGTGTTATCATGATCGGCGCATTAGTTAGTTTTTCTTTAAGAATATTAAAAGATTTGATACACTCATCTGAAAAGATGAATGGAGCATCCTTTTCTAGGAGTTTATTCATAGGAGTGGCAATTTTAGAAAAATCTTTTATGAAACGTCGGTAAAAACCGGCATGCCCTAGAAAACTCCTAACTCCTCTAACATTGGTAGGATGTGGAAGTTTAGCAATTACATCTACTTTAGCTCTATCCACTTCAATTCCTTCTTTTGAAATTTTATGTCCAAGAACGATGCCTTCTTTAACCATGAAATGGCATTTCTCCCAATTAAGTACTAGATTTGATTGTTCGCATCTAATTAGCATTCGTTCCAGATTAACTAGACATGATTCAAATGTATCACCGAAGACTGAAAAGTCATCCATGAAAACTTCCATGCATTCTTCTATCATGTCGTGAAAAATCGCCATCATGCACTTTTGGAAGGTTGCTGGGGCGTTACAAAGTCCAAATGGCATGCGTTTGTAAGAAAAAGTACCATAAGTGCACGTGAATGTGGTTTTCTCTTGATCTTCAGGTGCTATTGGAATTTGAAAATATCCGGAAAATCCATCTAGGAAACAATAGTAACTATTTTCGGCTAATCTTTCCAACATTTGATCTATGAAAGGTAAGGGAAAGTGATCTTTTCTGGTGGCGTCATTTAATTTTCTATAATCAATACATACACGCCATCCTGTTACAGTCTTAGTAGGAATAAGCTCATTTTTCTCATTTGTAATGACAGTCATGCCACCCTTCTTAGGCACGCATTGAACTGGGCTTACCCATGGACTATCAGAAATTGGATAAATTAAACCTGCATCTAGCAGTTTAATAATCTCTTTCTTAACTACATCTTGCATATTAGGATTTAGTCTTCGTTGGCGTTGCACATACGTTTTATGACCTTCTTCCATAAGGATTTTATGTGTGCAATACGAAGGACTTATTCCTTTAATATCATGAATCTTCCATGCAATGGCTGGTTTATGAGATTTCAACACAAAAATGAGTTGTGATTTCTCATTTTCAGTAAGAGAAGATGATATTATTACAGGTAATTCAGATTCACCATGTAAATAAGCGTATTCCAAATGGTTTGGAAGTGGCTTTAACTCTAATTTCGGAGGTTCTTCTATCGATGATTTGTATCGATATCTGTCTTCTTCTTTTAGCATTTGAATTTCTTCTGTTGTTGGTTCATATCCATTAGCTATAAGTGTAGCTAACATTTCAGCTTCATCAATTGGTTCATTACCTTCTCCTAAAGAACATTCTCCTGTTCCTTGTAATTCTGGAAATTCTTCTAATAATTCTGCATGTGCATCTATAGTTTGAATATAATAACATGTATCATCTGCAGATTGTGGTTGTTGCATTGCTCTATCAACTGAAAAGGTAACACTCTCATCCTCTATACTTAGGGTCAGTTTCTTACCGAACACGTCTATCATTGCTTTAACCGTGTTTAAGAATGGTCTTCCTAATATGAGAGGAACTTGAGAATCTTCTTCCATGTCCAGAACAACAAAATCTACTGGAAATACTAAAGTACCAACTTTAACTAGCATGTTCTCCATTATCCCTCTAGGATATTTTATTGATCTATCGGCTAGTTGTATGCTTATTCTTGTTGGTTTCAATTCTCCAAGGTCTAGTTTAGTGTATAGTGAATACGGCATTAGATTTATACTAGCACCTAAGTCTGCCAATGCTTCTATTGAACTAAGACTTCCCAGAAAACATGGAATTGTGAAACTTCCTGGATCAGATAGTTTTTCTGGTATCTTATTCAACAGCACTGCTGAACAATTAGCATTCATGGTAACAGCCGAGAGTTCTTCCATTTTCTTTCTATTTGAGATTAGATCTTTCAAGAATTTAGCATATCTAGGCATTCCTGAAATCACATCAATGAAAGGAAGATTTACATTTATCTGTTTAAACATATCCAAGAATTTGGATTGCTCGGCTTCAAGTTTCTCTTTCTTCATTTTACTCGGGTAAGGAAGTGGTGGTTGGTATGGTTTAACATAAGGTTTATCCTTAGCTGTGTTATCTTCATTAACCTTTTCAACTACCGGTTCTTTTTCCTTATCTTGATCAGGTTGTGGTTCTTGTGGAGTAGGAATAGCTTCATCAGAAGTTACAGGTATTTCAGGTGGTTTAAGTGTTGTACCACTTCTTGTGGTAATGGCTTTAGCTGTTTCATTCCGGGGGTTAGCATTTGTATCACTAGGTAGACTTCCCGATTTTCTTTCACCTATTAACCTTGCTAGGTTACTTACTTCTTGTTCCAGATTTTGAATAGAAGCTTGTTGATTTCTAAATGCTTGAGCATTTTGTTCATTAGTTTGTTTTTGAGATGTGAAAAACTGCGTTTGAGTTTCAACTAGCTTCGTCATCATATCTTCTAAATTCGGCTTTTTATCTTCGGTTTGTTGTGGTGGTTTGTTTTGAAAATTAGGTCTTTGCTGATTGTAAGTATTATTGGATACTTGTTGATTGCTAGGACCTTGTTGGTTGTTGTATGGAATATTTCGGTTATAACTCTGGTTTTGATTGTAAATCGGTCTTGGCGGTTGATAATTATTCTGATAATTATTTCCAGGCCTTTGGTTTATGTATGAAATATTCTCTCTTTGTTCCATTGTTAATTCAATACTGAGACAATCTTTTGTCAAATGTGGTCCTCCACACTGCTCACAACTAATTCGTATTGAGTGAATATCTTTAGTCATCTTTTCCATTCGTCTCTCGACAGCATCTATCTTTGCGGAAATGGAATCTAAGTCATGGCTAGAATCGGCTCTAGCTGCTTTAGATGATCTAACGATATCTTTTTCTTGGTGCCACTCATGTGAGTGGGAAGCAGTGTTATCAATAATTTTGTAAGCATCAGTTTCGGTTTTCTTCATAATAGAACCACCAGCTGCTATATCTATGTCTTTCCTTGTAGTGATGTCGCATCCTTGGTAGAATATTTGTACTATTTGACAGGTGTCTAAAGCATGTTGCGGACATCCTCTTAACAACTTTCCATATCTTGTCCACGCCTCATATAGAGTTTCATTTGGTTTCTGTGTGAACGTAACAATTTCTGCTTGAAGTCTTACGGCTTTAGATGCAGGAAAGAATTGTTTAAGAAATTTGTCAACTAAAACATCCCATGTATCAATCGCCCCTTCAGGTAACGATTCCAACCAATCTTTGGCTTCTCCCTTTAAAGTCCAGGGAAATAACATGAGATATATCTGTTCATCCTCCACTTCTCGGATTTTAAATAGTGTGCAGATCCTATTAAAGGTACGTAGATGTTCATTTGGATCTTCCTTCGGCGCACCACTAAATTGGCATTGATTAGTCACCATGTGTAGAATTTGTCCTTTGATTTCATAATCTGGCGCATTAATGTCTGGATGAGTAATTGCGTGACCTTGGCCAGTGCGTTTAGCTCTCATTCGGTCTTCCATACTTAAAGGTTCCAGATTCTCCATAATTGAATTTGTTGAATCGGAATCACTAGAGGATTCTGATTTAATGGTTCGTTCCTCAACAATCTCTGTTTGAATGATTGGTGGTTCCGGAGGAAAGTTTAGTGGTTCAGGATCTACGAATCGTTCCTGAATATTCTCCGGATTCTCAATTGTGAGGTCGGGTTCAAAAAATGGATTATCGGAAATTTGAACTGAAGTACTTGGTCGACTGGATGACGATTCTAAAGAAAAATCAACGGCGGTAATATTTGCTAAATGTCTTGATCTAGTTACAGGTGGTGAACGTACAAAAGGTGGTGAACGTCTTGCTCGGTGCATTCACTGAATATCCTATTAGTTTTTAAAAGGAAAGAAAAATTATAATAAGTTATCCAATTAATAGACTTTTTTGATTTTGCCCACGTTTCGAATAGCCAAAAGATGCAGCAGAGGGGCAGGATTCGTTTGGTTTCAATATAATTGAGGACTGTTTGGCTCCAATAACCCGGTCCACGTACAAATCCAACTATTACTATGAACCAGAAAATTTTGATGTCTATCAATTTAACCACTTAAAATAAATTTTCGTAATTTTAAGAAAATTTAGATAAGAAGTAGAATAAAAATCTATGTCCTAAAACTAGAATAGCGAGAAATAAGAAAGAAAAAGAGTTCGTCGAAAAAGGTCGAAACAGAAAAATGGTTGAAAAACAAAAGGTGACGAAAAAAATAAAAGAAACTTATAAAACTTAAAAATACTTGACTAACCTAACCTTATTACTACAACTAACTTAAAATTATAATTGCAAATTGAGATAACTAATTGGAATGATAATTGGTACATAGTAAAAGGTGTCTAAAAATATTAAAGCTTACAGGAAAAACTATATCCCAAATGGAAATAACTTAAAAAGAAACTAAAACTTAAAAAGGCGTCGCAAAATTCTAAAGTACCTAAATCTTAGTCTAAAGAAAAAAAGCACTTAAGGGATTTTACGGCAAAGCCTAAAAATCTAGAAGTAAAAATAACTATGACAAAAACTAAGCTTAAAACTAAATATGAGCTAAAAATACAAATATTACGCTAAAACGATTGAAAAGGGACAAAATATAAAAATATACAAAAAGTTGTAAAAAGTACAATTTTTATAAAAATATTATTTTTATATTATTTATTTATTAAAACTACTAATTTTACAAATTAATTAAACTAATTTAACTAAATAAAACAAATTAAATAAAAAGAAATTTTAAAATAAAACTTAATTATAATAATAATAGATAATTAGGGTTTTATATTAATAATTATTATAATTACCCGTAATTAATGCTTGATTAGGGTTCTGGTCAGCTGTGTCAGACGGTCTCCGCGACTTGCGGTATTCAAAGCTTCAAACCCCGCGACTCGCTGGGTTCCAAAATTCAACTGACAGGTTTAAAATTCGACGCGTTTTTCTTTTTATTTTTTTTTATTTTCTGTTTTTATATTTTCTGTTTTAAAATCTAATTAAAAGATTTATATAATTTAAATAAAACTTATCTTTAATAACTAAGATAAAAATAAAATACTTTATAACAATCTAAAAAAAAATAGATTTATATATATTTATATTATTTTTTTTCGGTTTTTTATATTTATAAAATATATTTATAAAATAAATTAAATAAAACTTATATTTTTACAAACTAAAGATACTTTATAAAACTTAAATATTTAAAAAAAATCTTAAAAATATTTATATTTTTGTTTTTCTTTTTTATATTTTCGAATATTTAAAACGTATTTTTATAAAAACGAATTTTAATAAAAGTAAACTAAAATTTTTTTTTTATATATTAGCGTTGCGCTTCCGGCGTTTAAGAGTTATTCCCCGGCAGCGGCGCCAAAAATACTTGATGTTTTAGCAGAGTAGTATATAAAATAGCTTATATTTTTGCAGGAAAATACTATTAAATACGATACAATTTTACACAAGATATTTATTTATTTAGAGAACGGATATACTTAAACCTTGCTACAACACTTATAGGCAGTGTACCTAATCGTACAGTAGTGTAGTTTTTAGTAAGTCCGGTTCGTTCCACACGGAATCTTTTTAAACAAAGCTTAACGCTATATTAGTTTACTTTTATAGAAATATAAATATATATATATAAGTAATATTATTATTATAAAGGGAGGTTTTTACCGTTTAATGACCGGTTTGTCGATTTTAAAACTTTAGTCGCAGTTAAAACCTAATGTAAAATATTAAATAAATAAAAGACTTAATTTAAAGCGTAAAATAAATAACGATAATGAAATTGCAATAAATAAAAGTGCGATAAAATAAAATTGCGATAATTAAAAAGTACGATAATTAAAAGTGCGATTAAATAACAATAAATAAAAGTGCGATAATTAGAAGTGCAATTAAATATAAAATAAAGGAAATTAAATATGAAATAAAAGAATTATGCTTATTTAAACTTCCGTAATCATGATGTTTGACGTGTTGATTTTTGTTTTATGCCCATGGGTTAATTGTCTTTTGTCCTGGATTATTTAATATGTCCGTCTGGTTTTTGTCCATAACAGTCCATCAGTCATAAATATAAAGTGCGAGTATCCTCGTCAAATTATCCTTATACCCGAAGTTAAATATTCCAACTAATTGGGGACTTAAACTGTAACAAGATTTTAATACTTTGTTTAATAATTACACCAGGATGTCGACTGCGTGTAACCCAAGGTTTTAATATTTTGTTATCAATTATACCAAGTGTCCTTGTACATAATTTCACCCCTGTTTTAATTATTCTAGTGGCTATTAATCCATTCCCGTGTCCGGTTAAATGAACGATTATTCGTACATATAAATACCCTGCCCATCGTGTCCGATCGAGTGTATATGGTAATTTATAGGGACGCCCAATTGTAAATCTTTATATTAACATTAACAAACTATCATTTAGTTAAACAAATATAAAGCCCATTAATAGCCCATAGTCTAATTTCCACAAGTGTCGTTCTTTTGTCCAAACCCCAATTATGGTACAAAGCCCAATTACCCAGTTTTAGTAATTAGCCCAACATTATGATTACTTCAGATTAAATAAGCATAATAATAACTTAGCTACGAGACATTAATATAAAAAGGTTGAACATAACTTATAATGATTAAAAATAGCGTAGCGTTACACGGACAGAATTTCGACTTATACCCT
Organism: Rutidosis leptorrhynchoides; assembly: GCF_046630445.1. Lineage (NCBI taxonomy): Eukaryota > Viridiplantae > Streptophyta > Magnoliopsida > Asterales > Asteraceae > Rutidosis > Rutidosis leptorrhynchoides. The sequence continues at coordinate 376,918,455 of NC_092343.1, read as the reverse complement.
TACAACATTCGCTAACATACCCTTATTATTAGAATTATAATTAAAATTAAAATATAAATTAAATATATATATATATATATATATATATATATATATATATATATATATATATATATATATATATATATATATATATATATATATATATATATATATATATATATATATATATATATATATATATATATATATATATATATATATTTTACGTATGAATGAGGAGAAGAAGAAAAAGATGATGAAAAAATGCTCAGAATTCGGTTGGCTTTATAGGGAGTTTCTCATTTTGGGGGTCCGCGACTCGCGGCCAATTTTGCCTTCAAACTCCGCGAGTCGCGGAGTTTGAAATTACAGCTCAGAGGAGTTTGGCTCTTTGTTTACCGACGGTTTTAAATAAATATAATATATTAAATAATTATAAGAATTATTTAAATATTATATTATATTTATGTGCATAGTTAACTTGTAATTTTTAGTCCGTTGCGTCGAGCGTTGAGAGTTGACTCTGGTCCCGGTTCCGGATTTTCAAACGTCCTTACGTACAATTTAATATCTTGTACTTTGCGTTTTGAATCTTGTACTCTTGTAATTTCGAGACGTTTCTTATCAATAATTGGAACCTCTTTGATTGTCTTTTGTACTTTTGAGCTTTTTGGTCGTTTGCGTCTTCAATTCGTCGAATCTGTCTTTTGTCTTCACCTTTTATTATTTAAACGAATATCACTTGTAAATAGAACAATTGCAACTAAAAGCTTGTCTTTCTTGAGGAATAATGCTATGAAATATATGTTCGTTTTTAGCATTATCAATATGTTCGGAGGTTAGGTAGAATGTAAGAGTCGTGTAACATGGCACACGATGACGTTATGGTCTGTGAATCATCACGTTTCATTTAGAAACTCAGCATGACTTACTGTAATATAATCACGTTGATCAAGTGTCATTATATTATACTAACTCATGCATCAATTTTCAACACTACTTTAAAATCATTCATAATTCAAACTCGAATTTTAAAGAAATTTAGAAACTAAAGTAGTTTCCTTTATGATGTAATATAGATAGCACGAAGAGATAAATAATTTCGGACGAGGATATTTATGAAAATATCTTCGGAAATATCGAAGATATTTATGATGATATTTTGGAATTTCTAAGTTCGATGGTTGATGAAGAAAGATTTTTCGTAAGATTTTAACATGAGTACGGAGCAAGATATTCGTTGAAGGTTTCATCGGATCCAGAATTACATGGATTCTTTGAATATATGGTATGGTCCTTGTATTTGGCCTTGGTCTCCTTTATGATTTGCTCAATCTGTTTCCTCTGCATTTAATGCTACCATACCTGAATCATCGATTATCAATCTGAGGTGGTTTCAAGAGAATTGTGTTTTTAGATGATTAAACGCTGATGGTAATATTATGGAATATAAAAGGTTCCCTGGTAATAATAAAAGAGCACACATATATATCAAGGTGATTATAAGGTTGTTTCGAACGAAAAGTCGAGGTTGACTTGCTGGAGCTGTGACAAAATTTGCTACTTTGAAAGGAATTACCAAGTTATTTTGGGTAATAATAACACTAAAGGAATTAGCACAGATACGTGTTAAACGTTTACTCAGGTTCCGAGGGTTTTCTAGGTGCATAACTATATGCATCAATCTTTTCTTCCGTAGATAAAGTGTGGTTGGCTCATCCTCTCGATTAAGGTGTTTTCAAGAATCATGAAAGGTTTGAACGCAGATTGGAGTCGTCAAGATACAAATGAGGTTTAAGATAAAATCAAGTGGCAAACTTGAAGAATTGTTTAGTTTCATATGTTATAATCAATATTTTAATTCATTTTAATTGTCCAATATTGGTAGTCCACAGTTAGCAGTCCACAGTTACTAATTCAATAATTCATATATAGTTTATAATATTCAAATTAATTAATACGTATCGTGATCCGTATACATGTCTCAGACTCGATCACAACTCAAAGTATATATATTATTGTAGAATCAACCTCAACCCTGTATAGCTAACTCAAACATTACTGCATATAGAGTGTCTATGGTTATTAAAAATAATATATATAGATGCGTCGATATGATATGTCAAAACATTGTATACGTGTCCCGATAAAGTGCGTAAAATAAATAACAGAAATTAAATGATGATAAATAAAATTGCGAGAATTAAAATTGCGATAAATAAATAAATAAATTAATGTACAATAAGGAATTAACAGTTAGCTAGGAACAGTTAGCTAGGATTTTGTTAGCGTGGTTTCTTAACAAAATTTCTCATAGTTAATTTGTTTGTTTCTAACAATTTTTATTTTGTCCAATGTTTTCTTCGTTATGCCACTTGTTAGATTCTGATAGGTCAAAATCCAAATATGAAATTGAATGAAAATGGTTATTCTGCGGTGAGCGGATACGTATATCGGTGGTTGTAAGTAGGATAGTAAATGACTGTTGAATCAGATTCGAAGAATGTACAGTGTAACTTATTAATGTGAAATCTAAATATTCCTCGGGTATTACCTACCCGTTAAAATATTTTCATCATTAATAGTTTGTACGAAAGAATTTTCAATTACAATCTTTATGAAAATATATATACATATATATTTTCTTCAGATGAAATTATGGATTTAATGAGTCAATATGATATTAAACTCATTTGATTTTCGGTTTGAGCTAGAATAAATAATCTCTAAACTTTTAGAAACCACATATCCTTCGCAGAATATTTCTTCAATGAAGTTATGAATTAATACTTCATCGTTCATTGTTGTTGGTACTCCTTGGTATCTATGGTGCGTATGACGTTGATGTTCGTGTGACAGATTATGAAGTTGAGGTTTGCGATGCGGTTGTTGTTGGTGGTGGTAATGGTACTGTTGGCGTTGATGATGGTGGTACTGGTTATGCTACTGGTGCTGCTGCTAGTGTTTGTAACCTTTACACCATATTCTCCAAAGCCACTACCCGAGCGTGAAGCTCGTTGACTTCTTCTATTATACCGGGGTGATTGTCAGTTCGAACGAGCGGATAAATATGATCGAGAATTTTATATAGTATATAATCATGACGAGATACTCTGGAAATGAGAGAGAAAATGGTGTTTCGGACAGGTTCACGGGTAAGTGCTTCAGGTTCTTCGCCAAGAGGGCAATGTGGTGGATGAAAAGGATCACCTTCTTCTTGTCTCCAATGATTGAGGAGGCTACGAACCCAGCCCCAATTTATCCAGAAAAGATGATGGCTAATCGGTTGATCCATTCCGGTTACACTGCTTTCGGAGCTCGAGTGAAAATCCATATCGGAATAGTTATCGGCATCCGATGAACTTGAACTGGTTGCGGAATTCATCTTACACGGTTAGGTAAAAGATTTTATGAAATGATTTTCGGATATCGGATGATATTCTAATTACATAGAATATCTATGTATGGTACAGAAGATCCCGTAGATTATAGAGGAAATTAAGGAAACGTGTCAGACAAAGTCTACAGTAACAGATACGCTAAGATCTGAATTTTGTCTCTACACTATTCATGCAATCAATGCAATAAGAAGTGTCTAGACTAAGAATGATAAGCAGGTAATTTTCGACACTAAATGATAAGCAAAACTTTTGACATGCACACACGGTCGAAGTCCAGACCCACTAATGCATCTAAACAATTATCAGTTAGACACACTAATGCAAGACCTGGTTCGCTAAGACCACCGCTCTGATACCAACTTTCATGACCCGTCCTAATCCATCTGGACGAATACATTACATTTGGTTACATCGTGAGGTACTTGACCTCTATATGATACATTTTACAAACATTGCATTCATTTTTAAAAGACAAACTTTCATTACATCGAAAGTTGACAGCATGCATACTATTTCAAAGTATATCTAACTATAATTGACTTAATAATAATCTTGATTAACTCAACGACTCGAATGCAACGTCTTTTGAAATATGTCATGAATGACTCCAAGTAATATCTCTAAAGTGAGCAAATGCACAACAGAAGATTTCTTTCATACCTGAGAATAAACATGTTTTAAAGTGTCAACTAAAAGGTTGGTGAGTTCATTAGTTTATCATAATCATTCATTTTCATCAATTTAATAGACCACAAGATTTCAGATATTTAATGGTACACGTAACCCGAGTACAACATAAAACGCATCACATCTCATATCAGGCATTTAGCAAACTGCATAGAGATAAAAATCATTCATATGGATTGAACACCTGGTAACCGACGTTAACTTTAATGCATAGAATATCCCCAAACAGAACCTCTCTTCTGTATAATAATAATCTCGAAGTACTAAAGCATTCGTACCCCGAATGGGACTTGTCAAAGTCCATAGATCTATCTTCAGGATTCGAGTCAATTAGGGGCTATTTCCCTGAATTCTTAGGTTACCAGACTTGAAGGGCGATATTCGGTTTATTAATCCAACCATAGAATGTAATTTTAAGTACTTGTGTCTATTTCGTAAAATATTTATAAAAGCAGCGCATGTATTCTCAGTCCCAAAAATATATATTGAAAGCATTTAAAAAGGGAGCAAATGAAACTTACGATACTGTATTTTGTAGTAAAAATACATATGACGTCAATGAACAAGTGTAGGGTTGGCCTCGGATTCACGAACCTATATCATTTGTATATTTATCAATACTCATAATCGTAATCGAATAAGTTTATATATATATATAATGAAAGGACCCGTTCATATACATTATAAACGATTCACAATAGTTGATTACATTGCGAGGTATTTGACCTCTATATGATACATTTTACAAACATTGTATTCGTTTTTAAAAGACAAACTTTCTTTACATCGAAAATTGACAGGCATGCATACCATTTCATAATATCCACTATCCAACTATAAATTGATTTAATAATAATCTTTGATGAACTCAATGACTCGAATGCAACGTTCTTCGAAATATGCTATGAAAGACTCCAAGTAATATCTTTAAAATGAGCAAATGCACAGCGGAAGATTTCTTTAACACCTGAGAATAAACATGCTTTAAAGTGTCAACCAAAAGGTTGGTGAGTTCATTTGTTTATCATAATCATTTATTTCCATCATTTTAATAGACCACAAGAATTTCATTTCCAGTTCTCATAAATATACGTCCCATGCATAGAGACAAAAATAATCATTCATATGGTGAACACCTGGTAACCGACATTAACTAGATACATATAAGAATATCCCCTATCATTCCGGAATCCTCCTTCGGACATGATATAAATTTCAAAGTACTAAAGCATCCGGTACTTTGGATGGGGTTTGTTAGGCCCAATAGATATATCTTTAGGATTCGCGTCAATTAGGGTGTCTGTTCCCTAATTCTTAGATTACCAGACTTTAATAAAAAGGGGCATATTTGATTTTGATAATTCAAGCATAGAATGTAGTTTCAATTACTTGTGTCTATTTCGTCAAACATTTATAAAAGCGCATGTATTCTCAGTCCCAATAATATAAAGGGTAAAAAGGCAAATGAAACTCACCATACTGTATTTCATAGTAAAAATACATATAACGTCATTGAACAAGTGCAAGGTTGGCCTCGGATTCACGAACCTAAATTAATTATATATAATTATGTGTTGGTCAATATTTGTCTAACAAATTAGGTCAAGTCATAGTGTACGACAATCCTAATGCTCGAGACTAATATGCAAAAGTCAACAAAAGTAAATTTGACTCAAAATAATTTCCAAAAATCTATACATGATTAATATATAGTTTAAATATCGTCGTTTTATATTTTTAAATATTTTTAAAAGATTTATTAGAGTAAATAATATAATTTATTTATTAATAAATAAAATTGTTATATTAAATTTATATAATAAAATATATTTTTATATATATTAAGTAATAAAATTTATAGGGTTCATTTAATATAATAAAGATAATATGATAGGTATTATTAAAGTAAGTTATTACACGTAGTAAAATATATTTGTATCACATATTTATTTGATAAAATAATATCTATAATGATAGTAAGTAAAAGTTGTATTATTTTATAATAATAATTATTATTATAAAAATATCAATATTTATAATTACTAAGATGACATTATGATAAAACGATAACTCTAATTATGATAACTTTAATATTTACGATAATTTTTAATATTATCTTTAAAATAATAATTCTATTTAAAATAATAATAATAATGATATTTTATAGTAACAATGACATTTCTATTAAAATGATAATTTTTGGTAAAATGATAGTTTTAATACTAACGATACTTTTAATAATAATAGTAATGATAAAAATAATAAGAACGATAATTTTATCTAAATCAATATCTTATAATATTTTAATTTCATCATGATACTCTTACTCATTATTTTCTAATCGTTTCGTTTAATAGCTTTTAATTGTCTTTTATATCGTGTTCATAATAATGATAATAATAGTAATCAAAATAATTAGGTGTTACAAATATTGGTTTTAATTATACCAATATTAATAATGATAGTTACTATAACATTATTAACGATAATACTAATAATTATCTTAATGATAATATAGTAATAATAATAATAACAATAACAATAACCATTTTTAAATAATGATATATATATATATATTAATAATGATAATAATAATAATAATAATAATACTAATAATAATAATAATAATAATAATAATAATAATAATAATAATAATAATAATAATAATAATAATAATAATAATAATTAGATAATAATAATAATAGTAATTATAACTTTAACGATAATAACGAAAGTAATAATAAAAAATAACAATTTTTAATGATAAATCCCTTTTATTGATAAATATAATAATAATGATAATAATAAGATAAAACTAGAATGACGATAAAAATGACGATAATAATAATCATTTTTAATAAAAATATCAAAAATTCCATTGATTATAACTGTAACGACCCTGGATTTTTCAACGTTTATTTATTAATAATTGTTATTATTAATACGTGTGAAAACGAATGTATGTTATTACATTTACATGTTGCCATGATTGCCCGAACTTGACTTTTAAGTGCCCGAAACGTCTTTGTGACACGCGAAACTTGCACGAATAATATTTTCAAGTATTATTTACATTCATGATTAATTTTATTAATCATTTTAATTAACTATGGTGATTAGTTAGTTACTTGGGCTTTATTTTCAAGTATTATTTACATTCGTGAACTTGGGCTTTATTAGTGTTATGGACTTGTGACTTTGGGCTTATAAGCCCACCCTACCGTTTAAGTGAACTACTTAGCCCATGTCTTTCAAAGTGTAAGTATCATTTAGTGACATAACTAGCTAGTTGGTTCATTTGGAATCTAGTTAACTCTTAATCCCCATGCAACTACACCTTTTATCCACACTTTTAAGGCTTTACATGCAAGGACCTAAAGAACAAATCCCTCCCCCTTTTGCTCAACCAAACCGTCGGTTTGGAGACACCCATAAGGGGGTTGATTTCATTTTTTTTTTCTCATAACTCTCACACTTGTATGCTCTCTCAAAAACACACACAAGACTTGCTTCCATTTTTCCTCTCTTTTCTCTCTAGTTGTTGTAAGTAACTTGAACAACTTCTTCTTCTTTTCTTCTTGCTTAAAACCGAAACTAGAACACCCTTTAATCATCATCATCACTTGTTCTTTGATTATTATTTTGTTACTTGTTGTAGTTGTTACTTACTTATAGTTATTACTTACCTAGTTTCAAGAATCAACTTACTAGTTTCATTCTTCTTTATCTTGTATTTTCAAGAACACAAGAACTAAACTTACTAGTTTATGTTCTACATATATTGTTTCAAAAGTTTGTAAGTTCATGTGTTGAAAGCATACTTGTGATTCATGAAATAAACTTTAAAGTTTACTTTCCTTAAAGATCAAGCTTAGGCTTGAATCTTTAAAGTATGCAAACCATGAACTTAATTACTTGTTTACTTAGCTATTTACTTCATTTACTTGCACTTTAATTTCATGATTTATGTTATTATTGGTCAAGTGTTACTAGTTAACCTTGATCTCATTTCTCTTGAACTAAAAGTTAACTTAAAAGTTCAAGAACATGTAAATAAGTTTTCTTTAAATATAACTTTGTATACTTATGCTTGATCTAGACTTTTGAGTCTTGGATCTTCAAGATCTAACTAAGAACTATGTTCTACATCTTAAGATCTTAATTAGTTAGTTTACTTTCAAGTTTGTAACTTGTTATTAGTATTAAAGTTCATGTATGTGTTAGATCTAAGACTTTGATGTAACTTTGGTTCATCAAAACACTTACAACTCTTAAGTGAAGTTGTGCTACATGTCTTGGACTTTCACAAGGGTAATGATGGTCAAAACTTGGTAAATATGATGTAAACACATCAATGAGTTGTACACTTGAAGCTATAGGCATCAAGGATGAGAACCATGATGAACATCAAACACCAAACCCACCGGAACCCATTATTTTTCTGCTTACTGTTCTCTGCCTAGTGTTCTGCTGTTTATGTAACAGACCAGTAGACCTGGGCTGTTGTGATTATGATTTTCAAATAGATCTTTTTGAGTAGATAACTTTTCATAAGGACTCGGCTTGATCCGAGTTACGGTTTAGGATTTATGGCCCTCCGATCGTCACTATGTCCTTTAACGTTGTGCAGAAATTTCTGACCTACTCGCACTTAGACCGTCGACACGGTCAAACGAAGAGGATTTTGCTTCTGTAAATTTTACCACACTTAAAGAACTCATATACGGAGCCATGGACACTGGTCTCACCTTAATTTAGTAAGGGTAGAGGCCGTGGTGACTGATCGAAGTCAGCCTTTGTTTTAAACTACTTTCATAAACGAAACCTACTTTACGTCTTTTGTTTGATGATGAATGATGATGACCTTTATGACCTTAAATACATAATTTTAAACCTATTAAGATGATTTACTGACTTAGTACTATTTGCCTTAGGGTGAGGACCTTCGGACCGATTACTTGCACACCTTTTCCGAACCGACTTTACGACTACATTATCATTGTGAGTTACAGCATTCCCTTTTTACTTTAACTTATTTTGGGAACTGAGAATACATGCGGATTTTATGTTTTACATACTAGGCACGAGTACTTAAACTTATATATGTGTGGGTTATATAACGGCAGAAACATTCCCTTTAGCTCGGTAACGTTTAGTCATTAGTTTTTGAACCGGTGAACGCGAATCTTAGATATGGATCCATAGGGTTTGAAATCCCCACTCGGGCTAGTAGCGCTAGAATTTAACGAGTGTGTAATACTTCGAAGACATACGCACTTGCCAAGTGTACTTTCAGGGGGTATAAATGTTAAGTTAGTTACCAAGTGCCCACGGTTAACATATACTTTATCATACTGTTTTGAAACGCTCTTTGTAGCACTGAAATCTCGTGGCCTACCTTACTTACTGTTATACTTAAACTATAGCTCACCAACCTTTGTGTTGACATTTTAAAGCATGTTTTTCTCAGTTGCTTGAGGTTAGCTTCCGCTGTGTACTAGTCGTGCTGTAGACACCCGCTGCTTAGAGTTGTTATCGCATGAACTACTATATTTTGCATTCAAACATTAGTACTTTTGAACTATGACTTGTAACGACCATTGTGGTCACATACACTTATTATTTGCTTCTACTTAGTGAAGCATGCTTTTGGATTGTAAAACATTCAATGTTGGTTTAGACATCACTTTATTATTGAATGCAAACTCTTTTTGAAAATGCATATAGTACTTAACCTTGTAATGATCCTGTTGTTGATGAATCGTACACGATGGTTTTGTACGGGGCATCACATTTGGTATCAGAGCATTGGTTGTAGGGAATTAGGTTGCTTTAGTGAGTCTAAGACCGACCCGAGTAGGATTCACTAATAGGACTAATCTACAACTTGCTAGTTTACGTGTTTCTACTAAACTTACTGCATGCTGTTGCTTACTTTTACTGCTATATGTCGTATGCTACTACATGATTTCACTACTGTATGATATCATTTGCTTTCGATTGCATGCTACTTCTGTACGATTCGTTATTATTGCCATGCTACTTATTGTTATACATGATTTAAACTGTTGGCCTAATACGTGCTTGCTTTATGACTTACTGACATGGAAAATTTATTTTTCCTTGTTCAGATGTCGGATGTACCACCTGCTAGCGTTTTGGGCAGTTTAGACTCTTCAGCTACTCCACCTACCACCGTTGCCAATCCACCGATCCCAGTACGCACGAGTGACCCCGGCGCTTCATCTTCCGGGACTAGCAGCCAACCGCCTGCACCAGTGGCTAATTCTGATGGACACGTGGACCCTACGGAGATTCCAGCTCCGTCTGCTCCCGGACCCTCGGATTCACAGCCCCGCATCGGTGGTGTTGTGATCCCCGCGGAGTTCGGGGAAGGGCCATTCCGTAACCATATGCGCATGCCGTGCCGACGCACTCCAGATGGACGTTTAGTGCCGATTCCGCCAGGCAAACACAGAGAGATGTTGGCCGCCTTCGAACTGCCAGTTCAGCCACCCGTACCACCACCACATGATTCGGATGACTCATCATCCGTCGATTCTTTATCAGATGATTCTTCATCAGACTCCAGTGATGATGAGGACCCTGCTGATATACCTATTCAGGCACCCTCCACCCCGCCGAAGAAGCGATACCGTCCTGATGGCACCGTTATTCCAGGGGTGAATGGAGGTTGTGCTTTCACTGACGCTTTTGGTCGGCGTCGGAGGGTTACTGCCCGTAAGCGGCTTGTGCCGTACCCTGCCGACCCACTCATACGTAAGGCACCTCGTTACGTGCTGACTATTTCTGGAGCCGGGATATCTGCACCCCACTTCATGCGGTCTGCATCACCCACTCCACCTGCACCATCAGCATCACCAGCACCATCTGCTCCACTGGCCCCACCTGCACCACCAGCACCGCCTGTGCCACCAACTCCCACTGTCGAGGAATTGACAAGGGAGGTGGGAACCCTCCGCGCTCGGGTTACTGAGCTCGAGGAGCAGTTGGCTCAGGTTTTAGATATCCTACACCCACCTTCACCGTAGGACCTTTTGTATTAGATTTCATGATGTAACCTAGTTGTAGTTTCATATTTCACTTATGTATTGTACGAACTTATTCAGATGTATGAAACTTATTATTATTAATGAATGGAAACTTTGTGATGTTACTTTTTGCACAAGTGTTCTACTTACGTTACTGTATGGTGTTTTGCGGTACTTGTATCAACTTGCGTTACTTAATTAACATGTGTTGTGCTGTTTACATGTTGGTTGTTATATACTATTATATATTGAATGCTGGATTTTGACTTGAGTCAAAATGTTTGTATAGAACACCATGGCTAACGGTCGATCCACACCTACTGCTGCTCAAATTGAAGAAATGATCCAAGAACGTATAGCTGCAGCCCTAGCAGAAAGAAACCTCCAAGCTTCACCGCCACCACCACCGGTTATCCCACCCGTTCGAAATGGGTGTACTTACAAGGATGTCCAGAGCTGCAAGCCACATAACTTCAGTGGAACTGAGGGACCGGTTAGTCTAACCAGATGGTTCGAGAAACTTGAATCAGTATTCCGAGTTAGCAACTGTTTGGAGGACAGCAAAACCAAATTTTCTTCTTGCACGCTATCTGATGGCGCGCTCACGTGGTGGAACACAATGGCACAGGCACAAGGTATTGATGAGGCGTATGCTACGCCATGGGAAGCATTTAAGTGTGCCATGATTGAGGGGTATTGTCCGAGAACCGAAATCCAAAAGATGGAAATGGAATTCATGCAGTTAAAGGCCGTTGGGAATGACCTTGATGGTTACAATAGGAGATTTTTGGAACTAGCCCTGATGTGTCCCTCAATGGTCACCCCAGAATTCAAGTGAATGGAGAGATACTTCTGGGGACTCCCTAAGAGCATCAAAGGAAATGTCACCTCATCCAAACCCCCAAATGTTCCCGAAGCAATGCGCATGGCGCATACCCTCATGAATCAGATTCTTATTGATTAGCCGGAGAAGGCTAAGTTTGAGGCTGGTAGTAGCGAAAAGCAAAAGTGGGATAATAACAACAACAACAACAACAACAACAACCACCACCACCACCACAACAACAGGGGGAGAACCTATGACCAGACCCCCACTAAGAGGCACAACAATGGTGGAAATCTCAACCCCAACAACAACACCAACTCCAACCCGAACTACAAGGGAACCTTACCACAATGCAAGAGGTGTTACAAACACCACACTGGGTATTGCAATGTTGTCTGCGAGAAGTGCCAACGGTCTGGGCATGTTGGAAAAGACTGCAAGGTCACCACTTTGAATGGGAAGCCGAACACCAATGGGCCGAAGAAGTGCTACGAATGCGGGCAGACGGGCCATTTCAGAAAGGCATGCCCCAACAAGCGAAAAGATGGCAGACCACCCCGTGGTAGAGCTTTTAATGTTAATGCAAGGGACGGCCGAGAAAACCCCAACTTGGCGACAGGTATAATCAAAATCAACAATCTTTTAGCTTATGTCTTGTTTGATACTGGTGCGGATAAAAGTTATGTATGTAGACATTTTTGCGATAAGATTAATTGGTCATTAGTCCCGTTAAAAGAGAGTATGCTTGTCGAGGTCGCCAATGGAAAACTTGAAAAGGTTGACCATATTAGTCGTGGAGCTATTATCAACATAGCCGGTGCAGATTTCGAAATTGATTTGATACCTATCAAACTGGGAAGTTTTGACGTGATCGTTGGTATGGATTGGTTGAGCAAGATAAGAGCCGATGTCATCTGTGGAGATAAAGCTCTTCGCATACCACAAGGAGACGGTGAGCCACTAATCATCTATGGAGAGAGATGTACCTCGAAGTTGAACCTCATTAGTTGCGTGAAAGCGCAAAAGATTATGAAGAAGGGACGTTTTGCTGTCCTAGCACATGTGAAAGCGGTAGAAACTGAGGTGAAGAGCGTGAACGATGTTCGAATTGTGAACAAATTTTCCGATGTCTTCCCAGAGGAATTTCCTGGATTACCGCCGCAGAGAGCAGTAGAGTTTCAGATAGATTTAGTGCCAGGAGCTTCACCTGTAGCTCACGCACCTTATAGACTCGCGTCATCTGAGATGCAAGAATTACAAAGCCAACTACAAGAACTACTTGATCGAGGATTTATCCAACCAAGTTTCTCGCCTTGGGGCGCACCTGTGTTATTTGTGAAGAAGAAGGATGGATCCTTCTGTATGTGTATCGACTACAGTGAACTCAACAAATTGACTATCAAGAATCGGTATCCTCTTCCACGAATTGACGATCTTTTTGATCAACTACAAGGATCGAGTGTCTACTCAAAGATCGATTTGCGATCCGGAAATCACCAGCTGAGGGTGAAAGAAAGTGACGTGATGAAAACTGCATTCAGAACTCGTTATGGTCATTATGAGTTTCTCGTGATGCCATTCGGTTTGACAAATGCACCTGCCGTGTTCAAGGACCTCATGAATCGTGTCTGCAAGCCGTACTTGGATAAGTTTGTTATCGTCTTCAAAGATGATATCCCCATCTACTCTAAGAGCAAAGAAGAGCATGAGCAACACCTCCGACTAGTACTTGAACGCTTGAGACAAGAGCAACTTTACACCAAATTCTCCAAGTGTGAATTTTGGTTGAAGGAAGTCCAGTTTCTGGGTCATGTTGTGAGCGACCAGGGTATCAAAGTTAACCCCGCCAAGATTGAAGCCATCAGCAAGTGGGAGACCCCCACTACTCCGACTCATATTCGCCAATTCCTAGGTCACGCCGGTTATTACCGAAGGTTCATTGAAGGATTTTCGCTGATTGCGCGTCCTTTGACCGTGCTGACTCACAAGGGCAAGAAGTTCATTTGGGAACCCGCACATGAATCAGCATTCCAAACTTTGAAGAAGAAGTTGACCACCGCACCTATCCTATCACTACCAGAGGGCAGTGATGACTTTGTTGTTTATTGTGATGCATCGAAGAGTGGTTTTGGTTGTGTACTGATGCAACGATCAAAGGTTATTTCCTATGCCTCCCGCCAACTGAAGATTCACGAGCGGAACTACACTACGCATGATCTTGAACTTGGAGCCGTTTCCTTTGCGCTCAAATTGTGGAGACATTATTTGTATGGAACTTAGAGTACTATCTTCACTGATCACAAGAATCTCCAGCACATCTACGATCAGAAGCAACTGAATATGAGACAGCGTCGATGGATCGAGACACTCAACGACTACGATTGTGAACTCCGTTATCACCCTGGCAAGGCCAATGTTGTAGCTGACGCTTTAAGCCAAAAGGAGAGGACGACACCTCTTCGTGTTAGGGCTCTGAACATCACCATCCATTCGAACCTCAACAGCCAGATCAGAGTAGCCCAAGATGAGGCTCTCAAGGAGGAGAACATATCTCATGAACATTTGAACATACTTGTCTCTCGATTCGAGGTTAGGGATTCTGGACTCCGATGTTATGCCGGAAGAATTTGGGTACCTTATTATAGAGATCTACGAAACCTGATACTTGATGAAGCACACAAATCAAGATATTCGATTTATCCTAGAGAGGGCAAAATGTACCACGACCTTAAAGAACAATATTGGTGGCCGAATCTCAAGAAGGACGCTGCGACTTATGTTGGTAAGTGTTTAACTTGCTCGAAGGTTAAAGCCGAGCATCAGAGACCTTCTGGTTTACTTCAGCAACATGAAATCCCACAATGGAAGTGGGAAAGGATCACAATGGATTTCATTACTAAGCTACCAAAGACGGTGGGCGGATACGATACTATTTGGGTTATTGTTGACCGCCTTACCAAATCTGCACACTTTCTAGCGATGAAGGAGACGGATACAATGGAAAGACTTTCTCAATTATACATTAAGGAGGTTGTATCACGACATGGTGTACCTTTATCGATCATCTCCGATCGCGATCCCCGTTTTGCCTCTAGATTTTGGCGTTCTTTGCAAGAAGCCATGGGAACTCGTCTTGACATGAGTACTGCTTATCATCCTCAGACTGACGGGTAAAGTGAACAAATGATTCAGACCTTGGAAGACATGTTGCGTGCATGTGTCGTTGATTTTGGAAAGGCTTGGGAAAGACATTTGCCACTCGCCGAATTCTCGTACAACAACAGTTATCACTCGAGCATTAACGCTGCACCTTTTGAAGAATTGTATGGCCGTAAGTGCCGATCTCCTATTTGTTGGGCCGAAGTAGGCGAAAAGCAAATCACCGGACCCGAGGTAGTCTACGAAACCACGGAGAAGATTGCTCAGATTCAAGCTAGACTTAAGACTGCCCGCGATCGTCAAAAGAGTTATGCTGATCTTAAACGTAAGGACTTTGAATTCAATGTTGGTGATCGTGTAATGTTGAAGGTTGCACCTTGGAAAGGTGTGATCCGTTTTGGAAAACGTGGAAAGTTAAAACCACGATACATTGGTCCTTTTGAAATCTTGGAATGTGTTGGACCCGTTGCATACCGTTTGGATCTACCAGCACAATTGAGCTCAGTTCATCCTACCTTCCACGTGTCGAACTTGAAGAAGTGTCTTGCTGCACCTGAACTTATCATACCACTTGAGGAACTTACAATTGACGATAAACTCCACTTTGTGGAAGAACCTGTTGAAATTATGGATCGTGAGATAAAAACTTTGAAACGCAACAAGATTCCGATCGTCCGAGTGTGATGGAATGCCAAACGAGGACCTGAGTTTACTTGGGAGCGAGAGAATCAAATGATGTGGAAGTATCCTCACCTTTTCTCGACTCCTCCATCTACCTCAGCTTAAATTTCGGGACGAAAATTTCTTTAACAGGTGGGTAATGTAATGACCCTGGATTTTCCAACGTTTATTTATTAATAATTGTTATTATTAATACGTGTGAAAACGAATGTATGTTATTACATTTACATGTTGCCATGATTGCCCGAACTTGACTTTTAAGTGCCCGAAACGTCTTTGTGACACGCGAAACTTGCACGAATAATATTTTCAAGTATTATTTACATTCATGATTAATTTTATTAATCATTTTAATTAACTATGGTGATTAGTTAGTTACTTGGGCTTTATTTGAGTTTAATTGTTAATTACGTGAACTTGGGCTTTATTAGTGTTATGGACTTATGACTTTGGGTTTATAAGCCCACCCTACCTTTTAAGTGAACTACTTAGCCCATGTCTTTCAAAGTGTAAGTATCATTTAGTGACATAACTAGCTAGTTGGTTCATTTGGAATCTAGTTAACTCTTAATCCCCATGCAACTACACCTTTTATCCACACTTTTAAGGCTTTACATGCAAGGACCCAAAGAACAAATCCCTCCCCCTTTTGCTCAACCAAACCGTCGGTTTGGGGACACCCATAATGTAGTGACCCGAACTTTTCCATGTTTATATATATTAATTGAGATTGATATTTACATGATTAAATGTTTCCAACATGTTAAGTAATCAAACTTGTTAAGCCTTGATTAATTGAAATATGTTTCATATAGAAAATTGACCACCCAAGTTGATCGGTGATTCACGAACGTTAAAACTTGTAAAAACTATATGATGACATATATATGGATATATATATAGTTAACATGATACTATGATAAGAAAACATATCATAAAGTATATTAACAATGAACTACATATGTAAAAACAAGACTACTAACTTAATGATTTTTAAACGAGACATATATGTAACGATTATCGTTGTAAAGACATTTAATGTATATATATCATATTAAGAGATATTCATACATGATAATATCATGATAATATAATAATTTAAAATCTCATTTGATATTATAAACATTGGGTTAACAACATTTAACAAGATCGTTAACCTAAAGGTTTCAAAACAACACTTACATGTAACGACTAACGATGACTTAACGACTCAGTTAAAATGTATATACATGTAGTGTTTTAATATGTATTTATACACTTTTGAAAGACTTCAATACACTTATCAAAATACTTCTAATTAACAAAAATGCTTACAATTACATCCTCGTTCAGTTTCATCAACAATTTTACTCGTATGCACCCGTATTCGTACTCGTACAATACACAACTTTTAGATGTATGTACTATTGGTATATACACTCCAATGATCAGCTCTTAGCAGCCCATGTGAGTCACCTAACACATGTGGGAACCATCATTTGGCAACTAGCATGAAATATCTCATAAAATTACAAAAATATGAGTAATCATTCATGACTTATTTACATGAAAACAAAATTACATATCCTTTATATCTAATCCATACACCAACGACCAAAAATACCTACAAACACTTTCATTCTTCAATTTTCTTCATCTAATTGATCTCTCTCAAGTTCTATCTTCAAGTTCTAAGTGTTCTTCATAAATTCCAAAAGTTCTAGTTTCATAAAATCAAGAATACTTTCAAGTTTGCTAGCTCACTTCCAATCTTGTAAGATGATCATCCAACCTCAAGAAATCTTTGTTTCTTACAGTAGGTTATCATTCTAATACAAGGTAATAATCATATTCAAACTTTGGTTCAATTTCTATAACTATAACAATCTTATTTCAAGTGATGATCTTACTTGAACTTGTTTTCGTGTCATGATTCTGCTTCAAGAACTTCGAGCCATCCAAGGATCCATTGAAGCTAGATCCATTTTTCTCTTTTCCAGTAGGTTTATCCAAGGAAATTAAGGTAGTAATGATATTCATAACATCATTCGATTCATACATATAAAGCTATCTTATTCGAAGGTTTAAACTTGTAATCACTAGAACATAGTTTAGTTAATTCTAAACTTGTTCGCAAACAAAAGTTAATCCTTCTAACTTGACTTTTAAAATCAACTAAACACATGTTCTATATCTATATGATATGCTAACTTAATGATTTAAAACCTGGAAACACGAAAAACACCGTAAAACCGGATTTACGCCGTCGTAGTAACACCGCGGGCTGTTTTGGGTTAGTTAATTAAAAACTATGATAAACTTTGATTTAAAAGTTGTTATTCTGAGAAAATGATTTTTATTATGAACATGAAACTATATCCAAAAATTATGATTAAACTCAAAGTGGAAGTATGTTTTCTAAAATGGTCATCTAGACGTCGTTCTTTCGACTGAAATGACTACCTTTACAAAAACGACTTGTAACTTATTTTTCCGACTATAAACCTATACTTTTCTGTTTAGATTCATAAAATAGAGTTCAATATAAAACCATAGCAATTTGATTCACTCAAAACGGATTTAAAATGAAGAAGTTATGGGTAAAACAAGATTGGATAATTTTTCTCATTTTAGCTACGTGAAAATTGGTAACAAATCTATTCCAACCATAACTTAATCAACTTGTATTGTATATTATGTAATCTTGAGATACCATAGACACGTATACAATGTTTCGACCTATCATGTCGACACATCTATATATATTTCGGAACAACCATAGACACTCTATATGTGAATGTTGGAGTTAGCTATACAGGGTTGAGGTTGATTCCAAAATATATATAGTTTGAGTTGTGATCAATACTGAGATATGTATACACTGGGTCGTGGATTGATTCAAGATAATATTTATCGATTTATTTCTGTACATCTAACTGTGGACAACTAGTTGTAGGTTACTAACGAGGACAGCTGACTTAATAAACTTAAAACATCAAAATATATTAAAAGTGTTGTAAATATATTTTGAACATACTTTGATATATATGTATATATTGTTATAGGTTCGTGAATCAACCAGTGGCCAAGTCTTACTTCCCGACGAAGTAAAAATCTGTGAAAGTGAGTTATAGTCCCACTTTTAAAATCTAATATTTTTGGGATGAGAATACATGCAGGTTTTATAAATGATTTACAAAATAGACACAAGTACGTGAAACTACATTCTATGGTTGAATTATCGAAATCGAATATGCCCCTTTTTATTAAGTCTGGTAATCTAAGAATTAGGGAACAGACACCCTAATTGATGCGAATCCTAAAGATAGATCTATTGGGCCTAACAAACCCCATCCAAAGTACCGGATGCTTTAGTACTTCGAAATTTATATCATATCCGAAGGGTGTCCCGGAATGATGGGGATATTCTTATATATGCATCTTGTTAATGTCGGTTACCAGGTGTTCACCATATGAATGATTTTTATCTCTATGTATGGGATGTGTATTGAAATATGAAATCTTGTGGTCTATTGTTATGATTTGATATATATAGGTTAAACCTATAACTCACCAACATTTTTGTTGACGTTTAAAGCATGTTTATTCTCAGGTGAATATTAAGAGCTTCCGCTGTTGCATACTAAAATAAGGACAAGATTTGGAGTCCATATTTGTATGATATTGTGTAAAAACTGCATTCAAGAAACTGATTTCGATGTAACATATTTGTATTGTAAACCATTATGTAATGGTCGTGTGTAAACAGGATATTTTAGATTATCATTATTTGATAATCTACGTAAAGCTTTTTAAACCTTTATTTATGAAATAAAGGTTATGGTTTGTTTTAAAAATGAATGCAGTCTTTGAAAAACGTCTCATATAGAGGTCAAAACCTCGCAATGAAATCAATTAATATGGAACGTTTTTAATCAATAAGAACGGGACATTTCAGTTGGTATCCGAGCGTTGGTCTTAGAGAACCAGAATTTTGCATTAGTGTGTCTTATCGAGTTTGTTAGGATGCATTAGTGAGTCTGGACTTCGACCGTGTTTATTTGAAAAATGATTGCTTAACAAATTTTGTTGGAAACTATATATTTTTAACATGTGAATATTATGTGATATATTAATCTCTTAACGCGTTTGATATTATGTGATAGATGTCTACCTCTAGAACAAGTCCCATTGACTCACCTAATAATAATGAAGAGTCAAATGTAAATTGGAATGATTCGTGGACTGATTCACAAGTTCCCGAAGAGGAACCGGAAGAAGAGTCGGAACCGGAAGAAGAATCGGAACCGGAAGAAGAATCGGAACCGGATGAAGAAATAGAACCGGTGGGGGAAATAATAAAATGGTTAAGTAAAAGAAAATCCTCAACCAACCGACCAAGGTTAATTATGGTCAATGGTGTTTCCGCCAAGGAAGCAAAATATTGGGAGGATTACCAATTCTCCGATGAATCGGATTCCGACGAGAATTCCGATGATGTTATAGAAATTACCCCAACTGAATTTAAAAAGGCAAAAGAAAATAATAAGGGAAAGGGCATAAAAATAGAGAAATCTAATTCCAACCCCGATGAACTTTATATGTATCGTCAACGCCCGAAGTCCTTAAGTTGTAACAATGACCCGGGAACCTCTAAACCACCAGGTTTTTCTAAACTAATGTGGACAACGACGGCTCGTATTAGGGGAACATCATATATCCCTAGAAACTTGGCAAAACGAACCAAAACCGAAGAAGAAGAAACGAGCGAGTCGGAATAAGATAGTTGTATTCGTGTGGTGTAATATATGTAATATAGTGTTCTTATGCTTTATGATATATGTAAAAATTGCTTGTATTAATAAGTATTTTTTTATGAATCTAACTCTTGTCTATTTTACAGTTTAAAAACACAAAATGGATAGACAACCCAATATTTTAAGAGACCTACCCGGAGACATGATTGATGAAATCTTGTCTAGAGTCGGCCAGAATTCTTCGGCACAACTATTTAAGGCGAGATCAGTTTGTAAGACATTCGAAGAACGTTCCAAGAATGTCTTGGTTTATAAGAGACTTTCGTTTGAAAGATGGGGGATATCACATTGGGAAACCCATAAGTTACGATGTGTTTACTTTGACGCATATATTGCGGGGAACTCAAATGCTATTTTACGCAACGGGTTAAGAAATTATTTTGACTCAATATATCCGAATATTGGACTTCGTGATTTAGAAAAAGCGGCTAACATGCAACATAAAGAAGCATGTTATGCTTACGGATTAGTAATGTTCGCTTCTCACCAAAGTGAGAACAAGAACATCGGGCTACAACTATTAAACAAAACGTTTCCACAAGTGACGGAGTCGGTAATTGGGGTAAGAAATGAGGTTTTTAGATTATTACGGGACTGTTGGACATTACGTAACCCTCATCCCTTTGATGACGTTACAACACGCTGTCTTATCAACGACCATAACGGTTATGTTGCACAAGACCAAGGATGGGAAGTAGTCCTAGTAAAACCAGAATGCATGACTTGTTTCTGGACGTATGAATTACGTGTCTTTATTGCCTTTGCTGAACGACTTGTGTACTAGCTAGAATTGTCTTCACAACTATCTTGTATCAAAGTTATTGTGTGCTATATTTCATGCTTTATGTAAAATAAGCGGTATTGTAAGTTTGTAAAATATTGTATAAAAGTTTGAACGCGAAATATTATTATAATCAGTTTTTCATATAGAATTGTAGTAGTTGAATTGTATATTAGCTACTAAGTATGAACTTAACGGGTAGGTACTACCCGAATTTAAACTTATAAAACGCTAATATGAAGAAAAAGCTTTTATAAATGAGTTCATATTATGCTACGAAATACTATTAACTACTCTTAATATTCTGTATGATTAACTTGTTCCATTTAACTATTTTGAAGGAAATGGCACCGACTACTCGACACACCGTGAATATGAATGAAGAGGAATTCCGTACTTTTCTAGCTTCAAACATAGCCGCAGTACAGGCTGCGCTACATACCAACAATAACCTTGGATCTAGCAGTACAGGAAATCGTGTAGGATGCACCTACAAAGAATTCACTGCCTGCAAACCTTTGGAATTTGATGGAACCGAAGGACCGATCGGATTGAAACGGTGGACCGAGAAGGTTGAATCGGTGTTTGCCATAAGTAAGTGTACTGAAGAGGACAAAGTAAAGTACGCTACGCATACCTTCACAGGTTCTGCGTTAACATGGTGGAATACCTATCTAGAGCAAGTGGGACAAGACGATGCGTACGCACTACCGTGGTCAGCATTCAAGCACTTGATGAACAAGAAGTACCGTCCCAGAACCGAGGTCAATAAGCTCAAGACAGAACTTAGAGGGTTACGAACCCAAGGATTTGATATTACCACGTACGAAAGACGATTCACAGAATTGTGCCTATTGTGTCCGGGAGCATTCGAAGATGAGGAAGAGAAGATCGACACGTTTGTGAAAGGATTACCGGAAAGAATCCAAGAAGATATAAGTTCACACGAGCCCGCCTCCATACAACAGGCATGTAGAATGGCTCACAAACTCGTGAACCAGATTGAAGAAAGAATTAAAGAACAGACTGCTGAAGAGGCCAATGTGAAGCAAGTCAAAAGAAAGTGGGAGGAAAACGGTGATAAGAATCACCAATACAACAACAACAACAATTACAACAATAATCGCAACAATTATCCCAGGAATCGCAACATCAATCGCAACTACAACAAACGGCCCAACAACAACAACAACAACAACAACAGCAACTACAACAATCATCCCAACAACAATAATAACCGCAACAACAACAACAATCAGAAGCAGCTATGCCAAAGGTGTGAAAAGAATCACTCGGGGTTCTGCACCAAATTTTGCAACAAGTGTAAAAGAAATGGTCATAGCGCGGCGAAGTGTGAGGTCTACGGACCAGGGGTTAATAGAACGAAAGGAACAAATGGTGTCGGAACGAGTAATGGCAGAGCAAGTAGTGTCGGAGCAAGTTATGCCAATGTAGTTTGTTATAAATGTGGAAAACCAGGCCACATTATTAGAAATTGCCCGAACCAGGAGAACACGAATGGACAAGGCCGTGGAAGAGTTTTCAATATTAATGCGGCAGAGGCACAGGAAGACCCGGAGCTTGTTACGGGTACGTTTCTTATTGACAATAAATCTGCTTACGTTTTATTTGATTCGGGTGCGGATAGAAGCTATATGAGTAGAGATTTTTGTGCTAAATTAAGTTGTCCATTGACGCCTTTGGATAGTAAATTTTTACTCGAATTAGTAAATGGTAAATTAATTTCAGCAGATAATATATGTCGGAATCGAGAAATTAAACTGGTTAGCGAAACATTTAAGATTGATTTGATACCAGTAGAGTTAGGGAGTTTTGATGTGATAATCGGTATGGACTGGTTGAAAGAAGTGAAAGCGGAGATCGTTTGTTACAAAAATGCAATTCGCATTATACGAGAAAAAGGAAAACCCTTAATGGTGTACGGAGAAAAGGGCAACACGAAGCTACATCTTATTAGTAATTTGAAGGCACAAAAACTAATAAGAAAAGGTTGCTATGCTGTTCTAGCACACGTCGAGAAAGTACAAACTGAAGAAAAGAGCATCAATGATGTTCCCGTCGCAAAAGAATTTCCTGATGTATTTCCGAAAGAATTACCGGGATTACCCCCACATCGATCCGTTGAATTTCAAATAGATCTTGTACCAGGAGCTGCACCAATAGCTCGTGCTCCTTACAGACTCGCACCCAGCGAGATGAAAGAACTACAAAGCCAATTACAAGAACTTTTAGAGCATGGTTTCATTCGACCAAGCACATCACCGTGGGGAGCTCCTGTTTTGTTTGTCAAGAAGAAAGATGGTACATTCAGGTTGTGTATCGACTACCGAGAGTTGAACAAACTTACCATCAAGAACCGCTACCCACTACCGAGAATCGATGACTTATTTGATCAACTAAAAGGCTCGTCTGTTTATTCAAAGATTGACTTACGTTTCGGGTATCATCAAATGCGGGTGAAAGAAGATGATATTCCAAAGACTGCTTTCAGAACACGTTACGGTCATTACGAGTTTATGGTCATGCCGTTTGGTTTAACTAATGCACCAGCTGTGTTCATGGACCTTATGAACCGAGTGTGTGGACCATATCTTGACAAGTTTGTCATTGTTTTCATTGATGACATACTTATTTACTCAAAGAATGACCAAGAACACGGTGAACATTTGAGAAAGGTGTTAGAAGTATTGAGGAAGGAAGAATTGTACGCTAAGTTTTCAAAGTGTGCATTTTGGTTGGAAGAAGTTCAATTCCTCGGTCACATAGTGAACAAAGAAGGTATTAAGGTGGATCCGGCAAAGATAGAAACTGTTGAAAAGTGGGAAACCCCGAAAACTCCGAAACACATACGCCAGTTTTTAGGACTAGCTGGTTACTACAGAAGGTTCATCCAAGACTTTTCCAGAATAGCAAAACCCTTGACTGCATTAACGCATAAAGGGAAGAAATTTGAATGGAATGATGAACAAGAGAAAGCGTTTCAGTTATTGAAGAAAAAGCTAACTACGGCACCTATATTGTCATTGCCTGAAGGGAATGATGATTTTGTGATTTATTGTGATGCATCAAAGCAAGGTCTCGGTTGTGTATTAATGCAACGAACGAAGGTGATTGCTTATGCGTCTAGACAATTAAGATTCACGAACAAAATTATACGACGCATGATTTGGAATTAGGCGCGGTTGTTTTTGCATTAAAGACTTGGAGGCACTACTTATATGGGGTCAAAAGTATTATATATACCGACCACAAAAGTCTTCAACACATATTTAATCAGAAACAACTGAATATGAGGCAGCGTAGGTGGATTGAATTATTGAATGATTACGACTTTGAGATTCGTTACCACCCGGGGAAGGCAAATGTGGTAGCCGATGCCTTGAGCAGGAAGGACAGAGAACCCATTCGAGTAAAATCTATGAATATAATGATTCATAATAACATTACTACTCAAATAAAGGAGGCGCAACAAGGAGTTTTAAAAGAGGGAAATTTAAAGGATGAAATACCCAAAGGATCGGAGAAGCATCTTAATATTCGGGAAGACGGAACCCGGTATAGGGCTGAAAAGATTTGGGTACCAAAATTTGGAGATATGAGAGAAATGGTACTTAGAGAAGCTCATAAAACCAGATACTCAATACATCCTGGAACGGGGAAGATGTACAAGGATCTCAAGAAACATTTTTGGTGGCCGGGTATGAAAGCCAATGTTGCTAAATATGTAGGAGAATGTTTGACGTGTTCTAAGGTCAAATCTGAGCATCAGAAACCATCAGGTCTACTTCAACAACCCGAAATCCCGGAATGGAAATGGGAAAACATTACCATGGATTTCATCACTAAATTGCCAAGGACTGCAAGTGGTTTTGATACTATTTGGGTAATAGTTGACCGTCTCACCAAATCAGCACACTTCTTGCCAATAAGAGAAGATGACAAGATGGAGAAGTTAGCACGACTGTATTTGAAGGAAGTCATCTCCAGACATGGAATACCATTCTCTATTATCTCTGATAGGGATGGCAGATTTATTTCAAGATTCTGGCAGACATTACAGCAAGCATTAGGAACTCGTCTAGACATGAGTACTGCCTATCATCCACAAACTGATGGGCAGAGCGAAAGGACGATACAAACGCTTGAAGACATGCTACGAGCATGTGTTATTGATTTCGGAAGCAGTTGGGATCGACATCTACCGTTAGCAGAATTTTCCTACAACAACAGCTACCATTCAAGCATTGAGATGGCGCCGTTTGAAGCACTTTATGGTAGAAAGTGCAGGTCTTCGATTTGTTGGAGTGAAGTGGGGGATAGACAGATTACGGGTCCGGAGATTATACAAGAAACTACCGAGAAGATCATCCAAATTCAACAACGGTTGAAAACCGCCCAAAGTCGACAAAAGAGCTACGCTGACATTAAAAGAAAAGATATAGAATTTGAAATTGGAGAGATGGTCATGCTTAAAGTTGCACCTTGGAAAGGCGTTGTTCGATTTGGTAAACGAGGGAAATTAAATCCAAGGTATATTGGACCATTCATGATTATTGATCGTGTCGGACCAGTAGCTTACCGACTAGAGTTACCTCAACAACTCGCGGCTGTACATAACACTTTCCACGTCTCGAATTTAAAGAAATGTTTTGCTAAAGAAGATCTCACTATTCCGTTAGATGAAATCCAAATCAACGAAAAACTTCAATTCATCGAAGAACCCGTCGAAATAATGGATCGTGAGGTTAAAAGACTTAAGCAAAACAAGATACCAATTGTTAAGGTTCGATGGAATGCTCGTAGAGGACCCGAGTTCACCTGAGAGCGTGAAGATCAGATGAAGAAGAAATACCCGCATCTATTTCCAGAAGATTCGTCAACACCTTCAACAGCTTAAAATTTCGGGACGAAATTTATTTAACGGGTAGGTACTGTAGTGACCCGAACTTTTCCATGTTTATATATATTAATTGAGATTGATATTTACATGATTAAATGTTTCCAACATGTTAAGTAATCAAACTTGTTAAGCCTTGATTAATTGAAATATGTTTCATATAGAAAATTGACCACCCAAGTTGATCGGTGATTCACGAACGTTAAAACTTGTAAAAACTATATGATGACATATATATGGATATATATATAGTTAACATGATACTTTGATAAGAAAACATATCATAAAGTATATTAACAATGAACTACATATGTAAAAACAAGACTACTAACTTAATGATTTTTAAACGAGACATATATGTAACGATTATCGTTGTAAAGACATTTAATGTATATATATCATATTAAGAGATATTCATACATGATAATATCATGATAATATAATAATTTAAAATCTCATTTGATATTATAAACATTGGGTTAACAACATTTAACAAGATCGTTAACCTAAAGGTTTCAAAACAACACTTACATGTAACGACTAACGATGACTTAACGACTCAGTTAAAATGTATATACATGTAGTGTTTTAATATGTATTTATACACTTTTGAAAGACTTCAATACACTTATCAAAATACTTCTACTTAACAAAAATGCTTACAATTACATCCTCGTTCAGTTTCATCAACAATTTTACTCGTATGCACCCGTATTCGTACTCGTACAATACACAACTTTTAGATGTATGTACTATTGGTATATACACTCCAATGATCAGCTCTTAGCAGCCCATGTGAGTCACCTAACACATGTGGGAACCATCATTTGGCAACTAGCATGAAATATCTCATAAAATTACAAAAATATGAGTAATCATTCATGACTTATTTACATGAAAACAAAATTACATATCCTTTATATCTAATCCATACACCAACGACCAAAAATACCTACAAACACTTTCATTCTTCAATTTTCTTCATCTAATTGATCTCTCTCAAGTTCTATCTTCAAGTTCTAAGTGTTCTTCATAAATTCCAAAAGTTCTAGTTTCATAAAATCAAGAATACTTTCAAGTTTGCTAGCTCACTTCCAATCTTGTAAGGTGATCATCCAACCTCAAGAAATCTTTGTTTCTTACAGTAGGTTATCATTCTAATACAAGGTAATAATCATATTCAAACTTTGGTTCAATTTCTATAACTATAACAATCTTATTTCAAGTGATGATCTTACTTGAACTTGTTTTCGTGTCATGATTCTGCTTCAAGAACTTCGAGCCATCCAAGGATCCATTGAAGCTAGATCCATTTTTCTCTTTTCCAGTAGGTTTATCCAAGGTAATTAAGGTAGTAATGATGTTCATAACATCATTCGATTCATACATATAAAGCTATCTTTTTCGAAGGTTTAAACTTGTAATCACTAGAACATAGTTTAGTTAATTCTAAACTTGTTCGCAAACAAAAGTTAATCCTTCTAACTTGACTTTTAAAATCAACTAAACACATGTTCTATATCTATATGATATGCTAACTTAATGATTTAAAACCTGGAAACACGAAAAACACCGTAAAACCGGATTTACGCCGTCGTAGTAACACCGCGGGCTGTTTTGGGTTAGTTAATTAAAAACTATGATAAACTTTGATTTAAAAGTTATTATTCTGAGAAAATGATTTTTATTATGAACATGAAACTATATCCAAAAATTATGATTAAACTCAAAGTGGAAGTATGTTTTCTAAAATGGTCATCTAGACGTCGTTCTTTCGACTGAAATGACTACCTTTACAAAAACGACTTGTAACTTATTTTTCCGACTATAAACCTATACTTTTCTGTTTAGATTCATAAAATAGAGTTCAATATGAAACCATAGCAATTTGATTCACTCAAAACGGATTTAAAATGAAGAAGTTATGGGTAAAACAAGATTGGATAATTTTTCTCATTTAAGCTACGTGAAAATTGGTAACAAATCTATTCCAACCATAACTTAATCAACTTGTATTGTATATTATGTAATCTTGAGATACCATAGACACGTATACAATGTTTCGACCTATCATGTCGACACATCTATATATATTTCGGAACAACCATAGACACTCTATATGTGAATGTTGGAGTTAGCTATACAGGGTTGAGGTTGATTCCAAAATATATATAGTTTGAGTTGTGATCAATACTGAGATATGTATACACTGGGTCGTGGATTGATTCAAGATAATATTTATCGATTTATTTCTGTACATCTAACTGTGGACAACTAGTTGTAGGTTACTAACGAGGACAGCTGACTTAATAAACTTAAAACATCAAAATATATTAAAAGTGTTGTAAATATATTTTGAACATACTTTGATATATATGTATATATTGTTATAGGTTCGTGAATCAACCAGTGGCCAAGTCTTACTTCCCGACGAAGTAAAAATCTGTGAAAGTGAGTTATAGTCCCACTTTTAAAATCTAATATTTTTGGGATGAGAATACATGCAGGTTTTATAAATGATTTACAAAATAGACACAAGTACGTGAAACTACATTCTATGGTTGAATTATCGAAATCGAATATGCCCCTTTTTATTAAGTCTGGTAATCTAAGAATTAGGGAACAGACACCCTAATTGACGCGAATCCTAAAGATAGATCTATTGGGCCTAACAAACCCCATCCAAAGTACCGGATGCTTTAGTACTTCGAAATTTATATCATATCCGAAGGGTGTCCCGGAATGATGGGGATATTCTTATATATGCATCTTGTTAATGTCGGTTACCAGGTGTTCACCATATGAATGATTTTTATCTCTATGTATGGGATGTGTATTGAAATATGAAATCTTGTGGTCTATTGTTATGATTTGATATATATATAGGTTAAACCTATAACTCACCAACATTTTTGTTGACGTTTAAAGCATGTTTATTCTCAGGTGAATATTAAGAGCTTCCGCTGTTGCATACTAAAATAAGGACAAGATTTGGAGTCCATATTTGTATGATATTGTGTAAAAACTGCATTCAAGAAACTGATTTCGATGTAACATATTTGTATTGTAAACCATTATGTAATGGTCGTGTGTAAACAGGATATTTTAGATTATCATTATTTGATAATCTACGTAAAGCTTTTTAAACCTTTATTTATGAAATAAAGGTTATGGTTTGTTTTAAAAATGAATGCAGTCTTTGAAAAACGTCTCATATAGAGGTCAAAACCTCGCAACGAAATCAATTAATATGGAACGTTTTTAATCAATAAGAACGGGACATTTCACATAAGGGGTTTGATTTCATTTTTTTTTCTCATAACTCTCACACTTGTATACTCTCTCAAAAACACACACAAGACTTGCTTCCATTTTTCCTCTCTTTTCTCTCTAGTTGTTGTAAGTAACTTGAACAACTTCTTCTTCTTTTCTTCTTGCTTAAAACCGAAACTAGAACACCCTTTAATCATCATCATCACTTGTTCTTTGATTATTGTTTTGTTACTTGTTGTAGTTGTTACTTACTTATAGTTATTACTTACCTAGTTTCAAGAATCAACTTACCAGTTTCATTCTTCTTTATCTTGTATTTTCAAGAACACAAGAACTAAACTTACTAGTTTATGTTCTACATATATTGTTTCAAAAGTTTGTAAGTTCATGTGTTGAAAGCATACTTGTGATTCATGAAATAAACTTTAAATTTTACTTTCCTTAAAGATCAAGCTTAGGCTTGAATCTTTAAAGTATGCAAACCATGAACTTAATTACTTGTTTACTTAGCTATTTACTTCATTTACTTGCACTTTAATTTCATGATTTATGTTATTATTGGTCAAGTGTTACTAGTTAACCTTGATCTCATTTCTCTTGAACTAAAAGTTAACTTAAAAGTTCAAGAACATGTAAATAAGTTTTCTTTAAATATAACTTTGTATACTTATGCTTGATCTAGACTTTTGAGTCTTGGATCTTCAAGATCTAACTAAGAACTATGTTCTACATCTTAAGATCTTGATTAGTTAGTTTACTTTCAAGTTTGTAACTTGTTATTAGTTTAGTGACATAACTAGCTAGTTGGTTCATTTGGAATCTAGTTAACTCTTAATCCCCATGCAACTACACCTTTTATCCACACTTTTAAGGCTTTACATGCAAGGACCCAAAGAACAAATCCCTCCCCCTTTTGCTCAACCAAACCGTCAGTTTGGGGACACCCATAAGGGGTTTGATTTCATTTTTTTCTCATAACTCTCACACTTGTATGCTCTCTCAAAAACACACACAAGACTTGCTTCCATTTTTCCTCTCTTTTCTCTCTAGTTGTTGTAAGTAACTTGAACAACTTCTTCTTCTTTTCTTCTTGCTTAAAACCGAAACTAGAACACCCTTTAATCATCATCATCACTTGTTCTTTGATTATTGTTTTGTTACTTGTTGTAGTTGTTACTTACTTATAGTTATTACTTACCTAGTTTCAAGAATCAACTTACTAGTTTCATTCTTCTTTATCTTGTATTTTCAAGAACACAAGAACTAAACTTACTAGTTTATGTTCTACATATATTGTTTCAAAAGTTTGTAAGTTCATGTGTTGAAAGCATACTTGTGATTCATGAAATAAACTTTAAAGTTTACTTTCCTTAAAGATCAAGCTTAGGCTTGAATTTTTAAAGTATGCAAACCATGAACTTAATTACTTGTTTACTTAGCTGTTTACTTCATTTACTTGCACTTTAATTTCATGATTTATGTTATTATTGGTCAAGTGTTACTAGTTAACCTTGATCTCATTTCTCTTGAACTAAAAGTTAACTTAAAAGTTCAAGAACATGTAAATAAGTTTTTTTTTAAATATAACTTTGTATACTTATGCTTGATCTAGACTTTTGAGTCTTGGATCTTCAAGATCTAACTAAGAACTATGTTCTATATCTTAAGATCTTGATTAGTTAATTTACTTTCAATTTTGTAACTTGTTATTAGTTTTAAAGTTCATGTATGTGTTAGATCTAAGACTTTGATGTAACTTTGGTTCATCAAAACACTTACAACTCTTAAGTGAAGTTGTGCTACATGTCTTGGACTTGCACAAGGGTAATGATGGTCAAAACTTGGTAAATATGATGTAAATACATCAATGAGTTGTTCACTTGAAGCTATAGGCATCAAGGATGAGAACCATGATGAACATCAACCACCAAACCCACCGGAACCCATTATTTTTCTGCGTACTGTTCTCTGCCTACTGTTCAGCTGTTTCTGTAACAGACCAATAGACCTGGGCGGTTGTGATTATGATTTTCAAATAGATCTTTTCGAGTAGATAACTTTTCATATAGGACTCGTCTTAATCCGAGTTACGGTTTAGGATTTATGGCCCTCCGATCGTCACTATGTCCTTTAACGTTGTGCAGAAATTTCTGACCTACTCGCACTTAGACCGTCACCACGGTCAAACGAAGACGAGTTTGATTCTGTAAATTTTACCACACTTAAAGGACTCATATACGGAGCCATGTCCACTGGTCTCACCTTAATTCAGTAAGGGTAGAGGCCGTGGTGACTGATCGAAGTCAGCCTTTGTTTTAAACTACTTTCATAAACGAAACCTACTTTACGTCTTTTGTTTGATGATGAATGATGATGACCTTTATGACCTTAAATACATACTTTTAAACCTATTAAGATGTTTTACTGACTTAGTACTATTTGCCTTAGGGTGAGGACCTTCGGACCGATTACTTGCACACCTTTTCCGAACCGACTTTACGACTACATTATCATTGTGAGTTATAGCATTCCCTTTTTACTTTAACTTATTTTGGGAACTGAGAATACATGATGATTTTATGTTTTACATACTAGGCACGAGTACTTAAACTTATATATGTGTGGGTTATATAACGGCAGAAACATTCCCTTTAGCTCGGTAACGTTTAGTCATTGGTTTTTGAACCGGTGAACGCGA
Source organism: Rutidosis leptorrhynchoides (assembly GCF_046630445.1). Lineage (NCBI taxonomy): Eukaryota > Viridiplantae > Streptophyta > Magnoliopsida > Asterales > Asteraceae > Rutidosis > Rutidosis leptorrhynchoides. Next base: position 376,886,201 of record NC_092343.1, on the reverse strand, counting down.
ATCTTAGATATGGATCCATAGGGTTTGACATCCCCACTCAGGCTAGTAGCGCTAGCATTTAATGATTGTTTAATACTTCGTAGACATACGCACTTGCCAAGTGTACTTTCAGGGGGTATAAACGTTAAGTTAGTTACCAAGTGCCCACGGTTAACATATACTTTATCATACTGTTTTGAAAAGCTCTTTGTAGCACTGAAATCTTGTGGCCTACCTTACTTACTGTTATACTTAAACTATAGCTCACCAACCTTTGTGTTGACGTTTTAAAGCATGTTTTTCTCAGGTGCTTGAGGTTAGCTTCCGCTGTGTACTAGTCGTGCTGTAGACACCCGCTGCTTAGAGTTGTTATCGCATGAACTACTATATTTTGCATTCAAACATTAGTACTTTTGAACTATGACTTGTAATGACCATTGTGGTCACATACACTTATTATTTGCTTCTACTTTGTGAAGCATGCTTTTGGATTGTAAAACATTCGATGTTGGTTTAGACATCACTTTATTATTGAATGCAAACTCTTTTTGAAAATGCATATAGTACTTAACCTTGTAATGATCCTGTTGTTGATGATTCCTACACGATGGTTTTGTACGGGGCATCACAATAACTTCTAATTCGTTCATCGAAACCATTCGATATCTAAAGGAAAAGTTCTTAATTTTTCGCTAGCTTTCCAAGGACATGCATATCTTATACCTTATCTCAACCGCAAATGTAACTAATTCAATATTCAACCTAACCTGTCTAAGGGCAATATCAAAAGTACAAGCATGCATAATCCTAAATACTCGAGCACTAGTCAGGGATACACTATTAGTATGTAAAAGTTAAATTATGAGTACTCACGTATCAATATTGAGATTCAATATTGCAGGAAAGGTACGTAGATGCAACGGAAATGATAAACACTATATTGACCTCACGAGCATACCCATGAACCATACTCAATCACCTCCATAGCTATAACCAATAATTTCCTTAATCCTATCCTACTCGAAAAACAATTTTGAAATCACTCGGACAGCACTCCGTCGTAATATTTTATGTATAATAATAATATCTTGAAATAATACGGAGTAAATATATATATGTAAATCGATTTAGAGAGTTTAGAGAAAAATATTTTCAAGTTTCTATGAAATAATGAAACCTATTGAATTCTATTTATAATAGATTTTTGAATTATTAAAGTGAATTATTAAAGTATGAATTATTAAATTGAATTATTAAAGTATGAATTATTAAAGTAAATTATTAAAGTGAATTATTAAAGTATGAATTATTAAAGTGAATTATTAAAGTATGAATTATTAAAGTGAATTATTAAAGTATGAATTATTAAAGTGAATTATTAAAGTTAAAGTAAAGTAAAAATAAAGTAAAGGTAAAGGTTAAGTATAGTAAAAGTATAACACTATGTACGTATAATACGCGTATAAATATATATAATATTAATTTAAATTGTTATATATATTTAATAAAATAAAATATAAATATTGTTATCTTTATCATACTAGTTAAGTAATGAGTTGTCAAAAGTGGTTCTGGATATTTATAAAAGTTATATACGTTTTAATAATAAAGTTCTTTTTAAACTGAAAACGTTTTTTTACGTTTGAAACTAAATAGATCAATCGAGTCTTTATGAGATTCAATCTTCCACTATCCTTTGTCTAGTTCTCAATGATTGATAATTTGTTCTTATTTATAAATCACTTTACCATTTTCCGAATATTGTTAAAATGGAAAGATTTCTCAAATCAACGTGGGCCTTTCTACAGAGACTTGTAATCATAATTCAATATATCTGATAATTCAATCATTTGATCTTATCTTCTAATTCCACTGATAAACATTTTGAAACAGATACAATCATATAAAGTATTTAATCTAATATTTTGTTTACGTTTCAAGTTATAATATATATACACATATACATATATAATCATATTCGTTCAATGGTTCGTGAATCGTTGGAACTTGGTCGAGGTTGAATGAATGTATGAACATAGTTTAAAATTCTTACAATTTAACTTAACAAATATTGCTTATAGTGTCGGAAACATATAAAGATTAAAGTTTAAATTTGGTTGGAAATTTCCGGGTCGTCACATATAACTTATTAATTATATCATTTTTATATTAATAATATATTTAGGTTTCATATATTCGTTTTATATATGTAAAAAAAATACTTTGTTATGTTGTATGTGTTAAATATATTTATGTACATATATTTCATTTGTTTATCAAAACCGTAGTTCTAATTATACTAAGTTAATATTAGTAAAGATAAAAATAGTGATAATAACGTTAATAATATACTTATGTTAATAATAATAGTTCTACTATATATATAAAATGATAATAATATTAATATTTATGAAAGTACCAATAAATCGTAACATTTTTATGATAATATTACCAATGTTAATCATAATCATAATATTTATAATAATACTAAAATCGTACGATTAATAATATTAATATTACTTGTAACAATACAAATGATAATATTAATATTATTATTACTTAATAATAATACTAGTGATAATGATAATAATAGTAGTCATAATTGTAATTTTTAATTGTGTTAGTAATAATAAATGATAACTTTTATTAGTAATAATGATAATAATAATAATAACTAATATTAACAATAATATTAACAATAATAATAATACTTATAATAATAATAATGTTAATACTAATAATTTCTAAATAATAATGCTAATAATAATAATAATAATAACAATAATACTTGAATTAATAACAATAATTAATAATAATAATAATAATAATAATTTTAATAATAATACTAAATACTAATAATCTTAATGATATTAATGATAATACTTATAATAATATTAGTAGTAGTAATAATAATAATAATAATAATAATAATAATAATAATAATAATAATAATAATAATACTAATAATAACAATAATAATAATAATATTACTAATAATAAAAATGCTACCTTTAAAGATTTTCTTAAAAAAAATGGCGTGAACCAGAACCCGAGACCTCTGGCTCACACAAACCAACCCCCAACCAGCTGCTCTACTTGTTTTTCCTGATTAATACCTCGACCCATTAATATATAACCCGTATTACACGTATTTCCTATTTCATCTTCTTCAAGATTCCTAGCCGACCCAGAGTTAACCAAACGAAAATCATAGCCGGTACATTACATAGTGAATTTTAAACAAAAACGTTCTTCAGAGAGTGTTAACATTAATTTAAAATAGGAAAGAAAAAAAAAATATCAAGCTTTTACAGAAAAAAAATATCACGATGAACACTCAAACATTGTTTTTGAAATTCACAAGGTTTTAGCTCATTCTTCCAACATAAAATAGATTGTAAATGACTCATAGAAACTCTATAAATTCTCAATTGATTCTGAAATATCAAACAGAATCTGAATTTTAAGATGAACAAGATGTTTGACTTTTTAATAGTTGCGGTTTGACTCCAAAATATGAGATCAAAAGGAAGAATTGGAAATTGAAACGTTGCAGATAGTTCAAGTAAGAGAATCCTAACAAAACTACAATTTTAGATTTTGAAAATTTATACTAATTTGAGCTAATTTTTAAAAACTATCAAGAACAGGGACGGTTTTTGTTTTCCTTCAATTTTTGTTTGATTTTGGATAATAACAAAAATGGGTTAAGGTGTAAATGATAATACTGTTTATTTTAGAATGATTGTAGTAGAATTTCAAAGAGAACCAATTTGTTTTATTGCAGTTGAAAGGGTCAATTATATTCGTTTGTATCAGACAAAAACGGAGATAAAAGTTTGACACCGATTGTTAACAAATTTTGTTGTGTATCACAGATTATATTCGATATGTAACTAGTGTAGAGACAACATACAAAATCAATAACAGTCTGATTATGATGGGGAACTAAATTGTATCCATTTTCTGTTTTTATAATAATAATATTATTAATTAATAGATATATTAGTAATAAATAATTCTAATTAATAATAATTATATTATTATTATTATTATTGATAAAATATAAATAATAATACATAAAAAAATAATGCTGATAATAATGTGATGGTATTATCATTAATGATAAATTTAATAAGTTTAATAATACTTAATAATAATTATTAATAATGATATTAATAATAAAAAAAAATAATAATGATACTAATAATAATACTAATTACAATAATATTAATGATAATAATAATATTAATAATATAATGATTTATATATATCAAATCTCATAATTATATGTTAAAATAACATTATTAGTAATACTAATATTTATATGAAAGTAATAATAATATTAATATGACATCTATATTTTTAATTTGGAATTACGTTTAATCTATTAATATCACAAATTATTAATCATGTATTATTTAATAACAACATATAATATCTATACCTTTGATATATATTCCTATATATACATATCATAATAATTATTTATAGGAATCACATATATTTATATATAGTTTTATTTTAATATTCACTTATAATTTTGTATTTCATTTTACATACCTTATCTAAGTTATCAAATTCTATCTTATTATTTTAACTTATTATATATACCTATATTTATATTTGTATACCTATTTATTTACAAATATTTGTTCGTGAATCGTCGGGAATAGTCAAGGTTGATTGAATGTATTGAAACAGTTCAACAATTTTGATACTCAACATTACAGACTTTGCTTATCGTGTCGAACTCATATAAAGATTAAATTTAAATTTGGTCAGAAATTTCCGGGTCATCACACTGGCTACCTGCTGTATCTATTGGCTATTCGAAATGTGGACAAAATTAGAAAAGTCTATTAATTTGATAACTTATATAATTTTTATCTTTATAACCAATAGGATATTCAGTGAATGCACCGAGTAAAAAGTTCACCACCTTTCATACGTTCACCACCTGTAACTCGATCAAGACATCTAACCAATATTGTTGCCGTTGATTTTTCTTTAGAATCATCATCTAGTCGAACGAGTACTCCAATTCAAATTTCCGATAATCCATTTTTTGGACCCGAATTCACAATTGAGAACCCAGAGGATATTCAAGGACAATTCAGAGATCCTGAACCACTAATCATTCCTCCTGAACCACAAATTACTCATCCAAAGATTGTCGAGGAAGAAACCATTAAATCAGAATCCTCTAGTGATTCAGATTCAACAAATTCAATCATGAAAAATCAGGAACCTCTAAGTATGGAGGATCGAATGAAAGCTACACGCACTGGCCAATGTCATGCCATTACTCAACCAGATATTAATGCGCCAGATTATGAAATCAAAGGACAAATCCTACACATGGTAACTAATCAATGCCAATTTAGTGTTACGCCAAAACAAGATCCAAACGAACATCTTCGAACCTTTAATAGGATCTGTACTCTATTTAAAATCAGAGAAGTTGAGGATAAACAGATCTATCTCATTTTATTTCCCTGGACTTTAAAGGGGGAAGCCAAAGATTGGTTAGAATCGTTATCCGAAGGAGCGATTGATACATGGGATGTTTTAGTTGAGAAATTTCTTAAAAGATTCTTTCCGGCATCTAAAGCCATAAGACTTTAAGGAGAAATTATTACGTTCACGCAGAAGCCAAATGAAACATTATATGAGGCGTGGAAAAGATTCCAAAAGTTGTTGAGAGGATGTCCTCAACGCGGTTTAGACACTTATCAAATAGTACAAACATTCTACCAAGGATGCGACATTGCTACACGAAAAGACATCGACACAGCAGCTGGTGGATCCATTATAAAGAAAACTGCAACTGAAGCTCACAAAATTATTGATAACACAGCCTCTCACTCACATGAGTGACATTAAGAAAAAGATATTTTTCGTTCATCTAAAGCAGCTAGAGCCGATTCTAGCCATGACTTTGATTCCATTTCCGCAAAGTTAGATGCTTTCGAGAGACGAATAGAAAGGATGACTAAAGATATTCATGCAATACACATTAGTTGTGAGTAATGTGGAGGACCACATTTGACAAAAGATTGTCTCAGTATTGAACAAACAATGGAACAAAGAGAGAATGTTTCATATATAAACCAAAGGCCTGGAAATAATTATCAAAATAATTATCAACCGCCAAGACCAAACTATAATCAAAATCAGAATTATAACCGAAGTGTTCCATACAACAACCAACAAGGTCCTAGCAATCAACAAGTATCTAATAATACTTACAACCAGCAAAGACCTTTTTTCCAAATAAACCACCACAAACCGATGATAAAAAGCCAAATTTAGAAGATATGATGTCGAAACTAGTTGAATCTCAAACGCAGTTTTTCACATCTCAGAAACAAACTAATGAACAAAATGCTCAAGCATTTAGAAATCAACAAGCTTCTATACAAAATCTGGAACAAGAAGTAAGCAACCTAGCAAGGTTAATTCGAGAAAGAAAATCGGGGAGTTGATGTATGCGATCGAGACCTTTATTTATGAACGGATTTGAGTTGTTTTGTTACACGAATTGATTTATTGTATATGTGGTATTTTATTGATTTCAGGTTGATTTCACACATATATATAGGCAACTAGTCCTATCCGTGTAGTTTAGTTTGTTGGTAAATCCGATTCGTTCCACAGGGAGATGGAGTGTTTAATGGTTTTTAATAGTCTTTGATGTCAAACTTAATTAAAGGGGGTTTTAGATTAGGAATTTATAGTATAACAGTAAAAGAAAATAACTTAACTAATTTACTAAATAAAATTACAAGATTACAATAATTAACTTAAAAAGAAACTAAATGAAATTATGCTAATTATGATGCGATAATTATATTACAAGATGGTAATTAGTAAAATAGTAATTTTTAATAAAACTATATGTTTAGAATTTTGTTTTAAGCAATTATTATATAAACTTAATTAAATTAACTAAATGACATTTTTTTTAAAACTAATACAAATTAAAAGGAAATTAATTAATTAACTAATTATAAACTAGTTACAATTTATAAACTTATAATAATTAATACTAATTTTAAGATTAAAACATTTATTAAGGTATTTTATAATAAGTAAAACTAATTAACTTAATTAAAATAACTAATAACCTAAATATATATAATTAAATAATTAAAACCCTAAATTTAACCCTAGCTGTACTGTAGCCGCGTCAGAGCCTTACACGATTCGTGTGACTATACACGATTCGTGTATGAGTAAAAAGATGTGACAAACAGAACTGTTACGAAAATTAACTATTTTTACGTATTTTTTTATATTTTAAAATGGTAAATCGTAAAAAATAATAATAATACTTTTATAACAAATATAAATAAGATAAATGGGAGTGTTTACTTAATTGTGTCACCCCTAGGTCCATGGATTATTTTAAGTTTACGCCCTATTTAAAATGTTCTAGTATCAAACTTTACATTTTTCTCTCGAATAAATATAAAGTTACAACTTAACTAAATAAAATCTAATTTTCATTGGATTCTTTTTAGAAAGCTACTATTCCCTAAGTATTTAAATTGAGACCTAGCCTAGTTTTGACCTTCGCCAATACCTAAATTATAACGGTTTCCCTTTTTATAATTTCACCTTCATATAACTTATCGATATCACCCAACCACCGAAGTTTATTTCTAAATTGGTGTCAATAACTTATCCATAAATTCGTCTAGATCATTTTTAATGTTGAAGCTCAATTTATGTAAATAAAAACAACTTTCGTTATTTAAATTTAATAAATTAAGTGGCAAGGGTTAAATACCTAATTACATAAAAATGGTTCTTTTAACTAGGCTCAATATTAAAAATACTAAAGTTACATTTTAACTTTTACTAATGGTAACAATCCATTTCACTAGGGGCTCTACATTTAAGCAAACACTAGGGAAATTTAGCTATTCATTACACTAAGGTAGACATAAAAATATAGATATGCAAACATAATAACAACGCTAATTTTAACAGAGTAAACTTACTAAAATATCTTCACTTGCATTAACTTCAAACGGTAGAAAAATTACAATAATAACACCCCTTTCACGCGTACAATAACACCCTTAATATTACAACTATCCTAAATATTTAACCATGAAATAATAGAGTAATTGATAAAAATTACAGAATATTAATATGTGTGTGTATAGTAATTTTGTACTTGATAATATTCTCTGTCCTCTTTTCTCTGTGTAGTACTCCGTATTTAAACTGAATAGAAGTAGTAGTTGAGGCTTTGTTGATTCCTTGCTGTAACTCATTGAGAAAAAGAATTGTTTTAAACTCCAAAAGTAGCCGCCCCATTTCACGTTCTGGAAAGTTTTGTGGCATAACATTACACGATTCATGTATGGCTACACTATTCGTGTAAGAACAAATATTCTACACGATTCGTGTATACCTACACGATTCGTGTAAGATCAAATAACAGTTTTCTTCATTTTTCTTCTTCAGTTGTTCTTTGTTGATCCCGTGTTGACGTGTACTGATTTGGCACTTCTCATTTGAACTCTTTTCTTCTTTCATCTTGTACTTTCATTCGGATAAACGTTTCTTGATATAAATCTAGTTAAAACTATCGTTTTATCGTCGTTTCTTCTAACTTCACTCTTTTGTCGTTTTTCTCGTGAAATGCGCATTGAATGTCTTTGTAGATGATAAAAACCTATGAAATATAAGTGATATTGCGTTGAATAATATGTATGTTTAGAGCAATATCAAAATACCCCACACTAGAACGTTGCTTGTCCTCAAGCAATTACATCTTTTAACAGAGTTAGAACATTATATATCTTTCTTATCGAACATTTAGATCACACAACACACACTACGCGAAATGAAACACACACTATATGAAATATATTACACAACACAGTATTTATTGGATCACACGCACACGAAACGAAATTCTGACAACAGAAACAAACATGAAACTCGTGATTAGGGTTTAAAAATTTGGATCCTTAGGGAAAATTGGACCTTGTGAAAACGTTTTATGATTTTATAAAATGTCAGGCTAGTTTTTACACTAGACACGTTTTCCGGTTTTAACCTCAAATTCCGGTTGAGGGTAACTGAAAACCGAAGTCTCAGTCGGCGATTAGCAAGCTATTCGCCCCCATGATTGTAGTATCATGGAACTTGAAGCCGAATGTCCAAAAAATGGTTTTACACAAATATAATTCATAAAATAGCATAAGTTTTAGAACAAAATTATATCGTGTCCAAATATCATCGGTGAACCATGAGTTTGCACACCTCAATTTGTTATGGCATATGTATGTTGACCGCGGTCAAACATAGATGCGGTTAATCTTTACGGAGATAATCCATCTGGGGATTAGATTCATTAGTCTTAAAAGCTAATTTGCATTGTGCCCCCCCATTGTACGAGACAGATCCATCTCATGGTTAGGATAAGTCTGACCACCAAAAACCCTGTTTGATGCTGAGGTTAGGTGGATTTCCAGCCGATTTTAGGGATGACTTTTCAAGATTTTTCGTCAACCTACAGCTGTTCTGGACTACATCTTCTAACAAAAGTTAGCAAGTGTGTCAATTCGGAAGACTTTACTTCCTTACGGGATGGATTTGATCCATCCTCTATTACTCGTGATAATGGAATATTCAGGTTTATACATTCTGTAGCAATGATATCTGCAACAAACTTCAAAGAAACATGTGATAAATGGTTCTCAATATAAGGATTTATAAATTCTTGTTATAAATGGTTTTCTTTTATAAGTTTTAAACAAATAAACATATGTATTTTTAATGTTTGGAGACAACAATTTCGGTTTTTACACCTGATCTTTAATTGCTCGTAGTTACCTTAAAAATTGATTAGATATATTTGTTTAAAATTTTTCAAATTTTTCATAAAAACCAATAACTTAAAAGTTCTCGAGAATTTATATATCTCCACCCCACACTTAAGATTATGTAATGCCCTCATTACATAAAATCAGATAATAATGTATAAATTTGAGAGGACAAAAAGTGTAAAGTATTTGGAACTTCCTTTTGTTAACCGATTTGGATTTTCAAATTGCTTTTCCTATGATTATATCCATCTTTTGTATCACAATGCATATTGGTGTTTCGTATCGTCTAATTGCATTTTCGTCTGTACCTGTCAAAACCATGTTAAAAACACACAAAATATGGGGTTGTAATTCAATCGTACAACACATTTTTTTACCCCACACTATATTTTCTTGCTAATATAAAAAATAAAAACATAATAAGTTTCAATACACACCAAAAAATTATGTTATTACAAACTAAAAAATAAAAAAAATTAAAACAATAGAACTAGTCAAATGGGCTCCAAAATGGTCCTCCTCGTTCGCCCTCCTCCTGTTGCTGTCGCTGCCGTTGCTCGTTTAGGCGTTGTTCCTCGTAGAAACGCCTATATGCATCCTGACTCGCGGCTATTGCGGCGTTATGGTCATAGGGTGGAGGTAGAGGGTCATCGGGTGATTGCCATGGGGGATATGATGGAAAGGCTGAGGGTGCGTAAACTTGCGGGTTAGACGCGTATAGATATGCCTGTTGGTGCGCCCACTCTAATTGATTTCCCATTCCCCTCTGATCATATCGGATGTTGGACAGCATATTATATTGATCTAGCTGGGTATGCCTAATGTCCCCTAATTGCCGAGATAAAGCAGTGTACTGATCTTCTGATCTCGCTCCCCAGTTTTGATATGAATTACGTACATCTAAACTCAATGCGTTAAACGAGTTTTGGAGCATATCGAAATCAGAAGTACCTGTATGAGACGAGCTAGCCTGATCTGTCTCTCGTCGTCTCCTCCTGGCTTCCCTCTCGGGTTCGTCATCCTCTTCCATGGGTTCCTGAGGCGCAACTTCCTGTGGCCTTAAACTAATCACCCCAGCCCGCACCCGTATAGCTTTAGCTGTCCTATATACATCCAATCCTAAGGTACGAACCTGTTGATTTATCGGTTGGATTGGAGGTGCGAAGTCGTTCGGGTTGATATCGAACCAGGATGCCAAACATGTGATATAGTGACCCCCCGATATGTCACTGTCTCCTCGAGCACCCTTACCTACATTGGCCAAAAAGTAGGCCACTCCATAGGGTATACTAATATTAGTTTCCCTATCTCTAATAACATCCAAATACCAAAGGTCGACATAATTAATCCTATCTGTAGTAAGGAATGCCCTTTGGTTAATCGTGTTCGCTATAAATTTATGAATTAATCGATAGCGAATATCTTGGATCTTAAGGTATGATTCTCGGCCTGCTGTATATGAATTTCTTCCGGAAAAAGATCGCCAGACGCTGACAGAATCATAATCTCCTGAATACCTAGCTCCTGTAAATATAAATTCCCAAAAACCTGGAGCAATCATATCATCACCCTCATAAATCCCTAAGGCCATAGTTATGTCGCCTAGGGACATTACTCTATCAACCCCACCCAGTCGGAATTGTAGGAAACTAGTATCTTGGACAGTTGCGGGGCGGGTATTCATCCTAACAGTAGAGTAAAATTCTAAACACAATTCCCTATATACAGGAGCAGTCAAACGAAATAATCTCTCCCAGTCATTAAAATACCTAATTACCCCAAATTCATCCGTGTAGCTTTGGGTTAAAATATCCCTTACCTGTGTATCTAAATTAACTGGGGGACCTAGGGGAGTCCAATCAACAATGCAAACTTGATTGATTGTTCGATTTACCAAAGTAAGTAAATCCTTAACTTTTTGTACCCTTTGGCTTAATTCTATAGGGAAATGTAGAATCGGGTGTAGTTGCAAGAGTTGTTGTTCCATTTCGGGCGTAACTTCCTCTTGTTGGTTAACTGCCCTCATTCTAATTGGTCCCTGCATAACATTTTAAAAACAAGGAAATCATCCCAATAGGATGTGTAAATGTTAGCAAAGATTTTAACTTCAACAAACAACTTGTTTTCAACACCACCTTAATCAATTTAATTCAACAAACTTGGGAGATTTAGTTCTATAATTCAAAATAAAGCAGAAACAAACCACAAATCATAATTCAAAAATCAAGTTTCATATAAAAAGTTTAATTCATAAGTGAAAACACGCAATTTTTCTAAGCATATCTAATTCAATTCAATCACATTGCGCGTATCTCAGCTTCTAAATCATCCTTAACATCATTAAAACGCATACTTGATTCATAGAAATGACAAAACTTAACAAATTTAGACTAAAATTAAAAATCACACAATCAAGCAATCAAAATCATGTTCACAAGTTCTATCTACTAACAAAACACTCAAAAACAACTAATTACAACCAAATTAACACACCTCAGTTTCAATTTCTCAATTTTCCCCAATTTTGTATAAACCCTAATTTTCAATCACCAATTAAACATCAATTTCTTATGCTAATCGGGTTTATTACCTTACTAACAACATAGATATAGCAATAATCAAGCAAAAATCAACAAAACATGCATATAATTCGGATTAATGCTATAAAGAAAAATTTTGAAAAACTTGAAGAACACTAATTAAAATGGGTTAAAAATCCATACCACTCTTGGCATGATGAAAGATTGAAGAATTAGAGGAGATTGAGAGTGTTAATTTAATGATTTGGTGCGATTTTGGGGTTTTTGGGGTTGAGCTCTCGTCACAGAAAAAAAATTGGGGAGGGATAGAGTGTGCACACCAGTCCCCTGCCCCGTCTGATATGTTCAGTATTTTTGGTCTTACACGAATCGTGTACCACTACACGATTCGTGTAAGGCTTAATTTCAGCTGCAAATTTTTTTTTTTTATTTATTTTTTTTTATATAACTTATAATTAATTAAATTTAAAATCTCTTTTATAGATTTATATTTGTAACGGAAATTCGGTTTTTACACCTGTTCTTTATCCGTTTATAAATCTTAAAAATAAATTTATAAAATTCAATTCATTAATAGTTAAAGTTTTTATAGTTTTTCTGAAAACAAATTCAAAAATAAAATAAAAACACTCTATTTTTGTGTTAAAAATATTAACATTTTTAATTTTAGAACAAGTTCATAAAAAATTAAAATTACATAATGTAAAATACACTCTATTTTTATTTAACTTAAAATCAATTGAATTCAAAATATCTTTTATAAATTTATATTTGTAACGGAAATTCGGTTTTTACACCTGATCTTAATCCGTTTATAAATTTTTAATTTCAATTTATAAAATTCAATTAATTAAAAGTTTAAAGTTTTTATAATTTTATCGAAAATAAATAAAATAAAAACAAGTACATGAAAAATAAAAATTAAATAAATAAAAATTCACTCTATTTTTGTTATATACCCTTAAATCAACTAATTTTCAAACTTAAAACTTTGTTTCCTATCGTCTAGGTAGAGATTAATTTCGGTTGTCAAACCTATCATTATCCACGACAAAGATTTACAAGTTATATATTTTTACGGTTATTGATAAAAGAGTATATTTTTGCAATCTACTATAGACTTTTAGAATTTAACAAATATTCTGTACAATTTTTGAAAAATAAAAATTCAGTTGTGACACCTAACATTTTCATTTTCAAAGAAACAAGTTAAACTCAAGGCGTTTCACCTCAATTTAGTAGAAAGAATTTTTTTAATTTTTATTTTGTTTTCGTGATTTACTATTTAAATGATATCTTAAAAATTTAACAATTAATTTCGTGCAATTTGAACAACAATAATTCAGTTTTAACACTTTAACATTATCGTTTTTAATGAAAACAGGTTAAATTCAAGTTTAATCAATTTTAAATAGTAGACCTTTTTATAAAACTCACTGCAAACAAATATAAACCAAAATACACACAAAATAAAAAAAATAAAAATAAAATATGCACATACATACAATTGACGAGAAAAAGAATTAGATAGTGAACCCACGTTGACTCGCTTCGTAGTCGAGTCGCGAAATTTCGCTTCCCATTGCCTCGTAGGCGTAACCTCGTGGGTTTAAGAGGTTTTCTTCTAAACATTTGAAAGGCCCTTCTCGGCATAAAGTTACGTACTCGAAATTAGAGTCCGTTTGGTTCTTTGGGCAATCTCCTGAGTGAGCTGGTTTTCCACATTTTTCACATTTACCCAATTGACGTGCCCGACGCCTTTTAGCGTATTTTGATTTGCCTTTTCCATAATTTTTCTCATTATAATCTTGTCTTTCTCCTTTTCTCGTCGCATCGCATCTTTTCTTAATATCTAACACCACATCTCTTGGTAAAATCTTATCGCATATTAAAATGAAGTGGTTGTAGATATATTGACCTCGCATCTTGAAAATAAACAATAAAAACAAACCAAAAGAAATTAAAAAGGTAGAATGGAGGGAGAAGACTAGTTCTTTAGGGTCTGCTAGGGAAAGACCAATCTAACCCCACTCTTAAAGATAAGAATAAAAATCGAGAATGGAGTTTAAAACCTTAGAGTTACCCTGAATTTATTTGTCCTTAGGGTAGAAGGTGGTTTCGTCTCTTTCCGTAGTATTGATTTCTTCAAAGTATAACTTGAGTCTGTGTCCGTTCACTTTGAAGGTTCCGCCGTCTTTACCATACAACTCTGCATATCCAGATGGAAAAACCTGTTTTATTATATATGGCCCATTCCATCGGGATCTAAGTTTACCAGGTGAAAACTTGAAACGTGATTGGAATACTAATACTTTATCCCCTTGCTCAAATTCTTTCTTTTTTAATCGTGCATCGTGCCATACTTTAGTTTTTTCTTTATATGTTTTAGAATTTTCGTAGGCTTGTAATCTTAATTCATCTAGTTCGTTAAGTTGTGATAACCTATTTTCTCCGGCTTGTACAAGGTCGGTATTACATTCTCTCATAGCCCAGTACGCCTTGTGTTCAACTTCAACAGGTAGATGACACGCTTTACCGTATACAAGTCTAAATGGTGTGGTACCTATTGGTGTTTTATACGCAGTCCTAAAAGCCCACAATGCGTCATCTAACTTGCGTTGCCAGATTTTAGGGTTGTTATTAACCGTCTTCTCAAGTATGCGTTTTAAAGCACGATTCGTGTTCTCCACTTGACCACTTGTTTGCGGGTGGTACGAAGTAGAGAAACGATGAGTTACGCCATACTTCTTCAACACCTTTTCAAGAAGGTTGTTGGTAAAATGTGTTCATCGGTCGGATATGAGTGCTTTTGGGATCCCAAAGCGTGAGAAGAGATTTTTCAAGAAGTTTACCACCACCCTAGCATCATTTGTAGGCAAAGATTTTGCTTCAGCCCACTTGGATACATAGTCAACGGCTACTAGTATGTACTTGCACTTATGTGAACTTGGAAAGGGTCCCATGAAATCGATTCCCCAAATGTCAAAGATTTCACAAACTTGGATGCCGGTCTGAGGCATCTCATCCTTTTTCGTGATGTTACCCGTTCGTTGGCATGCGTTACAAGTCCGAACGAAATCATGGGCATCTTTAAAGATCGTGGGCCAATAAAAGCCCGATTCAAGGATTTTTCTTGCAGTGTGGTTTGGTCCGAAATGACCGCCGGTTGGCCCTTGATGGCAATGCTCAAGAATTTGTTGAGCTTCTTGTCCGTACACACAACGGCGAATTATTTGATCCGCACCAACACGAAATAGGTCTGGGTATTCCCAGAAATAAGATTTTAAATCCGCAAAAAATTTCTTCTTTTGCTGATAAGTAAGTCCTTTTTGTAGTATGCCTGAAGCAAGATAGTTTGCAAAATGGGCAAACCATGGGATTTCAGATTCTTTTTCAACCCTCATTAGAGATTCGTCAGGAAATGTGTCCTTGATGATTGTGTCATCAAGTTTATCTAATTCGGGGTTTTCAAGTCGAGATAAATGATCGGCAGCTAGATTCTCAGCTCCTTTCTTGTCACGTATCTCAATGTCAAATTCTTGAAGTAAAAGAACCCAACGTATGAGACGATGTTTTGCATCTAGTTTCGAGAATAAATACCTAAGTGCCGAATGGTCCGTGTAAACAATGGTCTTGGACAACACCAAATATGACCGAAATTTATCAAATGCATAAACAACCGCTAGGAGTTCTTTTTCCGTGGTGGTATAATTAATTTGGGCTCCCGTTAGAGTTTTACTTGCATAATAAATCGGAAGAAAATGATTATCGGGACGTTGTCCTAAAACAGCACCTAAAGCATAGTCGCTTGCGTCGCACATTAGCTCAAATGGCATACTCCAATATGGAGATACCATAATGGGAGCTTGTGTGAGTTTTGACTTAAGAATCGAGAATGCATTCTCGCAATTAGTGTCAAAGTCAAATGGAGCATCCTTTTCAAGAAGCTTCGTCAATGGGCGGGCGATTTTAGAAAAATCTTTGATAAATCGCCTATAGAATCCTGCGTGACCAAGAAAGCTTCTAATTGCTTTAACATTTGATGGTTTAGGTAGCTTAGAGATAACTTCAATTTTAGCTTTATCTACCTCTATTCCTGCACGAGATATTTTGTGACCAAGTACAATGCCCTCCTTCACCATGAAGTGGCATGTTTCCCAATTTAGGACCAAGTTTGCTTTCTCACATCGGATAAGCATACGTTCTAGATTGAAAAGACACGATTCAAAGGAGTCTCCAAACACGGAAAAGTCATCCATGAAGACTTCCATACAATCCTCTACCATATCATCAAAGATTGCCATCATGCACCTTTGAAAGGTTCCGGGTGCATTGCATAAACCAAACGGCATGCGGCGATAGGCAAAGGTACCGAAAGGACAAGTGAATGTGGTCTTTTCTTGGTCGTTGGGATCAATTGGAATTTGGAAGTAACCGGAGAAACCGTCTAAAAAGCAATAATATTCTTTCCCGCTAATCGTTCAAGCATTTGATCAATAAAAGGTAACGGGAAATGATCCTTTCTAGTGGCATCATTTAGACGTCTGTAATCAATACAGACTCTCCAGCCGGTAACTGTTCTAGTTGGGACGAGTTCGTCCTTTTCATTTAATATAACGGTTGTACCCCCTTTTTGGGTACTACTTGTACTGGACTAACCCATGGACTATCGGAGATGGGGTAGATTAACCCGGCGTCAAGAAGCTTGACGACCTCCTTTTTAACAACCTCTTTCATGTTGGGATTTAGCCTGCGTTGTCTTTGTACTACGGGTTTGTAGTCATTCTCAAGGAGAATTTTATGTGTACAATAAGACGGGTTTATTCCCGGAATGTCGGTTGTTTTCCAGGCTATAGCCTTTTTATGGGGTTTTAATACAGAAATTAGCTTATCCTTCTCATTATCTGAAAGATGTGAAGCAATAATTACTGGTAATTTAGATGTACCTTCGAGATAAGCATACTCCAAGTGTTTGGGTAGCTCTTTAAGCTCTAGTACGGGTGGTTCTTCTAAGGAATTTTTTATACGAAATCTATCTTCATTTTTGATTTCCTCAAACGATTCCTCTTCCATGGGAATTTCTTCTATTATGGTCTCGTCATCCGTGACCACCTTCATCAACTCATCAAAATCTTTATCAATATTGAAGTATTCATTCTCACTTACCGGGGCTAACCCCGGGATATCAACTTCAAGTAGCTCCTTCAATTCATTCTCGACACAAAGATCTATAACATCAATTTGAAAACAAGAGTCATCGGTAGAAGTGGGTCTTTTCATGGCTTTGTCAATGTGACAAATTATTCTCTCGTTTCCCACACCTAGACTTAATTGTTCTTTTTGGACATTGATGATAGCATCTGCAGTATTTAGGAAAGGACGTCCTAAAATGATAGGAACTTTTGTGTCCTCTTGCATTTCTAGAATAACAAAGTCGACGGGAAAGATGAGTGAGCCAACTTTTACAAGTATATCCTCGGCTATACCTATTGGAGTATCAAATGATTGGTTTGCTAATCGAATACCCATTCGGGTTGGTTTTAAGTCTCCTAAGTCAAGTTTTAAATATAACGAGTAAGGCATTAAGTTAACACTTGCACCTAGGTCGGCTAGTGCATCGTACACTACCGAATCACCCATCATACATGGTATGATAAAACTACCAGGGTCTCCTAATTTTGGAGGTACATTTTGTTTCTTTAAGATGGCCGAACATTCCTCATGGAGGAATGTGGCAGAAACGTCGTGGTATTTACCCTTCGAGGATATGAGATCCTTTAAAAACTTCCCGTAATTGGGCATATCCCTAAGAACCTCCGCGAGTGGCATGTTAATGCTCATTTGCTTAATCATGTCCGCAAATTTCTCATACCGCCTTGCGAGTCTGTCTTTCTTTAATTCTTTCGGGTAAGGAATAGGTTCCTTATGCGCCTTTACTGGTGGTTCTTCACTTTTCTTTGGCATGACCTCAGGTGGATCATCTTTCTCTTGTTCTTTGTCATCTTGCTCATTTTCATCAACCGGTATTTGTAAAATAGAAGGAGATAAAGGAACTTCCGGGGATTTTATAGTCTCCGGTTTAGTAGTTAAACCACTTCTAGTAGTTATAGCATTTACATGCTCGTTCCTTGTTTGAGGGTTGTTGGGATTTACTTGAGTATTTGAGGGGAGAGTACCTGGTGGTCTCTCTGATAGTAACTGTGAGATCCTTCCAACATCTCTTTCTAAGTTTTGTATTGTAGCTTGTTGATTTCGGATTTGCTGAGTTTGGAGCTCTGCATTTTGCTCGTGCTTAACCATAAAATCTCTTAAGAGATCTTCTAAACCAGATTTCCTCTCAGGTTGAGGTTGCATAATTGCTAATGGTTGTGGTTGATTGAATGCTAGTGGTTGTGTGTGTTGGAAATTATTTTGATAATTTCGTTGAGGTTGATTTCGGTTATTATAACCTGGTGGCGGATTTCTTTGATTTTGATTTGGGAAATTCCGGTTATTTTGGTAACCTGGATTTCCTCCTTGATAGTTATTATTATTTTGATAGTTATTATTATTTGATCCTGAAGGTCCTCCTACTTGATAGCTGTTTATAGGAGGATATTTTCGGTTGTTTGCTTCTATAGCTGGAAAATCACTGAAGTTTATTTCACCTTTTCGTAAGTATCCTAAGAAATTTGCTTGTTCTTCCATTGTACTTTGATCACAATCTCTAGTAAGATGGGGACCTTGGCACAGTTCACATCCTACTCTGATAGCATGCATTTCCTTAGTTACTTTCTCGATTTGCCTTGCTTGATTTGCTATTTGAACTTTTAAAGAAGCAATTTCATCATTGCTTTCAATACTAGCAACATTTGATGATCTAGAAAATTCTATTTCTTGATGCCAATTATGAGAATGGGAAGCTAAATCAGCAATGATTGTGTGAGCGTCTTCAGGTGTTTTCTTCATGATCGAACCTCCGGCTGCAACATCTATATCTTTTCTAGTTGCCACATTGACTCCTTTATAGAATATTTGGACCTTTTGGAATGTATTCAACCCGTGTTGAGGACATATTCGAAGCATTTTATTGAATTGGGTCCAAGCTTCATAAAGAGTTTCATTAGGCTTTTGTTTAAAGTGATTTATGTCACTTTGTAATTTTGCTGCTTTTGAAGCAGGAAAGAATTCTGACAAAAATTTATCCATCATATCATTCCAGTTTTCAATATAACCTTCTGGTAATGAGTCTAGCCAATCTCTTGCATCATCTTTTAATGACCATGGAAAGATTTTTAAACATGCAACTTCATCGGTGACATCTTTGATTTTGAAAAGCTTGCAAATGCTTACAAACTTACGAAGATGCTCGTTAGCATCCTCATTTGGGGCTCCACCGAATTGACATGTATTAGTTACCATGTGTAAAAATTGACCTTTTATTTCAAAGCCATCACTCATCGTGGGTTGGATGATTGCATGGCCTTGACCTTTTCTTGTGGCCTTCATTAATGCTTCCATCGTTTGATTTGTATCAGCCATTTCTTCTTCTTCTTTAATAATCGGCTCTATGATTGGTTGAATTATTGGTTCAGAGTCGGATTCTAAGAAAAGTGACTCTAAATTTTTAGCAAGAGATTCTACTTCTTGAGCTCTTAAGCGTTCGTGGAATTTTCTTTCGGGTTCAGGATGTGAGGGAGTTAATTCAGCGTTGGAGGAACGTAAGTTCATACATTAATTTCTATTATGAGATCACTTCACTAAAGGTTTATCTAGGGTTACCTACTTGTTTATCTTTTTTAGTGTTTTTCGGTGTTTTAAAATTACTAGTACTTCCTATTTCTTTTTGTTGTTTTTGTCCTTTATTAATTCTTTGAGGTTCCGGATTAAGTTTAACGAGTTTAGGATTGAACGGATCATACAATTTGGGAAATTGTACAAAGAATTAAAGGATTTATTCAAAAACTTTGAACTTTCTTGGAAATGAATTTCCTCGAGAGGATCGAATAACATAAAAACAATGATAAAAACCCTTAAACAACAGATTTTCCTTCTGATTTTGCCCACGTTTTGAATAGCCAAAAGATGCAGCAGAGGGGCAGGATCCTTCTATTGACCAATAAAATTGGTGATCCAACAACCCGGTCCACGTACAAATCCAACTACTACTACGAATCAGAAAAATTATCTATTTATTTAACTGCCAACTCCCCGGCAGCGGCGCCAAAAAGTTGATGTATGCGATCGAGACCTTTATTTATGAACGGATTTGAGTTGTTTTGTTACACGAATTGATTTATTGTATATGTGGTATTTTATTGATTTCAGGTTGATTTCACACATATATATAGGCAACTAGTCCTATCCGTGTAGTTTAGTTTGTTGGTAAATCCGATTCGTTCCACAGGGAGATGGAGTGTTTAATGGTTTTTAATAGTCTTTGATGTCAAACTTAATTAAAGGGGGTTTTAGATTAGGAATTTATAGTATAACAGTAAAAGAAAATAACTTAACTAATTTACTAGATAAAATTACAAGATTACAATAATTAACTTAAAAAGAAACTAAATGAAATTATGCTAATTATGATGCAATAATTATATTACAAGATGGTAATTAGTAAAATAGTAATTTTTAATAAAACTATATGTTTAGAATTTTGTTTTAAGCAATTATTATATAAACTTAATTAAATTAACTAAATGACATTTTTTTTAAAACTAATACAAATTAAAAGGAAATTAATTAATTAACTAATTATAAACTAGTTACAATTTATAAACTTATAATAATTAATACTAATTTTAAGATTAAAACATTTATTAAGGTATTTTATAATAAGTAAAACTAATTAACTTAATTAAAATAACTAATAACCTAAATATATATAATTAAATAATTAAAACCCTAAATTTAACCCTAGCTGTACTGTAGCCGCGTCAGAGCCTTACACGATTCGTGTGACTATACACGATTCGTGTATGAGTAAAAAGATGTGACAAACAGAACTGTTACGAAAATTAACTATTTTTACGTATTTTTTTATATTTTAAAATGGTAAATCGTAAAAAATAATAATAATACTTTTATAACAAATATAAATAAGATAAATGGGAGTGTTTACTTAATTGTGTCACCCCTAGGTCCATGGATTATTTTAAGTTTACGCCCTATTTAAAATGTTCTAGTATCAAACTTTACATTTTTCTCTCGAATAAATATAAAGTTACAACTTAACTAAATAAAATCTAATTTTCATTGGATTCTTTTTAGAAAGCTACTATTCCCTAAGTATTTAAATTGAGACCTAGCCTAGTTTTGACCTTCGCCAATACCTAAATTATAACGGTTTCCCTTTTTATAATTTCACCTTCATATAACTTATCGATATCACCCAACCACCGAAGTTTATTTCTAAATTGGTGTCAATAACTTATCCATAAATTCGTCTAGATCATTTTTAATGTTGAAGCTCAATTTATGTAAATAAAAACAACTTTCGTTATTTAAATTTAATAAATTAAGTGGCAAGGGTTAAATACCTAATTACATAAAAATGGTTCTTTTAACTAGGCTCAATATTAAAAATACTAAAGTTACATTTTAACTTTTACTAATGGTAACAATCCATTTCACTAGGGGCTCTACATTTAAGCAAACACTAGGGAAATTTAGCTATTCATTACACTAAGGTAGACATAAAAATATAGATATGCAAACATAATAACAACGCTAATTTTAACAGAGTAAACTTACTAAAATATCTTCACTTGCATTAACTTCAAACGGTAGAAAAATTACAATAATAACACCCCTTTCACGCGTACAATAACACCCTTAATATTACAACTATCCTAAATATTTAACCTTGAAATAATAGAGTAATTGATAAAAATTACAGAATATTAATATGTGTGTGTATAGTAATTTTGTACTTGATAATATTCTCTGTCCTCTTTTCTCTGTGTAGTACTCCGTATTTAAACTGAATAGAAGTAGTAGTTGAGGCTTTGTTGATTCCTTGCTGTAACTCATTGAGAAAAAGAATTGTTTTAAACTCCAAAAGTAGCCGCCCCATTTCACGTTCTGGAAAGTTTTGTGGCCTAACATTACACGATTCGTGTATGGCTACACTATTCGTGTAAGAACAAATATTCTACACGATTCGTGTATACCTACACGATTCGTGTAAGATCAAATAACAGTTTTCTTCATTTTTCTTCTTCAGTTGTTCTTTGTTGATCCCGTGTTGACGTGTACTGATTTGGCACTTCTCATTTGAACTCTTTTCTTCTTTCATCTTGTACTTTCATTCGAATAAACGTTTCTTGATATAAATCTAGTTAAAACTATCGTTTTATCGTCGTTTCTTCTAACTTCACTCTTTTGTCGTTTTTCTCGTGAAATGCGCATTGAATGTCTTTGTAGATGATAAAAACCTATGAAATATAAGTGATATTGCGTTGAATAATATGTATGTTTAGAGCAATATCAGGAGTCTACCTAGCGATACAAATGCTAACCCCCGAAATGAAACAGCTAAAGCCATTACCACAAGAAGTGGTATTACACTTAAACCACCTGAAATGCCTTTAATTTTTGTTGACTCTATTCCTACTACACAGGCTCCACAATCTGAGCAAGATAATGAAAAAGAACCGGTAGTTGAAAAGGTTAATGAAGATAAAACAGTTAAGGAAAATCCTTATGTTAAACCATACCAACCACCACTTCCTTCCTGAGTAAAATGAGAAAAGAAAGACTTGAAGCCGATCAATCCAAATTCTTGGATATGTTTAAACAAATAAATGTCAATCTTCCTTTCATTGATGTGATTTCAGGAATGCCAAGATATGCTAATTTCCTGAAAGATCTAATCAAAAATAGAAAGAAAATGGAAGAACTCTCGGCTGTTACAATGAATGCTAATTGTTCTGCAGTACTGTTGAATAAGATACCAAAGAAATTATCAGATCCAGGAAGTTTCACAATTCCATGTTTTCTGGGTAGTCTTAATTCAATAGAAGCATTGGCAGACTTAGGTGCTAGTATAAATTTAATGCCATATTCATTATACGCTAAAATAGACCTCGGAGAATTGAAACCAACACGAATAAGCATACAACTAGCTGACCGATCAGTAAAATATCCTAGAGGGATAATGGAGAACATGCTAGTTAAAGTTGGTACTTTAGTATTTCCAGTACACTTTGTTATTCTGGACATGGAAGAAGATTCTCGAGTTCCTCTCATATTAGGAAGACCATTCTTAACAACCACCGAAGCGTTCTTTGATGTAAGAGAGGGTAGAATGACACTTAGTGATGGTGACAAATCGGTCACCTTTGTGAACCGAAAGTTTAAATCTTCACCAACCAAAACTATTGAACCAATAAAAATGCCTAAGTGTGGAGAAGATGAAGAAACACCTAATAATGACCTGATAACAAAGAACCCCGTTGTTGATACAAAATTAGATGAACCCATTTTTAACAGTTCAACGAAGAAACTTTATAAACGGATTCAAGATGCTAGGATTAAGGGGAACTTTAAGTTATGCAACCGATTAGTATCCAATTTGTCGCCTAAAGAAAAGGCGATGTTAGTTAAATTTGTGAATGTTACAGAGGAAATCAACAAATGGCTTGAAGCAAAAGTCAGAGATATGCAAGTTGTTGATAGTCCAATTGAAATTAACAATGAAGTTAATCACAAGTTTGACACCACAGCTAACTAAGTGTGGGGAGATTCAAATGTTTTAAAGGATAATATAATGCTGTCTAGAGTTAGATTTTCTGTTTTCGTGTAGTTCTCGAGAATGGAATCCGAATGATCTTTCCCTAGCAGACCCTAAAGAACTAGTCTTCTCCCTCCATTCTGAATTTTTGTGTTTTTAGGTTTTAAAAGATGAAGAATTCCTTTGATTTGAACCATGGTCTACTACTACACGCTATGATTACTAACCGTAATAATAACACCTTCCCGAGTGAACTGATATCATTCATAAGAGGCAAAATGGAAGAAGTGAGGAAAGAACTCAGGAACAATCATAATAAGATACATTTTGGTAAAGGAAAATCAAAATCTGCAACAAAAAGAAGAGCAAGGCACCTTTAAAGATGTCATAAATGCGGAAAATGGTCACACGAAGGGAAATATTCGAATAATCAAACACATTCCAATTCTGAATTCGTTACTCTATGCAGAGAAGGACCGTTCATATGTTTAGAAGAAAAGTTATTGAAAACTCGTGGATACGCTTATGTAGCTATGGATAACTAAATCGAACGACTCTCCTATGAGTCAGCTAAAGCAGGTCTCTGAAAATTCTATCTCATAGGTAAGTATGTACAGTTTTTATTTTATTTTTATTTATTGCTTTTAACCTTTTATTAATAAACACTGAATTGTTCATATAAAGTATTAAATTGGTATTCAATAAAATTAGGTATAATAAACCGAAATTATTGATATCATACAAAAATTTAATTCATCACTGCGAAATTTAACGTTTTTATAAAGTATAAATATCTTTAATCAATCAATTCAAAATATTTCAGAAATTCGTCAGGAGTAAAACTAGGTAATATAGCCGAAATTACTTTACCCAAAAGAGGGACGCATATTTTTGTTAATATTTGATTGATTAAAGTGCGATAAAAGACCAAAAAGATTTTTATTTTATTTTTACCTTGTTTTTAAAATTAATATATAACTATATTATTTTTAAATGTAAGATTGTAAAATTAATGTATATAAATATTATTAATATTTATATGAAATTTTATGCATTTTAAATTTAAGTTTGGTGTGAATTTAAAAAAAAATATATACTTTATTTCATTAAGTTAAAAAAATTGATTTCTAAAATTCGTCGTGAGTTGAAGACTAGGTCGTTGAACCAAAATTGCTTTACCCGAGGGCGGGACGAGAAATTTTGTTATCATTATTTTTAATCTTTTTGATTTAAAGTATGCCAAAAACATATAAAAAAAAATACCACACCCCATGAAATCGCATGGGGTTTGCACTTGGAACCCATGCGATCGCATGGGGACCAAATGATGGGTAGGTACAAAGTTTTCAGTCGAGGTCTTCTGTCTTCACAATACACACACTCAAACACGAACATACACGCACAAACACCCCTAAAATCTTCATTTTTCAACCAAAATTCATGAAATTTTCCACTACAATCCGCTATAATCATGCGTTTGTTCAGATTGGGGAGTAAAAAGGTAAAACTTTCACCCCTAAAACTCTTTAATTTCAAATTTATAGTGATTATGAACAATTTTTACCTAATTTAATTTTAATGATTTCTAGCTTAATTAGAGTTAAATTGTTAGTATATTATGCTTGTATAACCTAGATTGATGCTATTTCTCATGATTTGAAGCCTTAAACTTCAAAATTTTTAGAAATCTAGGGTTTATGTTCTTGAGCAATTTGGGGCTTTTGATATAAACAGGTTATGGCCGATTTTTGTTATGAATTAGTGCTAAATTAAGTAGTGTAACATGTTTAGGTTGCTAAATGATCCAAACTTTGATCCTAAACATGATTTTTGAACATCAAAGTGGACTTTTTAAGTCTAAAATTCATGAACTTGATTATTTTGATATAATTGCCATAGGAAACTTGTTTAATTGCTAGTAATGGTTATTTTAACATGTTATTTGAGATGAATGCTTATGAACATTGTATACATTTTCATATATGCTTATTTGAAAAATTTTAGAATTGATAAAAATATGAAAATGTGTATAAGCTTAATATGAATTAAACATGTTATTATAATTATTTTAAATTGTTATTTTGCTAACAATAATGCATATTTGGATGCACAAAATTTTGTGTTTAATGTGGTTTGCAGAGAAATACAGATACTGATGGTGCATCTTCGTCTAGACAACCTGAACAAGAACTACAGCCAGAGATGCCACCAGAGCCACAACAAGAACAACACCACTATGATCAACATTTACCATATCATGAGCCGAAACCACTGTTTTACACTCATTATCGTCAATTTCAGCTTCACCAGAGGATTACGTGTGACGACCCGGGAATTTCCGACCAAATTTAAACTTAATCTTTATGTGATTTAGACACGATAAGCAAAGTCCGTAAAGTTGTGTCTCAAAATTTTGAACTGTATATATATGGATTCAGTTAACCTATGACTATTTTTTACGATTCACGAACATTTGTGTGTAAATAAAAATATAATTATTTATGAACTTTAAAACATAAGTAATATATTATATATATTGTAATTTATAAATATGAAATATTATAATAATATGATATAATTAATAAATTGTAATTTAATTACAAGTTGAATATAATTATTATATTAATACTATTATTTTGATATAAAATGTATATAAATATATGAAATTTGATATGTACAAGTATTATTAATATTACTATAGAAACATGTAACTTATTATATCTTCAGTATTATTAATTAATATTATCACTAAAATATACAAAAATTTAATATCCATTATTTAATATATAATATAGTTATATTATATAACCTATAACATGTAATACTAATAAATTAAAAATTAGTTGTTATAATAATATGTCATTATATAAAAGTGTTATTAATATTATTATATGAATATGAAATTTAAAAAAAAAATATTATTACTACTAATATTATTACCAATATTAATTAGTATTATTAGTATTTAATAATATTATTATTAATAATATTATTAATATAAATCTTATAGATATTATTATCAATGATATTATTATATTTAGGGTTATTATTACTAATTATAATATTAAGAGTATTAATATTATAGATATATTTATAAATTAATAAGATTAATTGTATCATACAGAATATATACATACAACTATATAATTACAGAAATATACTAATTTACATACACATATACGTATTACATACAGATACGAATTCAATATATGGCAGTATGTTTGTATTAATAAAATAAATCAGTAAATATAGATTAATTATGATATTAAACAGGATTACAATAGCAAATAATTACGCGAATTCAGTAAAACACTTCAACATCTGATAAAGTTTTTTTTTCCTTTCATTATTCTGCATTCGATTTCTTGTCGATGACAAACACTAAATTACAATAAGTTTACTGCTCTTTTGATTCGATTAATATCGTTATATGAACCTATCTCCTCCTACAATCCGAAAATAAAAATAGATAAACAATTAAATTTTTTTTTTCTTTTTCTTTCTTCATATAGTTCTCTGTATCTCCACTTTTTGGCAAAAATTAAAAATTGAATCAGTTTTCAAAATCCATTAATGTAGTCTTGTTAGAAATCCTCTATTGAATCTCTCTGCAAAAATTAGGCTCTCAATTCATCTTAACAACTCTCAATTTTGGAGTCAAATTTTTATTTTTAAAAGTCAACATAATTGTTCATAGTGAAATTCGAAGTGGTTTTTATGTTTTCAGTAAAATTAATAAATTTGAAAGTTTAAAGATATGATTTAACAACTTTTTCATGTTGGGATAAATTGCAAAAACGCTTTTAAAAATCGAAATCAATATTTTTTTTCCCACAGCGTCGGAGAGCAAAGTTGTGTTTAAAATTTTTTTTTTATGTATTTTTTTTCTAATATTACAAACCTTTGATATTGATAAGTTATTATCTTTCTGTGTTAAATAAATCGTGATATTGAAGAAATAAGAATCCATGGTCGATTGGGTTGAAATCAATGATGAAGATGAATATTAAGAAATAGAAAAAGACACGGTTTAAAACCAAATGAAGTCTGATATAAATCAGATAAACAGACGACAGAGGAATGGTTATGAGGGTATGCGGGTTTTCGAGAGGTCGAGGGTTCGAATCCAATATGCGGCATATCTTTTTACTCAAAGATTTAAAGGGTATAATTTGATATTTTATTTCTACTATTATTAATTATATTGTTATTAATACATGTATCATGGTTAAAATTATTATTATTAAGTATTGATATTATTATTATTAGTATTATTATTACTAAGTATTATGAATATCATTATTATTATTATCATCATTATTATTAGTATATGTTATTATTATTATTATTAAGCGAAAGTATCATTATTAACAACATCAATATTATTATTAATATTATCATAAAGTTATTATTATTAGTAAATCATCAATATAAAAACTAATACTTTTAAACAAATTAAGTATATTCTTTTATATAATTCTAAATAAATATAGATATCAAAATAATTAGGTTAATCACTCTAAAAGTTATATACACAAAACATATAATTTAAGATATAACATAAAATATATATATTTAAATGAAATCTAGTATAAATCTTATAACTATAAAATATATATAAATAATATACATTAATAAATGAAATTATGATATTTCTTTCATATCTTTTAATAGAAATGTAACTAATATAGGTTTGTGAATCCAAGGCCAACCCTACATTGTTCAACTTAGTCATATGTATTTTTACTACAAAATACATTATGTGAGTTTCATTTGCTCCCTTTTTAATTGTTTTTGCAATATATATTTTTGGGCTGAGAATACATGCACTACTTTTATAAATGCTTTACGATATAGAGACAAGTTATTAAAAATGATATTCTGCGGATTGATGTGCTAGGTAATTTAGTTACATGTTATAAGAGCATGTAAGCGTGAATCCTAAAGATAGATCTATCGGGCTTAACACCCCCATCCTGTAGGATGCACTAGACATAAGAACTAGTGGGCGGATGTTTAGTACTTCGAGGATTATTTATACACTTGCGAGTGTACATATCCATCTTTGCGAAGATGACTTATTATATTATTGTTAAGGTTGGTTACTGAGGCCTCAACATAAGCAGAACGGTTTTATACACTTGCGAGTGTACATACATTTATATACGGAAATCTTGTGGTCTATTAATATATTAAAATGATTGTTATGATAAACCTATGAACACACCAACCTTTTGGTTGACACTTTAAAGCATGTTTATTCTCAGGTATTAAAGAATCCTTCCGCTGTGCATTTGCTCATTTTAGAGATATTACTTGGAGTCATTCATGACGTATTTCAAAAGACGTTGCATTCGAGTAGTTGAGTTCATCAAGATTATTATTAAGTGAATTATAGTAGGATATATTATGAGATGGTATGCATGTCGTCAACTTTTGATGTAATGAAAGATTGTCTTTTCAAAAACGAATGTAATGTTTGTAAAAATGTATTATATAGAGGTCAAGTACCTCGCGATGTAATCAACTGTTATGAATCGTTTATAATCGATATGGACTTCATCCGGATGGATTAGGACGGGTTATCACAGTTGGTATCAGAGCGGTGGTCATAGCGAACCAGGTCTTGCATTAGTGTGTCTAACTAGTAGTTGTTAGGATGCACTAGTGAGTCTGGACTTTGACCTAGTAGTTATTTGGGTATATTAATGAGTCTAGACTTGAACCTGGTCCGCATGTCAAAAGTCTTGCTTATCATTCTTTGTCAAAAAATATCCACCTATCATTGTTAGTCTCAACACTTCTTATTGCAATTATTGCATAGATGGTGTACAGACAAATTCATATCTTAGCGTATCTATTACGGTAAACTTTGCCTTATATCTCCCGTAAATTTCTTCATAATTTAAGGAATCATGGTAATATATATATCTATGCATATTATGCATTGAGAATACCATCCAACTATCAATTGCTTTCACTAAACGTTTCATACCAAAAATATTTTTCTGTGATCGCGAAAGATGGCCTCTACGAATCATCCAAGTTCCTCTGACTCCGAAGACAGTGTGACGGGAGCACACCAACCAATCAACTACCGTGATTACTGGAGAAGATGGGGGTGGGTTCGTGACATACTCACCTTATGGAGAAGGGAAGAAGGTACTCTATATCATGAACCAAATCTACCACCTAACCTTGGAGTACTCGACCCGCTCACCGGCGAACCTGTTCGCAACACCGTTTATACCCTTTTTGCGAGAATTTTTCGTCTTGAGACTACCATTAACGGAACTAAAGAAGATATCTGATCTCTACCTCACACTAATAACCAACCAGGGTTAGTAGAAGAAGTTAAAGAACTTCGAGCTCGAGTGCTAACCTTGGAGAATATGGTTCAAAACTTACAAGCACCAGCAGCATCACCGACACTAACAGTACCACCAACATCAGTACCAGCAGCACCAGTACCACTAACCACAACATCTGCATCACACATCTCAACACCATAATCTATACCTCGAACATCAACATCATACGCACCATAGATACCAAGGTGTACCAATAATAATTAACGATGAAGTATTGATCCATAACTTCATTAATATTCTGCGAAGAATATGTGGTGCCTAATAGTTTTAGAGATTACTTATTCTAGCACAAACCGAAAAGAAAATGAGATTAATATCATATTAACTCATTAGATCCATGATTACATCTGAAGAAAATATATATGCAAGTATATTTTCATAAAGATTGTAATTAAAAATTCTTTCGTACAAATTGTTAATGATGAAAATATTTTAACGGGTAAGTAATACCTGAGGAATATTTAAGATTTCGCATTAATAAGTTACACTGTACATTCTTCGAATCTGATTCAACGGTCATTTACTATCCTATTTACATCCACCGATATACGTATCCGTTCATACAGAATAACTATTTTCATTCAATTTCATATTTGGATTTTAATCTATCAAAATCCAACAAGTGGTATAATGAAGAAAACATTGGATAAAATAAAAATTGTTAGAAACAAACAATTTAACTAGGAGAAGAATTTTGTTAAGAATCCACGCTAACTGTTCCTAGTCCCCCAAACCCTACCAGCTTTCCAGGCCATTCAATCCCCGTCATTCCATTTTAGCTCTAACTGTTCCTAGCTAACTGATTACATTTTATTTATCGCAATTTATTTATCGCAATTTATATTCTCGCAATTTTAATTATCGTCATTTAATTTTTGTTATTTATTTTACGCACTTTAAATATCGGGACACGTATACAAGGTTTTGACATATCATATCGACGCATGTATATATATTATTTGGAATAACCATAGACACTCTATATGCGGTAATGCGGGAGTTAGCTATACAGGGTTGAGGTTGATTCTATAATAATACATATACTTTGAGTTGTGATCGAGTCTGAGACATGTACACAGGTCACGATACGTATTAATTAATTCGAATATTACATATTAAACTATATATGAATTATTGAACTGCTAACTGTGGACCATCAACTGAGGACTACAAACATTGGACAATTAAAAGGAATTAAAATATTAATTATAACATATGAAACTAAACAATTCTTCAAGTTTGCCACTTGATTTCATCTTAAATCTCATTTGTATCTTGATGACTACTGTAACACCCGCATTTTTGGCCTAGCTGAAATGACCCTTTTGACCTTGGGCGTGTTTGTATGTTATTATAATAATTATTTGTTTATAATTATTTGGTTGTTTAGTTGAGACCAGTTTGTGACAAGGGTCACATAACAAGTTCGTTTGTTTAATTTGAACTCCGTTAGGGCCGCCTAATGAGGTACGAAAGATATCAGATAACTGATAAATACCCGTGTGTTGTGGGGTATGGGGTTTTAACCCCAAATAAGTGTATTGTGCTGCCCTTTCCTCTCATTTTCTTCCTCTCTATAGGAATTTCCTAAACCAAACCGTACCCACTTCATCTCCCATCTCTAACCCTAGATTCCTAAATTGTGTTCTAGAGCTCAAATTGTTCATACCATCTTGTTTCTTACAGATTACTGAGTCTATCAAGGTAAGTAACATGTGTTTTTGTGTTCAATTCATAGTTAAATTCATGGTTTTGTGTGAGTTTTGTAAAAAGCTTGAATTTGTGTCAAAACAAGTGATTTAAGTGTTGTTATGGTCAAATTGTTGTGGGTTTTGAGTCTATAACAAGTAGTAAACAAGTTGTGGTCGATTTTGGTGTTTAAAACGAGCTCTAGATCGAGATTTGAGGATTTCATCATGAAGTCCGTAGCCTTTGTTCAGTTTCTGAGGAAGATGAACACAGTCGGCCGATTGTCGGTCGACAGTCGATCGACTGAGAGTTGAACCGATTGATTGTTGAGTGAACCGACCGACTGAGATTTACCTTCTGCCGATTGATGTAATACCAAGTGAATCGACCGATTGGAAAGGTCAGTCGACCAGTTGTGTCGACAGTCGACCGACTGTCAGTGTCAGTCGACCGACTGAGTGCCCAGGGCAGAATATTTACCAAAGTGCCTTTTCCTAGCTGCTATGCTGCCAGTTTGTATTTTTGTGTTCAGAATGTAAATTTTGAAAGTGCATAAGTGTTAGGTGGACTTTTAGCGGCGCTTTTGTGATTGATTTATGTACTGTGTTGTTTTGCATTAACGGATAGAAACTAACTTGATTTGCCTTATGTTCAGGTGATAAGGATAAGGAAGAAGCTCAGTGATAGTTTATCTGAGCTGGTTGCTGGTAATCGGTGAGTGGGATTATCTCTGGGTGTAGTATAGAGTAGCAAGTTGCGCTACTATGCTTATATTCTTGATAGTTGCCATGATTAGTAGATATGTTGTATAGTTGATCGCAGTTAAGGTTGCCATGCTTTTAGTAGTATTAGTTACCTATAGTAGTAGTAGTAGTAGTTGATTGGTTGTATGTGCACAAGTTGTTGTTGTTGTTGTTGGAATCTATTGTTGTTAGGTTCAGCCCAGAGAGGTCAACCTAGTTGTGGTTGGGTCTAGTTGGCTACTGTTTGTTGAGTATAGTACTGAATGATGCATCACCTGTGTGTGGATGACTATACTGGGGATTCAGTAGTAAAGACTATCGGTAGACGCTAGACTGATCAGCTAGTGGTCGTGTGCCCATACAAGCCGCCGATCCTCTAGTTGGAGTAAAGTTGCTAGTTGTTGTTTGTTGTATGTGGTTGCATATAGCTGTTGATATAGGAGTACAAGTTGGTACTGTATGCTAGACCTTTTGATAGTTCCATTCACTTAGCCTTGTGCTAACCCCTCACCTCCTCCCTTGCAGGTTTTGGATCTTAGTGCTGGTAGGGGCGGGAGTCGGGCTGACGATATGTTTGACAAGACGAACCCTGATGTTTTAAGTTTTGTAAATATGTAACTAGTCGTTTAACATAACACCTGTGGTTTGTAATAAAGTAATTAACCTATGATTTGTGATAATCATGTTTGTAACTAACTAAGGGTATTTATGTAAACTCAGTCTTCCGCTGTAATTTAAAAAAAAAAAAATTTAAGGTGTTACAACTTGGTATCAGAGCATAGGTTTGGCCGCATGTACATTGTGTTGAATATCATGTTCCCAAACTTTGAGTTGTGTCAAACATATCTGAGGGGACGGGTTAAGTGAATGTAGGGATTACATTCGTTAGTTGATAGGCACTAACCTGTTTTCCACTAAGCGTTTGTGTGAGTTGTTGTGGTAGTGCAGATATGACAGATAATACAGGAAACGCAACTGGTCCATCAGCCCCCGGAACATTCAGAGCCCCAGATGAAGACGGGTATGTGTCAGAAGATAATCCGCAGGAACAAATTCTAGATTTGGAAAGTCGGTTAAAGGAAGCAAATGATCGAATAAAAGAATTAGAACAAAGTCAGGTAATAGTGAATCTAAGTGGTAGTGTACCGAATCAGATGTTTAGTGGGTATCCGTTGCAGTCAAATATGTATCAGCAATCTGGAAGTGCTTTCCAACAACAACAATGGTTACCACCTCAGTATCAATTTCCTCAACAGTATCAGGTGCCACCTCAGTTTAATCAACAGTTTCCAAATCAGATGTGGGGTCCGTATCAGATGCCGACGTTTCAACAACCGAAGAAATGTACCTTCAAACAGTTTCCGAATTGTAATCCACCAGAGTACTCAGGAAGTTCTAACCCAACGGTAACCCTTAACTGGTTAAGAGAGATAGAAAAGGTTTTTGAGGCCTGTCAGTGCGAACCAGAATTACAGGTTATTTATGCTAGTCGTATGTTTAAAAATAGGGCACTGGTTTGGTGGGATACGATTATTTCTAGTATACCGAAAGAGCAAGTGAACATGATTACTTGTGAACAATTTTATAGTAAAGTTTGTGAACAGTATTGTTCGTCCTATGATCTCAATTGAATTAAGACAGAATTTTTGGCAATGAAAATGACTCCTCAGATGACGATAGATGAGGTAATTGAGCTGTATATG
Source organism: Rutidosis leptorrhynchoides (assembly GCF_046630445.1). Classification (NCBI taxonomy): domain Eukaryota; kingdom Viridiplantae; phylum Streptophyta; class Magnoliopsida; order Asterales; family Asteraceae; genus Rutidosis; species Rutidosis leptorrhynchoides. The sequence goes on along the minus strand of NC_092343.1, from coordinate 376,851,609 downwards.
GATAAATTAAGGTTTGTTCAACAGTGGGTTCCAGATGAACAGTCCAGAATTCAGCATTTTGTTAATATAATTTTACAGAGTACAGAACAATGGTTAGGATGGCGACGACATTATCGTAAGCATTTATTATGGCCAAGATGGTAGAGGATGACGTCAGAGCAGCAAGGAATAGAAAAGTAGGTTATGAGATGCCACAACAAGATCAGGTGATGAGTTAGTCGGACTCTAGGTCAAAGAAGTCAGTTAAGTTGAAACAGAAAAGTGGGTCAGAACAGAGTGGGTCAGCGTCAACTCAGAATTCTTGGTGTTATAGTTGTAGATCATCTCATAGTGGTCCTTGTTCAGATTCAACCAAAAGATGTTTGAGATGTGGTATTGTGGGACACGAGATTCGGATGTGTTCGTTCCAAGAGAATGTATGTTGGAGATGTCATCGAGTGGGGCATAGGTCAGCTCAATGTCTGTATGTAAGAGGATCAGGTTCTGGGGCAGGGCCAGGAGCTCAGTCGGGATCGGTAGGTGGATCTTCTTGTTCTCCAATTGGGCAGAAAAGAAAGAATCCACCTACGGGAACAGCAAGAGCTTATCAGATGGTTGCAGATGCGGATGTTGAATATGATGTGAATACAGGTATGCTTCAAAATCTTCATACTGTTTAGATATATATATGTATATGATTGTGCGTATATATATGTATGTGTTAGATTGGTAGATCTTGATAGTAGTGTTCGATTTATTTGTTACATTATGTTGCTTACGTTTTGGTTATGACCCTGGTGTGTTATGTGGGGTAAAGGGTGACCCTTAGGTTGACTTTTTGGGATTGAAGACCGTGACTTTGATAGAGATGTGTTTGGTATCTTTATGGAGTGGACATTTGGATGACAGAAATTTGTTAGATAGTGACACAAGTATGAGTGATATGTCGATAGTGACACAAGTAATTATTTCCTATGCTTGTTGGATGTGTAATGATGTTGGTAGATTATAGTTGAACATTTGATGGACAGTGTTTTAATATCCATGATTGGACAGATGGTGCAATTGATTAATTATAAAGTAGTTAAATTAATTACCGATGCTTATTGAGGAGATTGATTGGACAAAAGTTAGTGAATCAGAGAAGTAGAATTTTTCCATTACGAGCAACTCAGAATGAAGGTATGATTTAGGATAATATGCTTGTGTCCGGCCAACAAAAGTATATTATGATAAATCATACGGAATTTCTGGGAAGCTGAAGGAAAATTAGGTGGCATGTGCTATATTAGATTGTGATGTGACTGGACATGAGACATATAACCTGTGAAGTTCTGTTGACTTAATCGGTAATTTCGTGGACATATGTAAAGATATTAGCATGATAACTATTTCAATTGCCTAAGCTTGGGATAATTGTGAAAAGTGGAATGTATAAAGAGTTGAATTGGATGACCGATCGTGAAATTTATGATACAGAATGACGTAGAAACATGAATTTGACTCTGATTATTTGACTTGATATTGTAATTTGTGGGCTTAGGTGGATTAACGAATGTTGATCGATGAAGATTGTGACAAATTATTTTGTATAGGGAGTGTATTGATGTCAAGAATCTCGTTTCCCTATGCAATTGTCGTGGATAATGTCGGTATCAGGGATAAGATCGATAAAGTTGATCATGTGTTTTGGCGGTTCGAGTAACAATTTTGGATTTTGTTGACCATAGTTGAACCGATTCCGAGGACGGAATCTCTTTTAAGGAGGGTAGATTTGTAACACCCGCGTTTTGGGCCTAGCTGAAATGACCCTTTTGACCTTGGGTGTGTTTGTATGTTATTATAATATTTATTTGTTTATAATTATTTGGTTGTTTAGTTGAGACCAGTTTGTGACAAGGGTCACAGAACAAGTTCGTTTGTTTAATTTGGACTCCGTTAGGGCCGCCTAACGAGGTACGAAAGATATCAAATAACTGATAAATACCCGTGTGTTGTGGGGTATGGGGTTTTAACCCCAAATAAGTGTATTGTGCTGCCCTTTCCTCTCATTTTCTTTCTCCCTCTAGAAATTTTCTAAACCTAACCGTACCCACTTCATCTCCCATCTCTAACCCTAGATTCCTAAATTGTGTTCTAGAGCTCAAATTGTTCATACCATCTTGTTTCTTACAGATTACTGAGTCTATCAAGGTAAGTAACATGTGTTTTTGTGTTCAATTCGTTGTTAAATTCATGGTTTTGTGTGAGTTTTATAAAAAGCTTGAATTTGTGTCAAAACAAGTGATTTAAGTGTTGTTATGGTCAAATTGTTGTGGGTTTTGAGTCTATAACAAGTAGTGAACAAGTTGTGGTCGATTTTGGTGTTTAAAACGAGCTCTAGATCGAGATTTGAGGATTTCATCGTGAAGTCCGTAGCCTTTGTTCAGTTTCTGAGGAAGATGAACACAGTCGGCCGACTGTCGGTCGACAGTCGACCGACTAAGAGTTGAACTGACCGATTGTTAAGTGAACCGACTGACTGAGATTTACCTTCGGCTGATTGATGTAATACCAAGTGAATAGACCGATTGGAAAGGTCAGTCGACCGGTTGTGTCGACAGTCGACCGACTGTCAGTGTCAGTCGACCGACTGAGTGCCCAGGGCAGAATATTTACCAAAGTGCCTTTTCCTAGCTGCTATGCTGCCAGTTTGTATTTTTGTGTTCAGAATGTAAATTTTGAAAGTGCATAAGTGTTAGGTGGACTTTTAGCGGCGCTTTTGTGACTGATTTATGTACTGTGTTGTTTTGCGTTAACGGATAGAAACTAACTTGATTTGCCTTATGTTCAGGTGATAAGGATAAGGAAGAAGCTCAGTGATAGTTTATCTGAGCTGGTTGCTGGTAATCGGTGAGTGGGATTATCTCTGGGTGTAGTATAGAGTAGCAAGTTGCGCTACTATGTTTATATTGTTGATAGTTTCCATGATTAGTAGATATGTTGTATAGTTGATCGCAGTTAAGGTTGCCATGCTTTTAGTAGTATTAGTTGCCTGTAGTAGTAGTAGTAGTTGACTGGTTGTATGTGCACAAGTTGTTGTTGTTGTTGTTGGAATCTATTGTTGTTAGGTTCAGCTCAGAGAGGTCAACCTAGCTGTGGTTGGGTCTAGTTGGCTACTGTTTATTGAGTATAGTACTGAATGATGCATCACCTGTGTGTGGATGACTATACTGGAGATTCAGTAGTAAAGACTATCGGTAGACGCTAGACTGATCAGCTAGTGGTCGTGTGCCCGTACAAGCCGCCGATCCTCTAGTTGGAGCACAGTTGCTAGTTGTTGTTTGTTGTATGTGGTTGCATATAGCTGTTGATATAGGAGTACAAGTTAGTACTATATGCTAGACCTTTTGATAGTTCCATTCACTTAGCCTTGTGCTAACCCCTCACCTCCTCCCTTGCAGGTTTTGGATCTTAGTGCTGGTAGGGACGGGAGTCGGGCTGACGATATGTTTGACAAGATGAACTCTGATGTTTTAAGTTTTGTAAATATGTAACTAGTCGTTTCACATAACACATGTGGTTTGTAATAAAGTAATTAACCTATGATTTGTGATAATCATGTTTGTAACTAACTAAGGGTATTTATGTAAACTCAGTCTTCCGCTGTAATTAAAAAAAAAATATTTAAGGTGTTACAACTACAATCTGCGTTCAAACCTTTCATGATTCTTGAAAACACCTCAATCTAGAGGATGAACCAACCGCATTTCATCTACGAAAGAAAAGATTTATGCATATAGTTATGCACATAAAAAACTTTTAGAAATTGAATAAACGTTTAACACGTATCTGTGCTAGCTCCTTTGGCATTGCTATCACCGAAAATAACATTGCAATTATTTTTCAAATTATCCAATATTGTCACAGCTCCAACAAGTCAACTTCGACTTTTCGTTCGAAACAACCTTATTATAACCTTGATATATATGCGTAATCTTTTATTGTTACCGGGAAATCTTTTATATTCCACCACATTATCAGCAGATGTACCAGCAACTCCCTTGATCTTTGATTTTCCAAAAAATCATTATATTCATTGAAACCCTATCATATACTCATCCGCATCTTGCAACAAGAATTGTCATACCAACTATCGAGAATTAGCAATCAGTATTTTGAATCTCACAATATTTCTACATCAACAGTTAAATGTATACATATAACATTTATCTCTTGGAATTATGATCTTCCATTCTGAAATTTCTAAAAAGCACTCTAGCCTACGAATCCATTCTTTGAATTCTGAAAAAAAAAAAAACTGAATACAGCAGCAAAAACTGTACACGACCTTAACCGTCGAAAGTTTGATGATAAAGAATGGAGTATTGGAAACACTCAATAGAAAATTTAGTACCGAAAAGCGGATTATGCGAAACTATGAAGGAAGCCGTGGACAAATCACAAAGAATAAGTTTGACTTCAAAGAATCCAAATGATTCAATGCCTGATGAAGTCTTTAGCGAATATCTTGCTCCTTACTCTAAACCCTTGCGGACAATAGTCTCCATCATCCTCTGATCTTAGATATTCAAAGATATTATCGTATTTTTTTCATTATAAATATCCTCGATATTTCTGAATATATTTTCATAACTAATCTTATCTGAAATCATTTATCTCTTTGAGCTATCAGTGTTACATCATATGAGAAACTATTAATTTCTATATTCTGTAAACTTTCGAGTTTAAAATATGAATGTTTTGAAATAGTGTTGGGAACTGATGCATGAGTTAGTATAATATAATGACACTTGATCAACGTGATTATATTACAGTAAGTCATGCTGAGTTTCTAATGGGACATGATGATTCACAGATCATAACGTCATCATGTGCCATCTTACATAACTCTTTCATTCTACTTAACTTCTGAACATATAAAGAAAGAATATTCTTGATAGTTCTATTCTCAGTGATTCTGGTAATTTGACAAATCAAATCGTGCTATTATGTTCTTTCTTATTTAAAATATTAAGTTCATTCGAAACTTCATACTTACGAATTCTGGACCATTACTCGCTTTACCAGAGTTCGAGAGGAAAATAAAAAGGCAAAGAGCTCCAGAATATAAGAGAAAATATAAAGCCCAATAACAACATGGAGGTCACAAACCGTGGATATTAATACGAATAGCAATATAAAGACTCGGGAGAACAAAAAACACTATAAACCCAAGAGCATAGTAGAAGTAGACAGATTCCTCCGGTGGTAGATGAAAAAGGAGAATGATCAATATGAAAGTCAGGAATATATCCAGAATTAAAACTGGATGAAGCATATTGATTGATGATTTGGAAGAATGAACTAAAACATAGAAATGGGAAGTGATGGGAAGTAATGAAACGGAAGAAGTTCATTTATAGTGGAAATAACAGACAAAGCAATCGCGACAGATGATCACATTTAATTAAAGAGATCTTAATTTCCTTAATCCCGAGGAAATCAGATCTTATTCAAATTTCAAAGATTTTCTTCAAATCCCTTGAATTCCGGATTTCCAACGTGACTACGTCAAAAGTAAAGACGAATATTTATTACCTTATCTCAATCTTCTGTGATAGTTTCACTCATAAGCTTCGAGTAATCGAATTGTTTTATCCAAATTATTCAATGGTGATAAAACTCTATTTATCAACACATATTCATCATGAAAACATTTTTAATGTTAGCCATGACCACCTCACTCAAATTTTGGGACGAAATTTCTTTAACGGGTAGGTACTGTGACGACCGGGGAATTTTCGACCAAATTTAAACTTAATCTTTATGTGATTTAGACATGATAAGCAAAGTCCGTAAAGTTGTGTCTCAAAATTTTGAACTGTATATATATATGGATTCAGTTAACCTATGACTATTTTCGACAATTCACGAACATTTGTGTGTAAATAAAAATATAAATATTTATGAACTTTAAAACATAAGTAATATATTATATATATTGTAATTTATAAATATGAAATATTATAATAATATGATATAATTTATAAATTGTAATTTAATTACAAGTTGAATATAATTATTATATTAATACTATTATTTTGATATAAAATGTATATAAATATATGAAATTTGATATGTACAAGTATTATTAATATTACTATAGAAACATGTAACTTATTATATCTTCAGTATTATTAATTAATATTATCACTAAAATATACAAAAATTTAATATCCATTATTTAATATATAATATAGTTATATTATATAACCTATAACATGTAATACTAATAAATTAAAAATTAGTTGTTATAATAATATGTCATTATATACTAGTGTTATTAATATTATTATATGAATATGAAATTTAAAAAAAATATATTATTACTACTAATATTATTACCAATATTAATTAGTATTATTAGTATTTAATAATATTATTATTAATAATATTATTAATATAAATCTTATAGATATTATTATCAATGATATTATTATATTTAGGGTTATTATTACTAATTATAATATTTAGAGTATTAATATTATAGATATATTTATAAATTAATAAGATTAATTGTATCATACAGAATATATACATACAACTATATAATTACAGAAATATACTAATTTACATACACATATACGTATTACATACAAATACGAATTCAATATATGGCAGTATGTTTGTATTAATAAAATAAATCAGTAAATATAGATTAATTACGGTATTAAACAAGATTACAATAGAAAATAATTACGCGAATTCAGTAAAACACTTCAACATCTGATAAAGTTTTTTTTCCCTTTTATTATTCTGCATTCGATTTCTTGTCGATGACAAACACTAAATTACAACCAGTTTACTGCTCTTTTGATTCGATTAATATCGTTATATGAACCTATCTCCTCCTACAATCCGAAAATAAAAACAGATAAACAATTAAATTTTTTTTTCTTTTTCTTTCTTCATATAGTTCTCTGTATCTCCACTTTCTGGCAAAAATTAAAAATCGAATCAGTTTTCAAAATCCATTAATGTAGTCTTGTTAGAAATCCTCTATTGAATCTCTCTGCAAAAATTGAGCTCTCAATTCATCTTAACAACTCTCAATTTTGGAGTCAAATTTTTATTTTTAAAAGTCAACATAATTGTTCATAGTGAAATTCGAAGTGGTTTTGATGTTTTTAGTAAAATTAATAAATTAGAAAGTTTATAGATATGGTTTAACAACTTTTTCATGTTGCGATAAATTGCTAAAACGCTTTTAAAAATTGAAATCAATATTTTTTTCCCACAGCGTCGAACAGCAAAGCTGTGTTTAAAATTTTTTTTTATGTATTTTTTTCTAATATTACAAACCTTTGATATTGATAAGTTATTATCTTTCTCTGTTAAATAAATCGTGATATTGAAGAAATAAGAATCCATGGTCGATTGGGTTGAAATCAATGAAGAAGATGAATATTAGGAAATAGAAAAAGACACGGTTTAAAACTAAATGAAGTCTGATATAAATCAGATAAATAGACGACAGAGGAATGGTTATTGAAATGTCCTATTCATATTGATTATAAACGTTCCATATTAATTGATTTCGTTGCGAGGTTTTGACCTCTATATGAGACGTTTTTCAAAGACTGCATTCATTTTTAAAACAACCATAACCTTTATTTTATCAATAAAGGTTTAAAAAAAAAATATTACGTAGATTATCAAATAATGATAATCTAAAATATACTGATTACACACGACCATTACATAATGGTTTACAATAGAAATATATTACATCGACATATGTTTCTTGAATGCAGTTTTTACACAATATCATACAAACATGGATTTCAACTCTTGTCCTTATTTTAGTATGCAACAGCGGAAGCTCTTAATATTCACCTGAGAATAAACATGCTTTAAACGTCAATAAAAATGTTGGTGAGTTATAGGTTTAACCTATATATATCAAATCGTAACAATAGACCACAAGATTTCATATTTCAATACACATCCCATACATAGAGATAAAAATCATTCATATGGTGAACACCTGGTAACCGACATTAACAAGATGCATATATAAGAATATCCCCATCATTCCGGGACACCCTTTGGATATGATATAAATTTTAAAGTACTAAAGCATCCGGTACTTTGGATGGGGTTTGTTAGGCCCAATAGATCTATCTTTAGGATTCGCGTCAATTAGGGTGTCTGTTCCCTAATTCTTAGATTACCAGACTTACATAAAAGGGGCATATTCGATTTTGATAATTCAACCATAGAATGTAGTTTCACGTACTTGTGTCTATTTTGTAAATCATTTATAAAACCTGCATGTATTCTCATCCCAAAAATATTAGATTTTAAAAGTGGGACTATAACTCACTTTCACAGATTTTTACTTCGTCGGGAAGTAAGACTTGGCCACTGGTCGATTCACGAACCTATAACAAATATGTACATATATATCAAAGTATGTTCAAAATATATTTACAACACTTTTAATACATTTTGATTTTTTAAGTTTATTAAGTCAGCTGTCCTCGTTAGTAACCTACAACTTGTTGTCCAACGTTAGATGTACAGAAAAAAATTGATATATATTATCTTGAATCAATCCACGACCCAGTGTATACATGTCTCAGGCTAGATCACAACTCAAAGTATATATATTTTTGGAATCAACCTCAACCCTGTATAGCTAACTCCTACATTAATGCATATAGAGTGTCTATGGTTGTTCCAAATAATATATACACATGGGTTGATATGATATGTCAAAACATTTGCATACGTGTCTATGGTATCCCAAGATTACATAATATATTAGAATACATGTATAATACAATATAAGTTAACTAGGATATGATTAATATAGATTTGTTACCAATTTTCACATTGCTACAACAAGAAAAATTATCCAATCTTGTTTTACCCATAACTTCTTCATTTTAAATCCGTTTTGAGTGAATCAAATTGCTATGGTTTCATATTGACCTCTATTTTATGAATATAAACAGAAAAATTATAGGTTTATAGTCGGAGATATAAGTTACAAGTCATTTTTGTAAAGGTAGTCATTTCAGTCGAAAGAACGACGTCTAGATGACCATTTTAGAAAACATACTTCCACTTTGAGTTTAATCATGATTTTTGAATATAGTTTCATGTTCATAAGAAAAATCATTTTCCCAGAAGAACAACTTTTAAATCAAAGTTTATCATAGTTTTTAATTAACTAACCCAAAACAGCCCGCGGTGTTACTACGACGGCGTATGTCCGGTTTTACAGTGTTCTTCGTGTTTCCAGGTTTTAAATCATTAAGTTAGCATATCATATAGATATAGAACATATGTTTAGTTGATTTTAAAAGTCAAGTTAGAAGTATTAACTTTTGTTTGCGAACAAGTTTAGAATTAACTAAACTATGTTCATGTGATTACAAGTTTAAACCTTCGAATAAGATAGCTTTATATGTATGAATCGAATGATGTTATGAACATCATTACTACCTCAAGTTTTCTGGATAAAGCTACTGGAATTGAAAAAATGGATCTAGCTTCAAAGGATCCTTGGATGGCTCGAAAGTTCTTGAAGCAGAATCATGACACGAAAACAAGTTCAAGTAAGATTTCCACTCGAAATAAGATTATTATAGTTATAGAAATTGAATCAAAGTTTGAATATGAGTATTATATTGTATTAGAAAGATATCTTACTGTAAATAAAAAAGATTTCTTGAGGTTGGATGATCACTCTACAAGATTGGAAGTAAGCTATCAAACTTGGAAGTATTCTTGATTTTATGAAACTAGAACTTGTAGAATTTATGAAGAACACTTAGAACTTGAAGATAGAACTTGAGAGAGATCAATTAGATGAAGAAAATTGAAGAATGAAAGTGTTTGTAGGTGTTTTTGGTCGTTGGTGTATGGATTAGATATAAAGAATATGTAATTTTGTTTTCATGTAAATAAGTCATGAATGATTACTCATATTTTTGTAATTTTATGAGATATTTCATGCTAGTTTCCAAATGATGGTTCCCACATGTGTTAGGTGACTCAAATGGGCTGCTAAGAGCTGATCATTAGAGTTTATATACCAATAGTACATACATCTAAAAGCTGTGTATTGTACGAGTACGAATACGGGTGCATACGAGTAGAATTGTTGATGAAACTGAACGAGGATGTAATTGTAAGCATTTTTGTTAAGTAGAAGTATTTTGATAAGTGTCTTGAAGTCTTTCAAAAATGCATGAATACATATTAAAACACTACATGTATATACATTTTAACTGAGTCGTTAAGTCATCGTTAGTCGTTACATGTAAGTGTTGTTTTGAAACCTTTAGGTTAACGATCTTGTTAAATGTTGTTAACCCAATGTTTATAGTATCAAATGATATTTTAAATTATTATATTATCATGATATTATGATGTATGAATATCTCTTAATATGATATATATACATTAAATGTCGTTACAACAATACTCGTTACATATATGTCTCGTTTCAAAATCATTAAGTTAGTAGTCATGCTTTTACATATGTAGTTCATTGTTAATATACTTAATGATATGTTTACTTATTATAATATCATGTTAACTATATATATATATATATATCTCCATGTATATGTCATCATATAGTTTTTACAAGTTTTAACGTTCGTGAATCACCGGTCAACTTGGGTGGTCAATTGTCTATATGAAACCTATTTCAATTAATCAAGTCTTAACAAGTTTGATTGCTTAACATGTTGGAAACACTTAATCTTGTAAATAACAATTTCATTTATTATATATATAAACATGGAAAAGTTCGGGACACTACAGTACCTACCCGTTAAATAAATTTCGTCCCGAAATTTTAAGTAGTTGGAGGTGTTGACGTATCTTCTTGAAATAAATGCGGGTATTTCTTCTTCATCTGATCTTCTCATTCCCAGGTGAACTCGGGTCCTCTACGAGCATTCCATCGAACCTTAACAATTGGTATCTTGTTTTGCTTAAGTCTTTTAACCTCACGATCCATTATTTCGACGGGTTCTTCGATGAATTGAAGTTTTTCGTTGATTTGGATTTCATCTAACGGAATAGTGAGATCTTCTTTAGCAAAACATTTATTCAAATTTGAGACGTGGAAAGTGTTTTGTACGGCCGCGAGTTGTTGAGGTAACTCAAGTCGGTAAGCTACTGGTCTGACACGATCAATAATCTTGAATGGTCCAATATACCTTGGATTTAATTTCCCTCATTTACCAAATCGAACAACGCCTTTCCAAGGTGCAACTTTAAGCATGACCATCTCTCCAATTTCAAATTCTATATCTTTTCTTTTAATGTCAGCGTAGCTCTTTTGTCGACTTTGGGCGGTTTTCAACCGTTGTTGAATTTGGATGATCTTCTCGGTAGTTTCTTGTATAATCTCTGGACCCGTAATCTGTCTATCCCCCACTTCACTCCAACAAATCGGAGATCTGCACTTTCTACCATAAAGTGCTTCAAACGGCGCCATCTCAATGCTTGAATGGTAGCTGTTGTTGTAGGAAAATTCTGCTAACGGTAGATGTCGATCCCAACTGTTTCCGAAATCAATAACACATGCTCGTAGCATGTCTTCAAGCGTTTGTATCGTCCTTTCGCTCTGCCCATCAGTTTGTGGATGATAGTCAGTACTCATGTCTAGACGAGTTCCTAATGCTTGCTGTAATGTCTGCCAGAATCTTGAAATAAATCTGCCATCCCTATCAGAGATAATAGAGATTGGTATTCCATGTCTGGAGACGACTTCCTTCAAATACAGTCGTGCTAACTTCTCCATCTTGTCATCTTCTCTTATTGGCAGGAAATGTGCTGATTTGGTGAGACGATCAACTATTACCCAAATAGTATCAAAACCACTTGCAGTCCTTGGCAATTTAGTGATGAAATCCATGGTAATGTTTTCCCATTTCCATTCCGGGATTTCGGGTTGTTGAAGTAGACCTGATGGTTTCTGATGCTCAGCTTTGACCTTAGAACACGTCAAACATTCTCCTACGTATTTAGCAACATCGGCTTTCATACCCGGCCACCAAAAATATTTCCTGAGATCCTTGTACATCTTCCCCGTTCCAGGATGTATTGAGTATCTGGTTTTATGAGCTTCTCTAAGTACCATTTCTCTCATATCTCCAAATTTTGGTACCCAAATCCTTTCAGCCCTATACCGGGTTCCGTCTTCCCAAATATTAAGATGTTTCTCCGATCCTTTGGGTATTTCATCCTTTAAATTTCCCTCTTTTAAAACTCCTTGTTGCGCCTCCTTTATTTGAGTAGTAAGGTTATTATGAATCATTATATTCATAGATTTTACTCGAATGGGTTCTCTGTCCTTCCTGCTCAAGGCATCGGCTACCACATTTGCCTTCCCCGGGTGGTAACAAATCTCAAAGTCGTAATCATTCAATAATTCAATCCACCTACGCTGCCTCATATTCAGTTGTTTCTGATTAAATATGTGACGCATAAGCAATTACTCTCCTTCGTTGCATTAATACACAACCGAGACCTTGCTTTGATGCGTCACAATAAATCACAAAATCATCATTTCCTTCAGGCAATGACAATATAGGTGCCGTAGTTAACTTTTTCTTCAATAACTGAAACTCTTTCTCTTGTTCATCATTCCATTCAAATTTCTTCCCTTTATGCGTTAATGCAGTCAAGGGTTTTGCTATTTTGGAAAAGTCTTGGATGAACCTTCTGTAGTAACCAGCTAGTCCTAAAAACTGGCGTATGTGTTTCGGAGTTTTCGGGATTTCCCACTTTTCAACAGTTTCTATCTTTGCCGGATCCACCTTAATACCTTCTTTGTTCACTATGTGACCGAGGAATTGAACTTCTTCCAACTAAAATGCACACTTTGAAAACTTAGCGTACAATTCTTCCTTCCTCAATACTTCTAACACCTTTCTCAAATGTTCACCGTGTTCTTGGTCATTCTTTGAGTAAATAAGTATGTCATCAATGAAAACAATGACAAACTTGTCAAGGTATGGTCCACACACTCGGTTCATAAGGTCCATGAACACAGCTGGTGCATTAGTTAAACCAAACGGCATGACCATAAACTCGTAATGACCGTAACGTGTTCTGAAAGCAGTCTTTGGAATATCATCTTCTTTCACCCGCATTTGATGATACCCGGAACGTAAGTCAATCTTTGAATAAACAGACGAGCCTTGTAGTTGATCAAATAAGTCGTCGATTCTCGGTAGTGGGTAGCGGTTCTTGATGGTAAGTTTGTTCAACTCTCGGTAGTCGATACACAACCTGAATGTACCATCTTTCTTCTTGACAAACAAAACAGGAGCTCCCCACGGTGATGTACTTGGTTGAATGAAACCACGCTCTAAAAGTTCTTGTAATTGGCTTTGCAGTTCTTTCATCTCGCTGGGTGCGAGTCTGTAAGGAGCACGAGCTATTGGTGCAGCTCCTGGTACAAGATCTATTTGAAATTCAACGGATCGATGTGGGGGTAATCCCGGTAATTCTTTCGGAAATACATCGGGAAATTCTTTTGCGACGGGAACATCATTGATGCTCTTTTCTTCAGTTTGTACTTTCTCGACGTGTGCTAGAACAGCATAGCAACCTTTTCTTATTAGTTTTTATGCCTTCAAATTACTAATAAGATGTAGCTTCGTGTTGCCCTTTTCTCCGTACACCATTAAGGGTTTTCCTTTTTCTCGTATAATGCGAATTGCATTTTTGTAACAAATAATCTCTGCTTTCACTTCTTTCAACCAGTCCATACCGATTATCACATCAAAACTCCCTAACTCTACTGGTATCAAGTCAATCTTAAATATTTCGCTAACCAGTTTAATTTCTCGATTTCGACATATATTATCTGCTGAAATTAATTTACCATTTGCTAATTCGAGTAAAAATTTACTATCCAAAGGTGTCAATGGACAACTTAATTTAGCACAAAAATCTCCACTCATATAGCTTCTATCCGCACCCGAATCAAATAAAACGTAAGCAGATTTATTGTCAATAAGAAACGTACCCGTAACAAGCTCCGGGTCTTTCTGTGCCTCTGCCGCATTAATATTGAAAACTCTTCCGCGGCCTTGTCCATTCGTGTTCTCCTGGTTCGGGCAATTTCTAATAATGTGGCCCAGTTTTCCACATTTATAACAAACTACATTGGCATAACTTGCTCCGACACTACTTGCTCCGCCATTACTCATTCCGAAACCATTTGTTCCTTTCGTTCTATTAACCCCTGGTCCGTAGACCTCACACTTCGCCGCGCTATGACCATTTCTTTTACACTTGTTGCAAAATTTGGTGCAGAACCCCGAGTGATACTTTTCACACCTTTGGCATAGCTGCTTCTGATTGTTGTTGCTGTTGCGGTTATTATTGTTGTTGGGATGATTGTTGTAGTTGCTGTTGTTGTTGTTGTTGTTGTTGTTGTTGTTGTTGGGCCGTTTGTTGTAGTTGCGATTGATGTTGCGATTGTTGGGATAATTGTTGCGATTATTGTTGTTGTTGTATTGGTGATTCTTATCACCGTTTTCCTCCCACTTTCTTTTGACTTGCTTCACATTGGCCTCTTCAGCAGTCTGTTCTTTAATTCTTTCTTCAATCTGGTTCACTAGTTTGTGAGCCATTCTACATGCCTGTTGTATGGAGGCGGGCTCGTGTGAACTTATATCTTCTTGGATTCTTTCCGGTAATCCTTTCACAAACGCGTCGATCTTCTCTTCCTCATCTTCGAACACTCCCGGACACAATAGGCACAATTCTGTGAATCGTCTTTCGTACGTGGTAATATCAAATCCTTGGGTTTGTAACCCTCTAAGTTCTGTCTTGAGCTTATTGACCTCGGTTCTGGGACGGTACTTCTCGTTCATCAAGTGCTTGAATGCTGACCACGGTAGTGCGTACGCATCGTCTTGTCCCACTTGCTCTAGATAGGTATTCCACCATGTTAACGCAGAACCTGTGAAGGTATGCGTAGCATACTTCACTTTGTCCTCTTCAGTACACTTACTTATGGCAAACACCGATTTGACCTTCTCGGTCCACCGTTTCAATCCGATCGGTCCTTCGGTTACATCAAATTCCAAAGGTTTGCAGGTAGTGAATTCTTTGTAGGTGCATCCTACACGATTTCCTGTACTGCTAGATCCAAGGTTATTGTTGGTATGTAGTGCAGCCTGTACTGCGGCTATGTTTGAAGCTAGAAAAGTACGGAATTCCTCTTCATTCATATTCACGGTGTGTCGAGTAGTCGGTGCCATTTCCTTCAAAATAATCAAATGGAACAAGTTAATCATACAGAATATTAAGAGTAGTTAATAGTATTTCGTAGCATAATATGAACTCATTTATAAAAGCTTTTTCTTCATATTAGCGTTTTATAAGTTTAAATTCGGGTAGTACCTACCCGTTAAGTTCATACTTAGTAGCTAATATACAATTCAACTACTACAATTCTATATGAAAAACTGATTATAATAATATTTTGCGTTCAAACTTTTACACAATATTTTACAAACTTACAATACCGCTTATTTTACATATAGCATGAAATATAGCACACAATAAATTTGATACAAGATGGTTGTGAAGATAATTCTAGCTAGTACACAAGTCATTCAGCAAAGGCAATAAAGACACGTAATTCATACGTCCAGAAACAAGTCATGCATTCTGGTTTTACTAGGATTACTTCCCATCCTTGGTCTTGTGGAACATAACCGTTATGGCAGTTGATAAGACAGCGTGTTGTAACGTCGTCAAAGGGACAAGGGTTACGTAATGTCCAACAGTCCCGTAACAATCTAAAAACCTCATTTCATACCCCAATTACCGACTCCGTCACTTGTGGAAACGTTTTGTTTAATAGTTGTAGCCCGATGTTCTTGTTCTCACTTTGGTGAGAAGCGAACATTACTAATCCGTAAGCATAACATGCTTCTTTATGTTGCATGTTAGCCGCTTTTTCTAAATCACGAAGTCCAATATTCGGATATATTGAGTCAAAATAATTTCTTAACCCGTTGCGTAAAATAGCATTTGGGTTCCCTGCAATATATGCGTCAAAGTAAACACATCGTAACTTATGGGTTTCCCAATGTGATATCCCCCATCTTTCAAACGAAAGTCTCTTATAAACCAAGACATTCTTGGAACGTTCTTCGAATGTCTTACAAACTGATCTCGCCTTAAATAGTTGTGCCGAGGAATTCTGACCGACTCTAGACAAGATTTCATCAATCATGTCTCCGGGTAGGTCTCTTAAAATATTGGGTTGTCTATCCATTTTGTGTTTTTAAACTGTAAAATAGACAAGAGTTAGATTCATAAAAAAATACTTATTAATACAAGCAATTTTTTTACATATATCATAAAGCATAAGCACACTATATTACATATATTACACCACACAAATACAACTATCTTATTCCAACTCGCTCGTTTCTTCTTCTTCGGTTTTGGTTCGTTTTGCCAAGTTTCTAGGGATATATGATGTTCCCCTAATACGAGCCGTCGTTGTCCACATTGGTTTAGAAAAACCTGGTGGTTTAGAGGTTCCCGGGTCATTGTTACAACTTAAGGACTTCGGGGGTTGACGATACATATAAAGTTCATCGGGGTTGGAATTAGATTTCTCTATTTTTATGCCCTTTCCCTTATTATTTTCTTTTGCATTTTTAAATTCAGTTGGGGTAATTTCTATAACATCATCGGAATTCTCGTCGGAATCCGATTCATCGGAGAATTGGTAATCCTCCCAATATTTTGCTTCCTTGGCGGAAACACCATTGACCATAATTAACCTTGGTCGGTTGGTTAAGGATTCTCTTTTACTTAACCGTTTTATTATTTCCCCCACCGGTTATATTTCTTCTTCCGGTTCCGATTCTTCTTCCGGTTCCGATTCTTCTTCCGGTTCCGACTCTTCTTCCGGTTCCTCTTCGGGAACTTGTGAATCAGTCCACGAATCATTCCAATTTACATTTGACTCTTCATTATTATTAGGTGAGTCAATGAGACTTGTTCTAGAGGTAGACATCTATCACATAATATCAAACACGTTAAGAGATTAATATATCACATAATATTCATATGTTAAAAATATATAGTTTCCAACAAAAATGTTAAGTAATCATTTTTAAAGAAAAAACGGTCGAAGTCCAGACTCACTAATGCATCCTAACAAACTCGATAAGACACACTAATGCAAATTTTTTGGTTCTCTAAGACCAACGCTCGGATACCAACTGAAATGTCCCGTTCTTATTGATTAAAAACGTTCCATATTAATTGATTTCGTTGCGAGGTTTTGACCTCTATATGAGACGTTTTTCAAAGACTGCATTCATTTTTAAAACAAACCATAACCTTTATTTCATAAATAAAGGTTTAAAAAGCTTTACGTAGATTATCAAATAATGATAATCTAAAATATCCTGTTTACACACGACCATTACATAATGGTTTACAATACAAATATGTTACATCGAAATCAATTTCTTGAATGCAGTTTTTACACAATATCATACAAACATGGACTCCAAATCTTGTCCTTATTTTAGTATGCAACAGCGGAAGCTCTTAGTATTCACCTGAGAATAAACATGCTTTAAACGTCAACAAAAATGTTGGTGAGTTATAGGTTTAACCTATATGTATCAAATTGTAACAATAGACCACAAGATTTCATATTTCAATACACATTCCATACATAGAGATAAAAATTATTCATATGGTGAACACCTGGTAACCGACATTAACAAAATGCATATATAAGAATATCCCCATCATTCTGGGACACCCTTCAGATATGATATAAATTTCGAAGTAATAAAGCATCCGGTACTTTGGATGGGGTTTGTTAGGCCCAATAGATCTATCTTTAGGATTCGCGTCAATTAGGGTGTGTGTTCCCTAATTCTTAGATTACCAGACTTAATAAAAAGGGGCATATTCGATTTCGATAATTCAACCATAGAATGTAGTTTCACGTACTTGTGTCTATTTTGTAAATCATTTATAAAACCTGCATGTATTCTCATCCCAAAAATATTAGATTTTAAAAGTGGGACTATAACTCACTTTCACAGATTTTTACTTCGTCGGGAAGTAAGACTTGGCCACTGGTTGATTCACGAACCTATAACAATATATACATATATATCAAAGTATGTTCAAAATATATTTACAACACTTTTAATATATTTTGATGTTTTAAGTTTATTAAGTCAGCTGTCCTCGTTAGTAACCTACAACTAGTTGTCCACAGTTAGATGTACAGAAATAAATCGATAAATATTATCTTGAATCAATCCACGACCCAGTGTATACGTATCTCAGTATTGATCACAACTCAAACTATATATATTTTGGAATCAACCTCAACCGTGTATAGCTAACTCCAACATTCACATATAGAGTGTCTATGGTTGTTCCGAAATATATATAGATGTGTCGACATGATAGGTCGAAACATTGTATACGTGTCTATGGTATCTCAAGATTACATAATATACAATACAAGTTGATTAAGTTATGGTTGGAATAGATTTGTTACCAATTTTCACGTAGCTAAAATGAGAAAAATTATCCAATCTTGTTTTACCCATAACTTCTTCATTTTAAATCCGTTTTGAGTGAATCAAATTGCTATGGTTTCATATTGAACTCTATTTTATGAATCTAAACAGAAAAAGTATAGGTTTATAGTCAGAAAAATAAGTTACAAGTCGTTTTTGTAAAGGTAGTCATTTCAGTCGAAAGAACGACGTCTAGATGACCATTTTAGAAAACATACTTCACTTTGAGTTTAACCATAATTTTTGGATATAGTTTCATGTTCATAATAAAAATCATTTTCTCAGAATAACAACTTTTAAATCAAAGTTTATCATAGTTTTTAATTAACTAACCCAAAACAGCCCGCGGTGTTACTACGACGGCGTAAATCCGGTTTTACGGTGTTTTTCGTGTTTCCAGGTTTTAAATCATTAAGTTAGCATATCATATAGATATAGAAAATGTGTTTAGTTGATTTTAAAAGTCAAGTTAGAAGGATTAACTTTTGTTTGCGAACAAGTTTAGAATTAACTAAACTATGTTCTAGTGATTACAAGTTTAAACCTTCGAATAAGATAGCTTTATATGTATGAATCGAATGATGTTATGAACATCATTACTATCTTAAGTTCCTTGGATAAACCTACTGGAAAAGAGAAAAATGGATCTAGTTTCAACGGATCCTTGGATGGCTCGAAGTTCTTGAAGCAGAATCATGACACGAAAACAAGTTCAAGTAAGATCATCACTTGAAATAAGATTGTTATAGTTATAGAATTTGAACCAAAGTTTGAATATAATTATTACCTTGTATTAGAATGATAACCTACTGTAAGAAACAAAGATTTCTTGAGGTTGGATGATCACCTTACAAGATTGGAAGTGAGCTAGCAAACTTGAAAGTATTCTTGATTTTATGAAACTATAACTTTTGGAATTTATGAAGAACACTTAGAACTTGAAGATAGAACTTGAGAGAGATCAATTAGATGAATAAAATTGAAGAATGAAAGTGTTTGTAGGTGTTTTTGGTCGTTGGTGTATGGATTAGATATAAAGGATATGTAATTTTGTTTTCATGTAAATAAGTCATGAATGATTACTCATATTTTTGTAATTTTATGAGATATTTCATGCTAGTTGCCAAATGATTGTTCCCACATGTGTTAGGTGACTCACATGGGCTGCTAAGATCTGATCATTGAAGTGTATATACCAATAGTACATACATCTAAAAGCTGTGTATTGTACGAGTACGAATACGGGTGCATACGAGTAGAATTGTTGATGAAACTGAACGAGGATGTAATTGTAAGTATTTTTGTTAAGTAGAAGTAGTTTGATAAGTGTCTTGAAGTCTTTCAAAAGTGTATGAATACATATTAAAACACTACATGTATATACATTTTAACTGAGTCATTAAGTCATCGTTAGTCGTTACATGTAAATGTTGTTTTGAAACCTTTAGGTTAACGATCTTGTTGAATGTTGTTAACCCATTGTTTATTATAACAAATGAGATGTTAAATTGTTATATTATCATGATATTATGATATATAATATATCTTAGTATGATGTATATACAGTTAAATGTCGTTACAACGATAATCGTTACATATATGTCTCGTTTCGAAATCATTAAGTTAGTAGTCTTATTTTTACATATGTATGTCATTGTTAATACACTTAATAATATATTTACTTATCATTTAACATAATTAACCAAGTGTATAAATATCTTAATATGATTCATATGTACCTAGTAAGACGTTGTTATAACGATAATCGTTATATATATCGTTTTCGAGTTTCTTAAATTAATAGTCTCATTTTTATGTATATAACTCATTGTTAAAATACCTAATGAGATACATACTTATAATAAAAATATGTTAACTATATATATAACCATATATATGTCATCGTATAGTTTTTACAAGTTTTAACGTTCGTGAATCACCGGTCAACTTGGGTGGTCAATTGTCTATATGAAACATATTTCAATTAATCAAGTCTTAACAAGTTTGATTGCTTAACATGTTGGAAACATTTAATCATGTAAATATCAATCTCAATTAATATATATAAACATGGAAAAGTTCGGGTCACTACAACACTAATGCAAAATTCTGGTTCTCTAAGACCAACTCTCGGATACCAACTGAAATGTCCCGTTCATATTGATTATAAACGTTCCATATTAATTGATTTCGTTGCGAGGTTTTGACCTCTATATGAGACGTTTTTCAAAGACTGCATTCATTTTTAAAACAACCATAACCTTTATTTTATCAATAAAGGTTTTAAAAAAACATTACGTAGATTATCAAATAATGATAATCTAAAATATACTGATTACACACGACCATTACATAATGGTTTACAATAGAAATATATTACATCGACATATGTTTCTTGAATGCAGTTTTTACACAATATCATACAAACATGGACTTCAAATCTTGTCCTTATTTTAGTATGCAACAGCAGAAGCTCTTAATATTCACCTGAGAATAAACATGCTTTAAACATCAACAAAAATGTTGGTGAGTTATAGGTTTAACCTATATATATCAAATCGTAATAATAGACCACAAGATTTCATATTTCAATACACATCCCATACATAGAGATAAAAATCATTCATATGGTGAACACCTGGTAACCGACATTAACAAGATGCATATATAAGAATATCCCCATCATTCCGGGACACCCTTCGGATATGATATAAATTTCAAAGTACTAAAGCATCCGGTACTTTGGATGGGGTTTGTTAGGCCCAATAGATCTATCTTTAGGATTCGCGTCAATTAGGGTGTCTGTTCCCTAATTCTTAGATTACCAGATTTACATAAAAGGGGCATATTCAATTTCAATAATTCAACCATAGAATGTAGTTTCACGTACTTGTGTCTATTTTTTAAATCATTTATAAAACCTGCATGTATTCTCATCCCAAAAATATTAGATTTTAAAAGTGGGACTATAACTCACTTTCACAGATTTTTACTTCGTCGGGAAGTAAGACTTGCCCACTGGTCGATTCACGAACCTATAACAAATATGTACATATATATCAAAGTATGTTCAAAATATATTTACAACACTTTTAATACATTTTGATGTTTTAAGTTTATTAAGTCAGCTGTCCTCGTTAGTAACCTACAACTAGTTGTCCAACGTTAGATGTACAGAAAAAATTGATATATATTATCTTGAATCAATCCACGACCCAATGTATACACATCTCAGGCTAGATCACAACTCAAAGTATATATATTTTTGGAATCAACCTCAACCCTGTATAGCTAACTCCCACATTACTGCATATAGAGTGTCTATGGTTGTTCCAAATAATATATACACATGGGTCGATATGATATGTCAAAACATTTGCATACGTGTCTATGGTATCCCAAGATTACATAATATATTAGAATACATGTATAATAAAATATAAGTTAGCTAGGATATGATTAATATAGATTTGTTACCAATTTTCACGTTGCTACAACAAGAAAAATTATCCAATCTTGTTTTACCCATAACTTCTTCATTTTAAATCCGTTTTGAGTGAATCAAATTGCTATGGTTTCATATTGAACTCTATTTTATGAGTCTAAACAGAAAAAGTATAGGTTTATAGTCAGAAATATAAGTTACAAGTCATTTTTGTAAAGGTAGTCATTTCAGTCGAAAGAACGACGTCGAGATGACCATTTTAGAAAACATACTTCCACTTTGAGTTTAATCATGATTTTTGGATATAGTTTCATGTTCATAAGAAAAATCATTTTCCTAGAAGAACAACTTTTAAATCAAATTTTTTTCATAGTTTTTAATTAACTAACCCAAAACAGCCCGCGGTGTTACTACGACGGCGTATGTCCGGTTTTACAGTGTTCTTCGTGTTTCCAGGTTTTAAATCATTAAGTTAGCATATCATATAAATATAGAACATGTGTTTAGTTGATTTTAAAAGTCAAGTTAGAAGGATTAACTTTTGTTTGCGAACAAGTTTAGAATTAACTAAACTATGTTCTTGTGATTACAAGTTTAAACCTTCGAATAAGATAGCTTTATATGTATGAATCGAATGATGTTATGAACATCATTACTACCTCAAGTTTTCTGGATAAAGCTACTGGAAATGAGAAAAATGGATCTAGCTTCAAAGGATCCTTGGATGGCTTGAAAGTTCTTGAAGCATAATCATGACACGAAAACAAGTTCAAGTAAGATTTCCACTCGAAATAAGATTGTTATAGTTATAGAAATTGAATAAAAGTTTGAATATGAGTATTACCTTGTATTAGAAAGATATCTTACTGTAAATAAGAAAGATTTCTTGAGGTTGGATGATCACTCTACAAGATTGGAAGTAAGCTAGCAAACTTGGAAGTATTCTTGATTTTATGAAACTAGAACTTGTAGAATTTATGAAGAACACTTAGAACTTGAAGATAGAACTTGAGGGAGATCAATTAGATGAAGAAAATTGAAGAGTGAAAGTGTTTGTAGGTGTTTTTGGTCGTTGGTGTATGGATTAGATAAGGATATGTAATTTTGTTTTCATGTAAATAAGTCATGAATGATTACTCATATTTTTGTAATTTTATGAGATATTTCATGCTAGTTGCCAAATGATGGTTCTCACATGTGTTAGGTGACTCACATGAGCTGCTAAGAGCTGATCATTGGAGTGTATATACCAATAGTACATACATCTAAAAGCTGTGTATTGTACGAGTACGAATACGGGTGCATACGAGTAGAATTGTTGATGAAACTGAACGAGGATGTAATTGTAAGCATTTTTGTTAAGTAGAAGTATTTTGATAAGTGTCTTGAATTCTTTCAAAAGTGTATGAATACATATTAAAACACTACATGTATATACATTTTAACTGAGTCGTTAAGTCATCGTTAGTCGTTACATGTAAGTGTTGTTTTGAAACCTTTAGGTTAACGATCTTGTTAAATGTTGTTAACCCAATGTTTATAATATCAAATGAGATTTTAAATTATTATATTATCATGATATTATGATGTATGAATATCTCTTAATATGATATATATATATATATATATATATATATATATATATATATATATATATATATATATATATATATATATATATATATATATATATATATATATATATATATATATATATATATACATTAAATGTCGTTACAACGATAATCGTTACATATATGTCTCGTTTCAAAATCATTAAGTTAGTAGTCTTGCTTTTACATATGTAGTTCATTGTTAATATACTTAATTATATGTTTACTTATCATAATATCATGTTAACTATATATATATATATATCCATATATATGTCATCATATACTTTTTACAAGTTTTACCGTTCGTGAATCACCGGTCAACTTGGGTGGTCAATTGTCTATATGAAACCTATTTCAATTAATCAAGTCTTAACAAGTTTGATTGCTTAACATGTTGGAAACACTTAATCATGTAAATAACAATTTCATTTATTATATATATAAACATGGAAAAGTTCGGGTCACTACAGTTATGAGGGTATGCGATTTTTCGAGAGGTCGAGGGTTCGAATCCCGTCTGCAGCATTTCTTTTTACTCAAAGATTTAAAGGGTATAATTTGATATTTTATTTCTACTATTATTAATTATATTGTTTATAATACATGTATCATGGTTAAAATTATTATTATTAAGTATTGATATTATTATTATTAGTATTATTATTACTAAGTATTATGAATATCATTATTATTATTATTATCATCATTATTATTAGTATATGTTATTATTATTATTAAGCGAAAGTATCATTATTAACAACATCAATATTATTATTAATATTATCATAAAGTTATTATTATTAGTAAATCATCAATATAAAAACTAATACTTTTAAACAAATTAAGTATATTCTTTTATATAATTCTAAATAAATATAGATATCAAAATAATTAGGTTAATCACTCTAACTACATGTACAAGTTATATACATAAAACATATAATTTAAGATATAACATAAAATATATATTTTTAAATGAAATCTAGTATAAATCTTATAACTATAAAATATATATAAATAATATACATTAATAAATGAAATTATGATATTTCTATCATATGTTTTAATAGAAATGCAACTAATATAGGTTCGTGAATCCAAGGCCAACCCTACATTGTTCAACTTAGTCATATGTATTTTTACTACAAAATACATTAGGTGAGTTTCATTTGCTCCATTTTTAATTGCTTTTGCAATATATATTTTTAGGCTGAGAATACATGCGCTGCTTTTATAAATGCTTTACAAAATAGAGACAAGTGATTAAAAATGATATTCTGCGGATTGATGTGCTGGGTAATTTAGTTACATGTTATAAGAGCATGTAAGCGCGAATCCTAAAGATAGATCTATTGGGCTTAACACCCCCATCCTGTAGGCTGCACTAGACATAAGAACTAGTGGGCGAATGTTTAGTACTTCGAGGATTATTTATACACTTGCGAGTGTACATATCCATCTTTGTGAAGATGACTTATTATATTATTGTTAAGGTTGGTTACTGAGGCCTCAACATAAGCAGAACGGTTTTATACACTTGCGAGTGTACATATATTTATATACGGAAATCTTGTGGTCTATTAATATATTGAAATGATTGTTATGATAAACCTATGAACTCACCAACCTTTTGGTTGACACTTTAAAGCATGTTTATTCTCAGTTATTAAAGAATCCTTCCGCTGTGCATTTGATCATTTTAGAGATATTACTTGGAGTCATTCATGACGTATTTCAAAAGACGTTGCATTCGAGTCGTTGAGTTCATCAAGATTATTATTAAGTCAATTATAGTTGGATATATTATGAGATGGTATGCATGTCGTCAACTTTTGATGTAATGAAAGACTGTCTTTTCAAAAATGAATGCAATGTTTGTAAAAATGTTTTATATAGAGGTCAAGTACCTCGCGATGTAATCAACTGTTATGAATCGTTTATAATCGATATAGACTTCGTCCGGATGGATTAGGACGGGTTATCACATTACGCACCTTCTTATCAATGAACAACAGTTACATCCCAACCTAAGATTCGATTGTTGTTGGACACAGTACCCGAAATTTTAAAAGAACATGCACATCCTTTACCACAAAAATATTGAAATGCCTCGGGTAATCGATTCGGAGCCTTTGGAAGCGGTTGACCTAGCTGACTCGGTTAGAGGTTTACAAGTTCAGAGGTATGGTAACACTATATTTAACGACTGGATCCGCCTATTTACCACGCGTAGAACAATATATAGAGAATGGTGTGTTGAATTACTTAGCACTATAGAGTTAAACAATCAGGTTACTATCTTAGAAGATAAGAGTTTTATTAGATTTCTTTTAGGAGGTACAATGTACAGAATGTCCATGTTGGACATGGCTAGGGCTTTACTAATCTACAACCCCGCTGAGATTATTACACCTGATTGTAATAGTTTAATTTCCGAAGGTGAAAGAGTAGATAGGAATTTTGACACTAACGTCATATGGAGGCGTATGTTAAGATTTAGGGAGTTTACGTGGGGTGGAAGACACTCCTATTTAGATATTGACAGGGCAGAACTCCGGGTAATACATAGATTTTTAGCGAACTCGATTACACAATGGGGTAGAAACAAGGAGAAAATGACCTTAAACGATTTATTTTACCTTAAGTGTATTCGAGACCCGAGGAGCTTTATTAATATTCCTTATTGCGTTGGCCATTATCTTTATAAAGTTGTTGGGGGAATGCAAGCAGGAAGTATTATAGGGGGAGGTATTTTTGTTACTATCATTGGAGAGTATTTAGGTGTAGATAAAGAGCAAGGGGGTCCAATGGTCGAGATTGGGGGACAAGCCGAGAGTATAGGATTACAGGTTTATCAAGGTGCACAGGTACTATCTCGGAGATCCAATAGGCCAATACCGTATCGTGGCACCCACCCACAGGTAGAGAGGGGTTCGGACGAGGAGATGGAGGAAGCAGATGACATTAGGGATGTCATTAGGGATAGTTATACTGATATTTTCCAGCGTATAGATGAGGTGGAAATGATTAACGAGGCTCGGCATCGTCAGTATGAGCAGTGGAGAGCCGCAGATGAATACGAGAAATCCAGGCAATGCCAGCATGATAGATAGGACATTCATTAGCACCAAATCATGAGCCATCTATCATATCAGGTACCACAAAACTACATCCCGACTCTACCTGCTTACTATCGACCACATCAGCCTGATATGCGTCCACCCTTTAATCTGTACGACCCCAACCAAGCCTACCAGGACACCTATCACCAGCCATGTAACCCGAGCGATGACATGAACTGGAATCCATGTCCAGATTGATACAGTTCCATTGGTGATTTCTTAACTTTTTATCATTTTTATCTATTTATCTTTAAACATATAATATTTTGATATTTTTATGTAATTTTTAACATTTTTATTATTGTGTTATTAATATTTCATATTTATAATTTGAAAGTGGGGTACTAAATCCCATTTTAAATTACCATGCATGTATATATTTGTATTGTATGTATATTGTCAATTGTACACAACAGGGTAAAACAACGAACTTTCAAAGACTGGCATTAAGTTCAGCAAAAGCAACTAATTTTGACAATAAGATGCAAAATATATGTGAAATAACAACTGCAGGAATGAACAAATGATGTGCACCATTTATCATTCAAACAAACGCCAATATGTTTGGAAACTTTGGTAAAATTTTAATCATTTTTCTACGCTAATCACCCTCAATAATTTAAATTGTTACTGATTTCTTTCAAATGAGGGCATTGCAAGATCTTAAGTGTGGGAAGGGATTAAATTTTTTCGGTTTAAACATTAATACACTTAGTTTAATTGCCAAATTTTGTGAAAATTTGAAAAATTTTCAACTAAATGAATTCAAAACCATGTTTATACATATTTATGAACGATAAAACTAGGTGTTAATACTTAAATTATTGTTACCTCGGAAAGGACATAAATTGAGAAACAACCCAAAATGCTAGAATTCATTTAAAATGGTATAAAGGAGAATAAAAAGGCAAAGAAAGAAAGAAATAAAAGCTAAGTGCGGAAAGAATTTACCAAGTTCTTTAAAACATATATCATATATTTGTACAAGATTAGTGCAGGTACTTTTGTTTTGGACGATACTAATCAGTTTTACCCGATTTACTGTAATATATTCGAAAGAAAGATGGATCTACACGATGAATCAATTCCATCATTAAAAGAAAGTAAAGTCTTCCAAAAAAGACACGCGCTTCTTGTTTTAGGTCAGGAAGTTGTCGTCCAGACCAGCTGTAGGTTGACGAAAAATCTAGAAAAGTCATATCTAATATCAGCAGGAAATTCACGGACCTCAGCATCAAACAGGGTCGCCATGTGGTCAGATTTATCCTATCCATGAGAGGATCTGTCTCGTAAAATGGGGAGGGCACCGTGCAAATTAGCTTGATAAGACTAATGAATCAGACCCCCAGAAAGGATAATATCCTTAAATATCAAAAATCAGCATTTAAGCCCGATATTACTCAATCCTTGAGATTGAATTTAAAGATTGAGAATTACAAACTCATGGAAATCGATGATATCTAAACTCGAGCTTGAACGAGAAAATATTTTGATCAAAATTACAAACCAATTTTTTTTTTCTGAAAACCTATTTTCAATGCGTTCATTACCATTGAACGTAAAATCCTAGGAATTTACCTGGAATTCATTAGGTCACCTGAACCAAATCGGGTGTCAACCGTAAGAATGGTGGTTGCATAGCATGGTCGAAGACAGGACCTTGTGTCAGACCGAAAAATTATAGGGTGATCTTTACTATTGCTCCTACAAAGGATAGTTACTGCATCCGACACGTTGTGGACCATGAACATCTGCATGTCATTAGACATCGCCTTAATAGTTGCTTGTTCATCGCTTTCCTTTACAACCAGAAGGTAGTTTACCGAAAGGTAATATACGGAGCAAGTAAACTGGACGTGTTGCTTTCCTAATACAAGGATTAGCAAGTGGGTGACACAAAACCATAAGTTTTGAGCTAAAATTTTAAAATCTGAAACCCACAAAAATATTTTGCAAACACCGGTGAAGGGTTATTCCAGAAAACTTATCTAGGGTAAAAGCTAGATTGAATTTTCAAAAGATCAAATGTTTTCATAAACATCCAATTTCCTAAAGGATCTAAATTTTTATAGTCATGTGGGACTGTAAACCACAACGTTACTATCATTGTTCATAGCGCCGTATCAAAATCACTGGTGTACAAAGTGTGAAGAATAAAAAAGTGATTCTAGTAAAGTTATATTCAAGATCTAAGGATAAGCAACGCTCAAGTGTAGGAATATTTGATAATGCTAAAAACGAACATATATTTCATAGCATTATCCTTCAAGAAAGACAAGCTTTTAGTTGTAATTGTTCTATTTACAAGTGGTATTCGTTTAAATAATAAAAGGTGAAGACAAAAGACAGATTCGACAATTTGAAGACGCAAATGACCAAAATGCTAAAAAGTACAAAGTACAATCCAAGTGGTTCAAATTATTGATGAGAAACGTCTAAACATTACAAGAGTACGAGTCGCGAAATGCAAAGTACAAGATTTCAAAGCATACAAAAGAACGTTCGAAAATCCGGAACCGAGACATAAACCGAGCATCAACGTGCGAGTCAACGGACCTAAAATTACAAGTCAACATTGCACAAGAATATAATATAATATATATATATAATTATATAAAATTATATATATTATATTATATAATAAATAAATCAAGCCGCCCACGTTTTAATTGACAAAGTGAGCTGGGACAGCTGGCCATGCGATCCCATGGCCAGGAAGGGTTAAAACCATGCGATCGCATGGGCTCCAACATCTGGCCAAGTCTATAAATTGAGCAATTTTCGAACGAGTTTAATACACCTTCATCAACTGATACTCACTCTCTCTCAATATATTTATATTTTTAATTTTAATATTAAGTTAATAATAATAATAAGGTTATTGTAACGAATGTTTTAAAGTTTGTAAGTCGAAACTCTGTCCGTGTAACACTACGCGATTAATACTCATTGTAAGTTATGTTCAACCTTTTTAAATTAATGTCTCGTAGCTAAGTTATTATTATGCTTATTTAAGCCGAAGTAATCGTGATGTTGGACTAAATATTCAAGACGGGGTTATTGGGCTTTGGACCATAATTGGAGTTTGGACAAAAGACCGACACTTGTGGAAATTGGACTATGGGCTATTAATGGGCTTTATATTTGTTTAACTGAATGATAGTTCATTAATTTAATATAGAGAATTACAATTTGACGTATCTATAAATAACAACATACACTCGATCGGATACGATGGGCATGATATTTATAAATACTAATAATCGTTCATTTGACCGGACATGGGAATGGATTAATAGTCAATGGACTCATTAAAACAGGGGTGGAGTACATACAAGGATACTTGGTGTAATTGTTAACAACGTATTAAATCCTTGGATTACACACAGTCGATAACTTGGTGTAATCATTAACAAAGTATTAAGACCTTGTTACAGTTTAAGTCCCCAATTAGTTGGAATATTTGACTTCGGGTATAAGGGTAATTTGACGAGGACACTCGCATTTTATATTTATGACCGATGGATTATTATGGACAAAAACCAGATGGACGTATCAAAAAAACCATGATAAAGGACAATTAACCCTTGGTAATAAACTAAAATCAACACGTCAAACATCATGATTACGGAAGTTTAAATAAGCATAATTGTAACATCCCGTTTTTCCCGTACGTATTGAAAGGTACATACTTGATCATTTATACGTTATAACTCGCTAGCTTATGTGTAAATGTATGAATATACATATAGATATATATAAACGTATACTTGATAATGTGTGCATATGCAAGTCTATATGTGGGTTTAGTTAGCGTTAAGTCTTGTGAGACTATTATTGAAGGTTAGGTGAAAATAGGAAGCGGGTTTGGGATGTACAAATTAAATTAAGTCGAAACTTGTTTATGATGGTCGAACTATTCAGATGCAGTCTTATGCCGCGCCGCAACAAATGGGTCCGCGCCGCGGCATTGAAAGCATTTCCAGATCAAAAGTCAGGTTAACAAGGGTCATTTTTCCTTCGATATGTCGCGCCGCGACAAATGGGCCACGCCGCGGTAATGCCGCTGGACAGACTCCGGTTTTAGCTCAATTTAAATGACTTTAAAGGGAAAATTGGTAATTTGGCGTATAAATCTGATGGGAGCATTAAATCCCAACCACTCATTCATTTCATTTAATTTCTTTTCCTTTTTCTTTCATTTTTCTCTCCCAAAAACTCAACACCCATTTAGATTAAAAGTGAGATTTGAGAGTGAAGGATTGAGGGTTGATCTTTGGAGCAAGAATTAAAGTTGTTCCTTGTATCTCTAGCTACGCATTGATAGTCTCAGTAAGTTCTAACTCTAAGTTTTGAGTTTTAATTGGTTAATGGTTAGGGTTTTAGTTACTTGAGACTTGTTTGACCCATTTGAGGGTAAAATGGGTGAATTTGGGTTATGTTGTTGTAATGAAACCCTAATAGCCACCATCTAGGGTTTGGTCTAATGATAATAGGATTTGTAAGTGTTAATGGTGTTGTTAAGCATAAAACACTTGTTAAAATGTTGTTGAAATGGTAAATGGGTCATGTTTGACAAGTTTGGTAGTGTAAGAGTTAAAATGGGTTAAAAAGAGTAATGTTGACCTAGTTTGGGTGAATTGGGTATGAATTACCCTAAGTTGGTGCTAGATGAAGTTACTAGACTTTAATTCACTAGCTTTAGTGATTAAAGTCGAGTCTTGGCCATTAAAGGGGCGGTTGTGGTGTGTTTAAGGCATTTAATGCGAGTTGGGTCATTAAATGCTCAAGTAGGTGTAATGTGGTTAATTCCACTAGTTGTGTATTGAAATTTTACTTAATGTATTAGGTACTTTGCTTTGAAGCTCGGAAGTGCATAATCATCACCGAAGTGCTAAGGTGAGTGGGATAATTATATGCGTGCATATATGATGTATTTATTTGTGTAGTTGAGTTGTGAAGTGTCGACGTGTTAAGACACCACTCTTCACGTGGCGAGTGAAGTGTCGATGTGTTAAGACACCACTCGGGAGTGAAGTATCGATGTGTTAAGATGCCACTCCGAGAGATGTAACGAGTGAAGTGTCGATGTGTTAAGACACCACTCGGGGTGAAGTGTCGAAGTGTTAAGGCACCACCCGGGGTGAAGTATCGACGTGTTAAGATGCCACCCGTGGGGTTAGTGTACGAAGTGTTAAGTGCACTAATGGTTGTTATGAACTCCGACGGTCTTTAAACACCGTTCCCTCGTTCGTTTAGTTAACCATGGTTGTGTGTATGGATTGTAGCATATTATATTGTTTAAACTATATGCTATTGTTATGCTAGCTCGTATGGTGGAAGGTTTAGTGTTATACTTGTGATGGTATGATTACTTATAATGCTAGCATGTATGCGGTAAATGCGTAAGTGATTGCAAGTAAGTAGGTTGTATATGTAAACGTATAATTGTTGCACTTACTAAGCATTAGCTTACCCCTCTCATTGTTTATCTTTTTAGATGCAGGCGTGGATAAGGGCAAGGGGGTTGTTGGGCACTAGGTGTCCCTTGATGATGTTATGTTGGAGCTTTTGGAAGTTGGCCTAGCGTTTTGGGTAGTTTAGTCCCAAACCATGCTCGATGTGTTGTTTGGTTTAAAACTATCATATTTGTATTGGTCAAACTTGTATCACATTCGTTAATGGCCTTTGTGCCTTTTGTAAACACTAAACTTGTTGTATGTTTTAACGAAACGTGTGGAATGGTTACATATTTAATTGGCGCGTAAATGTGTATTATTTTAAAAAAAAAAATTTAACGTATGGATTACGGGTTGGGTTGTTTCAATAATTCTCTTAATCTATATCTCATCGCATTTTTATTTATCATCATTTTATTTATCGTTCTTTAAATTATCGTACTTTTATTTTATTGCATTTTTATTTATCGTCATTTACTTTACGCTTTAAATTAAGTTATATTTATATTTTACTTTAGGACTTAAAATCGACAAACCGGTCATTAAACGGTAAAACCCCCCTTTTAATAATAATAATAATAATAATAATAATAATAATAATAATAATAATAATAATAATAATAATAATAATAATAATAATAATAATAATAATACTTATATATATATATGTATATATATATATATACATATATATATAATGTATATATATATATGTATATATACATATATATATACATACATATATATATACATATATATATATATACATATATATATATACATATATATATATATATACATATATATATAAATATATGTATATACATATATGTATATACATATATGTATATATATATATATATATATATATATATATATATATATATATATATATATATATATATATACACACAAATATAAGTTGTAAAATAAATATAGTGTACGCAATAAGTGGATCCCTGCGGAACAAAACGGACTTACTAAAAATTACACTACTCTACGATTAGGTACACTGCCTATAAGTGTTGTAACAAGGTTTAGGTATATCCATTATATAAATAAATAAATAAATTGTGTAAATTGTATCGTATTTAATAGTATTTTGTAATAAAAATAATAGTATTTCGTACCCCTCTGCTTTAACATCAGAGAAACCATTCCCTAGCCAAGCTTTGACATCTTTCAATGTCAGGATATCGTTTCCCATGAGTAATATGTCATCGCCATATAGTAAAAGGAAGACTACAACACTCCCACTAGACCTAACATAGACACATGGATCATCTTCGATTATGATAAAACTAAATTCTTTGATCTTTTCATTAAAGCAAATATTTCAGCTACGAGAAGCTTTTTTAAGTCCATAAATGAAATTTTGAAACTTGTACACACTATTATTATACTTAGGATGTACATAACCCTCAGACTGTGTCATAAACACATCCTCTGTTAGCTTACCATTAAGGAAAGTTGTTTTTACATCCATTTACCATATTTTATAGTCATAAAATTCAGCTATGGCAAGAAGTATTCTAATGGATTTCAACATAGCCACTGGTGAAAAAGTTTCATCGTAAATTACACCATGTTGTTGCGTGTAACCCTTAGCCACCAATCTGACTTTGAATGTGTGTACATTTCCATCCATGTCGATCTTCTTCTTGAAGACCTACTTACACCCAATAGTTTTAGTACCCGGTGTATGATCAATCAAGGTTCAGACTTGATTATCATGCATGGATTCGATCTCGTTTTCCATAGCCTCCTTCCATTTGGCAGACTCGGGGCCTATCATCGCTTCCTGATAGGTAATAGGTTCATCAAAATCTATATTTTCGTCATCACCCTCAAAAATGTGTAAACTATATTTCTTTGGTGGTTGATGAACTCTATCAGATCTACGTATGGGTGGTGGTTGTAGGTCAGTTCCTCTCTAAACAGCAGGTTCGTCAACCTCTTGAGAAGAATCAGTCCCAATATTAGTTTCGATGTTGGTTGATTCTTGGATTTCGTCAAGGTCAATTTTGCTCCCACTGGTTCCTTTTAATATGAGATCCTTTTCAAGGAAAACTCCCATTCGAGACACATAAACTTTTTTCTCATTAGGGTTGTAAAATAAATATCCAAAAGAATTAGCTAGGTATCAAATAAATAAACATTTTTCGGATCTGGGTTCAAGTTTATCTTGAGCTTCACGACGAACGTAAGCCTCACAACCCCAGATTCTTAGATATGAGAGAGACACAGTTTTACCATGTCATATCTCATAAGGTGTTTTGGAAACTTTCTTGGTTGGGATGAGGTTAAGGATCCTTTCGGTAGTTTGTAGGGCATAGCTGAAAGTTTTTTTTTCGTATGCCCAAGAGACATATTAAATTAATGTGGCTAATATGTTATGATCCAAGTCGGGTCATACCCAATAACAAGCTTGCCGACACCTTAAACGTATTTGATCTTAACGATTGATTCATTAAACAAATACGCGACACTTGGATCTTAGAAAATCGGATTTCTAAGATGTTATCACTTGAGATAAATTACTTAGATAATTTATATATTAATGAATTAATTATTTAAAGGTTTAAATAATTAAGTTGTGTTATATTTTATAAAAGGTTTATAAGATATATATATAAGTTACTAATCTATACTTAAGTTTATACAAGTTTATATATGTAAATACAAGTTTTATATATATAATTCTTGATATAAAATAAGATAGTTAGTGGCAGATTTTGGGACTCCAAGAGAGCATCTCATGCTTGCTTTTGTTGCTCCCTATATACACAACTCCAAGGGGAATGTCTACACTTGAACCAAGCACACTTTGACTCATTTTCCTTTCAAAAAAAACTGCAAACAGATTGCTCCTGGCTGCTGTTTTCTGTCGTGGTCATTCAGCAGCAAAAAGGGGTTCAAAACCTTGGTTTTTCAAGTGATAATGAAGTGTCATTAAATCCTAACTAAAGTACTAGGTGTTGGTTATAAGTTTGGGGTATAATCTCTTGAGGTTTCATAGTTTTGAGACTCAATTCATCATCATCTTTTGACAAGCTGCTGTCCAGAATTTTGGGTGCAAATAAAAGGGTTTCAAGCTTAGTTAATTAGTTAGTTAAGTGTTAAAATCTTAACTAACTCAAAGGGTGGTGTTGGTGCATCAAAGGATTGGGTTTTACACACTTGTTCATCACCTTCATCATCACTTGCTTCAACCTCCATTTTGGAGAAGGTATAAAAACCCTAACTAGCTTCTATTTACATTTTAGTATATTGCACAAGACTAGATCTATGAAATGGAATATATTTTAAAAGGTTAAAATACACATGTTCTTAAGATGAAAATTGCTTCCGCTTGCTATATACATATACACGAATTCATATACATACATAAATGGGTTTTGTGACTTGTTTACATGTGGTATTCCATCAATGGTATCTAGAGCCAAAGTCTTGTTAATATGCTTCTTATTTTTGGCTTGTAAACTCATTTATTTTACAATCTACCAACATGCATGAAAGTAGAATGTAAAAATCATGAGTTTTGGTGGGTTGTTTGGTTTGGCCGAATTTTGGATCCCAAAAGTGGGTTTGGGACTTCAAGTTTGGCCAAGATTTGATGTTATGTTGTTGTTCACAATCGAGCCTAGACCATGTGGTTGAATGTTTGAATGATTTGGTTATTATTCATGGTTGTAATATTCATTCATTTGGTTTGTATTAATTTGTAATAATTTTGTAATTTTGGTGTGTAATAAGTTGTAAGTAATCTTGTAATTTTTCATGTAATTTATTCTATTTGTTTGTAAAAATAGAATAGGTTGTTATTTCATTTTCTAGAAAAATTGTATTAGGATATAATTTTGTAAAAAGAAAATGAAGATTCAAGATGAAGATTACAAGATGGAGCTTTGAAGACTACAAGATTAAGTGGGAGATTTTGTTTAAAAATCTCTTGCTTTCTTTTGTTAACCCTTACCGGTGACATTTGTTTTTTGGCTAAACAAATGCCCACCAAAATGGCTCCCGATTGTGAACATATTTTGTTATGCATGTTTGTGTATGTTTGTATGATTGGTTGCTACAAGATTATCACATGTTAACAACTTGCTTAATACATTATAAATGGTTATAATAAAACATAACATAACGACACTAATAATTGGTTATTAGACCTAAATAAAATGGTTTATTTAAAAAGTGTTAAATTGGTTCATAACTAGTAATTGGTTTTACTAAAAGGACATGAAAATGGGTTTTTCAAAATTTACTACACACCAAATGCATGTTGGTATATAGCATTTTGTTTTCTAAAACTAGAATGTAGAAAACTTAAATCCCTTTAACTAAAACAAGGTAAACAAGTTAAACGCCATCCTTTTGTGAAAACACTTAGACATATTAAGAAACTCTTGACGGGATAAAGGTCACCTAACCGTCATGAGCGGACTAATATGAATAAGGTAAATTTCGCACACTAGTGGGATAAAGGTCACCTAACCACTTGTTTGTTAAATTTACATGTCTACACAAGTAGGATGACTTGATTTGGGAATCATGAACTTAGGGTCACCGAAGCATGAGGAACAAAATAGGCGTTGATGGGATTAATATGCCATGCAAAAGGATTGCATGATCCCATAACTTAGAAGTTGCAAAAGGATTGCAATTGTCATTATGACTACCTAGCTAAATCAAATGACGGGATAAAGGTCACCTAACCGAAATTTGATTTACCGTTGGATTCTAATATTTAATAAAACAAATTAAAAGGGTATTGTTTATTGAATTTAAAATCGATACTTAAAAGGACTTTGTTGAATTTTGTAGATGGCCGCTAATAACAACAACAACATGCAAAACGCACCACTTAACATGAACAACCTATCATTAAGGTCTCTCTTAGAGAAAGACAAACTCAACCATACAAACTTTATGGATTGGTTCCGCAATCTTCGGATTATCCTCAAACAAGAGGATAAAGCGTATGTACTTGAGGACCCCATTCCCGATCAACCGGATGAGAATGATGTGGAGGCAATGGCCTCTTACGATAAGTATTGCCACGACTCCCTTCAAGTCTCATGCCTAATGCTTGGGACTATGATTCCCGAACTCCAGAAGGATTTCGAGCATCATAGTGCATACGACATGATAACGCAATTGAAGGAGATGTTCCTTCAACAAGCGCGTGTCGAGCGTTTCAAGACCGTTCGGGCGCTACATGCTTGTCGTATGGACGATACCCAATCGGTTTCATCTTATGTGCTTAAGATGAAGAGCCTTATTGATCGTGCTAACCGCCTTAACCTAAACATATCAAATGAGTTAGCCACCGATCTTATCCTTAACTCCCTATCAAAAAGGTTTGATCAATTTGTAATTAATTACAATATGAATGGGATGGATAAGAGCATAGGTGAGCTTCACGGTATACTTAGAACGGCGGAAACTAGCATGGGTAAAAGGGCTTTACCCGTGTTAGCAATCGATCAAGGTGGATCCAAAGGTAACACCTCTAAGCCAAAGGTGGCTAAGAGAAAAGGACCCGCCTATCAAGGCAAAGGGAAGGGGAAGATGGTTACCCCAACCATCAACAAGGCTAAGAAGAAAAAGGTAGCCGAGAAGACAAACCCCAAGGAAGACCCATGTTTCAGTTGCGGTGAGATGGGTCATTGGAAACGAAACTGTCCGGTCTATCTTAAGGAGTTGAAGGACAAGAGGGATGCAGGGCAAACCTCAGGTAATATATATATGGTATATATAGAGCTTAGTATTACTTCTTCTAATACATGGGTATTAGACACTGGATGTGGAACTCACATTTGCAATTCATTGCAGGGGTTCAAAAGAAGTAGCAAGCAAGCGGGAACATCAAGTCTCTTTATGGGTAATGGAGCCAAAGTGCAAGTGAAGGCTCAAGGAGACTTTGTGTTAAAGCTTCCAAGTGGTTTGGAACTTATTTTGAATGATGTTTTGTATGCACCCGATTTATGTCGAAACATTATTTCCGTTTCCCGTTTGAAACAATGTGGTTTTAATCTTAATTTTGTTAATGATGATATCCACGTTTATTTAGATAATGTATTCTATTTCAAGGCTTCGCCTTCAAATGGAATTTATGAATTGGTTCATGATGACACATCATCTAGTAGCTCAATATACCATACTAGCACCAAGAAACTCAAAAGGGATTTGAGTGATTCCTACTTATGGCATTGTCGCCTTGGTCACATAAACAAGAACCGAATGCATACACTTCAAAAGAATGGACTTTTGAAATCAAATGAAATGGATTCGTTTGATGTATGTGAATCTTGTTTACAAGGCAAGATGACTAAAGCACCTTTCAAAGGGACTTATGAGAGGGCTAAAGATTTATTGGGATTAATACATTCGGATGTATGTGGACCCTTTAAACCCATGACTAGGAATGGTGAAAGATACTTTGTTACTTTCATTG
This sequence comes from Rutidosis leptorrhynchoides, assembly GCF_046630445.1. Lineage (NCBI taxonomy): Eukaryota > Viridiplantae > Streptophyta > Magnoliopsida > Asterales > Asteraceae > Rutidosis > Rutidosis leptorrhynchoides. The sequence goes on along the minus strand of NC_092343.1, from coordinate 376,812,920 downwards.
ATGACTTTAGTCGTTTCGGATATGTCTACTTATTAAGACACAAGGACGAAACGTTTGAAGCATTCAAAGAATATCAAAACGAAGTACAAAATCAACTCAATAGGACAATTAAGGTACTTCGTACCGATAGAGGAGGTGAATACCTAAGCGATGCCTTCCAAGATCATCTTAGGAGTTGTGGGATTATCTCACAACTTACTCCACCCGGAACACCCCAACTTAATGGAGTTTCCGAAAGGAGGAACCGAACCCTAATGGATATGGTTCGATCTATGATGGCAAGAAGCTCATTACCTCTATCATTTTGGGGTTATTGTCTAAGCTCCGCGGTTCGTATTTTAAATATGGCCCCAACCAAGAAAGTGGAACTAACTCCTCATGAGATGTGGTTTGGAAAACCTCCTTCTCTTTCATACTTGAAAGTATGGGGATGTGAAGCTTATCCTAAGCGATATGTAGCTAATAAGCTACATGCTCGATCCACAAAGTGTATCTTTATAGGATATCCCAAAGATGACATGGGGTATTACTTCTATGATCCATCCGAGCAAACGGTATTTGTTGCTCGGAAAGCGGAATTCCTTGAAACCAAGTTCCTTATGGAAGGATATGGTGAAAGGAAGATAGATCTTGTAGAGGTACAAGATCAAGCCGATGATACACAATTGGTTGGCACTAGTACTCAACATGAGGATGTTGAAAATGATCAAGTGGATGATCAAGGTACACAAGACGTTCGAAGATCTAGTAGGATTAGTAATCCTCCCGAGAGATATGGGTTTCTCGTGGATGGTTGCTATACGGTTGATTTGGATGAACCGATAAACTACGAAGATGCTTTATCAAGGATTGATAAAGATAAATGGCAGGAAGCCATGAACGCCGAGATGCAATCCATGTATGAAAATCAAGTTTGGGAACTTGTTGTGCAACCTCCTAGCTCCAAGCTAGTTGATTGCAAATGGCTTTTCAAGAAGAAAACCGACATACATGGAAACTTGGATACATACAAAGCTAGACTTGTAGCAAAAGGTTTCACTCAAACTCAAGGGGTTGACTATGATGAAACTTTCTCGCCTGTGGCAATGCTAAAGTCTATTAGGATATTATTTGCCATTGCTGCTCATTATGATTATGAAATATGGCAAATGGATATCTTGAGGAAGATGTCTATATGGTACAGCCCGAAGGTTTTGTTGATCCGAAAAATCCTAAAAAGGTATGCAAGTTAAAGAAATCAATCTACGGATTGAAGCAAGCATCTAGAATGTGGAATCATCGTTTTAATGAGGAGGGAAAGAAATTTGGCTTCATTAAAAATGGTGATGAAGCTTGTGTATACAAGAAGGCTAGTGGGAGCTCCATAATGTTTCTTGTGCTATATGTGGATGATATATTATTATTTGGGAATGATATTACCACAATGCAAGAAGTCAAAACTTGGCTAAAGAGTTGCTTCTCCATTAAGGATCTTGGAGAAGCACAATACATATTGGGGATAGGGATCTATAGGAATAGATCCAAGAAATTGATAGGTTTAAGTCAAAGTACATACATTGATAAAATCTTGAAAAGGTTCAAGATGTAAAACTCTAAGAAAGGTTTGGTACCTATTCAAAGAGGAACCGTTCTCAGTTCATCTCAGTGTCCTACCACGAAAGATGAACAAGAGAGAATGAAGAAAGTCCCATACGCATCTGCTATTGGGTCTATCATGTATGCAATGATATGTACTAGACCGGATGTGTCATGTGCTCTAAGCTTGACAAGTAGATACCAGAACAACCCAGGAAACAGTCATTGGATTGCTGTTAAAAGTATATTGAAATACCTTAGGAGAACTAAGGATATGTTTCTAATATATGGGTCTGGTGAGGAGGAACTCGCTGTAAAGGGTTACGTGGATGCGAGTTTCCAAACTGATCGAGATGACTCTCGATCACAATCCGGTTATGTCTTCATGTTAAATGGCGGTGCGGTCTCTTGGAAGAGTTCAAAACAAGATGTTGTTGCGTTATCCACTACAGAGTCGGAGTACATTGCCGCCTCACTGGCAGCTCAGGAAGCTGTATGGATGAAGAAATTCATCGATGACTTAGGAGTGGTCCCTTCCATTCAGGACCCTCTTGAGATCTTTTGTGACAACGAGGGTGCGATTGCTCAAATCAAGGAACCTCGTGCTCATCAAAAGACTCGTCATATTGAGAGGAGATTCAACTACATCAGGGATGAGGTTGAAAAGGGAAAGATATGTATTCACAAAGTTCACACAGATCAAAATGTTGCGGATCCACTCACGAAGCTTTTACATGGGCCAAAACATGAGGGACATGTTTGTGCATTAGGGCTTCGATATTCTAGTGATTGGAATTGATCTATTTTATGTATTGTACTGGAATGAATTAGTTCAAACTCATTAATATAATTATGGTATTAATTTAATTATGAGTCATGTTCCAATTTTGCATATTTTATCCATGAATAAACTATTATTCTAAATTCCGTAGTTGATCACATTTGTGGGAACAAGTGTGAGGTCTAGACTATTATGAACTTGGATTGGTTAACATTCAAATGGTGAATGTGGGGCAAGGTTGCAACCAAGGTTCATAGATATTTGTGGGACACAAATATTGGAAGACCCGCTCTCAAGATTTACTATATGGAGCCTTTGTGGTTGATCACATGTAATCTTGAGTAAAGGAGAATATCATTATATCCTCTGACCTGAGACACATATTGGGTTCAGATATTCACCAAGTATTGTGCCTTGATTCTTTCCTTCGCTATTCTGAAATATGGTAGTTCGAAAGGAAGAGCTCAGGTATAATGCAAGGTACATATTTAGGACGTATGTAGTCAAGATGGAATTTGTCCCTCTTATTCGTTGAGAGTCAGATGTCTAAGGCCTGATAAAGTTAAATCTAAAAGAGAGTGATCATTCTGTGTCTCTTGGGTTTAACATGACATCTAGGACGAAAGGTTATAATGAAAAGATTCACCTATTCATATTCGAGATGGGAACTCAAAGGGATGATGTTATTGAATGGCACAAATTCATAACATATTGGGGGTGATGGACGGTCGTTAGGTGGTATCCGTCACTCGCATTAATTTCTTATGTTTCTCGTGCAAGTGGGAGATTGAAAGTTTTTTTTCGTATGCCCAAGAGACATATTAAATTAATGTGGCTAATATGTTATGATCCAAGTCGGGTCATACCCAATAACAAGCTTGCCGACACCTTAAACGTATTTGATCTTAACGATTGATTCATTAAACAAATACGCGACACTTGGATCTTAGAAAATCGGATTTCTAAGATGTTATCACTTGAGATAAATTACTTAGATAATTTATATATTAATGAATTAATTATTTAAAGGTTTAAATAATTAAGTTGTGTTATATTTTATAAAAGGTTTATAAGATATATATATAAGTTACTAATCTATACTTAAGTTTATACAAGTTTATATATGTAAATACAAGTTTTATATATATAATTCTTGATATAAAATAAGATAGTTAGTGGCAGATTTTGGGACTCCAAGAGAGCATCTCATGCTTGCTTTTGTTGCTCCCTATATACACAACTCCAAGGGGAATGTCTACACTTGAACCAAGCACACTTTGACTCATTTTCCTTTCAAAAAAAACTGCAAACAGATTGCTCCTGGCTGCTGTTTTCTGTCGTGGTCATTCAGCAGCAAAAAGGGGTTCAAAACCTTGGTTTTTCAAGTGATAATGAAGTGTCATTAAATCCTAACTAAAGTACTAGGTGTTGGTTATAAGTTTGGGGTATAATCTCTTGAGGTTTCATAGTTTTGAGACTCAATTCATCATCATCTTTTGACAAGCTGCTGTCCAGAATTTTGGGTGCAAATAAAAGGGTTTCAAGCTTGGTTAATTAGTTAGTTAAGTGTTTAAATCTTAACTAACTCAAAGGGTGGTGTTGGTGCATCAAAGGATTGGGTTTTACACACTTGTTCATCACCTTCATCATCACTTGCTTCAACCTCCATTTTGGAGAAGGTATAAAAACCCTAACTAGCTTCTATTTACATTTTAGTATATTGCACAAGACTAGATCTATGAAATGGAATATATTTTAAAAGGTTAAAATACACATGTTCTTAAGATGAAAATTGCTTCCGCTTGCTATATACATATACACGAATTCATATACGTACATAAATGGGTTTTGTGACTTGTTTACATGTGGTATTCCATCAATAGCACCAAAAACTGATTGGAAGCTTTGTGCGACTCATCATGGATCGAACCATATCAAGTAATGTTCGATTTCTCCTTTCAGCCTCACCATTATGTTATGGTGTTCTAGGAGGAGCTAATTGTGATATTATACCACATCCCCATAAATGATCACGAAATTCATCATTAAGATATTCACCACCTATATCAGATCGTAGAATCTTAATTCTTTTGTTCAGTTGATTTTCAACTTCATTTTAGTATGCCTTGAACACTCCCAAAGTTTCAGACTGTTGTTTAATTATATAAACGTAACCATATCTACTAAAGTCGTCAGTAAATGTAATGAAGTATCGTTCATGGTGTCTAGTAGGTGATTTGAACGGACCACACACATCAGTGTGTACCAACTCCAACAGATCCTTACCCCATTCACAGTTTCATGTGAAAGGTGCCTTTGTCATTTTTCCTAATAAGCAAGGTTAGCATTCTTCATATGATGTAACATCAAATGATCCCAAAATTCCATCTGACTGGAGTTTGGCTATGTGTTTATTGTTTATGTGGCCTAAACGACAATGCCATAGATACGTTTTATCCAAACCATCTTTGGATGAATCAACATTATAGATTGCACTATCATTTAGCTTTATTGTGGTTTTCAAGATACCTCTACAAGGACTAGCTTTGAAATAAAATATTACATTCTTGTAAACAAATATTGATCCATTATCAAAACTAAAATCAAAGCCATCATTAAATAAAGCATCAAATGATATTATGTTTCTTGCCATTTAGGCACTGTAGCAAACATTAGACAAAACAATACATAGACCGAAATTAAAAGAAAGCTTGTATTCTCCAATCATATCAACAGAGGCAACGTTCTTGTTCTCCATGATTAGATTAAGCTCCCCGATCTTCAACTTTCTGCTTCTTGTGAGTCCCTGCACATTCGTACAAATGTGAGTACCACATCATGTGTTCAATACCCAGGAATTAGAAATAAAAGTATTATTTATTTCAATCATGAACAAACTTGAAGGTACCGCAACACCCTTGGCCCGTAGTTCATTAAGTTCCTTCAAGTACTTAGAACAATTGCGCCTCCAATTTCATTTATCCCTACAATGTAAGCATGTTGCTTTTTCAGGAGACTTGGTTTGCGGAATCTTTGAAATAGAAGAGTTAGCAATGCCCTTAGGTTTAGGTTTAAAGTTGGACGTGCCAACTTTACCCTTACCCTTGTCCTTGCCCTTTGCTTTGCCTTTCTTATTCTTGATCCTACCTTCACGAATGGCTAGGATGGTAGTTGTGGGTTAGGGTTTGGCCATGTTAGTCTTAGCGGTTTTCAACATGCAATAGAGCTCCATGATTGTTTTCTCCATATTGTTCATATTGTAGTTCATGATGAACCCTTTATATGCACTAATCAACGAGTTCAAGATAAAATCCGTTGCAAGCTCATGACTTATGGGAAAACCAAGGCACTTCATTCGGTCTATGTTGTAGTGACCCGAACTTTTCCATGTTTATATATTAAATGAAATTGATATTTACATGATTAAGTGTTTCCAACATGTTAAAAAATAAAACTTGTTAAGACTTGATTAATTGAAATAGGTTTCATATAGACAATTGACCACCCAAATTGACCGGTGATTCACGAATGTTAAAACTTGTAAAAACTATATGATGACATATATATGGATATATATATATAGTTAACATGATATTATGATAAGTAAACATATCATTAAGTATATTAACAATGAACTACATATGTAAAAACAAGACTACTAACTTAATGATTTCGAAACGAGGCATATATGTAACGATTATCGTTGTAATGACATTTAATTGTATATATATATATATATCATATTAAGATATATTAATACATCATAATATCATGATAATGTAATAATTTAACATCTCTTTAGATATAATAAACAATGGGTTAACAACATTTAACATGATCGTTAACCTAAAGGTTTCAAAACAACACTTACATGTAACGACTAACGATGACTTAACGACTCAGTTAAAATGTGTATACATGTAGTGTTTTAATATGTATTTATAAACTTTTGAAAGACTTCAAGACACTTATCAAAATACTTCTACTTAACAAAAATGCTTACAATTACATCCTCGTTCAGTTTCATCAACAATTCTACTCGTATGCACCCGTATTCGTACTCGTACAATACACAGCTTTTAGATGTATGTACTATTGGTATATACACTCCAATGATCAGCTCTTAGCAGCCCATGTGAGTCACCTAACACATGTGGGAACCATCATTTGGCAACTAGCATGAAATATCTCATAAAATTACAAAAATATTAGTAATCATTCATGACTTATTTACATGTAAACAAAATTACACATCCTTTATATCTAATCCATATACCAACGACCAAAAACATCTACAAATATTTTCATTCTTCAATTTTCTTCATCTAATTGATCTCTCTCAAGTTCTATCTTCAAGTTCTAAGTGTTCTTCATAAATTCTACAAGTTCTAGTTTCATAAATCAAGAATACTTCCAAGTTTACTAGCTCACTTCCAATCTTGTAAAGTGATCATCCAACCTCAAGAAATCATTGTTGTTTACAATAAGATATCATTCTAAATCAAGGTAATACTCATACACAAACTTTGATTCAATATGAAACCATTGCAATTTGATTCACTCAAATCGGTTTTAAAACGAAGAAGTTATGGGTAAAACAAGATTGGATTTTTTTTTATTGTTGTAGCTACGGGAAATATTGTAACAATTCTATACAAATCATATCCTATCTAACTTATATTGTATTATACATGTATTCTAATGTAATCTTGGGATACCATAGACACGTATGCAAATGTTTTAACATATCATATCGACCCATGTATATATATTATTTGGAACAACTATAGACACTCTATATGCAGTAATGTTGGAGTTAGCTATACAGGGTTGAGGTTGATTCCAAAAATATATATACTTTGAGTTGTGATCTAGCCTGAGACATGTATATACTAGGTCGTGGATTGATTCAAGATAATATATATCAATTTATTTCTGTACATCTAACTGTGGACAACTAGTTGTAGGTTATTAAAAATATTTTAAATATATTTTGAACATACTTTGATATATATGTACATATTTTTTATAGGTTCGTGAATCGACCAGTGTCCAAGTCTTACTTCCTGACGAAGTAAAAATCTGTGAAAGTGAGTTATAGTCCCACTTTTAAAATCTAATATTTTGAGATGAGAATACATGCAGTTTTATAAATGTTTTACGAAATAGACACAAGTAATTGAAACTACGTTATATGGGTGAATGATCGAAGCCGAATATGCCCCTTTTTCTTGGTAACCTAAGAATTAGTAAACCGATCTACTAATTGACGCGAATCCTAAAGATAGATCTATTGGGCCTAACGAACCCCATCCAAAGTACCGGATGCTTTAGTACTTCGATGTTGTTTTTATCATGTCCGAAGGATTTCCCAGAATGATAGGGGATATTCTTATATGCATCTTGTTAATGTCGGTTACCAGGTGTTCACCATATGAATGAATTTTATCTCTATGTATGGGATGTATATTGAAATATGAAATCTTGTGGTCTATTATTATGATTTGATAATATATAGGTTAAACCTATAACTCACCAACATTTTTGTTGGCGTTTTAAGCATGTTTATTCTCAGGTGATTATTAAGAGCTTCCGCTGTTGCATACTAAAATAAGGACAAGATTTGGAGTCCATGCTTGTATGATATTATGTTAAAACTGCATTCAAGAAACTTATTTTTGATGTAATATATTCTTGTTGTAAACCATTATGTAATGGTCATGTGTAAACGGTATATTTTAGATTATCATTATTTGATAATCTACGTAATGCTGTTTAAACCTTTATCGATAAAATAAAGGTTATGGTTGTTTTAAAAATGAATGCAGTCTTTGAAAAACGTCTCATATAGAGGTCAAAACCTCGCGACGAAATCAATTAATATGGAAAGTTTATAATCAATATGAACGGGACATTTCAGTTGGTATCCGAGCGTTGGTCTTAGAGAACCAGAAAATTGCATTAGTGTGTCTTACCGAGTTTGTTTGGATGCATTAGTGAGTCTGGACTTCGACCGTGTTTTTCTTCAAAAACGATTGCTTAACATTTTGTTGTTGTCGGAAACTATATATTATTAACATGTAAATATTATGTGATATATTAATCTCTTAACGTGTTTGATATTGTGTGATAGATGTCTACCTATACTACAAATCCCATTGATTCACTTAATAATAATGAAGAGTCGAATATATTTTGGGAAGATTCACAAATTCCCGAAGAGGAACCGGAAGAAGAGGAACCGGAAGAGGAGGAACCGGAAGAAGAGGAACCAGAAGAGGAGGAATCGGAAGAGGAGGAACCAGAAAAAGAAGAGGTTCCGGAGGAAGAAATATTGATACCTATAGTAAATCGATTAAGTAAAAGAAAATCCTCAACCAACGAACCAAAGTTAATAATGGTCAATGGTGTTTCCGCCGAGGAAGCAAAATATTGGGAAGATTACCAATTTTCTGATGAATAGGATCCCGATGAGGATTCCGATGATGTTATAGAAATTACCTCGACCCAATTTAATAAAGCGAAAGAAAATAATTAGAGAAAAGGTATAAAAATAGAGAAACCCGATTCCAACCCCGATGAACTTTATATGTATCGGCAACATCCGTATTTCCTAAAATGTAACAATGACCCGGGAACCTCTAAACCACCAGGTTTTTCTAAACCATTGTGGAAAACGACAGCTCGTATTAGAGGAACACCATATATTCCTAGAAAATTAGGAAAATGAACCAAGTTCGAAGAAGAAGAAACCAGTGATTCAGATTAGAGGGTTGTAATCATGTTGTGTATTATATGTATTGTAGTGTGCTTGTACTTTTATGTTCTATGTAAAAATTTCTTGTATTGTTTGTTAATTATCTTTTACGAATCTAATCCTTGTCTATTTTACAGTATAAAAACAAAATGGACGTTAAGGGTAGACAGCCGAATATTTTAGAAGACCTACTAGAGGATATGATTGAGGAAATCTTGTCTAGAGTCGGTCAGAATTCATCAGCACATTTAGTTATGGCGAAATTAACTTGTCAAAAATTTGAAAGACTTTCTAGAAATACCTTAGTTTATAAAAGGCTTTCCTTTGATAGGTGGGGTATATCACATTGGGGAGACCGTAAGTTACGCCGTGTTTTCTTTAAAGCATTAAATGCGGGGAACCCAAATGCAATTTTACGCTACGGGTTAAGAACCTATTTTGACTCAACATATCCCAACATAGAATTTCATGAATTAGAAAAAGCTTCTAACATGCAACATAAAGAAGCATGTTATGCTTACGGGTTAGTGATGTTCGCTTCTTACCAAAGTGAGAAAGAGAACATCGGATTGCAACTTTTAAATAAAACCTTCCCACAAGTGACGGATTTAGTAGTTGGGGTGAGAAACAAGGTTTTAGATTATTACGGGGCTGTTGGACATTACGAAACCCTCGTCCTTTTGACAACATTACAACATGTTGCCTAGCCAATGGTCATAACAGTTATTTTCAACAAGACCAAGGATGGGAAGTCGTCTTAGTAAAACCAGAATGCATGACTTGTTTCTGGACTTATGAATTACGTGTCTTTATTTCCTTTGCTGAACAACTTGCGTATTAACTAGATTCATCTTCAAACTGTCCTGTATCATAGTGTACTATATTTCATGTTATATGTAATATAGCGAAGTTGTAAGTTTGAAAAACATTTGTATGTGATATATTATTATAATCAGTTTTTCATATGGAATTGTAGTAGTTGAATTGTATATAAGCTACTAAGTATGAACTTAACGGGTAGGTAGTACCCAAATTTAAACTTATAAAACGCTAATATGAAGAAAAAGCTTTTATAAATGAGTTCATATTATCCTACGAAATACTATTGACTACTCTTAATATTCTGTATGATTAACTCGATTCAGTTGGCTATTTTGAAGGAAATGGCACCGACTACTCGACACACCATGAATATGAGCGAAGAGGAATTTTGTACCTTTCTTGATGCAAACATAGCTGCAGTATAGGCTGCGCTACATATCAACAATAACTCTGAATCTAGCAATGCAGCTAACGGCGCAAGAAATCGTGTAGGATGCTCCTACAAAGAATTCACTGCCTGCAAACCTTTGGAATTTGATGGAACCGAAGGACCAATTGGATTGAAACGGTGGATCGAGAAAGTCGAATCGGTGTTTTCCATAAGTAAGTGTACTGAAGAGGACAAAGTTAAGTACGCTACGCATACCTTCACAGGTACTACGTTAATGTGGTGGAACACCTATCTTCAACAGGTAGGACAAAATGCTGCTTACGCACTACCGTGGTCGGCATTCAAGGAATTGATGAACGAGCAGTACCGTCCTAGAAACGAAGTCAATAAACTCAAGGCAGAACTTAGAGAATTACGAACACAAGGGTTCGACATTACCACATATGAACGATGATTCACAGAGTTGTGCCTATTGTGTCCGGGAGCATTCGAAGATGAAGAAGTGAAGATCGACGCGTTTGTAAAAGGGTTACCAGTAAGGATTCAAGAAGATGTGAGTTCACACGAGCCCGCTTCTATACAGAAGGCAAGTCGAATGGCTCATAAACTCATAAATCAGATTGAGGGAAGAATTAAAGAGCAGGCGGCCGAAGAAGCCAACACGAAACAACTCAAGAGGAAGTGGGAGGAAAACGGTGACAAGAGTCACCAGTACAACAACAACAACAATTACAACCACAATCGCAACAACTATCCCAACAACCGCAACAACAATCGCAACAATAACCGCAATCCTAACAATAACTACAACAAACATCCCAACAACAACAACAACTACCACAACCGTTTCAATAACAATAACAATCCCAACAACAACCTCAATAACAACAACGGCAACAAAAACCAAAAACAGCCATGTCATAGGTGTGAAGAAAATCATCAGGGGTTTTGCACGATATTTTGCAACGGGTGTAAAAGAAATGGTCATAGCGTGACAAAGTGTGAGGTCTACGGACCAAAGTTTAACAGAACTAAAGGAACAAATAATGTCGAAACAAGTAATGCCGAAACGAATAGTGTCGGAGCAAGTAATACCTGAAATGACCCGTCCTAATCCATCCGGACGAAGTCCATATCGATTATAAACGATTCACAACAATTGATTACATCACGAGGTACTTGACCTCTATATGATACATTTTACAAGCATTGCATTCATTTTTGAAAATTCAATCTTTCGTTCATCGAAAGTTGACGGCATGCATACCATTTCATAACATATCTAACTATAAATGACTTAACAATAATCTTGATGAACTCAACGACTCGAATGCAACGTCTTTTGAAATATGTCATGAATGACTCCAAATAATATCTTTAAAATGAGCAATTGCACAGCGGAAGATTTCTTTCGTACCTGAGAATAAACATGCTTTAAAGTGTCAACCAAAAGGTTGGTGAGTTCATTAGTTTAACATACATAATCATTTCCATCATTTTAATAGACCACAAGATTTTCATTTCTCATAAATATACGTCCCATGCATAGAGACAAAAATAATCATATGGATTGAACACCTGGTAACCGACATTCACAATATACATATAAGAATATCCCCATCATTCCGGGATCCTCCTTCGGACATGATATAAATTTCGAAGTACTAAAGCATCCGGTACTTTGGATGGGGCTTGTTGGGCCCGATAGATCTATCTTTAGAGTTCGCGTCAATTAGGGTGTCTGTTCCCTAATTCTTAGATTACCAGACTAATAAGGGGCATATTCGGTTTAATAATCCATCCATAAAATGTAGTTTTAAGTACTTGTGTCCATTCCGTAAAACAGTTATAAAAGCAGCGCATGCATTCTCAGTCCCAAAATATATATTGCGAAAGCATTTAAAAAGGGATTAATGAAACTCACTTTACTGTATTTTGTAGTAAAAATACATATGACGTCATTGAACAAGTGTAGGGTTGGCCTCGGATTCACGAACCTATATCATTTGTATATATATATATATATATATATATATATATATATATATATATATATATTAAAATATATAATCGTAATCGAACAAGTTTATATATATACTTTGTTATATATTTAGATTAATATTTATATAGAATTTAATTAATACTTATAATATATTTTATTACTTATCTGATATATAAATTAATTAACGGTATATCAATATAAATGATATTATATTAGTCAAACACGATATTAAGTAATACTAGTATACTTATGTAATAATTATATTTTTGTGCAAATTTCTTTGGTTTGTAATTTAATAGCTTCTATAATAAGAATAATAATAATAGTTATAATACTAATATTAGTGATGATGGTAACAATAATATCTTTAATAAAAATAATAATTATGATAAGATAAAAAATGATAATTTTTATTGAAATACTATTTTTGACAATAAAGAAAATTTTAAAAAATAATAGTTTTAATAGTAATTTTAGTAATCATACTAATACCTATTTTAATGTTTAAATGATAATTCTAATAATGATACTGTGTAATATTAGTAGTAATGATAATAATACCTAATTCGTAAAAGTGACAGATTTCATATATTGATATCTTTGATACTGATAATACTAACTATACAAATAACACTAATAATAATAAGTATAATTCTTGTAATAATAATAATAACTAATAATGACAATCATAACAAAAATTTTAAGGTTCACCACACTTAATAATAATACTAGCAAGTGTTAATTATAATACCAATAATATCAATAACGAAAATAATATTAACAATTAATAATAATAATAGTAATAATAATAAAAAAATTTTAAAATGAAAAACTACCTCAAAACTCATTTTAAAAAGAAAACCACCCTGAACGGGGCTTGAACCCGCTACCTCTCAAAACCCGTCACCACCTCCCAACCATCACACTGCAAACATTTTTCTGTTAATATCACCAACCCCAATTTATTTAACCCGTCAGACTGCTTCCTCTATTCCTTCTTCTTCTTTTTGAACCCACGTCGACCAGAAGTTTAATCCCAACTCTCAATAAATTTATTAATTGGTTTTAGGATTAAAATAGATACATAAATAATTAATGAAGGTTTATATTAATTGAAAAAAAAAATTTAAAAGAAATCAGCATAGCTGCTGCTGCAGTTACGGTTTAAAGAAAAAAAAAATGATCTTGAGTTTGAGTACGTTTTAGCTTACGATTTCTTCACGAAATAGTTTCCAACTCATTTGTATAAACTGTTGAAATCATCAATTTTACTTCAAACACAAACATGACTTCTGATTTTCGGATGAACAACTGAGTTGACTTTCAAGAACTGAAACTTTGACTCAAGAATTCGTTTTCGATAGAAAGAATTGGGTTGTGAAATTTTGTAGATACATTGAGTAAGGGATTCCTAACACGATGACATTTATAGATTTTGGTGATTAACTCGTGATTGAATTATGAATTAAATGGGTTTGCGAAGAGAAGAAAGAAAAAAAAAATTTCGTTTTTGTTTATGTGAATTTCTTTTTGATTCTGTAATTAGAAATCCAGGTTTTACATTCTGTAAATGATCGATGTTTTTATGTATCAACAATCATTGATCAGGTTTTTGTTTTGTGGTGAATTGTGGAGGACAGTACTCACGAGCAGGGAAAGACAAAAAAAAAGAGAAGAAGAAAAAAATAGATAAAGTAGATAGTTACAGGCATATATTCATATAGGGACCTATCTTCAATTTAACGTGTAGATCTAAGTTTATTTATAATAAATAGATAATAATAATTATTAAATATATTAATAATAATTTAGTTAATATTAATAATATTAATAATAATAATAATAATAATAATAATAATAATAATAATAATAATAATAATAATAATAATAATAATAATAATAATAATGAAATATACATAATATAATAATAATAATGGTTAGAATAATAATAATGTTAATACTTAATAATATAATTGATACTATTGATAATAATAATAAAAGTAGTAGTGATAATATTAGTATTAATATTAATATATCAATCATATTTTAATTTGTAATTAATATTACATATTATCGATTATGTGATACATTGTAAATTTATAACATATATTTGAATATTTATACATTTTGTTATAAGTATATATATTATTATATGTTTCTGCATATTATATATGTAAGTATGTAAATGTTTTACATATGCAAGTAATATATATATTTATTTAAATATTTATATTTTTTTTACATATAATGTTTATATCTTTTATATATATAATCCAATATACATATATTAATACTTCTTTATAGATATCATATGTATATATATTTATATATTAATAGTTACTTAATTATCCTATTTATTATTTTTACATCTTTAATTCTAATTGATTAAAGTGTTTAATATCATATATAAACTCTTATATCTATTTTGATATATATTTATTTACACACAATTGTTCGTGAATCGTCGGGCATAATCCAAGGTTAAATAAATTCATGTAAACAGTTTCAAAAGTTTTAAGACTCAACATTACAAACTTTACTTATCGTATCGAAACCCTATAAAGATTAAGTTTAAATTTGATCGGAAATTCCCGGGTCATCACAGTACCTACCCGTTAAAGAAATTTCGTCCCGAAATTTGAGTGAGGTGGTCATGACTAACAATAAAGATGTTTTTATGACGAATATAAGTTGATAAATAGAATTTTATTATCAATGAGTAATATGGACAAAACGGTTCGATTTCTCGAAGCGTACGAGTGAAGTTATCACTATATAGTGAAATGAGAAAGACATGTTTCATCATAACTTTTGATTAGTCATGGTTGAATTTAGAAGGTATGGTGCGTCATAGCTTTTGACGTAGAGGGTTGAATTCCGGAATTCAAGGGATTTAAAGAAAACCTTCGAAATCTAAAAGATTTGATTCTTTGGCGAGTAAGGAAAATTAAGATCTCTAAAATTAAATACGGTGATCCACCTCGATTACTCCGTCTGATATTTCCATTATAAATTAAAATCTTCCGTTCCATTATTCTCACCATTCCTATACTTTCTTTCTTAGTTCATACATCCAAAAGATTGTGAAAATGCTTAATCCCGTTCTAATCCTTGAGATTTTCCTAATTATCATTTCTGTCATCCTTCTTTTCAATCTTTCACCAAAAACATCTATTTACTTCTAATGTTACCTTGGGGTGATACCATTCTTAATTCTACCGTGTATTTATATTGCTATTCGTATTAATATCCATGGTTTGTAATCTTCGTGTTGTTATTGGGCTTTATATTTTTTCTTATATTTTGGAGCTCTTTGCCTTTTTATTATCCTCCCGACCTCTAGTAAAGCGAGTAACGGTCCAGAATATTTATAGGTATGGAGTTCTGAATGAACTTAATGTTCTAAGCAAGAAAGAACGTAATAGCACGATTTGATTTGTCAAATTACCAGAATCACTGAGAATAGAACTATCAAGAATATATTTTATTGATATGTTCAGAAGTTAATTTGAATGGAAGAGTTATGTATATGGCACGTGATGACGATATGATCTGTGAATCATCACGTTCCATTAGAAACTCAGCATGACTTACTGTAATATAATCACGTTGATCAAGTGTCATTATATTATACTAACTCATGCATCAGTTCCCAACATTACTTCAATAACATTTATATTTTAAGCTCGAAAGTTTACAGAATATAGAAACTAACAGTTTCTATATGATGTAACACTGATAGCACGAAGAGGTTAATGATTTCAGATAAGAATAATTATAAAAATATCTTCAGAAATATGGAGGATATTTATAATGAAAGATACGATAATATCTCAGAATATCTAAGAACAGAGGATGATAGAAACTATTGTCCGCAAGGGTTTAGAGTAATGAGCAAAATATTCGCTAAAGACTTCAGCAAACATTGAATCATTTAGATTCTTTGAAGTCAAACTTATTCTTTGTGATTTGTCCACGGCTTCTTTCATAGTTTTGCATAATCCGCTTTTCGGTACTAAATTTTCTATTGAATGTTTCCACTATAATGATACACCGGAAGCACGTGGAGGTATGACGAGATTATTTATGAAAATATCCTCAAAAATATCGAAGATATTGATGATGATATTTTGGAATTTCTAAGTTCGATGGTTGATGGGGAAAGATTTTTCTCAAGATTTTAACATGACTTCGGAGCAAGATATTCTCTAAAGATTTCAACGGATCCAGAATTACCTGAATCCTTTGAATATAGGGTTTGGTCCTTGTATTTGCCCTTGGTCTCCTTCGTGGTTAGCTCAATCCGTTTTTCAGTTCCAACTTTTCTGAGCTTTTCCAACATTCTATTCTTCATCATCAAACTTCCGATGATTAGGGTCGTTTACAGTTTTTGTTGCTTCATTCAACTTTTCAAAATTCAGAGTATTGGTTCACAGACTGGGTGCTTTTTAGAATTTCAGAATGGAAGATCATTATTCTAAGAGATAAATGTTATACATATAACTGTTGATGTAGATATACTGTGAGTTTTCAAAGTACTGCTTGCCGATTCTTCTACATTTACTGCTACCATATATGAATCATTAGTTATCGATCTGAGATGATTTCAATAGAATTGTGTTTTTAGATGATTAAACGTTGACGGTAATATGGTGGAATATAAAAGGTTCCCCGGTAACAATAAAAGAGCATACATATAAATCAAGGCGATAATAAGGTTGTTTCGAACGAAAAGTTGACGTTGATTTGCTGGAGCTGTGACCAAATTTGCTACTTTGAAAGGAATTACCAAGTTGTTTTAGGTAATAATAACACTAAAGTAATTAGCACAACTATGTGTTAAACGTTTACTCAGTTTTCGAGAATTTTTCAGATGCATAACTATATGCATCAATCTTTTCTCCCGTAGATGAAGTGCGGTTGATTCATCATATCGATTGAGGTGTTTTCAAGAATCATGAAAGGTTTGAAAGCAGATTGTAATTATGATGATACGAATGGGGTTTAAAATGAAATCAGGTGGCAAACTTGAAGAATTATTTAGTTTCATATGTTATAATCAATATTTTAATTCATTTTAATTGTCCAGTGTTGGTAGTCCAGAGTTGATAGTCCACAGTAACAGTCCAGTAATTCATATATAGTTTAATATATAATATTCGAATTAATTAATAAATATCGTGACCCGTATACATGTCTCAGACTCGATCACAACTCAAAGTATATATATTATTTGAGAATCAACCTCAACCCTGTATAGAGAACTCGATCATTACTGCATATAGAGTGTCTATGGTGATTCCAAATAATACATATAGATGCGTCGATATGATATGTCAAAACCTTGTATACGTGTCCCGATATTTAAAGTGTGTAAAATAAATAACAGAAATTAAATGACGATAAATAAAGTGCGTAATGTAAATAACAGAAATTAAATGACGATAAATAAAATTGCGAGAATGTAAATTGCGATAAATAAACTGCGATAAATAAATTGCGATAATTAAATGGTAATACGGAATTAACAGTTAGCTAGGAACAGTTAGCTAGGATTTTGTTAGTGTGGATTCTTAATAGAATTTCATATTGTTAATTAATCTGTTTCTAATCAATTTTTATTGTGTCCATTATTTCTTCATTATGCCACTTGTTGGATTCTGAAAGGTCAAAATCCAAATATGTAATTGGATGAATATGGTTATTCTGTGGTGAACGGATTTGTATATCAGTGGATGTAAGTAGGATGGTATATGACTGTTGAAACAGATTCGAAGAACGTACAAGGTAACTTATTAATGTGAAATTTAAATAGTCCTCGGGTATTACCTACCCGTTAAAATATTTTCACCATTAACAGTTTGTACAAAAGAATTTTTAATTACAATCTTTATGAAAACATATATACATATATATTTTCTTCAGATGTATTCATGGATTTAATGAGTTAATCTAATATTAAACTCATTTGCTTTTCGGTTGGAACTAGAATAAATAATCTTTAAAACTTTAGAGATTACATATTCGACATGTCGAACGAAGATCATACTCAAAGTACAGATGATGATATTGAAGCATGGATTGTTGATGGTACTGGTGCTGTTATTGATTGTACTGTTGGTGCCGGTGATGTTGCTGAAGCTGGTACATTTTGTACCATATTCTCCGAATTGATTATTCGAGCTCGAAGTTTGTTGACTTATTACTCCAGGATGATTGTCGGTCGGAACGAGCGGATGAATAAGGTTCAGAATTGTGGATAGAATATAATCTTGTCAAGTTACCCTGGAAATGAGACTGAAAATGGTGTCTCGAACAGGTTCGCCGGTAAACGCTTTAGGTTCATTGTCAAGAGGTGAATTCGGTTGGTGGAAGGGATTGCCTTCTGCGCGTTTCCATTAATTAAGTCGACTACGAACCAATCAGATGAACTGATAATGGCTGATTGGTTGATTCATGCTGATGACGCTGTTTTCGGAGCTTAGGTGAACATCTATGTCGGAATAGCTGTCGGAATAACTATCGGAATAGCTATCGGAATCTGAGGGACTCGAACTAGTTGAAGGATTCATCTCGTATGATCATATGAAGGATTTTCGATAAGAAATAGATTATAGGATGTAGATTAGTATCCTGCAATACATAATTTACATATGCATATATAATACTAAAATCCCATAAATTACGGAGGAATCTACTGAAGTTGTCAGGCAAAGTTACAGTAACAGATATGCTAAGATATGAAGTAGCAGATATGCTAAGATATGAATTTTGTCTATACACTATTCATGCAGTCAATGCAGTAAAACGTGTCTAGACTAGGAATGATAATCAAGTGATTCTCTAAGAATGATAAGCATGTAATTTTTGACACAAAATGATAAGCAAAACTTTTGACATGTAGACACGGTCGAAGTCCAGACTCACTAATGCATCCTAACGACTTATCAGTTAGACACACTAATGCAGACATGGTTCGCTAAGACCACCGCTCTGATACCAACTGAAATGACCCGTCCTAATCCATCCGGACGAAGTCCATATCGATTATAAACGATTCACAACAATTGATTACATCGCGAGGTACTTGACTTCTATATGATACATTTTACAAGCATTGCATTCATTTTTGAAAATTCAATCTTTCGTTCATCGAAAGTTGACGGCATGCATACCATTTCATAACATATCTAACTATAAATGACTTAACAATAATCTTGATGAACTCAACGACTCGAATGCAACGTCTTTTGAAATATGTCATGAATGACTCCAAATAATATCTTTAAAATGAGCAATTGCACAGCGAAAGATTTCTTTCGTACCTGAGAATAAACATGCTTTAAAGTGTCAACCAAAAGGTTGGTGAGTTCATTAGTTTAACATAAATAATCATTTCCATCATTTTAATAGACCACAAGATTTTCATTTCTCATAAATATACGTCCCATGCATAGAGACAAAAATAATCATATGGATTAAACACCTGGTAACCGACATTCACAATATACATATAAGAATATCCCCATCATTCCGGGATCCTCCTTCGGACATGATATAAATTTCGAAGTACTAAAGTATCCGGTACTTTGGATGGGGCTTGTTGGGCCCGATAGATCTATCCTTAGAGTTCACGTCAATTAGGGTGTCTGTTCCCTAATTCTTAGATTACCAGAGTAATAAGGGGCATATTCGGTTTAATAATCCAACCATAAAATGTAGTTTTAAGTACTTGTGTCTATTCCGTAAAACAGTTATAAAAGCAGCGCATGCATTCTCAGTCCCAAAATATATATTGCGAAAGCATTTAAAAAGGGATTAATGAAACTCACTTTACTGTATTTTGTAGTAAAAATACATATGACGTCATTGAACAAGTGTAGGGTTGGCCTCGGATTCACGAACCTATATCATTTGTGTATATATATATATATATATTAAAATATATAATCGTAATCGAACAAGTTTATATATATACTTTGTTATATATTTAGATTAATATTTATATAGAATTTAATTAATACTTATAATATATTTTATTACTTATCTGATATATAAATTAATTAACGGTATATCAATATAAATGATATTATATTAGTCAAACACGATATTAAGTAATACTAGTATACTTATGTAATAATTATATTTTTGTACAAATTTCTTTGGTTTGTAATTTAATAGCTTCTATAATAAGAATAATAATAATAGTTATAATACTAATATTAGTGATGATGGTAATAATAATATCTTTAATATAAATAATAATTATGATAAGATAAAAAATGATAATTTTTATTGAAATACTATTTTTGACAATAAAGAAAATTTTAAAAAATAATAGTTTTAATAGTAATTTTAGTAATCATACTAATACCTATTTTAATGTTTAAATGATAATTCTAATAACGATACTGTGTAATATTAGTAGTAATGATAATAATACCTAATTCGTAAAAGTGACAGATTTCATATATTGATATCTTTGATACTGATAATACTAACTATACAAATAACACTAATAATAATAAGTATAATTCTTGTAATAATAATAATAATAACTAATAATGACAATCATAACAAAAATTTTAAGGTTCACCACACTTAATAATAATACTAGCAAGTGTTAATTATAATACCAATAATATCAATAACGAAAATAATATTAACAATTAATAATAATAATAGTAATAATAATAATAAATTTTTAAAATGAAAAACTACCTCAAAACTCATTTTAAAAAGAAAACCACCCTGAACGGGGCTTGAACCCGCGACCTCTCAAAACCCGTCACCACCTCCCAACCATCACACTGCAAACATTTTTCTGTTAATATCACCAACCCTAATTTATTTAACCCGTCAGACTGCTTCCTCTATTCCTTCTTCTTCTTTCTGAACCCACGTCGACCAGAAGTTTAATCCCAACTCTCAATAAATTTATTAATTAGTTTTAGGATTAAAATAGATACATAAATAATTAATGAAGGTTTATATTAATTGAAAAAAAAAATTAAAAGAAATCAGCATAGCTGCTGCTGCAGTTACGGTTTAAATAAAAAAAAATGATCTTGGGTTTGAGTACGTTTTAGCTTACGATTTCTTCACGAAATAGTTTCCAACTCGTTTGTATAAACTGTTGAAATCATCAATTTTACTTCAAACACAAACATGACTTCTGATTTTCGGATGAACAACTGAGTTGACTTTCAAGAACCGAAACTTTGACTCAAGAATTCGTTTTCGATAGAAAGAATTGGGTTGTGAAATTTTGTAGATACATTGAGTAAGGGATTCCTAACACGATGACATTTATAGATTTTGGTGATTAACTCGTGATTGAATTATGAATTAAATGGGTTTGCGAAGAGAAGAAAGAAAAAAAAATTTCGTTTTTGTTTATGTGAATTTCTTTTTGATTCTGTAATTAGAAATCCAGGTTTTACATTCTGTAAATGATCGATGTTTTTATGTATCAACAATCATTGATCAGGTTTTTGTTTTGTGGTGAATTGTGGAGGACAGTACTCATGAGCAGGGAAAGACAAAAAAAAAAGAGAAGAAGAAAAAAATAGATAAAGTAGATAGTTACAGGCATATATTCATATAGGGACCTATCTTCAATTTAACGTGTAGATCTAAGTTTATTTATAATAAATAGATAATAATAATTATTAAATATATTAATAATAATTTAGTTAATATTAATAATAATAATAATAATAATAATAATAATAATGAAATATACATAATATAATAATAATAATGGTTAGAATAATAATAATGTTAATACTTAATAATATAATTGATACTAATATTGATAATAATAATAAAAGTAGTAGTGATAATATTAGTATTAATATTAATATATCAATCATATTTTAATTTGTAATTAATATTACATATTATCGATTATGTGATACATTGTAAATTTATAACATATATTTGAATATTTATACATTTTGTTATAAGTATATATATTATTATATGTTTCTGCATATTATATATGTAAGTATGTAAATTTTTTACATATGCAAGTAATATATATATTTATTTAAATTTTTATATTTTTTAACATATAATGTTTATATCTTTTATATATATAACCCAATATACATATATTAATACTTCTTTATAGATATCATATGTATATATATTTATATATTAATAGTTACTTAATTATCCTATTTATTATTTTTACATCTTTAATTCTAATTGATTAAAGTGTTTAATATCATATATAAACTCTTATATCTATTTTGATATATATTTATTTACACACAATTGTTCGTGAATCGTCGGGCATAATCCAAGGTTAAATAAATTCATGTAAACAGTTTCAAAAGTTTTAAGACTCAACATTACAAACTTTACTTATCGTATCGAAACCCTATAAAGATTAAGTTTAAATTTGGTCGGAAATTCCCGGGTCATCACAATACCAACGCTGTTTGTTATAAATGTGGAAAATCGGGCCATATTATTAGAAATTGCCCGAATCAGGGGAATACTAATGGGCAGGGCCGTGGAAGAGTTTTCAATATTAATGCGGCAGAAGCACAGGAAGACCCGGAGCTTGTTACGGGTACGTTTCTTATTGACGATAAATCTGCTTATGTTTTATTTGATTCGGGTGCGGATAGAAGCTATATGAGTAGAGAATTTTGTGCTAAATTAAGTTGCCCATTGACGCCTTTGGATAGTAAATTTTTACTCGAATTAGCAAATGGTAAATTAATTTCAGCAGATAATATATGTCGAAATCGAGAAATTAAACTGGTTAGCGAAACATTTAAGATTGACTTGATACCAGTAGAGTTAAGGAGTTTTGATGTGATAATTGGTATGGACTGGTTGAAAAAAGTGAAAGCAGAGATCGTTTGTTACAAAAATGCAATTCGCATTATACGGGATAAAGGAAAACCCTTAATGGTGTACGGAGAAAAGAGCAACGCGAAGTTAAATCTTATTAGTAACCTGAAGGCACAAAAACTAATAAGAAAAGGTTGCTATGTTGTGCTAGCACACGTTGAGAAAGTCAATTCCAAAGAAAAGAACATCAATGATATTCCCGTCGCAAAAGAATTTCCTGATGTATTTCCGAAAGAATTACCAGGATTACCCCTACATCGATCCGTTGAATTTCAAATAGACCTTGTACCAGGATCAGCACCAATAGCTCGTGCTCCATACAGACTCGTACCCAGCGAAATGAAAGAATTACAAAGTCAGTTACAGGAACTTTTAGAGCGTGGTTTCATTCGACCAAGCACATCACCATTGGGAGCTCCTGTTTTTTTTGTCAAGAAGAAAGATGGTACATTCAGGTTGTGTATCGACTACCGAGAGTTGAACAAACTTACCATCAAGAACCGCTATCCACTACTGAGAATCGATGACTTATTTGATCAACTACAAGGCTCGTCGGTTTATTCGAAGATTGATTTACGTTCTGGGTATCATCAAATGCGGGTGAAGGAGGATGATATTCCAAAGACTGCTTTTAGGACGCGTTACGGTCATTACGAGTTTATGGTTATGCCGTTTGGATTGACTAACGCACCTGTTGTGTTCATGGACCTCATGAACCGAGTGTGTAGGCTATATCTTGACATACTTATTTATTCTAAGAATGATCAAGAACACGAAGAACATTTGAGAAAAGTGCTAGAGTTGCTGAGAAAAGAAAAACTGTACGCTAAGTTTTCAAAGTGTGCATTTTGGTTGGAAGAAGTTCAATTCCTCGGTCACATAGTGAACAAAGAAGGTATTCAGGTGGATCCAGCAAAGATTGAAACTGTTGAAAAGTGGGAAACCCCGAAAACTCCAAAAGACATACGCCAGTTTTTAGGACTAGCTGGTTACTACAGAAGGTTCATCCAAGACTTTTCCAGAATAGCAAAACCCTTGACTGCATTAACGCATAAAGGGAAGAAATTTGAATGGAAAGATGAACAAGAGAAAGCGTTTCAATTGTTAAAGAAAAAGTTAACTACGGCACCTATATTGTCATTACCTGAAGGGAATGATGATTTTGTGATATATTGTGATTCCTCAAAGCAAGGTCTCGGTTGTGTATTAATGCAACGAACTAAAGTAATTGCTTATGCGTCTAGACAATTGAAGATTCACGAACAGAATTATACGACGCATGATTTGGAATTAGGCGCGGTTGTTTTTGCATTAAAGACTTGGAGGCACTACTTATATGGGGTCAAAAGTATTATATATACCGACCACAAAAGTCTTCAACACATATTTAATCAGAAACAACTGAACATGAGGCAGCGCAGGTGGATTGAATTATTGAATGATTACGACTTTGAAATTCGTTACCACCCAGGGAAGGCAAATGTGGTAGTCAACGCCTTGAGCAGAAAGGACAGAGAACCCATTCGTGTAAAATCTATGAATATAATGATTCACACTAATCTTACTACTCAAATAAAGGAGGCGCAACAAGGAGTTTTAAAAGAGGGAAACTTAAAGGATGAAATACCCAAATGATCGGAGAAGCATCTTAATATTCAGGAAGACGGAACCCGGTATAGGGCTGAAAGAATTTGGGTACCAAAATTTGGAGATATGAGAGAAATGGTACTTAGAGAAGCTCATAAAACCAGATACTCAATACATCCTGGAACGGGAAAGATGTACAAGGATCTTAAGAAACATTTTTGGTGGCCGGGTATGAAAGCCGATGTTGCTAAATATGTAGGAGAATGTTTGACGTGTTCTAAGGTCAAAGCTGAGCATCAGAAACCATCAGGTCTACTTCAGCAACCTGAAATCCCGAAATGGAAATGGGAAAACATTACCATGGATTTCATCACTAAATTGCCAAGGACTGCAAGCGGTTTTGATACTATTTGGGTAATAGTTGATCGTCTCACTAAATCAGCACACTTCCTGCCAATAAGAGAAGATGACAAGATGGAGAAGTTAGCACGTCTGTATTTGAAGGAAGTCGTCTCCAGACATGGAATACCAATCTATTATCTCTGATAGGGATGGCAGATTTATTTCAAGATTATGGCAGACATTACAGCAAGCATTAGGAACTCGTCTAGACATGAGTACTGCTTATCATCCACAAACTGATGGGCAGAGTGAAAGGACGATACAAACGCTTGAAGACATGCTACGAGCATGTGTTATTGATTTCGGAAATAGTTGGGATCGACATCTACCGTTAGCGGAATTTTCGTACAACAACAGCTACCATTCAAGCATTGAGATGGCGCCGTTTGAAGCACTTTATGGTAGAAAGTGCAGGTCTCCAATTTGTTGGAGTGAAGTGGGGGATAGACAGATTACGGGTTCGGAGATAATACAAGAAACTACCGAGAAGATTATCCAAATTCAACAACGGTTGAAAACCGCCCAATGTTGACAAAAGAGCTAAGCTGAAATTAAAAGAAAAGATATAGAATTTGAAATTGGAGAGATGGTCATGCTTAAAGTTGCACCTTGGAAAGGCGTTGTTCAATTTGGTAAACGAGGGAAATTAAATCCCATGTATATTGGACCATTCAGGATTATTGATCGTGTCGGACCAGTAGCTTACCGACTTGAATTACCTCAACAAATCATGGTTGTACATAACACTTTCCACGTCTTGAATTTGAAGAAATGTTTTGCTAAAGAAGATCTAACTATTCCATTAGACGAAATCCAACTCAACGAAAAACTTCAATTCATCGAAGAACCCGTCGAAATAATGGATCGTGAGGTTAAAACACTTAAACAAAATAAGATACCAATTGTTAAGGTTCGATGGAATGCCCATAGAGGACCCGAGTTCACCTGGGAACGAGAAGATTAGATGAAAAAGAAATACCCGCACTTATTTCTAGAAGATACGACAACACCTCCAACTGCTTAAAATTTCGGGACAAAATTTATTTAACGGGTAGGTACTGTAGTGACCCGAACTTTTCCATGTTTATATATATTAAATGAAATTGATATTTACATGATTAAGTGTTTCCAACATGTTAAACAATCAAACTTGTTAAGACTTGATTAATTGAAATAGGTTTCATATAGACAATTGACCACCCAAGTTGACCGGTGATTCACGAACGTTAAAACTTGTAAAAACTATATGATGACATATATATGGATATATATATATAGTTAACATGATATTATGATAAGTAAACATATCATTAAGTATATTAACAATGAACTACATATATAAAAACAAGACTACTAACTTAATGATTTCGAAACGAGGCATATATGTAACGATTATCGTTGTAACGACATTTAATTGTATATATATCATATTAAGATATATTAATACATCATAATATCATGATAATGTAATAATTTAACATCTCTTTAGATATAATAAACAATGGGTTAACAACATTTAACATGATCGTTAACCTAAAGGTTTCAAAACAACACTTACATGTAACTACTAACGATGACTTAACGACTCAGTTAAAATGTATATACATGTAGTGTTTTAATATGTATTTATGCACTTTTTAAAGACTTCAAGACACTTATCAAAATACTTCTACTTAACAAAAATGCTTACAATTACATCCTCGTTCAGTTTCATCAACAATTCAACTCGTATGCACCCGTATTCGTACTCGTACAATACACAGCTTTTAGATGTATGTACTATTGGTATATACACTCCAATGATCACCTATTAGTAGCCCATGTGAGTCACCTAACACATGTGGGAACCATCATTTAGCAACTAGCATGAAATATCTCATAAAATTACAAAAATATTAGTAATCATTCATGACTTATTTACATGTAAACAAAATTACACATCCTTTATATCTAATCCATATACCAACGAACAAAAACATCTACAAACACTTTCATTCTTCAATTTTCTTCATCTAATTGATCTCTCTCAAGTTATATCTTCAAGTTCTAAGTGTTCTTCATAAATTCTACAAGTTCTAGTTTCATAAATCAAGAATACTTCCAAGTTTACTAGCTCACTTCCAATCTTGTAAAGTGATCATCCAACCTCAAGAAATCCTTGTTGTTTATAGTAAGATATCATTCTAAATCAAGGTAATACTCATACACAAACTTTGATTCAATTCCTATAACTATAACTATCTTAATTCGAGTGATAATCTTACTTGAACTTGTTTTTGTGTCATGATTCTACTTCAAGAACTTTCAAGCCATCCAAGATCCTTTGAAGCTAGATCATTTCTTGTCACTTCCAGTAGGTTTACCTACTAAAATTGAGGTAGTAATGATGTTCATAACATCATTCAATTCATACATATAAAACTATCTTATTCAAAGATTTGAACATGTAATCACTAGAACATAGTTTAGTTAATTCTAAACTTGTTCGCAAACAAAAGTTAATCCTTCTAACATGACTTTTAAAATCAACTAAACACATTTTCTATATTTATATGATATGCTAAATTAATGATTTAAAATCGGAAAACACGAAAAACACCGTAAAACCGGATATACGCCGTCGTAGTAACACCGCGGGCTGTTTTAGGTTAGTTAATTAAAAACTATGATAAACTTTGAATTAAAAGTTGTTCTTCTGGGAAAATGATTTTTCTTAGGAACATGAAACTATATTCAAAAATCATGGTTAAACTCAAAGTGGAAGTATGTTTTCCAAAATAGTCATCTAGACGTCGTTCTTTCGACTGAAATGACTACCTCTTACAAAAACGACTTGTAACTTATATTTCCAACTATAAACCTATACTTTTTATGTTTAGATTCATAAAATAGAGTTCAATATGAAACCATAACAATTTGATTCACTCAAATCGGATTTAAAACGAAGAAGTTATGGGTAAAACAAGATTGGATTTTTTTTTTTTATTGTTGTAGCTACGGGAAATATTGTAACAATTCTATACAAATCATATCCTATCTAACTTATATTGTATTATACATGTATTCTAATGTAATCTTGGGATACCATAGACACGTATGCAAATGTTTTGACATATCATATCGACCCATGTATATATATTATTTGGAATAACCATAGACACTCTATATGCACTAATGTTGGAGTTAGCTATACAGGGTTGAGGTTGATTCCAAAAAATATATATACTTTGAGTTGTGATCTAGCTTGAGACGTGTATACACTGGGTCGTGGATTGATTCAAGATAATATATATCGATTTATTTCTGTATCTAACTGTGGACAACTAGTTGTAGGTTACTAACGAGGACAGCTGACTTAATAAATTTAAAAAAGTAAAACGTATTAAAGATATTGTAAATATATTTTGAACATACTTTGATATATATGTACATATTTGTTATAGGTTCGTGAATCGACCAGTGGCCAAGTCTTACTTCCTGACGAAGTAAAAATCTGTGAAAGTGAGTTATAGTCCCACTTTTAAAATCTAATATTTTGGGATGAGAATACATGCAGTTTTATAAATGTTTTACGAAATAGACACAAGTAATTGAAACAACATTATATGGGTGAATGATCGAAGCCGAATATGCCCCTTTTGCTTGGTAACCTAAGAATTAATAAACTGATCTACTAACTGACGCGAATCCTAAAGATAGATCTATTGGGCCTAACGAATCCCATCCAAAGTACCGAATGCTTTAGTACTTCGATGTTGTTTTTATCATGTCCGAAGGATTTCCCGGAATGATAGGGGATATTCTTATATGCATCTTGTTAATATCGGTTACCAGGTGTTCACCATATGAATGAATTTTATCTCTATGTATGGGATGTATATTGAAATATGAAATCTTATGGTCTATTATTATGATTTGATAATATATAGGTTAAACCTATAACTCACCAACATTTTTGTTGATGTTTTAAGCATGTTTATTATCAGGTGATTATTAAGAGCTTCCGCTGTTGCATACTAAAATAAGGACAAGATTTGGAGTCCATGCTTGTATGATATTATGTTAAAACTGCATTCAAGAAACTTATTTTTGATGTAATATATTCTTATTGTAAACCATTATGTAATGGTCATGTGTAAACGGTATATTTTAGATTATCATTATTTGATAATCTACGTAATGCATTTTAAACCTTTATCGATAAAATAAAGGTTATGGTTGTTTTAAAAATGAATGCAGTCTTTGAAAAACGTCTCATATAGAGGTCAAAACCTCGCGACGAAATCAATTAATATGGAACGTTTATAATCAATATGAACGGAACATTTCATATGTAGCCTTTCATTTGTAGTACATGGATACTAACACTACTTCCCGTTGCTATTTTGCAACATACGAGAGCTTTCACGATGTCAAACCACTCCTGCTTTGCTTGTTATTGGAACATGTTCCTTCAACTGGTTAAGCATGTCATACGACTCTAAACTCTCCATTCACTTTTGGAGCTCCAGAGACATGGTCGCCAACATTAAGCATGCTTCCTCATTAGACTCGGAACGACATTTTTCAAACTCGTCCCTAGACGCTTGAGTAGCTCTCGTTCATGTTTCTATCAGTAGGGGTTCCTCAATAGCCCTGATCTTTCCTTCCATCCGAAGAACAATTATTAGGTTGCGAAACCAGTCCATGTAGTTCAAGCCCGTAAGCTTGTCCTTTTCAAGGAGCCCTTTAAGGCAGAAATTAGTGATTGATGACGAAGTAGGATTTATGTTTGTTGTATACACCTGACATATTTTAAAGTAAGTTGTATAAGTTAGTTTGACATGTTTAATCCTTGTTAAAATAATTACCCAAGTGTTCAATATTCAAACAATTATAATTAACAAGGCTAAGATCCATATTTCACTTATGGTAATGATGGGTTTGCCACGGATCGCTAGTCATAATTTATTTAGGTAGGTAACTATATTACCAATTTCATCCATTATGAAACTCTTAGATTTCTGCGGGATTCAATGATAATCCATTGTATCACTTGGCATATTTAATCCCTTCTACGCAAATCTTCCGCTGTGCATTTGCTCATTTTAAAGATAATACATGGAGTTGTTCATGGCATATTTCAAAAGATGTTGCATTTAAAACTATCATTGAGTATCATATTTGGAAATCATCACAGTTGTTATGGTGTAACATTTTATTTATGATGATTGTCTATACGTAGAAATCATCAGTTGTCAAAAACCTTAGATTCTTATAGATGTGTCTTTTAAAAGAATCATATAGAGGTCAGTACCTCGTAATGTGACCAGATGTTAATGCATTCATCCATATGGATTTGGACGGGCCATCACAGTTGGTATCAGAGCGTTGGTCTTAGCGAACCAGATTTTGTGTAACACCTTGATTTTTTTTATCACAGCGGAAGTATAAGAAATTACCATAGTAACCCTGCTTAACGTTTACAAACCATAGTTATCAAATCAACTTAATTAACGTTATTACAACATTTCAAGACGACGGTGTTACATCAAACATTTCAAAATCAAAAAACATTAGAGTTAAGCTTGTAGTCAAACATGTCTTCAACCCGTCCGTAACACCCATCCTGATCAGCAGTACCTAAACCTGCAAGGGGTGGAAATGTGGGAGAATTAGCATAACTGCTAAGTGAATGGATACTATCTAACAGACCAAGCATAAGCGACTGAACATGCAAGGGCTACAGATATGCTAACGTCCTGAACTAGCATAAAACAACAACTGAAAATATGAGGATAGGTGGCTTGAACGAGCACATGACTTAGCTGATCAGGCTACAGTCTACCGATAGTCCGCTTTACTGATTCTACTGCATAACCATCCAAAAGCAACATATGCGTCCAACTATGCTATACTGAACAACCAGTAACATCACGACTCGACCAAGCTACCACGGTCAACCTCACACCAACCTTACCTTGTCGCCTCGGTGGGTTCCCAACCTTACCGCCTCGGTTGGTGTCCAACTAACTATGCGCACATAAGAACACAGATAATCGGTCATGTAATCGTCCTAACTAGCATGGCAATATCTAACTACTTATGGTATTCATACTGGATATAAGCATAAAAGTAAAGAGTCTGAATAAGTAGCGTTTCAGCTACTTAATACTCTATTCGGAGATAGACCCACTCACCGAATACTAGCAACTAGCTCAGATAATCTATCACTGAGCGACTTCCTTATCCTTATCACCTGCACATAAGGCAAATCAAGTTAGTTTGTGTCCGTTAACACAAAACAGCACAGTACGGGAATATCAGTCACAGAAAGTGTCACTAAAAGTCCACCTAACAGTTATGCATTTTCAGATTTTACATCCTGATTATCATAAGTCATGCGGACAGCATAACGAATAGAAAATAGCCAACTTAAACAACAACAACTGATCTGATCTGCATTTGTATGGTTGCACATGCATCCGTACGGATGCAAGTCCATCCGTACGGTTGCATCATGCATCCGTACGGTTGCATACTATATGCCCGGTTGCACCTACACACTGCATCCGTACGGTTGCACATGCACCCGTACGGTTACATCATGTACCCGTACGGTTGCAAGCTGAAACTGTACGGTTGTGTTCATCATGCAGCAACAGCAGAAAACTGACGGGTTTCGACCTAAAATCACCAATTGGTGCTCTAGAGCTCGTTTCTTACCTCTAAACTGCCCAAATCAGATACACTTAACATCAATTATCATAAACCCACAAAATTTTGACATAAACAACATCAAAATCAATCATTTTGACTCAAAATTGCTCTTTTAACAACGTTAACACAAAATCATCATTTTCTTAAAGATTAGAGCTTGAAACACTTTGATTCTTACCTCAATAGACTCAGTAAATCATAATGAACAAGATGATATGAATGATTTGAGCTCTAGAACACAAATTAGAAATCTAGGGGTTTCAAGTAGTGAGAAATTAGGTACGGGTGTTTGTTTAGAAGGTTCAAGAAAGTGAGAGAAAAGGCTGGTCACAAGCTTATATAATTAGGCTAAATACAATACCTCATCACACACGGGTATTTACCAGTTATCTAATATCTTTTGTACTTAATTTAACTGCCTAACGGAGTCCAAATTAAGTAAACGAACCTGTTCTGCGACCCTTGTCACAAATTGGTCTTAAGCAAATAATAAAATAACAATAAACATTTAATTAAAATAAAAGCATAAATAACCACATAATTATGCCTAAGGGTAAAAGAGTCATCTTACATCTAGGCCCGATTTGAGGATGTTACAAATCCACCCCCTTAAGAAGATTCCGTTCTCGGAATCTGGTCAGGGTCAAACAGTCGTGGATAATGAGCCTTCATCGGCTCTTCGGTCTCCCACGTAAGGTTCGATCCTAAACTATGCTTCCACTCAACAAGCACCATATGGATCTCCTTTTTCTTAACTTTGTCATCTTTCTATCGACAATCCTAACAGGTTCTTCAACTAACTTTTGATTCAGGTCAACCCTCAAATCACTTAATGGAACCAGTTGTGTCTCATCATCAACCTTACACTTCCTAAGGTAACACACATTAAATGTGCTGTGTATCCCTGCCAACCCTGCTGGAAGCTCTAACACAACAGTCTGGTCGTTAACCTTTTGAATAATTTTGAACGGCCCAATGTACCTCGGAGCTAACTTACCTCGCTTACCAAACCTGATAACTCCCTTCCACGGTGAAACTTTCAAGTAAACACAATCACCTACCTCAAAGTTTACCGGACGTCTACGTGGATCAGTGTGACGACCCAGAAATTTTTGACCAAATTTAAACCTAATCTTATTATGATTTCGACACGATAAGCAAATTCTATGAAACTGAATCTCAAAATTTTTGAACTGTTATTATATATTAAATTATCCTGTGACCATTCCCGACAATTCACGAACAATTTTGTGTAAATCGAATATATATATATATATATATATATATATATATATATATATATATATATATATATATATATATATATATATATATATATATATATATAAGGGTATATATAATAATTTAAATTAATAAAATACACTTTAATCAATTGGAATTAAAAATACAAAATAATATATAGAATTATTAAGTTATTATCAAAATGAGTAAATATATATAAATTCCATATTTGAATATTCAGTATATATGTATATTAAATAAATAATAATATTTAATATAATAATTTTATTATAAATTATATTTGTTATACTAATATTATTGTTACTTTCAATATTAAAATCTATATTAGTAATATTAATATGAATATATATATATATATATATATATATATATATATATATATATATATATATATATATATATATATATATAAATTATTGTATTATTACTAATATTATTGTAATTAGCATTATTAATAGTATCATCAATAATATTATTATTATCATTTTCTAATTACTCTTATTTTTATTATTAGTATAATTTTACTAAAATTATTATTATTATTATTATTATTATTATTATTATTATTATTATTATTATTATTATTATTATTATTATTATTATATTTCTATTATTATTATTAGAATTAGTATTCTTAATAAAATTAAAAACATTATTAAATTTATTATAAATTTATAGTATTAAGTAATATTACAAAATTTAATATAATATATACATATGTATATATACCGATATAAAACAAATATATAAATAAATATGGATATATATATATATATATATATATAATAATTCATATATATATATATATATATATATATATATATAAATACGAATATATACTCATAAGGATCCAAATTAGTTTTAAATCTCTTTCAAACTGTAACTGATTGGTACGAACGATTTTATCTATTCCCATAATCAAACAAATTCAGTTGTATGTCTCGATCCCTTTTTTTTATTTTTTTATTTTATTCTTTTCTTGATTGAAACTGTCGACCCATTATCTTATATAAACAATCGATTGACATCGGATTACTATCACAATTCATTCAGAAACTAACAACAAAACTTTTAGAATAAATTATCTCACTGCAAATTGGGAAATTAAACAGAAAAAGATGAAGAACAGTGGTATTACTCTGTTCGTGTTTTTTTTTAAATCTCTAATTCGATTTTAATTTCAAAATGTAAAAATGTTGTTTTGTTAGGAATCTCTTACTCAAGCTCTCTGCAATTTTTCAAGTCCTAATTCGAAAAATCAAAGATGAATTTGAGAGTCAAAGTATAAGAACAAAAAGTCAAATGGTTCTTTAAATTTCGAATTCATAATCTGGAGATTATTGTTGGTAAAATTGATAATTTCTAAAGTTTCTTTGAATGATTTGAAATGTATTTCATATTGTAACTTTGAGCTAAAACGGTCTTAAATTAAGAATCAAAGATTGAGTTAGTTATTTTTTTTTCTCGCGAACAGCAGGTATTCACCCTTTTTGTTTTCTGTTAATTTTCTAACATTAAACTAAATCGTTTTTGTATATATTTCAAGTCCTAAAACTAAATAAGTAATTAGTTGTTAGCTTGGTTTATCTCTGGTCGATTTCATTATGAAGAAGAAGAAGAAGATGAGGGATAATTGATACGGGTTATATATATAAGAGGGATATTTAATCAGAAAAACAGGTTGGTTCAGCTGGTTTAAGTATGTGTCAGGTTAGTAGGAGGTCGCGGGTTCGAGCCCGACTTGGGGCATTTTTAAAAAAAAAAAAGCTTTTCTAAGGTAGTTTCCTTTTTAAAAATTTTTATTATTATTATTATTATTATTATTATTATTATTATTATCATTATTAATATTAATATTAGTATTATTATTATTGTTATTGTTATTGTTATTGTTATTGTTATTGTTATTATTGTTATTGTTATTATTATTATTGTTATTATTAGCAAGGTTGCAAAATTTGCTATTCGGGGATTAATCGATCGGGACTTTGGAAGGATTAATCGAAAATTTGGGGATTAATCGGAGATTAATCAGATTATACAGTATACATTTAAATATTAAATTTTAAAAATTATATTTGTAACTACAGAAAAAAACCATAAATATAAAGATAATTTTTAATATAATTGTCTAAAATTGTTCATTTTGTTTCAGAACTATAAAATTCTAGTTTAAATTCATGTTAAAATGTTAACCATTTTTGACTTTAACTAACTTTGATTACCAAATTTGATTTCGATCCATCAACTGACGTTGACAGTTTAATTAAATAGATTTTTGGAAATCGGAACGGATTGCTCCTAAAAATGATTAATCGAGGATTAATCGGCGAGTAATCGGGTTTTTTACAACACTGATTATTAGTGTTAAAATTATTAATATTATTATCATATGTATAAGTATTATAATCATTATCATTATTATTATAAGTATTAATAATATTATTATTAGTAGTAAACTTATCATTTTAGTATTATTATCATCATTATGATTATGATTATCATTATCATTATTATTATTATGAAAGTAATAAAAATATATTATTATTATTATTATCATTAATATTAGAATTTGTATCATTTTATAAATATTAGTATTATCAATATATTTATAATTATTAATATCATATTTATCATTATTATTGTTATAAGTATTATCATTAATATTATCATTGTTATTATTATGATTATCATTATTAGTACTGTTATTATTAAAATTTATTACCATTACTATCAATTTTACTAAAGTTATCATTAAAACTATCAGTATTATTATTGTAATTATTATCAATATTATTATTATTATTAAAATAATTTATGAATATAAAAATAAAAGTTTTAATAACATTGTTAAGATTATAGGTATAAAAATAAAGATTTTATATACAAAAATATATTTAAATTACATAACTTAACTATATTTATATTTCAATATATATAAAATGAAAATATAAAAATAAATAATGAAACTTATAATTTATTAATATAACAAATACATTACTAATAATAAATAGATTTATTCGATTACGAGTATATGTTTTAATATATATATACAAATGATATAGGTTCGTGAATTCGAGGCCAACCCTGCATTGTTCAGTATCGTCGTATGAATATTTTTACTACAAAATATTGTATCGTGAGTTTCATATGATCCCTTTTACTCTTTACATTTTTGGGCTGAGAATACATGCGCTGTATTATAACTGTTTTACAACTATTTTATTTAAATGCTTTTGCAATCTATATTTTTGGACTAAGAATACTTGTGATGCTTTTATAAATGTTTGACGAGATAGACACAAGCAAAATATTCCTCGAATGAATTATTATACAGACGAGAGGTTCTGTTGATTATTATATCTGAATTAGTTGGACGTTATAATTGCCACTAAATGATGTGAATATTTTCCCCTGATTATTATAGCTTGGTAACCTAAGAATTAGGAAACGGGTATGGCCCCTAATTTACGCGAATCCTAAAGGTAGCTACCAGGTTTAACACCCCTACCCAGAATGTTCACTAGACAGAAGAGCTAGCGGGCGTGGTGTTTAGTACTTCGAGGTTATATATTTATTACAGACTGAAAGTTTTGTTTATTTTAGGGATATTTATGATGCGCATTAAATGTTAAGGTCGGTTACCAAGCAAAGAAAGCAAAGTGAATGTTATATATCGAGAGAATGATTTTTATACACAGGTTATGTGTAAGATATTTTGTACATGAGATATGTGTACGGTTGTTAAGAATTTTGAAAAATGATTTCGTACACGAGATATGTGTACTATATTTAAAGGAAATCGCATGTACATTACAGGTGGGTGTAGGATTCGGGCCCATTTGTACCATGCATATTTAAATCTTGTGGTCTATCAAAATTATGAATTTTATTGTTTATGATAAACCTATGAACTCACCAACCTTTTGGTTGACACTTTTTAGCATGTTTATTCTCAGGTATTAAAGAAATCTTCCGCTGTGCATTTACTCATTTTAGAGATATTACTTGGAGTCATTCATGACATATTTCAAAAGACGTTGCATTCGAGTCGTTGAGTTCATCAAGAATATTATTAACTCATTTATAGTTGGATGTATTATGAAATGGTATGCATACCTGTCAACTTCCTTTGTAATGGAAGCTTGTCTTTTAAAAACGAATGCAATGTTTACAAAACGTATCATATAGAGGTTAAATACC
The DNA here is from genome assembly GCF_046630445.1 of Rutidosis leptorrhynchoides. NCBI lineage: Eukaryota > Viridiplantae > Streptophyta > Magnoliopsida > Asterales > Asteraceae > Rutidosis > Rutidosis leptorrhynchoides. The sequence continues at coordinate 376,775,569 of NC_092343.1, read as the reverse complement.
TCGTAATGAAATCAACTATCGTGAATCGTTTATAATTGGTATGAACGGGTCCTTTCAGTTGGTATCAGAGCGGTGGTCTTAGCGAACCAGGTCTTGCATTAGTGTGTCTAATAGATAGTCGTTAGAATACATTAGTGAGTCTGGACTTCGACCTTAACTGCATGTCAAAAAGTTTTGCTTATCATTTTTTCAAAAATTACATGCTTATCATTCTTAAAAAATTACCTGCTTAATATTCTTAGTCTAAACACGTTTTACTGCATCGACTGCATGAATAGTGTATAGACAAAATTCATATCTTAGCGTATCTGTTACTGTTACCTTTGCCTGACAGCTTTCGAAATTTTCTTCGTAATCTACGAAATCTTTATGCTATATATAAGTATTCTATGTAGTTAGAATATCATCTAATATTCGAAAATCATTTCATATTGAAAAATCATTTATTCGAAAGTACGAAATGGAACTCGTCACTAGTTCAAGTTCCTCAGAATCCGACAGCTATTCTGATATGGATACACACTTGAGCTCTGAAAGCAGCATAACCGGGATGGATCAACCAATCAGTCATCACCAATTCTGGATGAATTGGGGATGGGTTCGTAGTCAACTTAATCAATGGAGACGTAAAGAAGGCGGTCCTTTCCACCAACCGAATTCACCTCTTGGTGAAGAACCTGAAGCACTTACCGGAGAACCTGTTCGAAACACCATTTTCACCCTCATTTCCCGAATATCTCATCATAATTATATACTATCTCAAATTCAAAACCTTATTCATCCGCTTGTTCCAACCGCCAATCATCTCGAAATAATAGAAGAAGTCAACGAGATTCGCGCTCGAATAGTGACTTTGGAAAATATGATGCACAACTTGTAGGCATAACAGACAGCACCATCCACACCAGCAGCAACACCAGCACCAGTAGTACCACCAACAACAACATCCGCACCACATGCCTCAACATCATAATCTATACCTTGAACATAATCCTCGTTCTACATATCGTTCTACGTACTGTTCTACACCATCTAGCTTGTTCTACACATCTCTCTACATCAATACGCCACATGGAATATTCACAACAATAACCGATGAAGTATTGATTTATAACTTCATTAGAGAAATATTAGGCGGCGATTATGTAATCTCTAAAGTTTTAGAGATTATTTATTCTAGTTCCAACCAAAAAATCAAATGAGATTAATGTCATATTAACTCATTAAATCTATATTACATCTGAATAAAATATATATATGTAAGTATATTTTCATAAAGATTGTAATTAAAAATTCTTTTGTACAAGCTGTTAATGGTGAAAATATTTTAACGGGTAGGTAATACCCTATAAATATTTAGATTTCACATTAATAAGTTACACTGTACATTCTTCCAATCTGATTCAACAGTCATTTACTATCCTACTTACATCCACTGATATACGTATCCGTTCACCAGAGAATAACCATTTTCATTCAATTTCATATTTGGATTTTGAACTATCAGAATCCAACAAGTGGCATAATGAAGAAAACATTGGACAAAATAAAATTTGTTATAAACAAACAAATTAACTATGAGAAATTTTGTTAAGAATTCACGCTAACAAAATCCTAGCTAACTGTTCCTAGCTAACTGTTAATTCGTTATTACATTTATTTATTGCAATTTATTTATCGCAATTTTATTTATCGTCATTTAATTTCAGTTATTTATTTTACACACTTGAAATATCGTAGGATAAATCGGGACACGTATACAATGTTTTGACATATCATATTGACATCATCTATATATATTATTTTGAATAACCCATAAGACACTATATGCGGTAATGCTCGAGTTAGCATATAATGGGTCAAGGTTGATTCTAAAATAATATATATATCATGGGTTGTGATCGAGTCTGAGACATGTATACTATGGGTCACGGTATGTATTAATTAATTCGAATATTATATATTAAACTATATATGAATTATTGAACTACTAACTGTGGACTACTAACTGTGGACTACTAACATTGGACAATTAAAATGAATTAAAATATTGATTATAACATATGAAACTAAACATTTCTTCAAGTTTGCCACTTGATTTCATCTTAAACCTCATTTGTATCTTAACGATTACAATCTGCATTCAAAACTTTCATGATTCTTGAAAACACCTCGATCAAGAGGATGAACCAACAGCACTTCATCTACGGAAGGAAATATTTATGCATATAGTTATGCACCTAAAAAACTCTCGGAACCTGAGTAAACATTTAACACGTAGCTGTGCTAATTCCTTTAGCGTTATTATTACTGAAAATAACTTCACATTCCCTCTCCAAATTAGCCAATTTTGTCACATCTCCAGCAAAATCAATTTTGACTTTTCATTCGAATTAGCCTTATTGTAACCTTGATATATACGACTGCCCTTTTCGTTATCGTTACCGGAGAACCGTTTATATCCCACCACATTAGCAGTAAACTTACCAGCAACTTCATTGATCTTTGACTTTTCGAAAAATCATTATATTCATTTAAACCCTATCATGTACTCACATGCGTCTTGTAACGTTAATTGTCATACCAAAAAGCTTCAATCATTATTCTCAAATTTCGCAGTAATTCTACGCCAACAGTGATACATATAACGTCCATCTCCTGGACTTATATACTTCAATTCTGATATTCTGAATAAACACCCCAATTTACGAATCAGTTCTCGGAATTTTGAAAAAAAAAACTGAATGAAGCAGCAAAAACTGTAAACGACCTTAACAGCCAAAAGTTTGATGATAAAGAATAATGTGTTGTCAAAACTCATAAAAAGAGAAGGTTTGGAACTGGAAAACAGATTGAGCAAACCATGAAGGAGGCTGTGGACAAATCACAAGGACTAAACATGCCTTCAAAGAATTTAAACGATTCAGTATCCGCTGAAGTCATTAACGAATACCTTGCTCCTGACTCTAAACCTTTACGGACAAAATTTCTTCATCATCCTTCGTCATTAGAAATTTTAAGATATCATCGTATCTTTCATTATAAATATCCTTGATATTTCTGAAGATATTTTCATAACTATTCTTATCTAAAATCATTTATCTCTCCACTATATCAGTGTGACATCAGAAAGTAAACTGTTTTAGTTTCTAAATTCTGAAAGATTCGAAATTAGAATATGAATGTTTTTGAAGTAGTGTTGGGAACTGAAGCATGAGTTAGTATAATATAATGACACTTGATCAATGTGATTATATTACAGTAAGCCATGATGAGTTTCTAATGAAACATGATGATTCACAGACCATACCGTCATCATGTGCCATTTTACACGACTCTTACATTCTATTAAATCTCTAAACAAAAATCAAGAACATATTTTCTTGATAATTTTATCTTTTCCAGTGACTTCTGATAATTTGGCAAATATTTTAGAAATATGAATTGAAGTATAAAAGATGAGAGCTGTGGAAACAAGGAAACGAAGGAAATGGATTTATAGTGAATAATCAGACAGAGCAATCGAGACAGATCATCGCATTTAATCAAAAAGGATTCTAATTTCCTTAATTACCGAAGAATCAAATCTTATTACAAAGATTTTCTCCAAATCTCTTGAACTTTGGAAATCAATCCTAGCTACGTCAAAAGATATGACGAATCTACATTTACTCATTTCACTCTTTTGTGATAGCTTTACTCGCACTCCTCACATAAACGAATTGTTTTATCCATATTATTCACTAATGATAAAACTATAATTATCAACTCATATTCGTCATAAAAACTTGTTTATTGTTAACTATGACAACTCCACTCAAATTTCAGGACGAAATTTCTTTAACGGGTAGGTACTGTGACGACCCGGAAATTTTCGACAAAATTTAAACCTAATCTTATTATGATTTCGACACGATAAGCAAAGTCTATGAAACTGAATCTCAAAATTTTTGAACTGTTATTATATATTAAATTATCCTGTGACCATTTCCGATGATTCACGAACAATTGTGTGTAAATCAAAAATACACACACACACACACACACACACACATACACACATATATATATATATATATATATATATATATATATATATATATATATATATATATATATATATATATATATATATATATAATAATTTGAATTAATAAAATACACTTTAATCAATTGGAATTAAAAATGCAAAATAATATATAGAATTATTAAGTTATTATCAAAATGAGTAAATATATATAAATTCCATATTTGAATATTCAGTATATATGTATATTACATAAACAATAATAGGTAATAATAATATTTAATATAATAAGTTTAATTATAAATTATATTTGTTATACTAATATTATTGTTACTTTCAATATTAAAATCTATATTAGTAATATTAATATATATATATATATATATATATATATATATATATATATATATATATATATATATATATATATATATAAACAAATTATTGTATTATTACTAATATTATTGTAATTAGCATTATTAATAGTATCATCAATAATATTATTATTATCATTTTCTAAATACTCTTATTTTTATTATTAGTATAATTTTACTAAAATTATTATTAATATTACTATTATTATATTTCTATTATTATTATTAGAATTAGTATTCTTAATAAAATTAAAAACATTCTTAAATTTATTATAAATTTATAGTATTAAGTAATATTACAAAATTTAATATAATATATAAATATGTATATATACTGATATAAATCAAATATATAAATAAATATGTATATATATATATATACACATATATATATACACACATATATATATATATATATATATATATATATATATATATATATACACGAATATATACTCATAAGGATCCAAATCAGTTTTAAATCTCTTTCAAACTGTAACTGATTGGTACGAACGATTATATCTATTCCCATAATCAAACAAATTCAGTTGTATGTCTCGATCCCTTTCTTTTATTTTTTTTATTTTATTCATTTCTTGATTGAAACTGTCGACCCATTTTCTTATATAAACAATCGATTGGCATCGGATTACTATCACAATTCATTAAGAAACTAACAACAAAACTTTCAGAATAAATTATCTCACTGCAAATTGGGAAATTAAACAGAAAAAGATGAAGAACAGTGGTATTACTCTGTTCGTGTATTTTTTTTTTTTAAAGCTCTAATTCGATTTTAATTTCAAAATGTAAAAATGTTATTTTGTTAGGAATCTCTTACTCAAGCTCTCTGCAATTTTTCAAGTCCTAATTCGAAAAATCAAAGATGAATTTGAGAGTCAAAGTATAAGAACAAAAAGTCAAACGGTTCTTTAAATTTCGAATTCATAATCTGGAGATTATTGTTGGTAAAATTGATAATTTCTAAAGTTTCTTTGAATGATTTGAAATGTATTTCATATTGTAACTTTGAGCTAAAACGGTCTTAAATTAAGAATCAAAGATTGAGTTAGTTATTTTTTTCTCGTGAACAGCAGGTATTCAACTTTTTTGTTTTCTGTTAATTTTCTAACATCAAACTAAATTGTTTTTGTATATATTTCAAGTCCTAAAACTAAATAAGTAATTAGTTGTTAGCTTGGTTTGTCTTTGGTCGATCTCATTGTGAAGAAGAAGATGAGGGATAATTGATACGGGTTATATATATATATGAGGGATATTTAATCAGAAAAATAGATTGGTTCAGCTGGTTTGTGTATGTGTCGGGCTAGCGGGAGGTCGCGGGTTTGAGCCCGGCTTGGGGCATTTTTTTTTTTTTAAAAGGCTTTTCTAAGGTAGTTTCCTTTTTAAAAATAATAATAATAATAATAATAATAATTATTATTATTATTATTATTATTATTATTATTATTATTATTATTATTATTATTATTATTATTATTATTATTATCATTATCATTATTAATATTAATATTAGTATTATTATTATTGTTATTGTTATTGTTATTATTGTTATTGTTATTATTATTAGTGTTAAAATTATTAATATTATTATCATATGTATAAGTATTATAATCATTATCATTATTATAAGTATTAATAATATTATTATTATTAGTAGTAAACTTATCATTTTAGTATTATTATCATCATTATGATTATGATTATCATTATCAATATTATTATTATGAATGTAATAAAAATATATTATTATTATCATTAATATTAGAATTTGTATCATTTTATAAATATTAGTATTATCAATATATTTAAAATTATTAATATCATATTTATCATTATTATTGTTATAAGTATTATCATTAATATTATCATTGTTATTATTATGATTATCATTATTAGTACTGTTATTGTTAAAATTTATTACCATTACTATCAATTTTAGTAAAGTTATCATTAAAACTATCAGTTTTATTATTATAATTATTATCAATATTATTATTATTAAAATAATTTATGAATATAAAAATACAAGTTTTAATAACGTTGTTAAGATTATAGGTATAAAAATAAAGATTTTATATACAAAAATATATTTAAATTACATAACTTAAGTATATTAATATTTATATATATATAAAATGAAAATATATAAATAAATAATGAAACTTATAAATTATTAATATAACAAATACATTGCTAATAATAAATATATTTATTCGATTACGAGTATATGTTTTAATATATATACAAATGATATAGGTTCGTGAATCCGAGGACAACCCTGCATTGTTCAATATCGTCGTATGAATATTTTTACTACAAAATATTGTATCATGAGTTTCATATGATCCCTTTTACTCTTTACATTTTTGGGCTGAGAATACATGCGCTGTTTTATAACTGTTTTACAACTGTTTTATTTAAATGCTTTTGCAATCTATATTTTTGGACTAAGAATACTTGTGATGCTTTTATAAATGTTTGACGAGATAGACACAAGCAAAACATTCTTCGAATGAATTATTATACAGACGAGAGGTTCTGTTGATTATTGTATCTGAATTAGTTGGATGTTATAATTGCCACTAAATGATGTGAATATTTTCCCCTGATTATTATAGCTTGGTAACCTAAGAATTAGGAAACGGGTATGGTCCCTAATTCACGTGAATCTTAAAGGTAGCTACCAGGTTTAACACCCCCACCCAGAATGTTCACTAGACGGAAGAGCTAATGGGCGTGGTGTCTAGTACTTCGAGGTTATATATTTATTACAGACTGAAAGTTCTGTTTATTTTGGGGATATTTATGATGCGCATTAAATGTTAAGGTCGGTTACCAAGCAAAGAAAGCAAAGTGAATGTTATATATCGAGAGAATGATTTTTATACACAGGTTATGCGTATGATATTTTGTACACGAGATATGTGTAGGGTTGTTAAGCATTTTGAAAAATGATTTCGTACACGAGATATGTGTACTGTATTTAAAGGAAATCGCATGTACATTATAGGTGGGTGTAGGATTCGGGTCCATTTGTACCATGCATATTTAAATCTTGTGGTCTATCAAAATTATGAATTTTATTGTTTATGATAAACCTATGAACTCACCAACCTTTTGGTTGACACTTTTAAGCATGTTTATTCTCAGGTATTAAAGAAATCTTCCGCTCTGCATTTGCTCATTTTAGAGATATTACTTGGAGTCATTCATGACATATTTCAAAAGACGTTGCATTCGAGTCGTTGAGTTCATCAAGAATATTATTAAGTCATTTATAGTTGGATGTATTATGAAATGGTATGCATACCTGTCAACTTCCTTTGTAATGGAAGTTTGTCTTTTAAAAACGAATGCAATGTTTACAATACGTATCATATAGAGGTCAAATACCTCGCAATGAAATCAACTATCGTGAATTGTTTATAATCGGTATGAACGGGTCCTTTCAATCAGCATACATTTTCTGTCTGTCACGTGCCGTTTTCAACTTTCACGTGCTATCGCTACCTTGTCTGCTGTTATCTGAACTATTTCTGGACCTTCAAACTGTTTCTCTCCAGCTTCTAACCAATAATGAGGTGTTCTACATTTGCGACCGTACAACATTTCATAAGGCGGCATACCAATACTCGAATGGTAAGTATTGTTGTAGGCGAACTCGATCAAATGTAAATGTATATCCCACGGACTACCGTACTCTAATACACAGGATCTAAGCATATCTTCTAGTGTTTGTATGGTGCGCTCACTTTGACCGTCGGTCTGTGGATGGTACGCTGTACTCAGATTTATCTTCGTTCTCAAACTTTTCTGTAAACTGTTCCAGAAGTTAGACACAAATCTAGAATCCCTGTCGGACACAATAGATAACGGAATTCCATGTCGACTAACTATTTCTTTTAAATACAACTCTGCTAAAGTACTCAACGAAGCTATCTCTTTTGTTGCTAAAAAGTGTGCACTCTTCGTCAGTCGATCAACAATTACCCATATCATATCATTACCTCTCTAGGACCTAGGTAATATAGTTACAAAATCCATCATAATGTGATCCCATTTCCACTCTGGAATTTTCAATTGTTGTAACGAACCATAGGGTTTCTAGTGTTCTTCTTTAACCTGAGCACAAATATGACATCTTCCTACCAATTGAGCTACATCTTTCTTCATCGTTGGCCACCAATACATCAGTTTCAAATCGTTATACATCTTGGTACTACCCGGATAGACAGTCAACCTCGACTTGTGCACTTCATTTAAGATCAATTTCCTTAAATCTCCAAGCATAGGCACCCAAATTTGGTTCTTAAACGTCTTAAGTCCACAGGAATCGTCAATCAATTGATCCTTGATTTTGGTAACCAATTCAGTCTTTAAATTCTCCTCCAATAAAGTTTGGGTTTGAACCTGTCTTAACTATTTAATAAGGTCTGAAACTATTTTGGTTCTCATAAACATCAAGGTCTCCACAGTTTTCTTACGACTTAAAGCATCGGCAACAACATTTGCTTCGCCCGGATGATAATTTATTTCACAATTGTAGTCTTTTATAAGCTCAATCTACCGTCTCTGTCACATATTCAGTTCTTTCTGCGTGAAAATATACTGGAGGCTCTTATGATCTATACATATCACACGGTTTGTACCGTATAATTAGTGTCTCCATAATTTCAAGGCAAATACCACAGCTGCCATTTCTAAATCATGAACCGGATAATTACATTCGTGTGTCTTTAACTGACGAGAAGCATATGCGATAACTTTATCTCTCTGCATCAGTACACACCCCAACCCGTCAATTGACGCATCACAATAAACCACAAAGTCATCTGAACCATCTGGCAATGCTAACACTGGAGCCCGACATAGCAACTATTTCAGAGTCTGAAAGGCATGTTCTTGTTGGTCACTCCATCAAAAACTTACATCTTTTCTAGTCAATTTGGTCAACGGACCCGCTATTTTAGAAAAATCTTTTAAAAATTGGTGATAATATTCCGCAAGACGCAAGAAACTCTTAACTTCTGTCAGTGTCTTCAGCGAATTCCAACCCATTACCGCTTCTATTTTCGACGGATCCACTTTAATACCTGCCCCACAGATAACATGACCCAGAAAATGCACCTCTCGAAGCCAAAACTCTCACTTAGAGAACTTAGCGTATAACTGCCCTTTCTTTAACAATTCTAACACCAATCGAAGATGTGTCGCATGACCAATCTCTGTCTTTGAATACACCAATATATCATCGATAAACACAATAACAAACTGATCTAAATACGGTTTACAAACCCTATTCATCAGATCCATGAAGACCGCTGGAGCATTTGTCAACCCAAACGACATACCCAAGAACTCGTAATGTCCATATCTCGTTCTGAACGCTGTCTTCGGTATATCTGATTCTGCAACCCGAACTTGATGATACGCGGATCTAAGATCTATTTTCGAGAAATAAGATGCACCCTGTAGCTGATCGAACAGATCATTGATTCTAGGCAACGGATACTTATTCTTAACTATTCTCTTATTCAATTCTCGATAATCTATACACATTCTTAGAGTACCGTCTTTCTTCTTTACAAACAACACCGGCCCCACAGCGAAGAACTCGGTCTAATAAACCCTCTGTCTAACAATTCTCGTATTTAAGACATCATCTCTCTGATTTCAAAAGGTGCTAACATATAAGGAGCCTTAGCTACTTGAGTTGTTCCCGAAACCAAATCAATCTTATACTCTACTTCCCTTACCGGTGGAAACCCTGGTAACTCATCAGAAAATACCTCAGGATATTCAAAAACCACCGGAATATCGGTAACAGATCCTTTCTCTATCTTAGCATCAATAACATACGCCATTAAAGAATCACACCCCTTAGAAAGTGACTTCTTCGCCTTCATCATAGAAATCAATGGAAAACTGAACCTACTTCGTTCCCCTTGGGCCACAATACGGGTTCCATCGATCAAATGAAAAGTCACAATCTTCTTATCACACTTAATGTGGGCCTTATGTACGCTCATCCAGTTCATCCCTAACACTACGTCAAAACTAGGGATATGCAAATCTAAACATGACATAGTAAGCGGTCTACCATCAATTTCTATACTATCACCAGACACATACATTGTGACTAGAACCGTTTTACCATCAGCTACCACTACTCTAACAGGATCAGGCATCACAGTCGTAGGTAACCCTAACTTAGTACAGAAATCTATAGACATAAACGTCCTATTTGCACCTGAATCAAACAATACTCTAGCACGTATTGAGTTGATCAAGAACATACCGGTTATGACGTCATCATTATTAGTTGTAGCCTCAACTGTCATCTGAAAGGCCCTGACTTCCGCAGTCGGCGGGTTCTTTCTCTTCTATCCACTTGAGGCTGTGGAACCCCCGACAGATGCCGAACGCGCCCCTGACCCTGCCCCGGAACTTACGCCCTTTGATGCCTGACAACTTGCTGAACGATGACCTGGCTGATGACAACTCCAATAGACATTTTCTCTAAAGGAACACCTGTGTGACTCGTAACCTACCATACCACATCTCAAACATCTTCTCGTTGTATCAGAACACTGCCTAACTGCGAGAAGACTTACAACCTTTACACCATTCTCTCTTACCAAAACCTGAACTTGAACTACCTTTATTACCCTTACCCTTTTATCTAAATCCAAATGATTTCTTAGACTTCAAACTCGATTGACTGGTAGCCTGACTACCCCGTGATGCAATACTTCCAAAGTTCATACCCTTAGCTACCTTTACATCACTTTCTACTATCTTTACCATCAGCAAAGCCTAAGACAACGTCGGTGCTGATCTCACAAATGTCCTGTATTCTGGCAAGATCATATTCACAAAATGCTGTATTCTTGACTGTTCATCAGGCACCCATTGTTGTACAAACCTCAACTTATCCATGTACTTCTCAATTACCTCATCAATTGACATCTGCGGTGTCATCCGCATTTCAAGGAACTCCATCTTTATTCTATTCATGTCTAACACATTGCAGTACTGCTCACATACCTTACCATAGAACTGCTCCCAAGTAATCATTCGAACTTGTTCTAGAGGAACACTTGCTATAACCGAATCCCACCACACCATAGATCTGTCTTTTAATAACCTATTGGCATAGGTCACTTTCAATTCTGGTTCACACTGACATGCCTCGAATGCCTTTTCGACCTCCCGTAACCAATTGAGAGTCACAGCTGGGTCCGGACTTCCCAAGAACGGGGACGGTCCACAATCTCTGAATTATTTGAAGGTACATCTTTTTAGTGACTGGTATTGTTGTTGGAATGCTGTTGTAGGAATGACTGTTGATATATGGGTGGCTGAACTTGGTTCATCATCATTGTGTTTGAGTACTGGTAATTGGTCTATGGTGGCATGATGTGCTGAGGGAATTGATTCTGTAATGGGTATTGATACTGATTCTGGTATATTTGCGGTATGGTGTGCGACAGAGCAGTAGCAAAACCTGGTGGTGTATCCTCATTACCCGACTGTCTAGCTAACTCAAGCTCAGAAATCTTTTACTGGGCTTCCTTAAGCTTGCCTTCAAGCTCATGCACATAATCAGCCTCATAAACTACTGCCTCATCCTCCACATCTGGAGCACTGAACGTTTCGGGGTGGATCAGGTTTTTAGCGTTCACATCCCTGTTATCTGCCATAAGGGCTACAAAACACTCGCACAAAAGCTTAGTGGATAGCTGTTAGTTTCCTAAACACTAACATGCACAACATCATACATTCACTTAGCCCCCATCCCATGGACATGTTTGACTTAATTCAGGGTTTAAGAACAAATACGCGCAAGTACTTGCTGCTAAACCACGCTCTGATACCAAGTTATAACACCCTGATTTTTTTTATCACAGCGGAAGTATAAGAAATTACCATAGTAACCCTGCTTAACGTTTACAAACCATAGTTCTCAAATCAACTTAATTAACGTAATTACAACATTTCAAAACGATGGTGTTCCATCAAACATTTCAAAATTAGAAAATATCAGAGTTAAGCTTGTAGTCAAACATGTCTTCAACCCGTCCGTAACTCCCATCCTAATCAGCAGTACCTAAACCTGCAAGGGGTGGAAAGGTGGGGGAATTAGCACAACTGCTAAGTGAATGGATACTATCTAACAGACCAAGCATAAGCGACTGAACAAGCAAGGGCCACAGATATACTAACATCCTGAACTATCATAAAACAATAACTGACAATATGAAGATCTGCGGCTTGTAAGAGCACGCGACTTAGTTGATCAGGCTATAGTCTACCGATAGACCGCTTTACTGATTCTACTGCAAAACTGTCTATACTGAACAATCAGTAACATCATGACCCGACCAGGCTACCACGGTCGACCTCACACCAACCATACCTTTCCGCCTTGATGGGTTCCCAACCTTGCAGCCTCTATTGGTGTCCAACTAACAGTGCGCACCTAAGATCACAGATAATCAGTCATGCAATCATCCTAACTAGCATGGCAATATCTAACTACTCATGGTATTCATGCTGGATATAAGCATATAAGTAAAGAGTCTGAACAAGTAGCGTGTCAGCTACTTAATACTCTATCCGGAGATAGACCCACTCACCGAATACCAGCAACTAGCTCAGATAATCTATCACTAAGCGACTTCCTTATCCTTATCATCTGAACATAAGGCAAATCAAGTTAGTTTCTGTCCGTTAACACAAAACAGCACAATATATAAAATCAGTCACAAAAAGTGTCACTAAATGTCCACCTAACACTTATGCATTTTCAGAATTTACATCCTGATTATCATAAGTCATGCGGACATCATAACTGCTAGAAAATAGCCAATTTAAACAACAACTACTGATCTGATCTGCATCCGTACGGTTGCACATGCATCCGTATGGTTGCAAGTCTATCCGTACGGTTGCATCATGCATCTGTACGGTTGCATACTATATGCCCGGTTGCACCAACACACTGCATCTGTACGATTGCACATACACCCGTACGGTTACACCATGTACCCGTGCGATTGCAAGTTGCGACCGTACGGTTGTTTTCATCGTGCAGCAACAGTAGAAAACTGACAGGTTTCGACCTAAAATCACTAATTGGTGCTCTAGAGCTCATTTCTTACCTCTAAACTGCCCAAATCAGATACACTTAACATCAATAAACATAAACCCATAAAATTTTGACACAAACAACCTCAAAATCAACCATTTTGACTCAAAATTGCTCTTTTAACAAAGTTAACACCAAATCATCATTTTCTTAAAGATTAGAGCTTGAAACACTTTGATTCTTACCTCAATAGACTCAGTAAATCGTAATGAACAAGATGATATGAACGATTTGAGCTCTAGAACACAAATCAGAAATCTAGGGTTTCAATTAGTGAGAAATTAGGTACGGGTGTTTATTTAGAAGGTTCAAGAAAGTGAGAGAGAAGGCTGGTCACAAGCTTATATAATTAGGCTAAATACAATACCTCATCACACACAAGTATTTATTAGTTATCTAATATCTTTCGTACTTAATTTAACTGCCTTAACGGAGTCCAAATTAAGTAAACGAACCTGTTTTGCGACCCTAGTCACAAACTGGTCTTAACCAAATAATAAAATAACAATAAATATTTATTTAAAATAAAGGCGTAAATAACCACACAATTATGCCTAAGGGCAAAACAGTCATCTTACATCTAGGCCCGATTTGAGGATGTTACATTTTACATTAGTGTGTCTAACTGGTCTTTGTTAGGATGTATTAGTGAGTCTGGACATTGACCGTGTCTGCATGTTAAAAGTTTTGCTTATCATTTCTTGTTGGAAATTACATGCTTATCATTTTCAGTGTAGACATGTCTTACTGCATTTATTGCATAGATAGTGTATAGACAAATTCATATCTTAGCATATCTATCACATTAAACTCTGCCTGACATCTTTCGAAAATTCCTCCGTAAGTTATAGGATTTTAGTATTATATATACATATGTAAATTATGTATTGAAGAATACCAATCTAAGTCCAATAATATATGTCATATCAAAAATCATTTCCTTGATTGTACAAGATGGATCCCGCAACTAATTCGAGTTCCTTGGATTCTGATAGCTATTCTAATATGGATATCCATTTGAGCTCCGAAAGCAGTGTAACCGGAATTGATCAACGAATTAGCCATCATCTATTCTAGATAAAATGGGGATGGGTTCATAGTCGACTTAATCAATGGAGACGAGAAGAAGTTGATCCTTTCCAACAACCAAATTCGCCCATTGGCGAAGAACCTGAAGCACTTACCGGCGAACCAGTTCAAAACACCATTTTCACCCTCATTTCCAGGATATCTCACAACGATTATATAATATCTCGAATTCTAAATCTTATTCATCCCCTCGTTCTAACTGCCAATCATCCCGGAGTAAAAGAAGAAGTCAATGAGCTTCGTGTTCGAGTAGTGACTTTAGAGAATATGGTGCAAAATTTACAAGCACAATCAGCACCATCAGCACCAACAATGCCACCAACACCAACAACACAAATACCATCAACAACAACATCCGCATCGAAAGCCTCAACATCACAATCTGTATCTCGAGCATAATCATCGTTCTACATATCGTTCTACATCATTTATCTTCGTTCTACATATCATTCTACATTAACATCATACGCACCATAGACACCAAGGAATACCAACAACAATGAATGATGAAGTATTGATTCATACTTCATTTCAGATTATAAATATTCAGTGGAAATTATGTAATCTCTAAAGTCTTAGAGATTATTTATTCTAGTTCTAATCGTAAATCAGATGAGTTTTAAATTATATTAACTCATTAATTTCATGATTACATCTAAAGAAGATATATATGTACGTATATCTTCATAAGGATTGTAATAAAAATTCTTTTGTACAAACTGTTAATTGTGAGAATATTTTAACGAGTAGGTAATACCCGAGATATATTTAGATTTCACATTAATATGTTACACTGTACATTCTTCAATTCTGATTCAACAGTCATTAACTATACTACTTACATCCACAGATATATGTATCTGTTCACCAAAGAACAACCATTTTCATACAAATCCAATTATATATTCTAATTTTGACAGATCAGAATCTAAGTCAAGATTTAACAGGTTGTATCACTCTTAGAATCCTACATCTTTCAAAATCATACTTTGAATTCAAACTTTACTAGAACATCACTTTTAATCATAAAACCCAGAAAAATATTCGTATCATTCGAGATTCATGATGATTTCATCTTAAACATCATACGTATATTGACGATTACAATCTGCGTTCAAACTCTTTAAAATTCTTGAAAACACCCCGGATGGATAACTAATAATTCAGATATGTTAACGTTGAGAATGTTGATGAAGCAACAAAAGCTGTAGATGGTCTTAATGGTCAAAAGGTTGATAATAAAGAATGGTGTGTTGGAAAAGATCAGAAAAAGAGAAAATTTGGAACTGAAAAACGGATTGAGCAAACTATGAAGGAGGCTATGGACAAATCACAAGAACTAAACATGTACTTAAAGAATCCAGATGATTCATTATCTGATGAAATCTTTAGCGAATACCTTACTCCTTACTTATTTTAAATCCTTGCGAAAAAATTTTCTTCATCATCCTTTGATTCTAGATATTTTAAAAATTCTAAGATATCATCGTATCTTTAAGTATAAATATCCTCAATATTTCTGAAGATATCTTCATAACTATTCTTGTCTGAAATTATTTATCTCTTCGCGCTATCTGTGTTACATCATAAAGGAAACTGTTTTAGTTTTTAAATTTCTATAACCTTTGAGTTTAAATTATTAATGTTTTTAGAGTAGTGTTGGGAATGGAAAGTATGAGTTAGTATAATATAATGACGTCTGGCCTACGTGGTTATATTAAAGTGAGTCATGCTGAATTTCTAATGGAACGTGATGATGGTAATGATTCACAGACCATACCCTCATCATGTGCCATGTTACATAACTCTTTTATTCTACTTAACCTCTGAACATATCAAGAAAATATTTTCTTGATAGTCCTATCTCTTCCATGATTTCCAGTAATTTACAAATCAAATCGTGCTATTACAATTTCTTTCTTGCTTAGAACATTAGTTATGTTCATTCTAAATTTCATACCTACGAATTTGAGACGTTTTACTTGCTTTACTTAAAGTCGAGAAGAGAAAACAAAAGCATGGAGCTCTGAAATATAATGAAAAATATAAGCACGACAACAACATAGAAATTAAAAACCGTGTATATCAATGCGTATAGGAATATAAAGACACGGGAGATTTAAAAATACAATAATCCCTAGAGCATAGTAGAAATAAATAGATTCCTCTGGTGGTAGTTGAAAAAGAAGGATGATTGTAGCAATAGTCAGGATAATGTCAAGAACCAGAGCTGGATTGAGCATCATCACAATCTTTAGAATAAGAATCGAGGAAGAGAAGATGGGAGTTGAGAAAATAAGGAAATGGAGGAGGCAAATTTATAGTGGAATATCAGACTTAGCAGTCAAGGCAGATTACCGCATTTAATTAAAGAGGAACCTAATTTCTTGAATTACCGAAGAATCAAATCTTATATAGATTATGATAATTTTTTTTAAATCCCTTGAATTCCGAAAATCAACCGTGACTACACCCAAAGTTAAGATGAAGCTTTAATTTCCTCATATAAATCTTTTGCGATAGCTTCACTCATACTCTTCGCGGAATCGAATTGTTTTATCCATATTACTCAATGATGATAAAACTCTATTTTTCAACTCGTATTCTTCATAAAAATATTCTTCTTGTCAACCATGATGACCTCTGTCAAAATTTTGGGATGGAATTTCTTTAATGGGTAGGTACTGTGACGACTCTGAAAATTTCGACTTATTTTTAATTCAAATCTCTGAATGATTTAATATTTTCAACACGATAAGCAAAGTCTGTTATGTTAAGTCTCAAAAATTTTGAACTGTTTTCATATATTCAATTACCCTTTGACCATTTCCAACGATTCACAAACAATTATTTGTAAATAGATATGTATACATAAATAATTATATATAAATAATTATATATAATAATTTTAATATATTAATAAACTATTATATGATTCAGTTATTATGAAAATAACTTAAGATATAATTAAAGCTTATTATTAAAAATGTATCTATATAAATATAATGTGTTTCGAATGTAGTTGTTAAATAATATTAAAACGTTGATCATTCGATTGTTATTAAACAAGTTTACATTCGAACTTATGAGAAGTTAAAAATAAAGGTTGGTGAGTAGATGAGTTATATCAATTTTAGGTTTGCTAAAAATATATTTAAATTCCTTATGTTGAGTTTTAATACTCCGTACATATTACTTGGAACTGAAAACAAATAATAGATGAATCCTTTTGATCAGGTTTTAAACAATTAATGATCAAAATAAATAAATGTATTTAATTTAAAAATATGGGATTTTTCTGAATACTTTTATCCGTAACTGATTAGCAATGGTACACGATATAACCATTAAGATAAAAAGTGTCGGCATATATTGACAATTGAGATGGCTGCTTTACTGTTAGTATTATTAAAGTGATAATACTATTTCTTGTTGTTTGTTTCTTACCATTTGATATATATATATATATATATATATATATATATATATATATATATATATATATATATATATATATATATATATATATATATATATATATATATATATATATATAATCCTTTTGATCAGGTTTTAAACAGTTAATGATCGAAATAAATAAATAAATAAATAAATGTATTTAATTTAAAAATATGGGATTTTTCTAAATACTTTTATCCGTAACTGATTAGCAACGGTACACGATATAACCATTCGGATAAAAAGTGTCGACATATATTGACAATTGAGATGGCTACTTTACTGTTAGTACTATTTCTTATTGTTTGTTTCTTACCATTTGATATATATATATATATATATATATATATATATATATATATATATATATATATATATATATATATATATATATATATATATATATATATATATACAACTGCATAAATATATATCACATACATATACAAGCTCGATCACACACCACCTTTCACCCCATTTCGTGAACCACCACCGGCCATCTTCACCATCATTCAGCCAACACCACCTCCATCACTACATCGTCAACCACAGCCATCCGCCACCCTCCACCTCCTCAAGAAGTCGACCACCACCTTCTCCTTTCTTGTTTCTTTCTTCATAAACCCAGAACCACCACCACTTCACCACCTTTGATCACCTCCACCACTTCATGTCTGATCACCATCATCATCGTACTGCAGCTACTTCTGTTATGTTTCTGTTTTCAACCAAACACGCCACCATTTGCAGCTAACTACCGCTGCTGCTATCACTGTAAATCACCAACAAAACCCACCACTGCTACCCATCGAACTACCACTAGTTCTACTATTTTTCCACCTCAAACCCACCTTTTAAACCACCTGCCACCTTGCGTTTTCTATTGCCTGTTGCAGCCACCACCACCACCACCGTAAGCTTCTACTACTGCAACTATTTCTTCTACTACTGCTCTAACCTTCAATTCCTGTTGGAACTAGCTGCTACTGTAGCTTCTGTTTCCTGTTTCTGCGTAAACAGCAGCTCTTGTTGCAGCTGTTATTATGTTGATGAAGATTTACGTGATGATGAGGGACATGGAAAATGAAGAAAATGATGATTATGATAATAAAGGTGATGATCGTGGATAGCGAATGATGTAGGTGATGACATGAGGGTGATGACATGATTAAGATGATGATGACGATTGGAAGTGAAGACAGTGGTGGTGAGTTATGATAATGATGAAGATGTTGATGATGATAATCGATGATGGTGAGACGATGGGATGATGATGAAATGATAGTAACAAAATGAAGATGATGATGTTCAATGATGTTATGTAATGATGATGGTGATAATGTTCGATGAGGTGATGATGAAACGATTCGATAATGATGTGAGGGTATGATGGATGATGACAGAATGATGATGATCGTGGTGAGATGATGATGTTAAAGATGATTATGATGATGATAATGAGATGATGATGAGGTTATGATGGTATAATTTTTATCGTTATTATTATTATTATTATTTTTAACATTATTATTATTATTATTTTTAACATTATTATTATTATTATTATTATTATTATTATTATTATTATTATTATTATTATTATTATTATTATTATTATTATTATTATTATTATTATTATCATTATAATTATTTTTATTATCATTATCATTATTATTATTATTATTATTATCATTATTATTATTATTATTATTATTATTATTATTATTATTATTATTATTATTATTATGATTATGATTATAAATATAAAGATTATAGATACAAATATTATTATGAAAATAATTAAGTTACAATTTAAATAAATTATTATTATTATTATTATTATTATTATCATTATTATTATTATTATTATTATAAGTATTATCATTATTTTTATCATTATTATTATTATTATCATTATTATTATTTTTATTATTAACATTATTACTATTTTCATCACTATTTGTTAGTCCCTATAAACATGAATGCGTATGAATATTGATGAACATGTTATGAATGTTGAGAGAGTTAGTCAACTATTCAACCCTTCATTTATTATCATGTGGCTCAAATGGGCAAGCACTTGACAATGGGAGCATTGGGGTCTTATATATAGCCACATATATAAGACCCACATTACATGGCTAGGAAACATAATCTGGCGTTAGTCCACAATTAGGGGTGTTCGATCTGTTCTTGATAGTGTTAGTGTAGTGACCCGAACTTTTCCATGTTTATATATATTAATTGAGATTGATATTTACATGATTAAATGTTTCCAACATGTTAAGCAATCAAACTTGTTAAGACTTGATTAATTGAAATATGTTTCATATAGACAATTGACCACCCAAGTTGACCGGCGATTCACGAACGGTAAAACTTGTAAAAACGACATGACGATATATATATATGGATATACATATGGTTAACATGAGATTATGATAAGTAAGTATCTCCATAAGTATATTAACAATGAGTTATATACATATAAACAAGACTACTAACTTAAGGATTTCGAAACGAGACATATATGTAACGATTATCGTTGTAACGACATTTAAATGTATATATATCATATTAAGATATATTAATATATCATAATATCATGATAATATAATAATTTAACATCTCATTAGATATAATAAACAATGGGTTAACAACATTAATTGAGATCGTTAACTTAAAGGTTTCAAAACAACACTTACATGTAACGACTAACGATGACTTAACGACTCAGTTAAAATGTATATACATGTAGTGTATTTAGATGTATTAAAATACTTTTGGAAGACTTCAAGACATATATCAAAACACTCATACTTAACGAAAATGGTTACAGCTACTTTTCCATTCTTTTCTTTCATCAAGAATTCTAGTCGTATTCTTACCCGTATTATACACAGCTTCAAAACGTACTTACTATGAGTATATACCAATAGGAACTAGCATGGGATTCCACTCTTGATTATGTCATGTATGACTAATCAATTTTAACTTCTACCATAAGCTAGTCAACTAACTAGAACTCCTTTTAACCTCACTCACCACTCACCAATTACCACTCATCATTCACTCCATTTCACTTCCAATTCTCTTTCTAATTCTCTCTTAACACATACACACTATTATGAACGTATTTTTCCAGTAGTTAATCATCATCTTCATCAAAAATCACTTCAAGAATCAAGCTATAATCATCATAGGAAGAACACTTCAAGAACACTTCAAAAATCCCTTAAAGTTTACTAATTTACTTCCAAGCTTTCTAATCCATTCCAAGTAATCATCTAAGATCAAGAAACCTTTGTTATATACAGTAGGTTATCTTTCTTATTCTAGTTAATATTCATATTCAAACTTTGATTCAATTTCTATAACTATAAACTATCTTAATTCGAGTAAAAATCTTACTTGAACTTGTTTTTGTGTCATGATCCTACTTCAAGAACTTTCAAGTCATCCAAGATCCTTTGAAGCTAGATCATTTCTTGTCACTTCCAGTAGGTTTACCTACTAAACTTGAGGTAGTAATGATGTTCATAACATCATTCGATTCATATATATAAAACTATCTTATTCGAAGGTTTAAAGGATCTTGGATGTTCATAGCAATTTGATTCACTCAAAACGGATTTAAAATGAAGAAGTTATGGGTAAAACAAGATTGGATAATTTTTCTCATTTTAGCTACGTGAAAATTGGTAACAAATCTATTCCAACCATAACTTAATCAACTTGTATTGTATATTATGTAATCTTGAGATACCATAGACATGTATATAATGTTTCGACCTATCATGTCGACACATCTATATATATTTCGGAACAACCATAGACACTCTATATGTGAATGTTGGAGTTAGCTATACAGGGTTGAGGTTGATTCCAAAATATATATAGTTTGAGTTGTGATCAATACTGAGATACGTATACACTGGGTCGTGGATTGATTCAAGATAATATTTATCGATTTATTTATGTACATCTAACTATGGACAACTAGTTGTAGGTTACTAACGAGGACAGCTGACTTAATAAACTTAAAACATCAAAATATATTAAAAGTGTTGTAAATATATTTTAAACATACTTTGATATATATGTATATATTGTTATAGGTTCGTGAATCAACCAGTGGCCAAGTCTTACTTCCCGACGAAGTAAAAATCTGTGAAAGTGAGTTATAGTCCCACTTTTAAAATCTAATATTTTTGGGATGAGAATACATGCAGGTTTTATAAAGGATTTACAAAATAGACACAAGTACGTGAAACTACATTCTATGGTTGAATTATCGAAATCGAATATACCCCTTTTTATTAAGTCTGGTAATCTAAGAATTAGGGAACAGACACCCTAATTGACGCGAATCCTAAAGATAGATCTATTGCGCCTAACAAACCCCATCCAAAGTACCGGATGCTTTAGTACTTCGAAATTTATATCATATCCGAAGGGTGTCCCGGAATGATGGGGATATTCTTATATATATGCATCTTGTTAATGTCGGTTACCAGGTGTTCACCATATGAATGATTTTTATCTCTATGTATGGGATGTGTATTGAAATATGAAATCTTGTGGTCTATTGTTACGATTTGATACATATAGGTTAAACCTATAACTCACCAACATTTTTGTTGACGTTTAAAGCATGTTTATTCTCAGGTGAATACTAAGAGCTTCCGCTGTTGCATACTAAAATAAGGACAAGATTTGGAGTCCATGTTTGTATGATATTGTGTAAAAACTGCATTCAAGAAACTGATTTTGATGTAACATATTTGTATTGTAAACCATTATGTAATGGTCATGTGTAAACAGGATATTTTAGATTATCATTATTTGATAATCTACGTAAAGCTTTTAAACCTTTATTTATGAAATAAAGGTTATGGTTTGTTTTAAAAATGAATGCAGTCTTTGAAAAACGTCTCATATAGAGGTCAAAACCTCGCAACGAAATCAATTAATATGGAACATTTTTAATCAATAAGAACGGGACATTTCAGTTAGTGAGTTTTGAGAGTGTTTCTTGTAGAGAGATACTAGTGAGAGAAAGTAAAATAATATTAATGACTAGCAACAAGTTCAAGGGTGGGGAGCATTCTTTATATAGTAGCAAGCTCCCAAGTTACAAACACATGGTAAACACTAAGTTACCGTGGTAAATAGTCTAATCTAGACTATTACAATAATAAGACTAAAATGCAGACACCACTAGATTAATACAAGACATAAATCACACGACATTAAATATTACAATAAATATTGTCAACAATCTCCCCCTTGTCGTGGGGTTTTGGATTACGACCATTGTTGAAATGCCTCCTGAGTGCATGTACTTGCACTCTTCACCTAGGAGTGTTATGGTTGTGTAATCCATGTGATTTTCAACAATCTTCCCTCTTGATAGGGTTCATTGATCTTTCTTCTTTGAAAGGTGCGATCATGTCTTCGTCTTTTTGTCTTTTTGCAGTGGCATGGGTTCTTCAAGATATAACACCTCCCGTGACTCTTGTAAATTCTTTTGGAGTCTTCATCCGAGAGAGTTATGTTTGCAAACGTTAACACCTCCTATGATCATTTTCTTGCATTTTCTTGTGTGGCCTTCTTCTAGGCTTTGATTTCGATTTGAAGCTATGAAGCTTTTGATGCTATCAAATTTGAACACGAACATATGCACATATGAAGAGCTGATCTCGGAGTGTTATGTTTGATTTAATTTATCTTCTTCTTGGGTTCAGACAAAGATGACTTGAAAGTGGCTTGAAATGATCATTCTTAGTTGTGAAGACCTCTTTTGCTCCCCCTCAAATGTTGAGTCGACTTTTTAATGATCGTGACCAATTTGTTTTGACTCGTGTGTCATTCTCCCTGCATGTTGAATATGGTGTACCGTGTTCAGCATGTGTAGCACGAATATGGCATCCCGTGTTCATTGTAGTGACCCGAACTTTTCCATGTTTATATATATTAATTGAGATTGATATTTACATGATTAAATGTTTCCAACATGTTAAGCAATCAAACTTGTTAAGACTTGATTAATTGAAATATGTTTCATATAGACAATTGACCACCCAAGTTGACCGGCGATTCACGAACGTTAAAACTTGTAAAAACGACATGACAATATATATATGGATATACATATGGTTAACATGAGATTATGATAAGTAAGTATCTCCATAAGTATATTAACAATGAGTTATATACATATAAACAAGACTACTAACTTAAGGATTTCGAAACGAGACATATATGTAACAATTATCGTTGTAACGACATTTAAATGTATATATATCATATTAAGATATATTAATATATCATAATATCATGATAATATAATAATTTAACATCTCATTAGATATAATAAACAATGGGTTAACAACATTAATTGAGATCGTTAACTTAAAGGTTTCAAAACAACACTTACATGTAACGACTAACGATGACTTAACGACTCAGTTAAAATGTATATACATGTAGTGTATTTAGATGTATTAAAATACTTTTGGAAGACTTCAAGTCATATATCAAAATACTCATACTTAACGAAAATGGTTACAGTTACTTTTCCATTCTTTTCTTTCATCAAGAATTCTAGTCGTATTCTTACCCGTATTATACACAGCTTCAAAACGTACTTACTATGAGTATATACCAATAGAAACTAGCATGGGATTCCACTCTTGATTATGTCATGTATGACTAATCAATTTTAACTTCTACCATGAGCTAGTCAACTAACTAGAACTCCTTTTAACCCCACTCACCACTCACCAATTACCACTCATCATTCACTCCATTTCACTTCCAATTCTCTTTCTAATTCTCTCTCAACACACACACACTATTATGAACGTATTTTTCCAGTAGTTAATCATCATCTTCATCAAAAATCACTTCAAGAATCAAGCTATAATCATCATAGGAAGAACACTTCAAGAACACTTCAAAAATCCCTTCAAGTTTACTAATTTACTTCCAAGCTTTCTAATCCATTCCAAGTAATCATCTAAGATCAAGAAACCTTTGTTATATACAGTAGGTTATCTTTCTTATTCAAGGTAATATTCATATTCAAACTTTGATTCAATTTCTATAACTATAAACTATCTTAATTCGAGTAAAAATCTTACTTGAACTTGTTTTTGTGTCATGATCCTACTTCAAGAACTTTCAAGCCATCCAAGATCCTTTGAAGCTAGATCATTTCTTGTCACTTCCAGTAGGTTTACCTACTAAACTTGAGGTAGTAATGATGTTCATAACATCATTCGATTCATATATATAAAACTATCTTATTCGAAGGTTTAAACTCGTAATCATTAGAACATAGTTTAGTTAATTCTAAACTTGTTCGCAAACAAAAGTTAATCCTTCTAACTTGACTTTTAAAATTAACTACACACATGTTCTATATCTATATGATATGCTAACTTAATGATTTAAAACCTGGAAACACGAAAAATACCGTAAAACCGGATTTACGCCGTCGTAGTAACACCGCGGGCTGTTTTGGGTTAGTTAATTAAAAACTATGATAAACTTTGATTTAAAAGTTGTTATTCTGAGAAAATGATTTTTATTATGAACATGAAACTATATCCAAAAATTATGGTTAAACTCAAAGTGGAAGTATGTTTTCTAAAATGGTCATCTAGACGTCGTTCTTTCGACTGAAATGACTACCTTTACAAAAACGACTTGTAACTTATTTTTCCGACTATAAACCTATACTTTTTCTGTTTAGATTCATAAAATAGAGTTCAATATGAAACCATAGCAATTCGATTCACTCAAAACGGATTTAAAATGAAGAAGTTATGGGTAAAACAAGATTGGATAATTTTTCTCATTTTAGCTACGTGAAAATTGGTAGCAAATCTATTCCAACCATAACTTAATCAACTTGTATTATATATTATGTAATCTTGAGATACCATAGACACGTATACAATGTTTCGACCTATCATGTCGACACATCTATATATATTTCGGAACAACCATAGACACTCTATATGTGAATGTTGGAGTTAGCTATACAGGGTTGAGGTTGATTCCAAAATATATATAGTTTGAGTTGTGATCAATACTGAGATACGTATACACTGGGTCGTGGATTGATTCAAGATAATATTTATCGATTTATTTCTGTACATCTAACTGTGGACAACTAGTTGTAGGTTACTAACGAGGACAGCTGACTTAATAAACTTAAAACATCAACATATATTAAAAGTGTTGTAAATATATTTTAAACATACTTTGATATATATGTATATATTGTTATAGGTTCGTGAATCAACCAGTGGCCAAGTCTTACTTCCCGACGAAGTAAAAATCTGTGAAAGTGAGTTATAGTCCCACTTTTAAAATCTAATATTTTTGGGATGAGAATACATGCAGGTTTTATAAATGATTTACAGAATAGACACAAGTACGTGAAACTACATTCTATGGTTGAATTATCAAAATCGAATATGCCCCTTTTTATTAAGTCTGGTAATCTAAGAATTGGGGAACAGACACCCTAATTGACGCGAATCCTAAAGATAGATCTATTGGGCCTAACAAACCCCATCCAAAGTACCGGATGCTTTAGTACTTCGAAATTTATATCATATCCGAAGGGTTTTCCGGAATGATAGGGATATTCTTATATATATATACATCTTGTTAATGTCGGTTACCAGGTGTTCACCATATGAATGATTTTTATCTCTATGTATGGGATGTGTATTGAAATATGAAATCTTGTGGTCTATTGTTACGATTTGATATATATAGGTTAAACCTATAACTCACCAACATTTTTGTTGACGTTTAAAGCATGTTTATTCTCAGGTGAATACTAAGAGCTTCCGCTGTTGCATACTAAAATAAGGACAAGATTTGGAGTCCATGTTTGTATGATATTGTGTAAAAACTGCATTCAAGAAACTGATTTCGATGTAACATATTTGTATTGTAAACCATTATGTAATGGTCGTGTGTAAACAGGATATTTTAGATTATCATTATTTGATAATCTACGTAAAGCTTTTTAAACCTTTATTTATGAAATAAAGGTTATGGTTTGTTTTAAAAATGAATGCAGTCTTTGAAAAACGTCTCATATAGAGGTCAAAACCTCGTAACGAAATCAATTAATATGGAACGTTTTTAATCAATAAGAATGGGACAATTCAGTTGGTATCCGAGCGTTGGTCTTAGAGAACCAGAAAATTTGCATTAGTGTGTCTTATCGAGTTTGTTAGGATGCATTAGTGAGTCTGGACTTCGACCGTGTTTTCTTTAAAAATGATTGCTTAACATTTTTGTTGGAAACTATATATTTTTAACATATGAATATTATGTGATATATTAATCTCTTAACGTGTTTGATATTATGTGATAGATGTCTACCTCTAGAACAAGTCCCATTGACTCACCTAATAATAATGAAGAGTCAAATGTAAATTGGAATGATTCGTGGACTGATTCACAAGTTCCCGAAGAGGAACCGGAAGAAGAGTCTGAACCGGAAGAAGAATCGGAACCGGAAGAAGAATCAGAACCGGAAGAAGAAATAGAACCGGTGGGGGAAATAATAAAACGGTTAAGTAAAAGAGAATCCTCAACCAACCTACCAAGGTTAATTATGGTCAATGGTGTTTCCGCCAAGGAAGCAAAATATTGGGAGGATTACCAATTCGCCGATGAATCGGATTCCGACGAGAATTTTGATGATGTTATAGAAATTACCCCAACTGAATTTAAAAAGGCAAAAGAAAATAATAAGGGAAAGGGCATAAAAATAGAGAAATCTAATTCCAACCCCGATGAACGTTATATGTATCGTCAACCCCCGAAGTCCTTAAGTTGTAACAATGACCCGGGAACCACTAAACCACCAGGTTTTTCTAAACCAATGTGGACAACGACGGATCGTATTAGGGGAACATCATATATCCCTAGAAACTTGGCAAAACGAACCAAAACCGAACAAGAAGAAACGAGCGAGTCGGAATAAGATAGTTGTATTTGTGTGGTGTAATATATGTAATATAGTGTACTTATGCTTTATGATATATGTAAAAATTGCTTGTATTAATAAGTATTTTTTTTATGAATCTAACTCTTGTCTATTTTACAGTATAAAAACTCAAAATGGATAGACAACCCAATATTTTAAGAGACCTACCCGGAGACATGATTGATGAAATCTTGTCTAGAGTCGGTCAGAATTCCTCGGCACAACTATTTAAGGCGAGATCAGTTTGTAAGACATTCGAAGAACGTTCCAAGAATGCTTTGGTTTATAAAAGGCTTTCGTTCGAAAGATGGGGGATATCACATTGGGAAATCCATAAGTTACGATGTGTTTACTTTGACGCATATATTGCGGGGAACCCAAATGCTATTTTACGCAACGGGTTAAGAAATTATTTTGACTCAGTATATCCAAATATAGGACTTGGCAAAACGAACCAAAACCGAACAAGAAGAAATGAGCGAGTCGGAATAAGATAGTTGTATTCGTGTGGTGTAATATATGTAATATAGTGTTCTTATGCTTTATGATATATGTAAAAATTGCTTGTATTAATAAGTATTTTTTTATGAATCTAACTCTTGTCTATTTTACAGTTTAAAAACACAAAATGGATAGACAACCCAATATTTTAAGAGACCTACCCGGAGACATGATTGATGAAATCTTGTCTAGAGTCGGCCAGAATTCTTCGGCACAACTATTTAAGGCGAGATCAGTTTGTAAGACATTCGAAGAACGTTCCAAGAATGTCTTGGTTTATAAGAGACTTTCGTTTGAAAGATGGGGGATATCACATTGGGAAACCCATAAGTTACGATGTGTTTACTTTGACGCATATATTGCGGGGAACCCAAATGCTATTTTACGCAACGGGTTAAGAAATTATTTTGACTCAATATATCCGAATATTGGACTTTGTGATTTAGAAAAAGCGGCTAACATGCAACATAAAGAAGCATGTTATGCTTACGGATTAGTAATGTTCGCTTCTCACCAAAGTGAGAACAAGAACATCGGGCTACAACTATTAAACAAAACGTTTCCACAAGTGACGGAGTCGGTAATTGGGGTAAGAAATGAGGTTTTTAGATTATTACGGGACTGTTGGACATTACGTAACCCTCGTCCCTTTGATGACGTTACAACACGCTGTCTTATCAATGGCCATAACGGTTATGTTGCACAAGGCCAAGGATGGGAAGTAGTCCTAGTAAAACCAGAATGCATGACTTGTTTCTGGACGTATGAATTACGTGTCTTTATTGCCTTTGCTGAACGACTTGTGTACTAGCTAGAATTGTCTTCACAACTATCTTGTATCAAAGTTATTGTGTGCTATATTTCATGCTTTATGTAAAATAAGCGGTATTGTAAGTTTGTAAAATATTGTATAAAAGTTTGAACGCGAAATATTATTACAATCAGTTTTTCATATAGAATTGTAGTAGTTGAATTGTATATTAGCTACTAAGTATGAACTTAACGGGTAGGTACTACCCGAGTTTAAACTTATAAAACGCTAATATGAAGAAAAAGCTTTTATAAATGAGTTCATATTATGCTACGAAATACTATTAACTACTCTTAATATTATGTATGATTAACTTGTTCCATTTGACTATTTTGAAGGAAATGGCACCGACTACTCGACACACCGTGAATATGAATAAAGAGGAATTCCGTACTTTTCTAGCTTCAAACATTGCCGTAGTACAGGCTGCGCTACATACCAACAATAACCTTGGATCTGGCAGTACAGGAAATCGTGTAGGATGCACCTACAAAGAATTCACTGCCTGCAAACCTTTGGAATTTGATGGAACCGAAGGACCGATCGGATTGAAACGGTGGACCGAGAAGGTCGAATCGGTGTTTGCCATAAGTAAGTGTACTGAAGAGGACAAAGTGAAGTACGCTACGCATACCTTCACAGGTTCTGCGTTAACATTGTGGAATACCTATCTAGAGCAAGTGGGACAAGATGATGCGTACGCACTACCGTGGTCAGCATTCAAGCACTTGATGAACGAGAAGTACCGTCCCAGAACCGAGGTCAATAAGCTCAAGACAGAACTTAGAGGGTTACGAACCCAAGGATTTGATATTACCACGTACGAAAGACGATTCACAGAATTGTGCCTATTGTGTCCGGGAGCATTCGAAGATGAGGAAGAGAAGATCGACGCGTTTGTGAAAGGATTACCGGAAAGAATCCAAGAAGATATAAGTTCACACGAGCCCGCCTCCATACAACAGGCATGTAGAATGGCTCACAAACTAGTGAACCAGATTGAAGAAAGAATTAAAGAACAGACTGCTGAAGAGGCCAATGTGAAGCAAGTCAAAAGAAAGTGGGAGGAAGACGGTGATAAGAATCACCAATACAACAACAACAGCAATTACAACAATAATCGCAACAATTATCCC
Source organism: Rutidosis leptorrhynchoides (assembly GCF_046630445.1). Lineage (NCBI taxonomy): Eukaryota > Viridiplantae > Streptophyta > Magnoliopsida > Asterales > Asteraceae > Rutidosis > Rutidosis leptorrhynchoides. Next base: position 376,744,973 of record NC_092343.1, on the reverse strand, counting down.
AACAATCGCAACATCAATCGCAACTACCACAAACGGCCCAACAACAACAACAACAACAACAACAACAACAACAGCAACTACAACAATCATCCAACAACAAAAATAACCTCAACAACAACAATAATCAGAAGCAGCTATGCCAAAGGTGTGAAAAGTATCACTCGGGGTTCTGCACCAAATTTTGCAACAAGTGTAAAAGAAATGGTCATAGCGCGGCGAAGTGTGAGGTCTACGGACCAGGGGTTAATAGAACGAAAGGAACAAATGGTGTTGGAATGAGTAATGGCGGAGCAAGTAGTGTCAGAGCAAGTTATGCCAATGTAGTTTGTTATAAATGTGGAAAACCAGGCCACATTATTAGAAATTGCCCGAACCAGGAGAACACAAATGGACAAGTCCGCAGAAGAGTTTTTAATATTAATGCGGCAGAGGCACAGGAAGACCCGGAGCTTGTTACGGGTACGTTTCTTATTGACAATAAATCTGCTTACGTTTTATTTGATTCGGGTGCGGATAGAAGCTATATGAGTAGAGATTTTTGTGCTAAATTAAGTTGTCCATTGACGCCTTTGGATAGTAAATTTTTACTCGAATTAGCAAATGGTAAATTAATTTCAGCAGATAATATATGTCAGAATCGAGAAATTAAACTGGTTAGCGAAACATTTAAGATTGATTTGATACCAGTAGAGTTAGGGAGTTTTGATGTGATAATCGGTATGGACTGGTTGAAAGAAGTAAAAGCAGAGATCGTTTGTTACAAAAATGCAATTCGCATTATACGAGAAAAAGGAAAACCCTTAATGGTGTACGGAGAAAAGGGCAACACGAAGCTACATATTATTAGTAATTTGAAGGCACAAAAACTAATAAGAAAAGGTTGCTATGCTGTTCTAGCACACGTCGAGAAAGTACAAACTGAAGAAAAGAGCATCAATGATGTTCCCGTTGCAAAAGAATTTCCCGATGTATTTCCGAAAGAATTACCGGGATTACCCCCACAGCGATCCGTTGAATTTCAAATAGATCTTGTACCAGGAGCTGCACCAATAGCTCGTGCTCCTTACAGACTTGCACCCAGCGAGATGAAAGAACTGCAAAGCCAATTACAAGAACTTTTAGAGCGTGGTTTCATTCGACCAAGCACATCACCGTGGGGAGCTCCTGTTTTGTTTGTCAAGAAGAAAGATGGTACATTCAGGTTGTGTATCGACTACCGAGAGTTGAACAAACTTACCATCAAGAACCGCTACCCACTACCGAGAATCGACGACTTATTTGATCAACTACAAGGCTCGTCTGTTTATTCAAAGATTGACTTACGTTCCGGGTATCATCAAATGCGGGTGAAAGAAGATGATATTCCAAAGACTGCTTTCAGAACACGTTACGGTCATTACGAGTTTATGGTCATGCCGTTTGGTTTAACTAATGCACCAGCTATGTTCATGGACCTTATGAACCGAGTGTGTGGACCATACCTTGACAAGTTTGTCATTGTTTTCATTGATGACATACTTATTTACTCAAAGAATGACCAAGAACACGGTGAACATTTGAGAAAGGTGTTAGAAGTATTGAGGAAGGAAGAATTGTACGCTAAGTTTTCAAAGTGTGCATTTTGGTTGGAAGAAGTTCAATTCCTCGGTCACATAGTGAACAAAGAAGGTATTAAGGTGGATCCGGCAAAGATAGAAACTGTTGAAAAGTGGGAAACCCCGAAAACTCCGAAACACATACGCCAGTTTTTAGGACTAGCTGGTTACTACAGAAGGTTCATCCAAGACTTTTCCAGAATAGCAAAACCCTTGACTGCATTAACGCATAAAGGGAAGAAATTTGAATGGAATGATGAACAAGAGAAAGCATTTCAGTTATTGAAGAAAAAGCTAACTACGGCACCTATATTGTCATTGCCTGAAGGGAATGATGATTTTGTGATTTATTGTGACGCATCAAAGCAAGGTCTCAGTTGTGTATTAATGCAACGAACGAAGGTGATTGCTTATGCGTCTAGACAATTGAAGATTCACGAACAAAATTATACGACACATGATTTGGAATTAGGCGCGGTTGTTTTTGCATTAAAGACTTGGAGGCACTACTTATATGGGGTCAAAAGTATTATATATACCGACCACAAAAGTCTTCAACACATATTTAATCAGAAACAACTGAATATGAGGCTGCGTAGGTGGATTGAATTATTGAATGATTACGACTTTGAGATTCGTTACCACCCGGGGAAGGCAAATGTGGTAGCCGATGCCTTGAGCAGGAAGGACAGAGAACCCATTAGAGTAAAATCTATGAACATAATGATTCATAATAACCTTACTACTCAAATAAAGGAGGCGCAATAAGGAGTTTTAAAAGAGGGAAATTTAAAGGATGAAATACCCAAAGGATCGGAGAAACATCTTAATATTCAGGAAGACGGAACCTGGTATAGGGCTGAAAGGATTTGGGTACCAAAATTTGGAGATATGAGAGAAATGGTACTTAGAGAAGCTCATAAAACCATATACTCAATACATCCTGGAACGGGGAAGATGTACAAGGATCTCAGGAAATATTTTTGGTGGCCGGGTATGAAAGCCGATGTTGCTAAATACGTAGGAGAATGTTTGACGTGTTCTAAGGTCAAAGCTGAGCATCAGAAACCATCAGGTCTACTTCAACAACCTGAAATCCCGGAATGGAAATGGGAAAACATTACCATGGATTTCATCACTAAATTGCCAAGGACTGCAAGTGGTTTTGATACTATTTGGGTAATAGTTGATCGTCTCACCAAATCAGCACATTTCCTGCCAATAAGAGAAGATGACAAGATGGAGAAGTTAGCACGACTGTATTTGAAGGAAGTCGTCTCCAGACATGGAATACCAATCTCTATTATCTCTGATAGGGATGGCAGATTTATTTCAAGATTCTGGCAGACATTACAGCAAGCATTAGGAACTCGTCTAGACATGAGTACTGCCTATCATCCACAAACTGATGGGCAGAGCGAAAGGACGATACAAACGCTTGAAGACATGCTACGAGCATGTGTTATTGATTTCGGAAACAGTTGGGATCAACATCTACCATTAGCAGAATTTTCCTACAATAACAGCTACCATTCAAGCATTGAGATGGCGCCGTTTGAAGCACTTTATGGTAGAAAGTGCAGGTCTCCGATTTGTTGGAGTGAAGTGGGGGATAGACAGATTACGGGTCCGGAGATTATACAAGAAACTACCGAGAAGATCATCCAAATTCAACAACGGTTGAAAACCGCCCAAAGTCGACAAAAGAGCTACGCTGACATTAAAAGAAAAGATATAGAATTTGAAATTGGAGAGATGGTCATGCTTAAAGTTGCACCTTGGAAAGGCGTTGTTCGATTTGGTAAATGAGGGTAATTAAATCCAAGGTATATTGGACCATTCAAGATTATTGATCGTGTCGGACCAGTAGCTTACCGACTTGAGTTACCTCAACAACTCGCGGCTGTACATAACACTTTCCACGTCTCGAATTTGAAGAAATGTTTTGCTAAAGAAGATCTCACTATTCCGTTAGATGAAATCCAAATCAACGAAAAACTCCAATTCATCGAAGAACCCGTCGAAATAATGGATCGTGAGGTTAAAAGACTTAAGCAAAACAAGATACCAATTGTTAAGATTCGATGGAATGCTCGTAGAGGACCCGAGTTCACCTGGGAGTGTGAAGATTAGATGAAGAAATAATACCCGCATCTATTTCCAGAAGATTCGTCAACACCTTCAACAGCTTAAAATTTCGGGACGAAATTTATTTAACGGGTAGGTACTGTAGTGACCCGAACTTTTCCATGATTATATATATTAATTGAGATTGATATTTACATGATTAAATGTTTCCAACATGTTAAGCAATCAAACTTGTTAAGACTTGATTAATTGAAATATGTTTCATATAGACAATTGACCACCCAAGTTGACCGGCGATTCACGAACGTTAAAACTTGTAAAAAAGACATGACGATATATATATGGATATACATATGGTTAACATGAGATTATGATAAGTAAGTATCTCCATAAGTATATTAACAATAAGTTATATACATATAAACAAGACTACTAACTTAAGGATTTCGAAACGAGACATATATGTAACTATTATCGTTGTAACGACATTTAAATGTATATATATCATATTAAGATATATTAATATATCATAATATCATGATAATATAATAATTTAACATCTCATTAGATATAATAAACAATGGGTTAACAACATTAATTGAGATCGTTAACTTAAAGGTTTCAAAACAACACTTACATGTAACGACTAACGATGACTTAACGACTCAGTTAAAATGTATATACATGTAGTGTATTTAGATGTATTAAAATACTTTTGGAAGACTTCAAGACATATATCAAAACACTCATACTTAACGAAAATAGTTACAGTTACTTTTCCATTCTTTTCTTTCATCAAGAATTCTAGTCGTATTCTTACCCGTATTATACACAGCTTCAAAACGTACTTACTATGAGTATATACCAATAGGAACTAGCATGGGATTCCACTCTTGATTATGTCATGTATGACTAATCAATTTTAACTTCTACCATGAGCTAGTCAACTAACTAGAACTCCTTTTAACCCCACTCACCACTCACCAATTACCACTCATCATTCACTCCATTTCACTTCCAATTCTCATACTAATTCTCTCTCAGCACACACACACTATTATGAACGTATTTTTCCAGTATTTAATCATCATCTTCATCAAAAATCACTTCAAGAATCAAGCTATAATCATCATAGGAAGAACACTTCAAGAACACTTCAAAAATCCCTTCAAGTTTACTAATTTACTTCCAAGCTTTCTAATCCATTCCAAGTAATCATCTAAGATCAAGAAACCTTTGTTATATACATTAGTTTATCTTTCTTATTCAAGGTAATATTCATATTCAAACTTTGATTCAATTTCTATAACTATAAACTATCTTAATTCGAGTAAAAATCTTACTTGAACTTGTTTTTGTGTCATGATCCTACTTCAAGAACTTTCAAGCCATCCAAGATCCTTTGAAGCTAGATCATTTCTTGTCACTTCCAATAGGTTTAACTACTAAACTTGAGGTAGTAATGATGTTCATAACATCATTCGATTCATATATATAAAACTATCTTATTCGAAGGTTTAGACTCGTAATCATTAGAACATAGTTTAGTTAATTCTAAACTTGTTCGCAAACAAAAGTTAATCCTTCTAACTTGACTTTTAAAATTAACTACACACATGTTCTATATCTATATAATATGCTAACTTAATGATTTAAAACCTGGAAACACGAAAAACACCGTAAAATCGGATTTACGCCGTCGTAGTAATACCGCGGGCTGTTTTGGGTTAGTTAATTAAAAACTATGATAAACTTTGATTTAAAAGTTTTTATTCTGAGAAAATGATTTTTATTATGAACATGAAACTATATCCAAAAATTATGGTTAAACTCAAAGTGGAAGTATGTTTTCTAAAATGGTCATCTAGACGTCGTTCTTTCGACTGAAATGACTACCTTTACAAAAACGACTTGTAACTTATTTTTCCGACTATAAACCTATACTTTTTCTGTTTAGATTCATAAAATAGAGTTCAATATGAAACCATAGCAATTCGATTCACTCAAAACGGATTTAAAATGAAGAAGTTATGGGTAAAACAAGATTGGATAATTTTTCTCATTTTAGCTACGTGAAAATTGGTAGCAAATCTATTCCAACCATAACTTAATCAACTTGTATTATATATTATGTAATCTTGAGATACCATAGACACGTATACAATGTTTCGACCTATCATGTCGACACATCTATATATATTTCGGAACAACCATAGACACTCTATATGTGAATGTTGGAGTTAGCTATACAGGGTTGAGGTTGATTCCAAAATATATATAGTTTGAGTTGTGATCAATACTGAGATACGTATACACTGGTTCGTGGATTGATTCAAGATAATATTTATCGATTTATTTCTGTACATCTAACTGTGGACAACAAGTTGTACGTTACTAACGAGGACAGCTGACTTAATAAACTTAAAACATCAAAATATATTAAAAGTGTTGTAAATATATTTTAAACATACTTTGATATATATGTATATATTGTTATAGGTTCGTGAATCAACCAGTGGCTAAGTCTTACTTCCCGACGAAGTAAAAATCTGTGAAAGTGAGTTATAGTCCCACTTTTAAAATCTAATATTTTTGGGATGAGAATACATGCAGGTTTTATAAATGATTTACAAAATAGACACAAGTACGTGAAACTACATTCTATGGTTGAATTATCGAAATCGAATATGCCCCTTTTTATTAAGTCTGGTAATCTAAGAATTAGGGAACATACACCCTAATTGACGCGAATCCTAAAGATAGATCTATTGGGCCTAACAAACCCCATCCAAAGTACCGGATGCTTTAGTACTTCGAAATTTATATCATATCCGAAGGGTGTCCCGGAATGATGGGGATATTCTTATATATATGCATCTTGTTAATGTCGGTTACCAGGTGTTCACCATATGAATGATTTTTATCTCTATGTATGGGATGTGTATTGAAATAAGAAATCTTGTGGTCTATTGTTACGATTTGATATATATAGGTTAAACCTATAACTCACCAACATTTTTGTTGACGTTTAAAGCATGTTTATTCTCAGGTGAATACTAAGAGCTTCCGCTATTGCATACTAAAATAAGGACAAGATTTGGAGTCCATGTTTGTATGATATTGTGTAAAAACTGCATTCAAGAAACTGATTTCGATGTAACATATTTGTATTGTAAACCATTATGTAATGTTCGTGTGTAAACAGGATATTTTAGATTATCATTATTTGATAATCTACGTAAAGCTTTTTAAACCTTTATTTATGAAATAAAGGTTATGGTTTGTTTTAAAAATGAATGCAGTCTTTGAAAAACGTCTCATATAGAGGTCAAAAACTCGCAACGAAATCAATTAATATGGAACGTTTTTAATCAATAAGAACGGGACATTTCATTCATCACAAAATAGCAGAGAGAGAGTATATGTTTATCATCGGAGAGGGAACGTGTACCTGCTAAGAAGAGACAATGATGTTAAGGTAAAATTTGCTCCTTAGAGAAAACATGATCTTCAGAAACTGTTTTTGATTTTGTAAAAATTAGGCTAGTTGTTACACTAGACATGTTTAAATCAGGCATTCTAGTTGTTACACTAGACAAGTTTTCTGAAACCAAAACTGTTTCCGGATTTGGGGACCTCACCGGTATTGGTAGGTCCAAGTTTAACCTCGGTGGATGTTGAGGATGACTGGTCACCGAAGTTCTAGTCAGCGTTAGCAAGCTATCCACCTCCATGATTAAAGTATCATGGGACGTTTGTGCGACCATGTCGCTCTTGGTTATACCAAGCCTTCCAACTATACCTAACACCGCATTGGTGTCGGTAGAAATCAATGTAATGTAGGAAGATGTTACATCGTGTCCTGAAGTCATTGATATGTCATGAGGTGACACATCTCTTTCAGTTGTTGCACTCTCTAAGGAGTGTGTGTGGTCAGGCTTAAATGCTGACTGATCGTTAAGGTGATCATCCTTCCAGAGGTCTGATAAATCTACCAAGATAAGCCTAAGCATTATCATATTGCCTCTCCATTGAGCTAGATAGATCTCCCTCATCAAGATAAGTCTGACCTCTGGACCCTGTTTGAGGTCCCACCTTCTAAGTTGATAGAGGATTTCCGACCGATACACAGGGTTCCTTTTCATGGTTTTTCGAAACCCCTTCGGCAGTTCGAGACTCCAAAAACTTAATTTGCATCAAGTTGTTGGGTCATTCCACATTTGAGGCAGTCATCTAGACACATCCTCCTGAGGCAGTCACTAGGACACATCCTCCATCATTACTGACATTTAAATCTTTAAACTCCCCCTTGATAGTTGCACATTTTAGCTTTGGTTTCTTGGGAGAGTAGTGGTTGAAAATACGGGTTTTACACTGTTATTTTTGTGCAAAAGCCATTTTGATGTTTAACGCCACTTTGAAGTGTGTTTAGCACCACATTAAAGTCATTTTGAAGAACGAGGCCCATAACGAATGTATGGAACACATTTCGATTTTAAAACCTTTATTTTCTTGGTCTTTTTCTCCCCCTCAAAATATGATTTATTTGGAATTAAAACATATTTTGTCACTTTGCTGCTCAGAGAAAATGGGTTTTGATGAGAAGATTGGAAGGAAGTTGAGACACGGGCCATTTAAGGTTTTGGAGAAAACCTTCTTTCCAATGCGGTTCCCATATAGATCTCAATGGGAACCATCATTCTCTCCTTTGGTATCCTTCTTTGAAGTGCCTTTCCCATATAGATCTATTATGGGAACTATCATTCCCTCCTTCTCCCCCTAAAAAAATTTTGACGTTTCGTACTGAAATATTTTTAAGAGAAAGAAATGAGGACATTTGAGGCGCAAGGCATACACGGATATATGTGCATACACCATATAAAGTTTTGGTGAAAACTTTCATTGGAGTGTGGGTCCACCTTATTTGGAGTCCGGTTCTCATACAGATCTATTATAGGAACCATCATGATCTATATGGAAACCATCATTCCCTCCTTTTCCCCTAAAAAATTTTTGTCATTTCCACTGAAATGTTTTAAAAGAAAGAGTGGAAGGCATTTGAGACGTGGGGCATACACTGAAATGTATGCATATACCATATAAGGTTTTGGTGAAAACCTTTTCCTATGAAGTGCGGTTCGCATACAGATCTATTATGGGAACCATCATGATATATATGGGAACCAACATTCCCTCCTTCTTCCCTATAAAAATTTTGACGTTTTAGATTTTTATAACCGTCATTTCCCGCCTTTGTTCATTGCTCCCCCTAGGCACATGCATTGCTCCCCTAGGCATATGCATTGCTCCCCCTAGATACGTGCAGTTGTCAAGTTTATCCAGGAGAAGAAACTCATATGAGTCTTTTTCAATGGTTAGTGATTCTCCTACAACTACTGAAGTAGATGTACCAAAGGTTATGGATTCGGGTGAAATTGGTTTTGGAGTATCCGTGGGATTGGGTGATGTTGGAAGAAAAATAGGTTCAAACAACACATCTTTTCAACTGAGGTTGCGAGTGGGTCATGCCTGATTGTACAGTCAGGTGTCAGCGGGTTGAGTCCAGGTCTTGAACCGTTGTGTCCAAGAACCATGTTTAAGATCAATATATTTCAAAAGTCAAATTTGAATACCATCTAGGGCATTATCAATTTGACTTATTAACCTTGAGTTCCACTTGGGTTTGACAGATGGTGTATCCTTTGAAAGTAGTTCAGGTGGAATCAATGAAAATGGAAAATCATTTAACCTAGCCAAAGAAACAGATCCCGGCTTCATTTTAAGTAACTCTAACGAAGAGTACTTAATAGGTTTTGAAGAAACAGTGGATCTTGGTGTTGAAACTAGTTTGGTTGTCCACTTCTTATTTGATACTTGTTTAGCAAAATTATTCCTTGGGTGTTTAGAAACAAGATCGATTTTGGTACGATGGGTTTGTCTCGAACCGATGAATGACTTCTTGGATTTGTGTGAAAGCCATCCATATTGATCGCAAAACCCCTTAATCTCCCCATTCTCCCCATAAGTAGTTTCCAGAAATGGACAGTTTATTGTGGTCTCGTAACTGGAGTAAGTCCTTTTCCTATGGGGAATGTAAATTCCGGGTTGTGAAGCCTGAGAGTCATTAGCTTTCAAGGATGTTTTTCTCAAAGTCATCGTTGAATTTGGAGATCCTTGATTGGTTAGTTTGGGGTTCTTTAAAAAAGTAATCCGCTGTTTAACCATCTTGGGTGTAGACGTTGAAACATTAGGTGACTTGGTCTCAACATGGATCATGTTAGAGTAGGACTGTCTGGCCCGACGAGCTTGCTTGCGACTATTTTGCTTTTGATTCTTTGATAAATCACCAGATACCATGCACACAACCTTATCATTGGTAGAATCCAACTGATGTTGAATTTTTGGTTGTTGCAGGTTTCTGCTTGTTTCAAACTCTTGTGTTATCGGTCTTTCACTCCTGTTTTGAACATGTTTGGAGTGGTTGGTTGGGTTCTTTTCAGACTCTGAGGGACCTTGGTCATTTCGTGAGGTCGGTGATATAGAAACCCTAGATGCATTCTTAGGAAAGACAATTCAACAGGCAATCTAGTTGGGTTCATCACTTTCTTGGACCTATAAATCTTAGGGGTCTTTGGATTAATAGGGCGTTTCTCAATTGTATGAGAAGTTGGTAAAGATGCTGCTTTGATAATTGTTTTGGTCAAGGGTGTCTTACAATTCCTAGCAGATTGTGGGGAACAAATGGAACATACCATCATTCCTAACAGTATCTTTCTTCGAAGGCCTGAATTCTCTCATTTAACATGTTGAGCATTATACGGCAATTGTTGTTTAAAAGTCTTAAAAGTAGAATATACTGCAACGATGTCAAACAATTTGTTTAAGAAGGCTCTGTTTTTAGCAATTTCAGAATATTCAGGCACCTCGAGGATGAACACATTTGTTCCAGTGGACACCATTTTGGGTGTTAAAAGGTGTTCAGGTTTCATGGATTGAGTATTCTTTAAGAACCGACATTGATCTTGTAACCCTACATTTTCTCTCTCAAGTTGATCATTATATTTTATCAAATCTTTAATCTCTAACTTAATATCGGAAAGTAGCTCATTGTCTAGGGCTAATGCAGATCTAAATTGTATGTAAGACAAACACCTAGCATGATATAACACCCCTGATTTTTGAATTTTTTTTTAAAATACAGCGAAAGATCGATTAAACAAATACATAATTTGAACATGTATATATATATATATATATATATATATATATATATATATATATATATAACACTTAATGATAAATACGTTAATAATTAAACGACCGGGTGTTATATTAAAACGTAAATACAACTTTAATAGAAAAGACGCACATCAGAGTTCCGACTAGTCAAACATATCTCCCAACAATCCATCTCCCTGGAATTTATCAAGTATGCAGCAGTCAACCTGCAGGGAAGAGGAGGGGGTTAGCACGAAGCTAAGTGAGTGCAACTAACCACATGTAAGAGTATATAGGAACCGTCATACTAATCATGTCACAAAATCTAACACACAAACATCACCCAAGTGTCATCTACAGAGACTCTGGCAGCTTGGCCAAATCATTAACCACCAGCTGATCGGACTGGGGCTTACCAGAAGTTTCTCCACCATCGTATGTATATATATAATACACACGCGATGGATGCATCCTTTACATATATATACACCTCGATTGTCTAGGCTACCACATGAGGAACCCAACCCACATGTTGATCTCTCCTACCGAGGCTACCACATAATAAGGAGGCACTGGGCTCCAGCAGACAAGCATCAACTAATATGCAGTCATCACAACATACTAACTAACTATAGTAGTAAGTATATCTAACAAGCATGGAAATCATAATATAACAGCTACTCTATACTATATACTCCAGTTAGTCCCACTCACCGATATCGGCAGCACTCAGTAGTCTAATGTCACCGAGTCTTCTCCTCGTCCGTATCACCTGAGAACAAATATTGAATAAGTTAGTAATCGTATTCCAATACTAACTATATCACAATCACAGTATATTCATACTAACACTTAAGCACTTTATGACTAGTCTGCCAATCGTATGAGTAACACACTCACTCACACATTTGAGAACACTCGACCGTGTGGTTGACAACTTACTCGTACGTTTGGTTTATGACTGAACGCCCATCAATGAATCAAATGATCTGTACAGTCCACCACATGAGTGAACAATGACTTGTACGAGTCACATCTCAATCGTACGTATCATCTTACCCAAAACAATAGTTCTCCATAACCACTCACTCGCACGGCTCATAACATGGTTGACCACCCCAACCGTACAAGTGAAGGCTCACTCGTGCGAGTGATGAAGAACAGTAGCAGTAGCTGTTTATATGGATTTCAACTCAAAATGCACAACATCAAACATCAATACATACAGTAAATTAACACATACCCTCATATATTCATTATATGATAAGCCTACATCATAAACTCAATCAATATCTATACTTAATGAGTGCAAAACAAGACATACACTTAAAAACCCCTAATTTTGTCCAAAATAAATTTGATCTAGATTTTTAAAACCTTATCATTGGATAGTAAACTTCAAGATGATTCCAACGATAGTTTATTCATGGAAAACGGAGTTACGGTTTGAAAGTTACGCCCTTTTCAATTTTACCAAAAGCTGATCAGTGCTCAACCGCGTGGCTGAGACCTCAAACGTACGGTTGAGTCCTCAACCGCGTGGTTGAGCCCTTAAACACGTGTTCAACCGTGGTGTTGAGCTGTCAAAAGTGTGGGTGCTGATGAACAAGTCTAGCTCGCTATTTTTCGCGTTTTTGACCCTAAATCTTGATTTTTGCAAGTTCTAACACCAAAACCACTTGAAAAACATCATATAAACTATATAGCAACTATTTCTAACATCAATTAAGTATAACTAACACAATTCATGAAGATTCAAGCTCAAAAATCACACTTTTTATTCAAGAACACACTTTTGTACAAAATCTTAGATTAATCCCAAATTAAAGATGTTTATGATCGATTAACATTCCACAAAGCTCATACAGCATACAAACATTTATTGAGCATCTAACAAGCTTAACTAACATCAATTAGTAAGATTCAAGCATCAAATTCATGAAATATCCATTTATACCCAAAACTCAATTTCTCTAAATTAAAGCACGAATTCAAGCAAACAAACCTGGATAAATGCTTACAATGATGCAAGAATTCAGTTCCTTAAGCCACTAAATCTAATTTCAAGCAAGAATCAAAGCTAGAGTTTTAAAGTGACATAAATTTGGTACGGTTTCAATTTTGGGAAAAATGAATTAATGTCTAGAACTTGTCATTATATAGCAGTTATAACACACACCTCATATCACACGGGTATTTATCAGTTATCTGGTATCTTTTGTACGTAGTTTTGCGACCCAAACGAAGTCCAATTTAAATAAACAAACCTATTCTGTGACCCTTGTCACAAACTGGTCTTAACCAAATACACAAATAATTATAAACATATAATTATTAAAATCACTAATTATGCCATACACAAGGGTAAAATGGTCATTTCACCCAGGCCCGATCTCAGGATGTTACAAATCTACCCCCTTATAGAGATTCCGTCATAGGAATCTGGTCAATCAAGGTCAACAAAGGTCATGGGTATTACAAACCACAGCAACGGTTACAACTAGACCTAAGTCAAAACATGTCTTACGGTCATACGCCTTAAAAAACTCCGTCCATTCTCGTAAGTCAAAAGCTAACTTACTAGTCTAAAGTCAAACACACCATCTGCTAGTCTACTACCTAAGGGTTAAGACCCGCTATATGCCGATCTGCAAACTTACTTACTTACACTACATGATATCCGAATCGTTCCTCACATTCTGGTATAGAAAACAGTCTTCACCACTGGCTAAAGAAATTCAATGCTGAAAACCTGCCGCTATCTAATAACTGAACAATTCTAATTTCGTCCGAATCCCAAACTAAAAAAGTTAACAACTTATTAGTCAATCACTATCAGTCACACATAATTTTGTTCATGAACACAGTATAACTCAGATCAATCACCTAGTTCCATCGTCAATCTCATGGATTCCATTAAATATGCCTTATCATGACTCAAGTTAATGCACTAAAGTCACAAATCACCGCTAATGATCTGCCACTTTTATTAGTCAATATCGTTTTTAAAGTTAACTCTGAGTCATTTCCATTGAATTTCCAATTCATTTAGTCCAAATAACCAGTGAATATCTATTACTGACCTTTAAATGCACAAATTAGCTAATTCCAATCACACAGAAATGTTATGTCAACCGAATCTCACTAAAATTACCCAAATTCTGTAATTCAATACCCGTTTTAATCTGATATTTAAGAATTTCGTCTAATTTTCACTCAACCGTATCGATATTTACCCAATAATTCATTGACTAAATCGTTTTTCTGGTCAACTCAATCATAGTGGAATTGATTACCAACTCAATTTCAAATCAATTCAATCATTACATCACACATCTTGAGTAAGGAATAACCGTCCTCATGTTTTGAAATTAATTATCTAAGTGTTAATTCCCTCCAGTAACATAAATACTCATGCCCAACATTGCTACAGTTACATCAGAAAGATCATCACTTGGTTAAAATGTTATCAGAACCAGCAAATTTAACCCCCTTTAACCACAAATTACACAAGGTCTAGGTTCACATACTAAAGTCACTAAATACCGTTATCGACTCACCACTTTATATCAATCAATTTCATCTCAGGATTATTTCCTAAATCATTTTCATCGAATTTTCAGTATTACTTAGGTCCGTGTCACAGGTCAAGACTAACACTAACCTCTATACACAAAGAAAAATATCTAATTCTTCAAATAATTTAACGCTAGGTCAACACTGACCACAACAAAGTAACCCGATATCTGCAGATAAATGCCTAGTTCAAACTCATTATCTAAGAGTTTCATCATAAATCACTCATCTAGGTCGATACTTACCCGAAATTCATCACTAAAAGCATGGTTTTATTCATATCATCATTAGAAGAAACACTTACAAATGCAATAATAAACCAACATTAATCATTCGAACATGGATTTCAAGTCAACGATATCCACTAACATAAGCAATAAACATCCATCTAATAATTAAGTCCGTCAAATGACATCAATACACATGTTTGACACAACTAAAACTATCTCTGCATCGTCTTTATTTTGCTTAGAACTTCATCAGAACTCAAAACTAAAGCTTATTCGATCATCAATAGCCTAGGTCCAGATATTGTTCAACTAGCATTAATATGTCGGAAAAATTAACTCTCAGTTAATAGTTCATCGAAAATCACATTAATCATCAAACAACATCCGATCTAACCCTCGTTACATCTCTTTCGACTCTCGAAACTACTGTATGATTTACTACATCGTATTTCCACTGGCCAAACGTAATACATCATTCTAAATCACACTTTCATTTCGAGTATTTCGGAACAAGTTCTTAATCGACTTCATCAGTACAACACAATCTGTTTTCTCAAGTCACTGGTAGTTATAAATCTCCGCTATATCCCAAACCAATAGATTTTAAGACTCTCAAAATCGAAAAAAGTCTTGAAAGTAAACTCCTAACTCAGTTCTAGTTAGATCTTAATTCTACTAAGTCCTCTTTAGCAACCACATTTGTAACTCTGATCCAACATTCAATAGACTGTACCTACTTACTTCGTCTTATTTTTAAATACTATTATCGTCCGTCCTCGACCTTACATTCAAATCTTCAAAAGATAAAATATTCGAAATAGTCACTATCGAACTACCAGATCAATGATTCTACCTTAACAGTAATATGATCACTGCTCTAATCACGTCTCCAGACCTAGTCAAGATTCATCATAATTCAGCTTGAACTAAATTCCCATTCCCATTAAAGTCTTCTCTACTTCAAAGAAAGTCATTAAACGAACGTCTCCTATACTGACATCTAATGAGTCACATCAATTCACAAAAGTCAAAAACTTTTAAGGACAACTCCACGGGTCCTATATAGCTAGTCAAATCCTACAACGGTATAGCCATGCTACTAATACTCCTCTCACAACAACAAAACATAGTTTTCCTATCTTCAGTCAAGACTACATGGAAAGCTCTTATCAAACTTACTTCCTAAAGGTCACCACCAACTCACATGAGTATATGGTAGGAAAAGTGATTCCTCAAGGTCTTACTACGGTCACAATCATCTAAACTAAAAGTCAACATCATACGTGACACGTAAACCACCTACATATGACAGCAACAAACAGGGTCTGGGGTCCTCTTATTAGAAGACAAGGAAACTACTACTATATTCCAATCCTTACGGGCCACTACGTGTGTCCCGTCGATTCATGAAAAGGAATTACATTTCACCTAAGTCAAACACAAAAAGTCCCATCATACTACAATAACACAGGGTCCGTCATCTACTGGTTCAGTCACGGTCAACAAGCATGAAAACTACACTTCACATAGTTGCACAATAGGGTTCGGGACTTCCACCAATCATCAAGGGGTCACTACCCTAATCAGTCTCTATGAGTCACTACGCGTGTCCCATCAGTCAATGGTATGGAAAGGACTTCATATTCGCCTTGGTTATTACTAACAAGTCATTCACCTTAATTCTTTCAGTCTAGGCCAACAGTAGTCTCACGTATGGCATAACAGGCCATATACCAAACAATTCACAATAACATGCACCATATCACAAATTTCATATCTATAAAGTCTCGCAGAATCATGGTAGTCAGTCTAAGGGAATAAAATCCTGATAGTGGCAAGGTAGCTTCAGACAGAATCGTAGTAACTGGATTCGTCAGCAGCCATCTACTTCTATCTTATAGGAATAAGCAATCAACTGCAACAAGCAACACTAATTGTCACATATTATCATTATAACAAATACAAAATTCTACAATGACAAGAACACAATCTACAGGTACAATAATAACAATTACAACAATGTAACAAGAAAGTACCTTTATGAATAAGAAGACATCTTCTGTATCTATCAACACGATTGCACCCGCACCCTTGACCCTCATCAACTCTGTAACTGAATTCTTATCCTTGGAGCCACGTCAACTAATACTCGTCAAGTCCTTCATCCAAATTGGCATCAAACACATCCACCGAAGTTCTGTCAGCACTGAGGGTCCAGTAGGGTGGATTCGATCTTCATACATGTCTTATCACAACATCTCACACACAAAAGCTTAGTAGATAATCTGTTAGTTTCTGCCAACTAACTCTTCAATACCTGCTTCATTCACTTAAACCCACCCCTAAGATATGTTTAACTCAACACACGGTTTGGGAACATGTCACTTCCATGTACATGCTGCCAAACCTATACTCTGAAACCAACTTATAACACCCCTGATTTTTGAATATTTTTTTTAAAATACAGCGGAAGACCGATTAAACAAATACATAATTTGAACATGTATATATATATAATCCACTTAATAATAAACACGTTAATAATTAAACGATCGGGTGTTATATTAAAACGTAAATACAACTTTAATAGAAAAGACGCAACATCAGAGTTCCGACTAGTCAAACATATCTCCCAACAATCCATCTCTCTAGAATCTATCAAGTATGCAGCAGTCAACCTGCAGGGAAGAGGAGGGGGTTAGCATGAAGCTAAGTGAGTGCAACTAACTACATGTAAGAGTGTATAGGAACCGTCATACTAATCATGTCACAAAATCTAACACACAAACATCACCCAAGTGCCATCTACAGAGACTCTGGCAGCTTGGCCAAATCATTAACCACCAGCTGATCGGACTGGGGCTTACCAGAAGTTTCTCCAACATCGTATGTATATATATAATCCACACGTGATGGATGCATCATTTACATATATATACACCTCGATTGTCTAGGCTACCACATGAGGAACCCAATCAGCAGGTTGATCTCTCCTACCGAGGCAACCACACAATAGGGAGGTACTGGGCTCCAGCAGACAAGCATCAACTAATATGCAGTGATCACAACATACTAACTAACTATAGTAGCAAGTATATCTAACAAGCATGGAAATCATAATATAACATGTTACTCTATACTATATACTCCAGTTAGTCCCACTCACCGATACCGGCAGCACTCAGTAGTCTAATGTCACCGAGTCTTCTCCTCGTCCGTATCACCTGAGAACAAATACTGAATAAGTTAGTAATCGTATTCCAATACTAACTATATCACAATCACAGTATATTCATACTAACACTTAAACACTTTACGACTAGTCTGCCAATCATACGAGTAACACTCTCACTCGCA
Organism: Rutidosis leptorrhynchoides; assembly: GCF_046630445.1. NCBI lineage: Eukaryota > Viridiplantae > Streptophyta > Magnoliopsida > Asterales > Asteraceae > Rutidosis > Rutidosis leptorrhynchoides. The sequence goes on along the minus strand of NC_092343.1, from coordinate 376,726,909 downwards.
CGTTTGAGAACACTCAACCGTGTGGTTGACAACTTACTCGTACGTTTAGTTTATGACTGAACACCCATCAATGAATCAAATGATCCGTACGGTCTACCACACGAGTGAATAGTGACTCGTACGAGTCACATCTCAATTGTACATATCATCTTACCTAAAACAATAGTTCTCCATAACCACTCACTCGCACGGTTCATAACACGGTTGACCACCCCAACCGTATGAGTGAAGGCTCACTCGTGCGAGTGATGAAGAACAGTAGCAGCAGCTGTTTATACGGACTTCAACTCAAAATTCACAACATCAAACATCAATACATACAGTAAATTAACACATACCATCATATATTCATTATATGATAAGCATACATCATAAACTCAATCAATATCGACACTTAATGAGTGCAAAACAAGACATACACTTAAAAACCCCTAATTATGACCCAAATAAAGATTTATCCAGCTTATTAAAACCTTATCATTGGATATTAAACTTCAAGATGATTCCAACGATAGTTTATTCATCAAAAACGGAGTTATGGTTTGAAAGTTACGCCCTTTTTAATTTTACCAAAAGCTGACCAGTGCTCAACCGCGTGGCTGAGACCTCAAACATACGGTTGAGTCCTTAACTGCATGGTTGAGCCCTCAAATGCATGCTCAACCGCATGGTTGAGCTGTAAAAAGTGTGGGTGCTGATGAACAAGTCCAGCTCGATGTTTTTGCATTTTTGACTCCAAATCTTGATTTTTGCAAGTTCTAACACCAAAACCACTTGAAAAACATCATATAAACTATATAGCAACTATTTCTAACATCAATTAAACATAACTAACACAATTCATGAAGATTAAAGCTCAAAAATCACACTTTTTATTCAAGAACACACTTTTGTACAAAATCTTAGATTAATCCCAAATTGAAGATGTTTATGATCTATTAACATTCCACAAAGCTCATATAGCATACAAACAATATTTATTGAGCATCTAACAAGCTTAACTAACATCAATTAGTAAGATTCAAGCATCAAATTCATGAAAAACCCATTTATACCCAAAACCTATTTTCTCTGAATTAAAGCACGAATTCAAGCAAACAAACCTGGATAAATGCTTACAATGATGCAAGAATTTAGTTCCTTAATCCACTAAATCCAAATTCAAGCAAGAATCAAAGCTAGAGTTTTAAAGTGACATAAATTTGGTACGGTTTCAATTTTGGGAAAAATGAAGAAATGTCTAGAACTAGTCATTATATAGTAGTTATAACACACACCTCATATCACACGGGTATTTATCCGTTATCTGATATCTTTCGTACGTAGTTTAGTGACCCAAACAAAGTTCAATTTAAATAAACAAGCCTGTTCTGTGACCCTTGTCACAAACTGGTCTTAACCAAATTCACAAATAATTATAAACATATAATTATTAAAATCACTAATTACGCCATACACAAGGGTAAAATGGTCATTTCACCCAGGCCCGATCTCAGGATGTTACACATGAAGTTCACTAGATTCCTGGTCTAGAGTATCAACTAGTGTTTTCAACATTGTAATCTCAATCTGAACTCCTATGGAAACATTTTCAGGTGTGGTTGAAGGCATTTCACAAGATGATGTTTTTACACCCATCGACACCATTTTGGGTTTTAAATGGTGTGATGTGTTCTTTTGCATTTCAAGGACCTTGATTTTCTGAACCAAACATTGATTTTCATGCATAAAAGATTCTTTTTGAGAATTTAAATCACTTTCAAGCTGATTGATTTTATAATTTAAAGTGACTTGTTCGGATTTTTAATTCCCACATTTAATTTCAAAATCATTTGATTGAGCAATCAAGACATGTTTTTCAGCAGTTAACTTGTGATTATCAGCTTGTAATGAGTGAATGGATTTAGATGTAACCATAAGCTCATGTTTGAGTTGAAGATGCAGACTCTGAAGTTTGATCCTTTCATCATTAAATAGATCATGTTGTTCCTTCAGATTCACTTCATGCTTTGCAATTTGCTCTTTTAGCTGAATTCACTTCTCGCAAGCTCATATATCCGGTTAGCCATCTTGGATAGATTCACAATATTTTTGACAGAAAGGGTTATTGGAAACAATAGGTTTTCGGTTAGTTAAAGCTTTGTTCACTCAAAGATTTCGGGCACCAAAGGTTTTCGAACAAGCTTCTCGGCCAAGGTTCTCTGTCAAGGATTTCGAACAACCACAGGATTGGCCAAGTTTTCGAACAATTAAGGTATTTGACCAGAAGTTTTCGAACCTAAGTTTTCGAATAGAGTTGTGGTTTTGGTCAACTTAAAGTTTTTGAACATAATAGATTTTTGACCAAAGGTTCTCGATCACTGTTTTCGAGCAACCAAGTTTTTGGTCAAAGTTTCAGCACACAGAGATGTTTTCGGACAAAACCAAAGTTTTCGTTCAAATGATTTCGAACAAAGGTCAATAAGGTTTTCAAATTTTAAACCTTTTAAACCGATTACCTTAAAAGTTTTCGACACACAGCTTTAGGGATCGGGTCGAATCTGAATCGAGTTCAACTCTGGGTCAACAAAATGGGAATGAATCGGATCTGGGTTGAAATCGGTAAGGTCTGCCTTTTAATAAATGTTGGGCTATAAAAAAAATAAAGTTGGACTCAATTAAATATTTGGCATTTTAAAAAAATGACTTGGGCTTGAGAAATTCACAAGTACCCACCACCAAAATCTGTCTCAACATGCTAATGGGCTAGGATAAATAACTGTTTGGCCATGAGATATTACAACATTTATTAATAGTCATGTGACGATTGGTTCCCTTTAATTAATAGCATGTGACCAGCAACATATTTTATTCACTAGATGTTGTAATTCAAGCAAATAAAATTGGTATATCTTGAGACCTGTACCTTATCTTCTCATCCCTACCCTGAACAACCCTAACCAGACCCTTATCACCACTAACCAATTTTCGAGCACCTAATTTTTGAGCAACAAGCATTCGAGCAGCAAGATGATTTGGAGCACCATGATTTCGAGCATCAGGTAAGATTTCGAGCAGGTGAGTTTTCGATTAGCAATACTTTTCGAGCAGGGAGGATGTCGAGCAGGTGAAGTGGATTTCCAAGAATTACAAGGATTTCAAGCAGGTTCAGCAGTGAAGAAGTTTTCGAGCACCTCAGTCGACTTTACATACACAAGAAAAAGATAAAGAATGAAGAACACCAAAATCAAAGAAATTGATGTTTTTTTTTTAAATTATATGTTTTCAAGTTATGAAGTGTACGTGAGACATGTTGCTAATTCATCAAGGAACACTCAAAAATTACTCGATTAACTTGAAGCTTATAGATTCATTTGAATCAAAATGTTGACTTTTTGTTTGACTCCAAAAAAAATTAGATCTGGAAATTTTTCTTATTGTTTTGGTTCAATTGAAGGTTCAATTAGCTTGATATATCATAGAGGAACCCAGATATATCATCAATTTGACCTATGACAAGTTCAAACGATCCAAAGACCAAAAGTTATGAAGATTTTTGTTTTTGTTAAATGATGAACACGAGATCAAAATATGTAAATGGTTGTTGTAGATCTGATTTTACTGAAGAACAAATATTAGAAATCAATACTAGATCATGGATTTAACTCCAAATTGTTGAACGAATCATTATATGAAGAGTTGATATTTTTAGTTCATGGTGATGAAATATGACACGAATAACAGTAGTAGTTCTTCATGTTTTTTTCAACTTTTAGAACCAGATATGGTAATATGCTTAAGTTAAAAAAAATCGAGGTTTTTAAACAGAAAAGAAAAATTCAACAGTTGAAGAAAAAACAAATATTAAGAACAAGGATAAAATATTAAGATCCAAACAAAACCGAATGGAACATAAACACTAGAAACACGATGAACACCTTGCGACAAGGATCTACTACACGAATGTGTAGTCCTGCTCTGATGCCGATTATTAGTCCTTATAAACATGAATGTGTATGAATATTGATGAACATGTTATAAATGTTGAGAGAGTTAGTCAACTAGTCAACCCTTCATTTATTATCATGTGGCTCAAATGGGACAAGCACTTGACAAAGGGAGCATTGGGGTCTTATATATAGCCACATATATAAGACCCACATTACATGGCTAGGAAACATAATCTGACTCATTTTAGAATGTCAACACTATTATTATTATTATTATTATAATTATTAATATAAATATTATTAAAATTATTATCATTTTTGTTATTATTACTATCATAAATATAAGTATCATTATTACTATTATTATTATAAAGATAATATAACTCTTAATTTATTATCATTATTATTATTACTTTTCATAATGACAATATTATTATAAAAAAATATTATTTATATAAGAATATATTTATTACAAATACCGTAATATTACATACTATTATATTTTAATATATTATAATAAATAAAAATATATATAGTTATAATAATTTATTAATAAATTATTAAAATATTTTAATGAGAAATTTACTATATTAATAAAACAAATATATATATATATATACATATAATTTATTAATATATCAAGTATATTATAAATATTATATAATTTTGTTTGATTATATATATATATATATATATATATATATATATATATATATATATATATATATATATATATATATATATATATATATATATATATATATATATATATATATATTACTGAAATAGGTTCGTGAAATCCGAGGCCAATCCTACATTGTTCAATTCCGTCGTATGCATATTTTTCTAGAAAATATCATATCGTGAGTTTATTTGCTCCCTTTTTACTAAATGCTTTTGCAATATATATTTTTGGGCTGAGAATACATGCACTTTTATAAATGTTTGACGAAATAGACACAAGTACTTAAAAACATTTTACGACTGAATTGTTATACCCGATATTCCCCTTTTGCCTGGTAACCTAAGAATTAGTGAACTGGCTACTAATTGACGCGAATCCTAAAGATAGATCTATGGGCTTTGACATGACCGAGTCAGAGAATCTGAACTGCTTTAGTACTTCAATTTTTTTTTACAGAGGATACTTGTATATACAGACAGAAAATTCTGTACGTTTGGGGATATTCTATATGTATTTTGTTAATGTCGGTTACCAGGTGTTCAATAGTATGAATGATTTTTATACAGATGAGTGCTCCTGTATGATATTTATGAAAATTAAATCTTGTGGTCTATTGAAAATTATTGAAATCATTGTTTATGATAAACCTATGAACTCACCAACCTTTTGGTTGACACTTTTAAGCATGTTTATTCTCAGGTATTAAAGAAATCTTCCGCTGTGCATTTGATCATTTTAAAGATAATACATAGAGTCGTTCATGGCATATTTCAAATGACGTTGCATTCAAAATTATCATCGAGTATCATATTTGGAAATCATCACAGTTGTTATGGTGTAAAATGTTATTTATGATGATTGTCTGTACCTTGAAATCATCAGTTGTCAAAAACCTTGGATTTATATACGATGTGTCTTTTAAAAGAATGCAATGTTTGTAAAACGTATTATATAAAGGTCAGTACCTCACAATGGGACCAGATGTTGATGTATTCGTCCATATGGATGTGGATGGGCCATCACAAAAACCGCCATCTCCATTACATGCTCGGATGGGCCGCCTTGTGAACATCATCGTCGTGATTCCAATCTTGGTTACACTTTCTTTGTCTACATTTACAAAATAACTATTCTATTTCTATGCTATTACAAAAAACAAAACAAAAAAATAGAATACGACATGCAAGTCGTTTAATAAATTATTACATTCATTTCGAATAAACAATAAATTAAACAACACAACCAAACATTACACAAGGGTCTAATAGAGTCACATACTACCGAATACATAAACAATCACACATAACAAATGAAGTGTCAACCGTCCATTTTCATATAACATGCTTCGATAAGGATTGATTTAAACAACACTTACCGGCACTTAAAATAATCAATCCTTGTTTACATAACATATGTATGTAAACCCACTTCATATTTTGTAAGTATGGTTCTCGTGCCAAAACCATCCAAACAAATATATTAAGTGAATTAAAGCATGTTGGAGATTTGCATTCAAAAGTTTATAATAAACAAATTTCATTTTCTTATATCATGAAAAACAAGAAATGAATTTATGTACTTCATTTTCCTAAAGTTTGAATCTCTTTTAGTCAACATGCAAGTTACTTTTTCAATTTTCGGAATGATTTTGGCATATTCAACATCTAACTTTAAATGGTCATATCTTCCTCAATTTTAATCCGTTTTCGAATAATTTTTTTCCAAATTTAAGTTATTTCAGTTAGCTTTCAAATGAAATTGGTCTCATAATAAAATATTAAGTTATAGCCTCAAAACAGTCTACGGAAGGCAGACTGTCTTTGCTGGAAAAAAAAACTTTTAAAAAAAGATTAACCCATTTAACATTTTTCCAAAACCCAAGATTCAAATCAGCATTTAGGAAACATAAAAACATAAATCTTGATCAACAGCAAGCGTCGATTTATTATCGTCTTGACTGCCGTTTAGAGCCTAAATTGAATCCTAGGCATGTTTTTTAAAACCCATAAAAATTTGATTCTACCATTTTCATGGCGTCTTAATTTTTATTTTTATTTTATTTAACTTAAAAAAAATTCTACTTTTTGGTCGGAGGTCCACTCGGAAGCAATCTCTTTATCCGTCGAATAGAGAGAGATGATTTTCTATACTTTTGAGAATGTTTCACTCCGGGTGGAGAACTGACTTGTTTTTATTCTCGGGTAAGGGAATGATTTTCTACATTTTCACCTCCCCCATATACCACTCATGTGGTATTGGAATTTTTTGTTGTTGTTGTATTATTTAATGTTATGGGTGTACCTTTGGAATATATGTACCACGGTCAAACAATTAGCCAACTCGAGAACATATTTCCAACACTATCTCCGTCTATGCATCAACCAATGATAACCCCAATGAATTGTCATTCAACCCTAAACCCTGACCTAAACACATAGAGACGTGATTCTCCAACACTAGTTTTTAGTCCAAACACACCATTTAACACAAACCTATTATTTTAACCTCTTTTTATATAGCGCAAATGGCTCGAAAAAAGTAACAAGTTACACAATTTATTAATAAAGTTAATATGGGTTTTCCTGATGCTCAAATAGGATTATGTGTTTCAGTTTTTGCCGGAAAAGAATCATGATTTGAAAAAATGTGCAATTGAGGTAATATCGTCAAATTCATTAATGACCGTTAGTCAAATTTCGTTAAGTGCTCACATGTGTTTGGCATGTGTGGGACAAAAATTACATGGTTGGTTCCTGAACCTTGTATAAAAAATAAAAAAATAATATTAAATAAAACAGTAATAATAATAAAAATTAAAAATAAAAATAACTTTAATTTTTTAAATTTATTATATTTTTATAATAAAAATAAAAAGGAAAAAATTCAAAAAAATCGAAAAAATTTTAAAAATAAAGAAAAAATTAAAAAAATATATATACTTTTTTGTTTTTATTTTTATTATATTATTATTTATTTTTAATCTTTAATTTATTTTTAGTTGTATAACTTATTTATTTATTATTTATTATTTTTATTACTATATTATTATTACTATTAAGTTATTTAAAATTTAGTATTTTTTGAAGAAAAAAAAATTGGTGTGGAAGGATTACCAGTTAATGAAAACCCTTTTGACTAAACACTTTACCATGGGGTCCCTAATGTACTTAACTTACTAACGGCCCGATACAGTGTCTTCCACCTATATGTGTGCATCTTATCAAGTCAACATAATCAAATCACATTTCTAGGATGTGAACCGCATATTCGATTCCTTAAAGGTATAAAGGACCTCGGTCTCTGGCTTCCCAAAGATACCATCTTTATACTAAATGCCTATTCAGATGCATATCATGTATGTCAAAAATTAGACAGAAGAAGCACCTCAACAGTGTACAGTTTTGGGGAGACAAGTTGGTAAGTTGGTCTTGAAAAAAGCATAAATGTGTCTCAACTCCATAACCGATGTAGAATATGTTGTGGATGCTAGTTGTTGTTCATAAGTTATGTGGATGCAAGCCCAACTGGCCGATTATGGATTTAACTTCAACCAAATACGAAGTACCTTTTTACCACGACTCAAATACGGAGTTCCTTCGAGATCTCCTACAATCCATTATATCACACAAATACGAAGCACATCGATGTCTATGTTTGATAGCATTTCATCAAGCTATCATGCGGAGAAAGGATAACATAGAACTCTATTTTATTTTATATTGAACTTAAAACACAATTGTGTTTACCGACAAAATATGATTCATCATTCACTGGGGAGTAGAGATCCTTACAAAATGAAACATCTTTATGAGGGGGAGTCGGTAATTTGTTAAATTTCCTATACTTGTATGGGGGAGTTAAAATTTTACAAGTTCTTCCAAATATAAGTAACTTCTGAAACCCTATACAAAAACATAATTTATATACCCTTCTGTAATAGCTCAGTTAAAAAGATTTTTCACCTCTGATGCGTACTTCAGTTTATCACTCACTCAGACTTCAAAGACGGCTTGTGTATAATTTAGTACACATCCCGATCTAAAGTAGCTTGTTTATAAACATTTCAGTTTATAACCAGCGCTAAAAGTGTTTCCCAACCGTGATCTTTTTCTTTTTTTGAAATCCTACACATAAAACTTTCATGTGTTAAAACAATTTGAAGCACTCGAAATTTCTTTCACACCTTTAACAAACCTGAGGACATAGATATATTCAGTCTATCCCAACGTGACCAATCTTCACCCACAAAAGACTTGCATTCTAAATTAAGAAAGTGCAAGTCATCAAAGTGTTCACGAATATCTGGTTCATTCCACCAAGTCTATGATAGTTGTCTCAGTCTCAATGATGACCAGATATAAACCAACCTTAGCTTAGAAAAGGTATCTTGGATAAACACATGTCTTCTATCATAAGAGAAACAAGTGATAAGCATTAAAGAGCGAGAATTAATCCTAATCCCTAAACTACTATATAAGGCTAAACTCATCTTAACTACGGAGTATAACCTAACAAGTATGGTTCACATTTCTCGAGATGGATTACACCCTTGCATAGGTCGTCAATGTCTCAATCTATGCTTGAATTTAGTTTTATGGTTTTGCTAGAATTTAATTTGTGATTTTGCTAGAATTTAGATCACATGCTAAGATACATACCTCAAATCTTTTATGCTTGACTACGCTTTCTTTATCAACTAGTTTAAAACCTGCGATTTCGCGGGTTTTTGAATAAAATGATTATAAATTTCTCTAATAGTTAGTATTCTTTAAATATAGTTTAACGGTATGCAAACATGCTTCAGCTAGAAATATAGTCAGTACATTTGTAAAAGCGACAAAAACGGACAAAGTTAAAAGTAAGGTTCGATTTGGTAAAATCAACAATATAACCTCATATAGTTACATGTTTACATACTTGCTGATCTCCAACATTTTAAATTGCTGATCTCAAACATGTTTACATAACTTGAACAAACCTTACAAACAATATATAATAGCTATACAAAGTGAGGTACTTGACCTAATTGATGTTGTTTAGGCACTTTGTTGCATCTATTTCTTGACCAGCTCATTTCAAAACTCAAAAATTCCACTCCTGCTACTTATTATTTTTGCAATCGAATTTATCTGCAGTTCCTTAATAGTAAATTAGAAAAATATATATATATATATCAAGTAATCACAACTCAATCTAGCAGCCATACTTCTCTTTCAATCCAATTGGGTAGGAGTGTATACATCACGGAGAAGTTCTTTCACACTATTAATAAGAAGCTTTTAGAACAACCTCTTGTTTTGTTGCTGCAAACCATTATATTATCAATATTTAACACAATACTTGAATGCAATGTAAGCTGCCTATAATATGATCAATTGTGAAGTAACACTTTCGTTGAAGTCTATATTGATCATCGGAGTTGGGCTGTACCACTTCATTAACACACGATCAAAAAATGCTCGACATATATCATTCGCAATCTAACCGAGCCTTCTTAGACACTGCGATCCACCAAAATGCATGCAAACCTCATATCGTAGGGTCATAAAGTAAATGAATAAAATAACAAAAGTAACGCTAACCTGACAAAAACTTGACACCAACAGAGGCAGGCAGGCAGGCAGCAAGCATGGAAGAGTCCGCGGATAATGCCAATACGGAAACCTTTCCAATAGATATATTCTCAATACTTAGATCCTATTAGAAAGAACAATTACCTCCCATTTAAAACTATCCGCAATCAATACAAGTGATTATATGCTACAAAAGTGCAAACAATATTAAGATATTATTATCCGAAACAACATCCTTAACCTCGTTTTGTTTGGGGACACGATTGAGACCCCTTATATTCCATGATGCAAGACTAAACATTTAAAACATTTTTACGGGGAGTGCTTGCCCCCTCAGGATAATAACTTGTGTGCTTGTGCTATCCTGGAGTCACATGTGATGTTGCATAAACTTAACAAAATTTGTGATTCTGTTTTCCCTCATTGACAATGGAGTTCGAATGCTAATCATTGTCAAAGTGGTACTCAGATTATTTTAGGATGGGATCCTTTAATTGTGGACTTAATGATTTTGGCTATATCAGACCAAGTAATGCACTGTCTGATTTGGAAGATTCACGATAAAAAACAGTTTTATGTGTCTTTTGTGTATGCCCATAACAAGTACATTCAAAGGCGTCCCCTTTGGAATGATCTTAATATGCACAAAGGGTTTGTAGGTGCTCATCCGTGGGTGCTAATGGGTGATTTTAACGCATCGCTAAGTCTTGACGATTACTCGTGTGGGGCTTCTTCCTTGTCGCTTGCTTCAAGGGAGTTTAAGGAATGTATGGATAATCTTGGTATGACGGACGTTAATCATACTGGGCTTTAGTTTACATGGAATCAACGACCGAACTCTTCTCTTGGTATTTTAAAGAAGATTGATAGGATTATGGCCATCGGCGTGTATATGAGTGACTATGCTAATTCATATGCGATCTTCCAGCCGTATAGTATCTCAGATCACAGCCTGACCATTCTAAAAGTGCATACTTCCTATGTTAAACGTTCTAAACCATTTAAATTTTGTAACTTTGTCACTGATCATAGCGATTACAAGAAGGTGGTTAGAGAAATGTGATAGACATGATTAGACCTGCTACACCCGATGAAGTGAAGGACGCTATCTTTAATATTGGTAGTGATAAATCACCAGGACCTGACGGATACAATGCTGAGTTCTTTAAAAAGTCTTGGGATATAATCGGTACTGATGTCACAAAAGCTGTCCTTGAATTTTTCAGCAATGGGAAACTTTTAGCGAAAATTAATCACACGATTTTAGCATTGTTGCCTAAGGTGAAGTCTCCGAGTAAAGTCACGGATTATAGGCCCATCTCTTGTTATAATGTGCTTTACTTAGTAAAACTATTACAAATCGCATCAAAAAGAGCTTGGATGATGTGGTTAGTAGTAACCAATCCGCGTTTATTCCGGGGAGACGGATTTCGGATAATATCCTTCTTACTCAAGAGTTGATGAAGGACTACCATACTAATCGGGGAATTTCTCGTTGTGCTTTTAAGGTTGACATTCAAAAGGCATACGATACGGTTAATTGGCGGTTCCTTGAAAGTATTCTTTATAACTTTGGCTATCCGAATGTTATGGTTAAATGGATAATGAAGTGTATTTCGTCTACGTCATTCTCTATTTCCATTAATGGGGAGCTTCATGGTTTCTTTAAAGGAAAAAGAGGGCTTAGGCAAGGGGACCCGATGTCTCCGTATCTTTTCACACTTGTAATGGAAGTGTTATCTTTAATGCTTCAACGAAACAGGCAGCGTTCTAATGAATTCCGATTCCACCCCAAGTGCGTAAAACTCAATCTCATTAATGTTTGCTTCGCTGACGACTTGTTTTTATTTTCGCATGCACATCCAGAATCAGTGCGTATTATTGCGGCAGCTTTGGAAGAGTTTAAGCAAGTTTCAGGTCGTGTTGTTAGCATGGCAAAGAGCACAGCGTTTTTCGCCAATGTGTATCCAAGGTTAAAGGACGTGATTCTTCGAATTCTCCCGTTTGAAGAAGGTAAACTTCCAGTGAAATACTTGGGAGTTCCTCTTGTTTCTTCAAGTCTTATGCATCGTGATTGTAAAGTTTTAGTTGAGAGGTTAACAGCAAGATTGAAGATTGGAAGAATCGTTTCTTATCGTTTGCTGGTCGGGTCCAATTGATTATGTATGTTATCTCGTTAATGCAACTTTATTGGCAATCTATTTTTATCATCCCGAGCTCTATTCTTAAAGAGATAGAAACTCTTATGCGTGGATTTCTATGGTCTCAAGGTGAGCTTAAACGGGGTAAAGCTAAGGTTAAATGGGCAATAGTTTGTCTCCCAAAAGTAGAAGGTGGGCTTGGGATTAAGAGGTTAAAAGAGTGGAATGTTGCACTTATGACTTCTCATATTTGGCGCTTAATCACCAATCCACAATCTCTCTGGGTCCAATGGATTAACACGTATCGCCTTAAAGGTCATAATTTTTGGAATTACCCTGAAGTGGCAGGGGTGAGTGTGGGTTGGAGGAAACGTATATCTATTCGTGATCAAGTCTGTTATCATTTTATTCATGAAATTGGTGATGAGACACACACATCTGCTTGGTATGATGTGTGGTGTGATGTTGGTCCTCTTGAAAAATTCATTACGAGTAGAGAAATCCATTGTGATGGTTTTAATATTTTAACTATAGTTAAAGATATTATGTCTGTTGATGGGTGGGCATGGCCATCGTATTGGTTATCCAAGTACCCACAGTTGCAACTTATTCAAAGACCTTCTATTAGTGATAAAGCAGATGTGATTAAATGGAACCATTGGAGTGGCGACTTGGAAGGGTTCGCTGTGGGTTCTGTCTGGGATACAATTCACACTCGTGCAAACAAAGTTGATTGGTACTCTTTAGTTTAGTATGCTCAATGCATACCACGACACTCTTTTCTTGTATGGCTTCTTATGGGTGAAAAGTTGAAGACTCAAGATAAATTCAAATCATGGGAAATCCAGTAGAGTTCGGGTAGTTCAACTTGTTGCTCGCTTTGTTTGACTGAGCCGGATTCACACGAACACTTATTTTTTAAGTGCAAGTATTCAGCTCAAGTGTGGGATCAAGTAAAGAATTGAAGTCAGTTTAATGTTCCGGGCTGTTCGTGGAAGGATATTGTAGCAATTATGATCCCGGTTGCTGGTAGTAATTCAGCTAAAGTGATAGTGGCGAAGCTGCTGTTTGGTGCTTCCGTGTACTTCATTTGGCAGGAGCGAAATAGAAGATTGTTTAGTAAGATGTCAAGGACGTGTGCACAACTGTTGGAGGTTATCTTGTCTAAGGTTCGAATGAAGATCATGTCTTTGAGATGGAAAGATAAGAAGCATGTGAGGATGATGAAGTCCAACTGGAAGATCCCATTATTAACTTGGTTGCTTGGGTTGTTTTTCGGTCTTTGTTTGCTGGCTTAGATAGTTGTTGTCATTGATGGTCGTTATTTTTTTGTGGTTGTTCGACTTGAGGCATGTCTCAAGTCGGTTTCTTTGTTTGTCTTTGTAACATTCGTTTTATTAATATATTTCACCGGGTATACTCCTTTACCCAAAAAAATATTAAGATATTATATTATATGAGTAACAAAAATGCAAACAATACTAAGGCATTAAATTATATGAGTAACAAAAGTGCAAACTTGACAGGAAAGTCATATGAATAACTCTTCAGATATTACACAATGAATTGTTCCAGTTTGGTACTCAATTGATACTCATTACTCTTAAATAAATGAATGATAAGAAAAAAGGGTTGAGCTTCATATTAAAATGTATCAATCTAATTATGGCTTTTTTATGTTTTGTTAGTTATTTTGTTGGTTAAGAATGTGCAGGTGGTCAAAGTGCAATTTATGGAACTTTGGTGCTTGCATCTCAAGTATTTATAGCTTAAAGTCAGTTATTGGAACTTCAGGGTCCTGGTGGTCATTTGCTGAAAGTTGGATGTATTTAAGCTCATCTAAGGTTGCTGGTGTAGTCATTGAACATATTCATTCATCATCATTCTCTCTATTATTTCCTGATTATGAAACCCTAGATATCATTCTCTGATCTTTTATACATTCGTTTATATTGCTAATCATCTTGATTGCAATAAGCGTACTGGTTTCTGTAATAGTTGTGGTTTCAATTGTTCAAGGTGTTATAAAAGTGTTAATATATTTTTTTGTTGATTTGAGGTGTCTGAATTTGTGTTATTATTCGTTTCATACTACAATCTGTTTATGGTATCAGAGCGGCATGTTCGTTCGTGGTGATTTGTTCTTCGATTTCATCTTTTGGTATTCGAGGAAATTTGTTTAGGGTTTCATCTTTTGAGATTCATCTGATTTTGTTGAATCTGGTTATCAATTGGTTTCTGATTGTGTTCAAATACACGTGTGTTGGTTTGATATCTCCAGATATGGTGTTTGGTACTAAAACCCTAATTTCACAAATTAGGGTTAGGGTTTGGTGATCGTCTGTTTCTCTGGAGTTCATCATCTTCGTATTTTCTTGTCTATCTTTCGATGCATCATCAACCACTTGTGATTGATTGGTTACTTCTTACCCTTCTTTATCTTATTTTTGTGTTCTAACTTTCTTGTTTACCTTGAAGAAGGGACAATCATGTGTTCTTGCCTTGGTCATAATTCCCTTGAGAATTGTGATATCCTGGTTCATACACAGCTATTGTTTAGGATTTATTGTTTAACTTTTTTTTTTTTTTGTCTGCTGCTTGTTTGTGTGTTTATATAATTGTTTATCATCATGAATAAGGATGATTCTTCTGTTTCTGGTGATTTGACCATGATAAGCAAATTGGATTTTGGTGACCCTTTATATTTACATGCTAGTGATATAACTAGTACACCTTTAATAAATTTTAAACTAAAGGGAACTGAAAACTACAAATCTTGGGCATGTGCAATGGAATTAGCTTTACAAACTAAAAATAAAATGGGTTTTATAGATAAAACATTAAAGAAACCTGAATCTAATGATACATTGGCAAATCAATGGGAAATATGTAATGCAGTTGTTTTATCATGGATTTTGGGTTTTGTTTCATATAAAAATTGCTTCTGTGGTTTGGGATGAGTTAAAAGAAACTTATGATAAGGTGGATGGTTCTTTTATTTTTAATTTGTATCAGAAGATTAATTGTTTAACTCAAGGTGGTAGTTATGTGTCTGAATATTGTCATAAATTGAATTCTCTGTGGAAACAATATGATATTTTATGCAAACTGCCTAATTGTAAATGCGATGCTGAAAAATCTAGACAAGAACATAATAATCACTTAAAGCTAATGCAGTTTCTAGTGGGTCTTGATGATATATATGTTGATCTTAGAAATAATATATTATCTAGGGATCCATTACCTTCTGTTAAATCTGCTTTTTCAATTGTGTCTAGAGAAGAATCACATAGGAATGTCAATGATAAAAAACTTGTTACTGTGACTGCTGCATTTATTAGTAATAAACCAAAAAACTCTGCTGTTTAAACTGAATTGAAATGTAAAAAATGTCTTAGAACAGGTCACACTATTGATAGATGCTTTGAGATTGTAGGATATCCACCTAGGAATAATAATATGAAATGTACTAAGTGTGGATTGACTAATCATACTGTTGACAAATGTTTTGAAGTTGTTGGTTATCCTCCTAATTTTAAAAGAAGATCTTTTAATCAGCAAACTAATTCTAAATCTTACAATGTTGTTTCTGAGGGTAATGCTACAACTTCCAGTGCTTCAACCTCCAATGTGTCTATAACCAATGAGCAACTTTCAAGATTATTGTGCTTACTTGATGATAAAAAGATTGGTTCATCTACTGTATCCAATATGTCAGGTGGTTATATGAATCTAAATGTTTATTTTAATTCTAATATTTGTAAATTTTTCAAAGCAAATCAAGTGTATTCAAAAACAAATATTAATTATGGTTGGATCATAGATTCTGGAGCTAATCAACACATGACAAGTAGTGAAGAAAATCTTGAAAAAGTTGTTGATGTTAAGGATTTAAATCTAACTGTTAATCATCCTAATGGAACTAAGGCTAAAATAAGTAAAATTGGATATTTAAGATTAACAAAAGACTTTGTTTTACATGATGTGGTAATTGTTCCTGAATATTGTGTTAGCCTTCTTTCTGTGTATTATATTGCTAAAAATGATGATTTATTTGTGCGTTTTGATAAAAACAAATGTTATATTCATGACTTAAAAGCAATGAAAACTGTTGTGACTGGTAATCAGCTTGATGGCTTATATTTTTTTTCAATAATTATGCTAAAGGTAATAATTGTTTTACTAATAATAATATGACTTGTTTGTTGTCTAAAACTGTATGGCATGACAGACTTGGTCATCCTGCAGACCAAGTGTTACATGTTCTTAAAAATGATTTAAATTTGCAAGAGTTTAATAGTCATGAACCTTGTGAAATTTGTCATAAGGCTAAACAGACTAGAGAACCCTTTCCTTTAATTAAACATAAGTCTACTGATGTTGGACAATTAATTCATCTAGATGTTTGGGGTCCATATAAAGTTGTTAGCAGGGGTGGTTTTAGATATTTTCTCACTATAGTTGATGATTTTTCAAGGGCTGTTTGGATTTTTTGTTAAAAATTAAAGATGAATTTTTTGATTATGTTAAAGGATTTTGTTTGTTAATTAAAACACAGTTTAATAAACCAGTTAAGATTCTGAGAAGTGATAATGGATCAGAATTTGTTAATTCTAGAATGAATTTTTTTACTCATAAAAATTGTATTGTACATCAAACAACATGTGCTTATACACCCCAGCAAAATGGGATTGCTAAAAGGAAACATAGGCACTTGCTTAATGTTGCAAGAGCACTTATGTTTCAGGAAGGGATTCCTTTGGATTTATGGGGTGAATGTGTGCTAACTGCTACTTATTTGATTAACAGGTTACCTTCTTCCATTCTGTCAGGAAAGTGTCCCTATGAGTTGGTGTATAATAAAAAACCATGTCTTTCCCACTTGAGAATTTTTGGATGTGTAGCTTTTGCTACAATTTTAGATTCAAAAGATAATTTTGGTTCAAGGTCTGAAAAGTGTGCTTTAATAGGATATTCAAATCAAAAGAAAGGTTACAAATTGTTTAGTTTTGATAAGAAAATGTTTGTTTTTTCAAGAGATGTGAAGTTTTATGAAAATATCTTTCCTTTCAAGTCAAAAGTTCAAATTATTAATGAGTTAAATGTTCCAAGTGATTTAAATACTTTAAATTTTTTTGATAATTTCTTTAATGAAAACCGAAACTCTCAAAGTCCCAATGATGAAGGGAAAGAAGGTACTGATTGTGATGGTAGTGATGAATTAAACCTAAGTAGTCCTCAAAAGGATACTACAGTTGATTTGTCACTTGCAACACAAAATGCTGATCAGCCTATCCCTGAGGGCACTTTACAAAATCAAAATCAAAATCCAAACCCAACTCAAGAAGTTCCTGTGAGTGTAAAAAGGTCAACCAGAAAGACTAATATGCCTTCCAAATTTGGTGATTATGTGGTTAATAATAATGTTAAATATAGTCTTAATAAGTTTGTTAGTTATGCTAATCTGTCATATGAAAATAAATGTTTTACATCTTCTTTAAATAAGAGTATTGAACCTAACACATATTGGGAGGCTTGTGAAGATCCTAAATGGATTGAGGCAATGAATTCTGAAATGGAAGCATTGCATAGAAATGGTACTTGGATTGTCACTGATTTACCTCCTAACAGAGAACCTATAGGCTGTAAATGGATTTACAAGATAAAATATAAATCTAATGGAGAAATTGATAGGTATAAAGCTAGGCTTGTTGCCAAGGGATTTAGTCAAAGGGAGGGAATAGACTTTGATGAAACTTTTTCACCAGTTGTAAGAATGACAACTGTTAGATGTCTTGTTAGTTTAGCTGTTCAAAATAATTGGGAGTTATTTCAACTTGACATTAACAATGCATTTTTATATGGTGACTTAGAAGAAGATGTATATATGACCCTTCCTTTAGGCTATTATGATCAAAATAGTAATAAAGTTTGTAAGTTAGTCAAATCTCTCTATGGCTTAAAACAAGCTCCTAGAATGTGGAATAACAAGTTAACTTCTGCATTATTAGAATTTGGATTTGTTCAAAGCAAAAATGATTATTCTTTGTTTGTTAAGACTTGTGATAATGTGTTCATTGCTTTGTTAGTCTATGTTGATGACATTGTTGTTACTGGAAATGTGTTAGAAGAAGTTAACAAGGTTAAAGATTTTTTAAGTACAAAATTTCTTATAAAAGACTTGGGAAAGTTAAAATATTTTCTTGGAATTGAAGTTTTATACACCAATACTGGTTTGTGTTTGTCTCAAAGAAAGTATTTGTTAGAATTGCTTGCTGAATATGGTCTTACTGCTTGCAAGCCTGCTCTTATGCCTATAGAGGCTTATGTTGATGATTGTCATGATAGTGAACCTTTAAATAATATAACAGAATATCAAAGACTAGTTGGTAAGTTAATCTATTTAACTCTAACTAGGCCTGATATTTCATATGTTGTTCATGTTCTTAGTCAATATATGCACTCTCCTTTGGAAATCCATATGAAGATTGCTATGAGACTTCTTAGATATTTAAAGAAGTCTCCAGGTAAAGGTGTTTATTTCAATAAAAATGATAGTTTTTTCTTAGAAGCCTTTGTTGATTCTGATTGGGGCAAAAAGGTCATGCTGAGAAAATCTGTAACAGGTTTCTGTGTATTTTTTTGTGGTTGTCTTGTTTCATGGCAAAGTAAAAAGCATTGTACTATTTCAAGATCAATAGCAGAAGCTGAGTTTAGAGCTTTAGCTTCTGTGTGTTGTGAAATTGTTTGGATACAAAAAATTTTGACAGATTTGAATGTTAAAATTGATTTACCTGTTGAAATTTATGTTGATTATAATAAATCTGCTATTCAAATTGCTAATAATCCTGTGTTCCATGAGAGGACTAAACATTTTGAAATTGATTTATATTTTGTAAGAGATAAAATAATAAGTGGTTTAATTTCTCCTATTAAAATTGAAAGTAAAGATAATATTTCTGATGTGTTTACTAAAGGATTACATGGTGCTCACCATGCTTTCTTGGTTGATAAACTGAATATGATAGATTTGTTCCACAGTTAGATTGAGGGAGGGTATTAAAATGTATCAATCTAATTATGGATTTTTTATGTTTTGTTAGTTATTTTGTTGGTTAAGAATGTGCAGGTGGTCAAAGAGCAATTTCTGGAACTTTGGTGCTTGCAACTCAAGTATTTCAAGCTTAAAGTCGGTTATTGGAACTTCAGGGTCCTGGTGGTCATTTGCTGAAAGTTGGATGTATTTAAGCTCATCTAGGGTTGCTGGTGCAGTCATTGAACATATTCATTCATCATCATTCTCTCTATTATTTCCTGATTATGAAACCCTAGATATCATTCTCTAATCTTTTATACATTCGTTTATATTGCTAATCATCTTGATTGCAATAAGTGTACTGGTTTCTGTAATAGTTGTGGTTTCAATTGTTCAAGGTGTTATAAAAGTGTTAATATATTTTTGTGTTGATTTGAGGTGTCTGAATTTGTGTTATTATTTGTTTCATAATACAATCTGTTCACTTCATCGTATAAAGACACTACTTCATCGTATAAAGACACTCATAAATAGAGAATATAAAAAAAAAATGAGACATATAATTGATTCGACTTTCATACAAGCCTCATAAGTGGGAAGAAGTCTTACAACGTCATTAACCGGTTCTTTTCTTCCAAGATAACGATTTTCAGGTCAAGTCAAGTTGAAGTACAAGTTAAGGAGAAAGATAACCACATCAAAATTATTATGATCTGTGCATCAACATAAAGGGGTAATCTTGACGAAATCAAATTTAATCTCGGGTTAAATGAAAAGCAAAAAGACTACAATTTCGAGAAACACATTAGAAATAATAGTTATTCGAATCAATCAACTAAATACATAAGACAACCCTACGAAAATATATTCATAATTAAAGGTGTAGTTTAAAGGTCGTATTACTTACCGCCAAAGTACCATATCCCGAGTAGTCATAACTGCAAAGTAATAAATGCAAAATAGCATGGTAAGCCACTGACAAAAAGTCACTGCATACATATTCAAAACATATGCTATGAGCATAACCTCAATTCCAATTGCTTAATCCAAGAAAATGAAATTTTGTTACAAATGATTCATATAATTACACTTCAGGTTTTCAACACTCATTAAGGTGAAATACAGTTTGATCTTATTATTCAAATCATTTACTTTCAGCTCAAAAATCAAACCATTTTGTCACATTGAGAGCATCTATTACATTCAATGAAGTTCATCTATTATTGATGTAAATATTAGTAATTTCGTTATAGGTGAAAAGCAAATATAAATGACTCATGAAAAATGGAAAGACTTGAAAGTGCACTATTAATGAACTCATAACAGTAATATATCGCTAGAGCAGCATATTTGTCAATACCAGAGTAACATTACTAACTATATATATTATATATATATATATATATATATATATATATATATATATATATATATATATATATATATATATATATATATATATATATATATACACACACACAAAAACAAATACCAAAAGACTAAAATGAAAGCATATTAAACAAAATATTAGGTGTCAATACAATTTAAAAGCATACTGAATAAATGCATAAGAACAATGTACAGAACACCATATTAACACTTAACCAAAATAATAGACAATCCTTGAATATTACAATTGAATCTGTCGAAACAAATAGAGACTAGCACACACGATTTAATCCAATAAGGATTGCAATCTTTCACAATTACAATGATAAACACTAGGAGATAACAAGACAGATAAACAGATCAACAGAACATGATAAATAAGATGATAACGATGGTGTTTGTATGAGAGGAGCGTGAGATGAATTGTGTACGGCAACAGAACCCTAGCACCCCTTTTATACATAATGTCAGCTAATAACCTTGAGGATTCAGAAGTGCACCTTTAGCCCCTCAAACTCTAGACATCAACAATTAGCACCAAACTCTTGCTTATTCCAAAAGAGATAAAACTACAAAATAAGTAGACAAAATAAGATAAAAGAAAATAAAGATAAGATTGCAAAGTGGATATAATTTTAACACCCTCCCTCAATCTTATCTTTGTACACATTGATAACGCCCAGCTGTTCACTCAAATATTTATGTTGAGTTTTATTTAAGGCTTTTGTGAGTACTGTAGTATCTATATACTCAGTTTTGATAGTGCCTGCCATACATTTTTCTCTAATAATATGAACATCAGTTTTAAAATGTTTAGACCTTTCATGAAACATAGGATTAGCAGCCAAAAGAAGAGTAGACTTATTATCACAAAAAGCTTAACATGTAGCAGATTATTTACTTTAAGATCAGATAGCAATTTCACAACCCATAAAATTTCATAGGTTGTCAAAGCTAAGGATCTATATTCAGACTCATTTGAGGACCTTGAGACTGTGGGTTGTTTTTTACTTTTTTAGCTAACCAATGACCCTCCCAAGTAAAGACAATAACCAGAAACAGACCTTCTTGAGTCCAAACATTTTCCCCAGTCAGCATCAGAGTAAGCAATGAGATTTAACATACCAGATTGTTTTGTAATGTGAATCCCAGCACCTTGACTGCCTTTTAAATACCTTAGCACTCTAAATACAGCTTTAGCATGAGATTCAAGGGGATCATGCATGTATTGAATAAGACATTGAACAGAATAAGAGATGTCTGGTCTGGTCAGGGTCAAGTAGATTAACTTTCTAATTAACTTTTGATATTTAGAAATGTCATCAAGCCTCTTATTATTTTCAGATACATCAGATGCAAAAACAGAATTAGGTTCCAAGGGTGTAGCCATAGGCTTGCAACCTAGCATGCCAAATTCACTTAACAACTCAAGATAGTATTTTCTTTAGTTTAAACACAAGCCATCTTTGGCTTTCACCAACTCAATACCAAGAAAATAATTTAATTCCCCCAAATCTTTTATTTTAAATTTAGACTTAAGAAAAGTCTTAACCTTTTCAATCTCAGAGTTATTGTTCTCAGTAATAATAATATCATCAACATACACAAGAAAAGCTATAAAGATATCATCCTTTGAAAAAGTATAGAGGGAATAATCATTTGCACTCTGCAAAAAGCCATACTCATTCAAAAAGGAGGTCAACTTTTCATTCCATTGCCTTGGTGCTTATTTTAGACCATACAATGACTTGGTTAACTTACACACTCTATTATCAGATTTATCAAAGTAACCATCATGTAAAGTCATGTAAACATCTTCAACAAGATCACCATAGAGAAAGGCATTATTAATATCAAGTTGAAACAGAGACCGCTCATTTTTCACAGCTAAACTTAGAATACATCTAATGGTGACCATTTTAACAACAGGAGAAAATGTCTCCTCGTAGTCAATACCCTCCCTTTGGTTGTACCCATTTGCAACTAACCTGGATTTATATCTTTTTATTTCTCCATTTGATTTATATTTTATTTTATAAATCCATTTACACCCAATGGGTTTTCTTCAAGGTGGAAGATCAGAGATAACCCAAGTGTTATTTCTGTTTAATGCCTCCATCTCATCATTCATAGCATTAACCTAACATTCATGTTGAGAAGCTTCATAATAAGAGGAGGGTTCAACAGATTTATCAAGATTAGAAACAAAACTCTTAGCAACAGGTTCCAGGTTATCATAGCAGACATAATTGCTCAAGGGATACAGACACTTAAAAGAATCATAGTTATTTTGAGAATAGTTGACTTTAGTTTTAACTTCAAAGTCTTTAAGTTTAGCTGAAAAGGTTCTAGCTCTTTCTGACCTTCTTAGGGTTCCCTCATCATTGACATTGTCAGTATGTTCATTAAAATTGCCACCAGTCATGCCTTCAGGTATAGATGTTTCTTCTTGTTGTGTAGTGGTGGTATCAATACCTCTAGATGAAGACTCTTCATGGTTGTTGTGATCACTATCACTGCTTCCAAATGAGGAGTCTTCATGGCTGATGTGATCAATGTCATCTCCTGCACTTTCATGTGTTCTCTCATCATCATTGGGGCTTACAGACTTGGAGTTTTCTGAAAAATTTTCAAAAAAGTTTGAGTGATTCAAAACATTTTGACTCTCAGAGGTATTTTGACCTTTAGACTTTAGATGAAGAGGGAAAGCAGTTTCATATAATTTGACATCTCTGGAAAACAAAATACTATTTGACTCTAAGCTAAGCAGCTTGTAATCCTTTTTAAAACTTGAATAACCAATCAAAACACATTTTTCAGATCTTTTTTCAAGCTTATCACTATTATTTAAAATAGTTGCAAAACAAAGACATCCAAAAGCCTTTAAGTGAGAGAAACTTGGTTTTTTTCCATATATGATTTCAAAAGGAGATTTGCCACCTAGAACAGATGAGGGAAGCCTGTTGATTAAATAAGCACTAGTTAAAATACACTCAGTCCACAGATTAAGAGAAATGCCACTTTGAAAAAGTAAAGCCCTAGCAACATTAAGTAAATGTCTATGCTTTCTCTCAGCAATGCCATTTTGCTGAGGAGTATAAGCACAACTAGTTTGATGGACAATCTCTTTATTTTTACAGAACAAGTCAAACTTGCTATTTACAAATTCAGTCCCATTATCAAACCTTATTATCTTAACATGTTTATCAAACTGAGTTAAAAGCAAGTTAGAAAACATTTCAAACATATCAAACACATCACTTTTGGACTTAAGCAAATAAACCCACACAGCTCTAGAGAAGTTATCCACTACAGTGAGAAAATACTTATACCCATCTCTAGAAGTGATCTTATATGGCCCCCACAAATCTAAATATATTAGGTCACCTAAAGTAGTGGATTTGTGATCACTTAAGGGAAATGGCTCCCTGATTTGCTTTGACTTATGACAAGTGTCACAAATGTGATCATCAGAATCACCACTCCAATCAAGTTCAGGTTTTAATAAGTCAAGAACAGGTTTAGCAAGGTGTCCAAGCCTACAGTGCCACATATTAAAAGACACATAGCACTTAGTCACATAGTTGGAATAATCACTTTCAAACACATTAAATAGGTATAATCCATTCTTCACACTACCAGCCCCTACAATCCTCTTTTCCAATAAGTCCTGAATGTAGCATTTAAAGTCATTAAAACCAACAAATATTCTTTTATCTTTTGAAAGCTGGTGAACAGAAAGAAGATTAACACAATATCCAGGAATAACCAACACATTTGATAAGGTAATGTTTTTATTTAGAGTTAAATCACCAATCTTGGTAATTGTGACGATCGCTCCAAATCCATATGGACGAACACGTCATTCATTGATTTCATTGCGAGGTATTTGACCTCTATATGATACGTTTTGTAAACATTGCATTCTTTTGAAAAGGCACACCATAAATGAATATTTAAATCAAAGGTTTTCGACATCTGACGATTTCTACATATAGACAATCACCATAAATAATAGTTTACAACATTACTTCCGTTAACAATGCAGTCAAAATAAGATACATGGTGATGATTTGGTGAATGCAACATTTCCTTGAAAAATATGTCATGTAAGACTCCATGCACATAGCTTGTCTAACATCTAAGCAAACAGCGGAAGACTTCTAGGGAACCTGAAAATAAACATGCTAACAAGTGTCAACACAAAGGTTGGTGAGTTCATAGTTTTAATGTTTCGCATAATCTGTACATAAAAGTGGATCACAAGATTTCAGTTGTTTCATCCAGAAACGTTTATCAAAATATTCTACAAAATTGAGCACCCTGGTAACTAAACTTAACGTACATATAATTTGTACCCTTTGTATAATCATCTTAAAAATACACGCAAACCAACGTGTACGCTTCTCAAATAGCATACGTCCGTTAAAAGGCTAGTGCTCTAGCTCGGACGGGGATATCAAGCCCTATGGATCCATATATAACTACTCGCGCCCACCAGTTCTTATAACCTGCAGTTACTAGTTACCAAAGCTAAGGGATTTTCGGTTCAAACTCGGTGTAGAATTTAGTATGTACTTGTATCCATTGCGTTTAAAATAAAGTGCATGTATTCTCAGCCCAAAAATATAGATTGCAAAAGCAATTAAAAAGGGAGCAAATGAAACTCACACATATAAATATTGTAAATCAGTTAATAAAGCATTTGCATGTATTCTCAGCCCAAAAATATAGAGAGTAAAAGGGATCATATGAAACTCACCTTAGCAGCATATAAAGTCGTTCACCAAAATGTGACCGAAACTCGGATTACCAAATAACCGTAGATCTCAACGTATCAATATTGTGATTTAATATTTTAGAAAAGTACGTAGACGCAACAGAGATGATAAACACTAGGTTTGACTTGAGAATAATACCCTTGAACATTACCCATAACCTCCTTGGCAATAACCCATAGTTTCCTTAGCTCTATCCCGCTCGAAAACCATTTTGAAAGTGACACGCTCATAACCTCGTCGTAATATTTTATGTATAATAGTACTAAAAATATTAAGATTAATAATAATAATAATAATCTTAATAATATAATAATAATAATAATAATAATAATAATAATAATAATAATAATAATAATAATAACAATAATAATAATAATAATAATACAGAGATAAATATAAAAGAAAATGAAGAACTGAAACAAAATCGGGCGAATTTATAGATTTGAGCCACCATCACCCACCATGCGATCGCATGGTTTCATGGGCATACGGCCATGCGATCGCATGGCCAACTGTCACCAGCCTGGTTCGTTTGTTTTTATCTTTGTCGACATAATATTATATTTATATATAATATATATAATTTATATAATTAATTATATATTATATTAAATTCACGTGCATAGTTGACTTGTAATTTTCATTCCAATAAGTCGTACGTCGTCACTCGACTTATGTCCCGGTTCCGGTTTTTCGAACGTCCTTTCGTATACTGAGAAAACTTGTACTTTACGTTTCGTGAATCGTACCTTTGTCAAAATATAGTCTTAAATCATCCATAAACTATACCACTCGAGGTATAACTTATACATTTGAGTGTTTTGGTCATTTACTTTTATAAATCATCGTCTCGCTATTTGTTAATATATATATAATATATACATCTACATTTTGAAATAGTGTTTTAATGTAGCAAAGTTACTGTAGCAAAGTCAATTTTTACTCTAGCAATTCACTGTAGTAAATAGTGATTTTCGAAAACACTATAGTATTTTGGGTACTATAGAAATTTGAAAATACTGTAGCAAATTAGTGTTTTACTGGTTCATCTTAAATGCTTTAGTTAACTTATCTAAATATCAATCGAATCAATAAACAAACGTTACTATCGTTTACTAAATAACTTGAAATTATATATATGTATATATCTTTTTAATATACATAAATCAGTTTTTAAATACACATTGGAAGTTATTTATAAATAAATTTTAATAATAAATATTTCAACTTATCATATATATTCAAATAGATATTTAAACCAATAAGTTTAATGTACGGTATCAAAAAATTAATACATTGTTACCTTTTCAAGTTATAGTATATATGTATCTATTTACATATAATTGTTCGCGAATCGTCGAAAACAACCGAAAGGTATTTCAATATATGAAAGTAGTTCAAAAATTTTTAGATTCAGTTTTACAGACTTTGCTTATCGCGTCAGAAATGTTAATCATACAAAGATTAAGTTTAAATTTGATCAGAAATTTTCGGGTCATCACAGTACCTACCCGTTAAAGAAATTTCGTCCCGAAATTTGAGTGAGGTCGTCATGGCTAACAATAAAAATGTTTTCATGATGTATATGAGTCGATAAATAGAGTTTTATCACCGTTGAATAATATGGATAAAGCAATCCAATTACTCGAAGCGTATGAGAGAAGTTATCGTAATTGAGTGAAATGGAGAATAGAGATGCGTCTTATCTCTTGACATAATAACGATTGATTTTCGGAATGTAAGGAATAGAAAATCTTCATAATCTAAATAATATTTGATTCTTCGGATTTTAAGGAAATTAAGATTTCCTTTGATTAAATGCGTAATCTGCCTCAATTGCTATGTCTGATATTTTACTATAAATTGACCTCTTCCGTTTCATTTATTTTCACCACTCCTATAATCTTCTTTCTTATTTCATACTTACAAAAGATTTGTGAAAATGCTTCATCCAGTTCTGATTCTTGATATTTTCTTGGCTATCATATCATTCATTCTTCTTTTTCATCTGCCACCAGAGGAGGTTATTTTCTTCTACTATTACCTTGGGGTTATAGTGTTTTTCATTCTCCCGTGTCTTTATATTGCTATACGCATTGATATACACGGTTTGTAATTTCGGGGTTGTTATCGGGCTTTATGTTCTCCATTATATTTCGGAGCTTCATGCTTTCGTTCTCTCTTCCCGACCTTAAGTCAAGCGAATAATGGTCCAGAATTCGTAGGTATGAATTTCAGAATAAACATAATTAATGTTCTAAGAAAGAAACGGTAATGGCACAATCTGACTTGTCAAATTACCAGAATATCCGGAAAAGACCGAATCATCAAGAAATATATTTTCTTGATATATTTAGTGATTATATAGAATGAAAGAGTTATGTAAGATGGTTTATGATGAGGGTGTGATCTGTGAATCTTTGTCACGTTCCATTAGAAACTCAACATGACTTACTGTAATATAATCACGTTAAGTGTCATTATATTATACTTACTCATGCTTCAGTTCCCAACATTACTTCAAAACATCCATTTTTTTTTGAATTTTTCAGATTTTAGAAACTAAAATAGTTTTTTTTATGATGTAACACAGATAGAGCGAAGAGGTAATGATTTCAGATAAGAATGGTTTCGAAAAATATCTTCAGAAATATGGAAGATATTTATAATGGGAGATACTATGATATCTTAGAATATTTAAGATAAGATGATGATGAAGAATATTGTCCGTAAAGGTTTTAGAGTAAGGAGCAAGGTATTCGCTAATGATTTCAGCAGACTCTGAATCATTTGGATTCTTTGAAGGTAGATTTTCTGAATCATTTGGATTCTTTGAAGGTAGATTTAGTCTTTGTGATTTGTCCACAGCCTCCTTCATGGTCTGCTCAATCCGTTTCTCAATTCCAAACCTTCTCTTTTTCTCTGCTTTACCACCATACTATTCTTTATCATCAAACTTTTGACTGTTAAGGTCATTTACAGTTTTTGCTGCTTCATCAACATTTTTCCAAAATTCAGAGAACTAGTTTCGTAGTTTGGGGTGTTTTTTTTTTTTGGAAACTTCACATTCGAAGTACGTAAGTCCAGGAGGTAGACGTTATATGTACACATATAACTGTTGGCGTAGACGTGCTACAAGATTTCAAGATACTGATTGCTAATTCCCGATAGTTGGTATGGCAATTGCCGTTACAAGATGTGGATGAGTACATGATACAGTTTCAATGAGTATAAGGATTTTTCGAAAGGTCAAGGATTAATAAAGTTGTTTGGTAAATTTACTGCTAATGTGGCGGAACATGAAAGGTTCCCCAGTAACAAAACGTATAGATCAAGGTTACAATAAGGCTTAATCTGAAAAGTCGAAGTTGACTGGTTGGAAGTGTGGTAAAACTGGATACTTTGAAAAGAAATTGCAAGATTATTTTCGGTAATAACAATGCTAAAGGATCTTTCACCGTTTTGAAGTCAAAGTATAGCTTTGAAAGATGTAGAGATCTAAGAATGATGTCACCGGTTCAGAGTTATGGCTTGGATTCTGATATGTCAATATCAGAATATGTAATTGAATTTGTATGAAAACGATTGTATATCGCTGTGAGCATAGTTAATAATTTTTGAATCAAAGTTGAAGAATGTACAATATAACATATTAATTGTGAACTTATATATTTCCCGAGTATTACCTACCCGTTAAAGATTTCACAATTAATACTTTGTACAAAAGAATTTTTATTACCGTTTTTATGAAAATATATGTATGTATATTTTCTTCAGATGTAATACAGATTTAATGAGTTAATATCATATTAAGCTCATTTGATTTTCGGCTTGAATTAGAAATGAATAATCTCTAAAATATTAAAGATTACATAATCTTTGCAGAGTATTTCGCTAATGAAATCAATACTTCATTATTTATTCTTATTGATATTCGTCAGTGAAGGATGTTGGTGCTCGTAGAATTTTTTTGTGAACCTTACAAGGCACAGATGATGTTTTCTGGAAAGTTTCGAGTATATCGAAATTGAAAATGTAAAATCAATTATGTAATTGATTAATACACTTGGTTTATTATGAAATGGAATTCATTAAGTTGAAACAGAGATTGTAGTTAACAATGGTTAAGTTATTAAGGAAGGATGTACATCATTGCATATTAGTAATATGAACTAACCGAGTAGTACCTACCAGTTAAGATTCACACGTAATAGCTTAGTACGAAAAGATTTATTTTGATTTCAAAATACATATATATTAAATATACATAAAATTTCTTCAGGGGAAATGAGTTAATACTTCATCGGTTATTGTTGCTGGTATTTCTTGGTAACTACGGTGCGTATGACGTTGATGCTCGTGGGACAGATTGTGAAGTTGAGGTTTGCGATGCGGATGTTGTTGGTGGTGGTAATGGTACAGTTGGTGTTGTTGTCGGTGGTACTGTTGATGCCGGTGATGCTGGTGGTGCTTGTAACCTTTGCACCATATTCTCCAAAACCACTACCCGAGCGCGAAGCTCGTTGACTTCTTCTACTACACCGGGATGATTGGCGGTTCGGACGAGCGGACGAATAAGATTTAGAATGTGAGATAGTATATAATCATGACTAGATACTCTGGAAATGAGAGAGAAAATGGTATTACGAACAGGTTCGCCGGTAAGTGCTTCAGGTTCTTCGCCAAGAGGGCAATGTGGTGGATGGAAGGGATCGCCTTCTTCTTGTCTCCAATGACTAAGTAAGCTACGAACCCATCTCAAATTCATCCAGAATAGATGATGGCTAATTGGTTGATCCATTCCGGTTACACTGTCTTCGGAGTTCAGGTGAATATCCATATCGGAATAGCTGTCGGAATTTAAGGAATTTGAACTAGATACGTGATCCATCTTGTATAATCAGGGAATTGATTTTTGATATAAGATAGATTATAGAATTTAGATTGGTACTCCTCAATACATAATTTACATATGTATATATAATACCAAAATCCCGTAAATTACGGAGAAATTTTCGGAAGATGTCAGGAAAAGTTTACAGTAACAGATACGCTAAGATATGAATTTTTGTCTATACACTATTTATGCAATAAATGCAAGAAAACGTGTCTAGACTTAAGAATGATAAGCATGTAATTTCCGACAAGAAATGATAAGCAAAACTTTTAACATGCAGACACGGTCGAAGTCCAGACTAACTAATGTATCCTAAAAACTATCAGTTAGACACACTCATGCAAGACCTGGTTCGCTAGGACCAACGCTCTGATACCAACTGTGACGATCACTCCAAATCCATATGGACGAACACGTCATTCATTGATTTCATTGCGAGGTATTTGACCTCTATATGATACGTTTTGTAAACATTGCATTCTTTTGAAAAGGCACACCATAAATGAATATTTAAATCAAAGGTTTTCGACATCTGAAGATTTCTACATATAGACAATCACCATAAATAATAGTTTACAACATTACTTCCGTTGACAATGCAGTCAAAATAAGATACATGGTGATGATTTGGTGAATGCAACGTTTCCTTGAAAAATATGTCATGTAAGACTCCATGCACATAGCTTGTCTAACATCTAAGCAAACAGCGGAAGACTTCTAGGGAACCTGAGAATAAACATGCTAACAAGTGTCAACACAAAGGTTGGTGAGTTCATAGTTTTAATGTTTCGTGTGATTTGTACATAAAAGTGGATCACAAGATTTCAGTTGTTCCATCCAGAAACGTTTATCAAAATATTCTACGAAATTGAGCACCCTGGTAACTAAACTTAACGTATATATAATTTGTACCCTTTGTATAATCATCTTAAAAATACACGCAAACCAACGTGTACGCTTCTCAAATAGCATACGTCCGTTAAAAGGCTAGTGCTCTAGCTCGGACGGGGATATCAAGCCCTATGGATCCATATATAACTACTCGCGCCCACCAGTTCTTATAACCGGCAGTTACTAGTTACCAAAGCTAAGGGATTTTCGGTTCAAACTCGGTGTAGAATTTAGTATGTAGTTGTATCCATTGCGTTTAAAATAAAGTGCATGTATTCTCAGCCCAAAAATATAGATTGCAAAAGCAATTAAAAAGGGAGCAAATGAAACTCACACATATAAATATTGTAAATCAGTTAATAAAGCATTTGCATGCATTCTCAGCCCAAAAATATAGAGAGTAAAAGGGATCATATGAAACTCACCTTAGCAGCATATAAAGTCATTCACCAAAATGTGACCGAAACTCAGATTACCAAATAACCGTAGATCTCAACGTATCAATATTGTGATTTAATATTTTAAAAAAGTACGTAGACGCAACAGAGATGATAAACACTAGGTTTGACTTGAGAATAATACCCTTGAACATTACCCATAACCTCCTTGGCAATAACCCATAGTTTTCTTAGCTCTATCCCGCTCGAAAACCATTTTGAAAGTGACACGCTCATAACCTCGTCGTAATCTTTTATGTATAATATTACTAAAAATATTAAGATTAATAATAATAATAATAATCTTAATAATCTAATAATAATAATAATAATAATAATAATAATAATAATAATAATAATAATAATAATAATAATAATAATAATAATAATAATAATAATAATAATAATAATAATAATAGTAATACAGAGATAAATATAAAAGAAAATGAAGAACTGAAACAAAATCGGGCGAATTTATAGATTTGAGCCACCATCACCCACCATGCGATCGCATGGTTTCATGGGCATACGGCCATGCGATCGCATGGTCAACTGTCACCAGCCTGGTTCGTTTGTTTTTATCTTTGTCGACATAATATTATATTTATATATAATATATATAATTTATATAATTAATTATATATTATATTAAATTCACGTGCATAGTTGACTTGTAATTTTCGTTCCAATAAGTCGTACGTCGTCACTCGACTTATGTCCCGGTTCCGGTTTTTCGAACGTCCTTTCGTATACTGAGAAAACTTGTACTTTACGTTTTGTGAATCGTACATTTGTCAAAATATAGTCTTAAATCATCCATAAACTATACCACTCGAGGTATAACTTATACATTTGAGTGTTTTGGTCATTTACTTTTATAAATCATCGTCTCGCTATTTGTTAATATATATATAATATATACATTTACATTTTGAAATAGTGTTTTACTGTAGCAAAGTTACTGTAGCAAAGTCAATTTTTACTCTAGCAATTCACTGTAGTAAATAGTGATTTTCGAAAACACTGTAGCATTTAGGGTACAGTAGAAATTTGAAAATACTGTAGCAAATTAGTGTTTTACTGGTTCATCTTAAATGCTTTAGTTAACTTATCTAAATATCAATCGAATCAATAAACGAATGTTACTATCGTTTACTAAATAACTTGAAATTATATATATGTATATATCTTTTTAATATACATAAATCAGTTTTTAAATACACATTGGAAGTTATTTATAAATAAATTTTAATAATAAATATTTCAACTTATCATATATATTCAAATAGATATTTAAACCAATAAGTTTAATGTACGGTATCAAACAATTAATACATTGTTACCTTTTCAAGTTATAGTATATATGTATCTATTTACATATAATTGTTCGCGAATCATCGAAAACAACCGAAAGGTATTTGAATATATGAAAGTAGTTCAAAAATTTTTAGATTCAGTTTTACAGACTTTGCTTATCGCGTCAGAAATGCTAATCATACAAAGATTAAGTTTAAATTTGATCAAAAATTTCCGGGTCATCACAGTAATCAAGGCTTGAGTACCATTAGGATGACCAACAGTCATTCCTAAGGTTGAAACATCAAAAACATTTTTCATGTTAGACACACTACCAGTCATATGTTGAGTTGCCCCAGAATCAATGATCCAACCAACACACTCATTAAGATTGTTACTAGAACTGTTGGATTTAAAAAAAACTTTCAAAGTTGTTATTGAAAATAACATTCATATTTTTAAAAGTACCTGCAACATTAGCTTGAGCACTTCCATTGACAGATGTATCATTGATTAAACTCATAAGCTTGTTGATTTGATCAGAGGTAAAGGGTGTTCCCTGGTTATTAGTAGTAGACACAACATTGTTACTAGTAACATTCCTATTTGTGTTATTATTTCTTTTAACCCAACCAGGAGGATAACCCACTATTTCATAACACCTGTGACTAGTATGTCCTGTCATATTACACTTAGTGCACTTTAGATTGGTGTTAGGACCTCTACCAAATTTCTTTTTGTTGTCAAAAGTTTTTGACACAAGAAAAGCAGGCTGTTGTGGCTTTAAGGCACTACCAGAAGAAGAATTTATGTGAGATTCTTCTCTGAACACAATAGAAAAAGCAGTTTGAACAGAAGGAAGAGTCTCTCTGGTCAAAATATTACTCCTAACAGCTTGATAATAGTCATCCAGACCTATTAAAAATTGCATAAGTTTAATTAGATCATTATGACTTTTAAACTCAGTATAAGCACAACTACAAGAAGGAAATTTAACAATAGCATCAAACTGTTTCCACAAAGCATTTAACTTATGATAGTAGTCAGATACAGTATCTCCATTTTGAGAAATAGTATTAATCTTTTTATGCAGATTAAAAGTGATTGACCCATCTATCTTGTCATAAGTTTCTTTTAACTCATCCCATACAGTTTTAGCAAATTTAGAGAAAACTTGACCAGAGAACAATTCTTCACTTATTGAGCTTAGAATCCAAGAAAGTACCACAGAATTGCATCTATCCCATTGTAAAGCAAGAACTTCATCAGTAGTACTTTTAATTTCAGACCCATCAATAAAACCAGTTTTATTTTTAGTTTGTAGAGCTAATAGCATAGCTCTACTCCAGATATTATAGTTTTCAGTTCCCTTTAATTTCAAAGAAATAAGGGCGGTAATACTAGTATCACTATTATGCAAGTAAAGTGGATTACCAAAGTCAAGGTCACTCACTTGAGTGACCTTGGTTTCACTAAAATCATCACCAGCCATAGAGAATAACCACAACAGCAGGCAACAAGAATAACAACCAGAAAGCAGATATAAAAAACATCTTCAAGTAATGAACAAGAAGAGAAACAAAGCAAGACAAATAGCACAGAAAACATATACCACAGAACAGACACCTGTAAGGCAGAAACCAACTTACAGAACTCTAAAAGCAACAAGTTTATAAACTATGTGAGCCCTGCACGTTAGTGTAAAAACAAGACACAAAATAGGGCAGAATCAAACTATGTGCTTGATCAGGTATTCATGGATCTCATGGATCCAGATCAAGAGTTGGGCATAGAGGATTCAGTCAAGGGTAAAAAAACAAAAAAAAACAAAAAAAAAGGAAAACACGAATAAATACGAGACTCCCCTTTGTAGATGGGAGAGGCAATGAAAAGAAAGCAGCGGAAGACAATGATCAGAACAGCTCCAACCAATAAGAACCCTAACCCTAATTTTGAAAAATTAGGATTTCTTTAATACACCTTCAGAAAAGGAAATCAGAAGCCACAGGTCCACAACGAACCCAATAAACAAAAGCAAGAATCGTGAGAAGCGAATCAGCCATAAAAAGGTCCTAAAAAATTAGGGTTCAAATTCTTCAACCGAAATCATGAATCGTTACCAATCCGCTCTGATACCATGAAGAAATGCATAAGAACAATGCACAGAACACCAGATTAACACTTAACCAAAATAATAGAAAATCCTTGAATATTACAATTGAATCTGTCGAAACAAATAGAGACTAGCATACACGATTGAATCTAATAAGGATTGCAATCTTTCACAATTACAATGATAAACACTAGGAGATAACAAGACAGATCAACAGATCAACAGAACATAATAAATAAGATGATAACAATGGTGTTTATATGAGAGGAGCGTGTGATGAATTGTGTACAGCAACAGAACCCTAGCACCCCTTTTATACATAATGCTAGCTAATAACCTTGAGGATCCAGAAGTGCACCTTTAGCCCCTCAAACTCTAGACATCAACAATTAGCACCAAACTCTTGCTTATTCCAAAAGAGATAAAACTACAAAATAAATAGACAAAATAAGAGAAAAGAAAATAAAGATAAGATTGCAAAGTGGATATAAGCTGTAACGACCCGACCAAAACCGTTATTGACGGCGCCGTTAACTTAGGTCCCGTTGCGTGGTCGTAGTCCCTATATGAGACTCGTTTGACCAAAATTATGTCGCATTCATTTGAAAGGTACAAGACTTGCAAGTTTAGTTTACAAAACCGTTCGACAACAAGTCTAAGTTTACAAAAGTCATAAAGTATAAATGAAATAACTTGCGACATAATTAGTTTAAAAACACAGTTGCTATAAATAGCGTAAGTATGTAAACAAAAGTTTGAATCCAAAAGTGCTATCCCTAGCGTATGCATGCATGGTTGACTCCAATCAAGTAATCAAAGAGTGCGGAAGCATATATCAAGTAGCCGAGTATGAACCTGAGAAACATATAGAAAACTGTCAACGAAAAACGTTGGTGAAATCATAGGTGTATTTGTAAACGTTGTTTTTGAACCACAAGATTTAGTATTCCCATAGTTGATTATCAAAATCGTTTGCATTCCAAAAGTATTGTTCGCGAGCACCCAATTATCAAGACTTAACGTTTCCTTCCATAGAACCCCATCACAATAGTGTTAGAACATACACTGTTTCTCGAAAATATATTTCATCCGTAGACGGTAGCGAACCGTCCGAAATGAGGGTTTGTCAAACCCGTATGGCCACACAATATAAGTTCTCGCTTACACCCTGCAAGTGTAACTAATGATAATCGAATTGAGGATTTTTGTTCTAACTCGCTGTGGAATGTTTGTTTTCCTTGTACTTGTGTTCAAAGTATAAAAGTAAGTAGCACAAAATGTAACAAAGTATATGTTTCTCAGCCCACAATTTAAAAGTATAAAAAGTTGTTGAAAAGGTGGGACTATGATCTCACCTCGAGTGCACGAGTATAAATGTACTTCACAAAGTAAACGTGTGCATGAAAGTTGCTTAGCCTTGACCTAAACAAGTAAGTTATATCAATTAACCGGTTACGACACAAGGTCGGGTGAAATGTGTTCAATTAGTCCTATGGCTCGTTACGACTCGATTAAGTATAGCATGTGAATCACGTTGTCAAGTTTCATACAAGAAACAAGTATAAAAGCATGTTAGAATGATTGTATAAAAGTTTGGTTAAGTTTGACTAAAAGTCAAACTTGGTCAAAGTCAACGAAAAAGTCAACATGTTCGGGTCGGGCCCCGGACTATTTTTCTATGCTAGTTATTCATATACAAGTATATTAAAACAAGTTTCATGTGAATCGGAGGTCGATAGCTAGTCAAACATTTCGCGTGAAATGTGACAAAGTGAGCAGAATCTGGCCAGGCCAATCCGCGCGCCGCGCGGGGATGGGGCACGCCGCGCCACCATCTGGGCAGACACCTTTCTGTTTTTCAAAGTATGCACGAACCAAAACATTTTCCAACCCAACTCTTGACCCGCAAACACTTATAATGCCTATCATATATCGTCGAAAAGGTATTTTGACGAGGAATACAACTAACCACATATCATCAATCAAAAACATCATTTACAATAACCGAAAACTCGTCAATTGATCAAGAAAGGTTTATTTTCAAAGTTTCAAGTTCGTAAAACGTATTTTATGATTCGGGAATCCAATTTACACATACGATATGCCGTTTCGAAGGTAATTAAGCATACATTGCATCTAAACACTTACTAACAACATTAACAAGCATTCAACGCATCAAAAGTTCATTTCAAAGTCTATCAAACCCTAGTCAACATCACAAAATCCTTAATCGGGTTTTTAAAGTTTTCTTAATCAACCTACACATCAAAATGTAGCTAATGATACTAGTAACACAATTAAAACATGAACTTTAACAATTAAACAACTTTTAATCATCCAAAATCAAAGATTAAGCTAGCCCACTTCAAAAGTTCAAACTAGTTACTCAAATCAACAATCGAGCAAACAAAACATATATTCATGCTAGACACGAGCCATAGACACTAACTAACACAATTTCAAGTCAAAAACACGAATTTATAGAAATTTAGAGTTTTTAGAAAGTTACCCAAACTCGGTGTAGTTAGTATCAAATCGTAGAAAATGATGAGAGGATCAAGAATATGTAGTCGGATTTGTTGTGAGCTTCCAAGATTGAATTTAGATGATGAATGAATGGAATGGGTTTATGTGTGTGTTCTTGAGATGGAGAGAAAAGAGATGAGGGAGATGATGGAATGAATGAATGGTGGAAAAATGGGTTGACTAGTTGACCTAGTCAACTAGTTTTCCCATTTGGCAACTCCGGTCCCTCGAGTTTCAAAGCGGGTGCGGGAATTAACCAAACGAATATTTTTAAAACGCTCGAGTAAACGGGTGATGTCAAAATTAAATAGCGGGAATATAATGAACGTTACTCACGGAAACTATTAATTTAAATACGAAAGATTATGTTTAAAAAAAAAAGACGGTGTTAAAATTAAATTTAACGGAAAAACGCGGGATGTTACATTATCCACGCCTCAAAAGAAATTTCGTCCCGAAATTTAGTTGGAAGTAGTAGTTGTTGAATCTTCCTCGAGATCTTGTGTTGCCAATTCTACGAATGAGGGAGAAGTACGTTCTAGGGTATTTCAACGAACTTTGACGGTCGGGGTTTCACGTCGTCTTAGAGTTTGGGTTCACGATTCATGGTTTCAACCGGTCCTCCTAGGAATGAAGTTTATTGTCGATAGTAAGCTCATCGAAAAGAAATGACAAGTTCTTGTTTCGCAATACACGTCCTTAAGTTGACACATCGAATGTAGGATAAACGGAGACTCAGAATGAGCCGGAAAATCCAAACGGCTAGCAACGGGTCCCAAACGCCCCAAGATTTCAAAAGGGTTAAAATATCACGGATTTAGCTTTCTATGTTTCCCGAAACGGATTACACCTCCTCAAAGTGCGACTTTTAACGTGACGCGGTTTCCCATAGAATTCGAAAGGTTTACGTGTAACATCGGCATAGCTCCTGGTGATTACGAGTCGCGTTGGGTCTTGCTTGAATATGAATAAATCCTCTCGATTGCTCATGAATAAGCTCGGCCCCGGTGAATTGATCATCGTTTACTTGGTTTCGACAAAAAGGAGGATGACGTTTCCGGTCACATGTGGTTTCAAAAGGTGTGACGTTAAAACTCGAATGAAGATCATTGTAGTACGAGGATTAAGCTAAAGGAAAATACTTTTCTCAAGTAAATTTGAAGTTAGTAATACAAATTCATATTACGGTTTCCAAGGTTTGAATCATATGTTTGCTTGGTCCGTCGGTTTGTGGATGATACGCGGTACCCATGTTTAAACGTGGTCCCGAGGCTTTTTTTTTTTTTGTAAGGTACTCCAAAATCTAGAAGTGAAACGAGGATCTCGATCCGAAACGGGGTACATTTCCCTAAGGCATATTGAACAAGTTTGCTAGGAATTGAAAACGTTAGCTAGGACAAGTTTCTCAAGAAAATTCGCGTCGCGGAAGATTTATCGGTTTCCAAGAACGTTCGTCGGGGCAAGTTCTTATCGGGTTTTGAAAACGATTGTTAGGACTATCCACCCTCGCGGCGAATACTTGTATGACGTGAAGAGTCGCTCTCCCTTGAGAATTTAAAATAAGGACCTCCTGAACCGGAAGTACGAGGGTGATGCAAGAGAAGTTTCCGCCCCGATGTGAGCATAACGAGTAAATTGTAGTTAGTCAATAAGACTGCGCGAGGACGAGCTAGTATACCCGTGTGACATACGGTTGAAGTCGAATGGAATCGGTAATTCATTCGGAAGCATAAATATAATTTGACAATAATTGAAGGTGTGTCCCCGGTATGGTTGTTATAAATATTCTCGGAGTTTTCGGATGTCCAAACCTGAAAAGATGAAGTCATGTACATGGCACATGGTGGTGTTTAGGTTGATCGAGTCTAACCACCATCACGCGTCACTAGAACTTTGGTATGTCTTACCGTAATATAACCACGTTGATCGAGTGTCGTTATATTACGCTAACTCATACCTCCATTCCCACATCACTCTATAGATTCAAGTTCGTGTAATCGTGAAGTTTAAAATAAACAAAGTGTAACGACGTCTCAAACGTGACTCATATTAAATCGAAAGAATTTCTGCAAATCTAAGGAAGCGTTCCCCGAGGGAAGTGTATAAATGATTGTTCACGTCAATGCGGTTCGAGTCAGACAAAAATGTATTCAGGTATGAAAAGAGTAACGAGTCATGATAACGAGTAGCACGCAACCGTAGTGATAAATGTTGATGACGATACTCACCTAGAGTAGTGATGGTAGTAACACCAAAAAGTAGATAGTAAGAAACACCAGTGGGAAACCGATAGTAAGTTGAAACGGTGGCAAATAACAATCCGGGAGACAGAGTTCCCGAACAAGTGTGACTAATGAAGTCGTCGTCATCCATACGTGTACGAATCATGAATTTACGTGTGTTACCAAAAAGTGGCGGAATACGAGTTCGTATGATGAAGGTTGGGTACCATTAAAAAGTTTGCCTAAGAATGATTCAAGTATAATGCACAAGTAGTCAAGTAAGTGCTATCTATAGCAAATGTATGTCAGAATGCAAATGCTATCTATCCGGTTGTAGTCTAGACTCACTAATGCGTCCTAACGACTCTGTTAGACACACTAATGCACGTCCTAGTTCCCTACAACCAACGCTCTGATACCACTTGTAACGACCCGACCAAAACCGTTATTGACGGCGCCGTTAACTTAGGTCCCGTTGCGTGGTCATAGTCCCTATATGAGACTCGTTTGACCAAAATTATGTCGCATTCATTTGAAAGGTACAAGACTTGCAAGTTTAGTTTACAAAACCGTTCGACAACAAGTCTAAGTTTACAAAAGTCATAAAGTATAAATGAAATAACTTGCGACATAATTAGTTTAAAAACACAGTTGCTATAAATAGCGTAAGTATGTAAACAAAAGTTTGAATCCAAAAGTGCTATCCCTAGCGTATGCATGCATGGTTGACTCCAATCAAGTAATCAAAGAGTGCGGAAGCATATATCAAGTAGCCGAGTATGAACCTGAGAAACATATAGAAAACTGTCAACGAAAAACGTTGGTGAAATCATAGGTGTATTTGTAAACGTTGTTTTTGAACCACAAGATTTAGTATTCCCATAGTTGATTATCAAAATCGTTTGCATTCCAAAAGTATTGTTCGCGAGCACCCAATTATCAAGACTTAACGTTTCCTTCCATAGAACCCCATCACAATAGTGTTAGAACATACACTGTTTCTCGAAAATATATTTCATCCGTAGACGGTAGCGAACCGTCCGAAATGAGGGTTTGTCAAACCCGTATGGCCACACAATATAAGTTCTCGCTTACACCCTGCAAGTGTAACTAATGATAATCGAATTGAGGATTTTTGTTCTAACTCGCTGTGGAATGTTTGTTTTCCTTGTACTTGTGTTCAAAGTATAAAAGTAAGTAGCACAAAATGTAACAAAGTATATGTTTCTCAGCCCACAATTTAAAAGTATAAAAAGTTGTTGAAAAGGTGGGACTATGATCTCACCTCGAGTGCACGAGTATAAATGTACTTCACAAAGTAAACGTGTGCATGAAAGTTGCTTAGCCTTGACCTAAACAAGTAAGTTATATCAATTAACCGGTTACGACACAAGGTCGGGTGAAATGTGTTCAATTAGTCCTATGGCTCGTTACGACTCGATTAAGTATAGCATGTGAATCACGTTGTCAAGTTTCATACAAGAAACAAGTATAAAAGCATGTTAGAATGATTGTATAAAAGTTTGGTTAAGTTTGACTAAAAGTCAAACTTGGTCAAAGTCAACGAAAAAGTCAACATGTTCGGGTCGGGCCCCGGACTATTTTTCTATGCTAGTTATTCATATACAAGTATATTAAAACAAGTTTCATGTGAATCGGAGGTCGATAGCTAGTCAAACATTTCGCGTGAAATGTGACAAAGTGAGCAGAATCTGGCCAGGCCAATCCGCGCGCCGCGCGGGGATGGGGCGCGCCGCGCCACCATCTGGGCAGACACCTTTCTGTTTTTCAAAGTATGCACGAACCAAAACATTTTCCAACCCAACTCTTGACCCGCAAACACTTATAATGCCTATCATATATCGTCGAAAAGGTATTTTGACGAGGAATACAACTAACCACATATCATCAATCAAAAACATCATTTACAATAACCGAAAACTCGTCAATTGATCAAGAAAGGTTTATTTTCAAAGTTTCAAGTTCGTAAAACGTATTTTATGATTCGGGAATCCAATTTACACATACGATATGCCGTTTCGAAGGTAATTAAGCATACATTGCATCTAAACACTTACTAACAACATTAACAAGCATTCAACGCATCAAAAGTTCATTTCAAAGTCTATCAAACCCTAGTCAACATCACAAAATCCTTAATCGGGTTTTTGAAGTTTTCTTAATCAACCTACACATCAAAATGTAGCTAATGATACTAGTAACACAATTAAAACATGAACTTTAACAATTAAACAACTTTTAATCATCCAAAATCAAAGATTAAGCTAGCCCACTTCAAAAGTTCAAACTAGTTACTCAAATCAACAATCGAGCAAACAAAACATATATTCATGCTAGACACGAGCCATAGACACTAACTAACACAATTTCAAGTCAAAAACACGAATTTATAGAAATTTAGAGTTTTTAGAAAGTTACCCAAACTCGGTGTAGTTAGTATCAAATCGTAGAAAATGATGAGAGGATCAAGAATATGTAGTCGGATTTGTTGTGAGCTTCCAAGATTGAATTTAGATGATGAATGAATGGAATGGGTTTATGTGTGTGTTCTTGAGATGGAGAGAAAAGAGATGAGGGAGATGATGGAATGAATGAATGGTGGAAAAATGGGTTGACTAGTTGACCTAGTCAACTAGTTTGCCCATTTGGCAACTCCGGTCCCTCGAGTTTCAAAGCGGGTGCGGGAATTAACCAAACGAATATTTTTAAAACGCTCGAGTAAACGGGTGATGTCAAAATTAAATAGCGGGAATATAATGAACGTTACTCACGGAAACTATTAATTTAAATACGAAAGATTATGTTTAAAAAAAAAAAAACGGTGTTAAAATTAAATTTAACGGAAAAACGCGGGATGTTACATAAGCAGTGTTGTAAAATTCGGCCGACTTGACCGACGCGTCGGCCGATGCGTCGTTTTTTTGGGTTCTCCGTCCCGTTTTTTCTGAAAACGACTCAAAAGACGGTCAAAGCTAAAAGTTCGGTCAAAGACGGTCAAAGTTGGTCAAAAACGGTCAAAATCATTCAAATTTTCGTCAAGATGTG
This sequence comes from Rutidosis leptorrhynchoides, assembly GCF_046630445.1. Lineage (NCBI taxonomy): Eukaryota > Viridiplantae > Streptophyta > Magnoliopsida > Asterales > Asteraceae > Rutidosis > Rutidosis leptorrhynchoides. The sequence continues at coordinate 376,683,927 of NC_092343.1, read as the reverse complement.
ATATGTTTTAAAATTAGGGGTTGTTTTCATTTTTGGGGCCGCTCTTTTCTCTGTGTCCTTGCTGATTATGTACTCGGTAACATTAATTAAGTTTGAAGTTTGATTGTATTTAAATTCAAGTTCTTATTTAAGAAATTTACGGTACAGAATCAACTATTTTATACACATATAAATATATATTTAAAAAATTATCAATAAAGTCAACGTTGGTCAACGACCGATGAGTCCCCGATGCGTCCCCGACTCGGCCGACGCGTCCTTTTTAGGTCTCGACCGATGCGTCCCCGACTCGCGACTTTTACAACCTTGGATATAAGTTTAACACATTCCCGATCTGAAATGTTGTTCAGCCAGATCTGAAATCTAAATCAAACACGAACTGAAATCATTCTGTTGGATTCACTCAAACCTTCTTATGTGGTTGATATATTTTTGAGATCCGCCTCTAGTTTGACTAAGATCTGGTTAATGAGTGAAAATATTGAACAAAAGTTATGATAAAAGTAATCAATTGAATAAATCATGAAGAAGGAAAACAATTCGACTAACCCTTTGATTTTGTGAACATGTGTTTGATCCAACCGTAAACAGTTTCGAATTTAAGGTCTAAAAATGCATTTATACATTAAATAATGACCAGAATTCACTGTAAATGTTTATGGTGTATGAATTCTTATGCACATTAAAAATGTACATGTGTTTTTATTAAGGTAGATGAACTTCATTATTCATTAAGGCAAACATCAAACAAATAAGAACATATTCATACCTTCCGTGTACATGAATCAATCTGAGACATGAGTCCAACCGGAACTGCAACATGATATCGTAAAGGGATGATAGCATGATAGCATTCTTTAAAGGCATACAAACTGTAAATTACAATAAATCTTTTCAACAACCAACAACTTTAGGATTTTTTTTGAACCCTAATTGCATCTGATTGAATTGTGAATGCTTTGTGCCGTAATAATTTTTTTGGAGCACCAGTTACCCCGTATTTTCTTTTTGCAATGGGTTTTGACAATAAATCAAATGAATCAATGGTTGTTATTGAATGATAAGAGTTCATCCAATGGTCCCTTTTTTCCAACTCATTTTTTTGAATCTCGATTAGCTAAAATTGACTTTGTTATTATATATAATATATAGATATATAGATATAGATATAGATAGGATTAGTTACATGCACACACCAACTATACCTTATTTGCATTACGAGACAATGGCAAAACATTCATAGTGGTATCGTAAAAAAACTGAAGGTATTTCACTAGGATTGAATGGAAATCCTACTAGTGACAAAACTAAACAACACTTATAAACGTAGTCACTTACATTGTTGCAGCCAAAATATCCTTAGTGATACAAAAAATAAACAAAGGTATGTCATGATGATAGAAGATCCTACCAAAGTAACATCAAACGGCTTTGATTTGAAAGTAGGCCACTGAAATTGTTTTACTTGTAAATCAATTTGTGTATCAACTAGTACTATACGTGATTCCTACATAATCATTAAAAGTTTAACGCTTAACCTTTTATTGGTGTCACTGAATTAATGAGAATGGGTTAGAGAGTTAATTGAATACTTCCCCACAATGATTTCCCTTAGCTTATACAATTAGGTTGTCCTATTGAACCTAGATCTTAAGATCTCCAGTCAACTAAATTAGGTTCTATTTTTATTAACTCATTCATTGAAGGGTTTTAGGGTCTGTTTACATTCCATTTAATAATCTGTTTCTGTATAGCTCTTAATTCAGTAAGTAAAGTTGTTATGTCTTTGTTATTTAATCTAAAAATTGGTCTGTTTCTAGGGGAGACATAGAACACCTCTTCCCATTGCAAATTCAGGAAAAAAAAAAGTATACAACCCCTTAGTCAAATCCTTCCTGACAACCTATATACTACGTTTCTGCTTAAGCCATTTGTAAGCGAATCCGCTATATTATCAGTTGACTTTGGGTAGTCAATTGTGATAATTCCCATTGGGAGTAGTTGTCGTATCGTATTATGTCTACGTTGTATATGTCGAGATTTTACGTTTTAAATGTGTGTGTGTGTGTGTGTGTGTGTGTCTTCAAGTGTGACCATTCTCATTATAAAATATGCTGAGAACAGATCTAGACCATTCATCATTTAATTTAATTTTAAATATTGTTTTATTCAATAAGAAATCAAAAGGGTAAGATGGAGACTTAACACTAGTTTGTAACCGTCAAATTCAATTTATGGTACGGTTATTTTTTTTTATCTTCTCGATCTCTTTCTTAGAACATTACACCCCTCCGCGCTCCACGTTACAATACATGACATAACTTTCTTCCTACATCTATGAATCATATGGCAAGTATAAAAGCCGTTGATCCCCGTCTGTGTGAATTTTATCCGCAACAGTATTTCGATTATGATTGCGGCACACCGACACGTATGTCAATACTCGACAACACTTTTATATGCATTCTGTAATATTTAGATTTCGGTTTTTTTAGCATACTTGTAGCCAACTAATGCGATCACATTTCGTTTCTGCATCCGAACTTGATAGTCTAACTTTGATTAAATCAGAGTTTACATCTTTGTTGTACATAATTAAATGATGCATCCCGTAGTGTATATTGATGTGTTAAGCGTCCACAAATTTAGTCAATGTAACTATAACAAGCCTACAAACACATTATTTCGATGCACATGTACACGATTACATTTAAGTGCATCCATCTGCCTTTATGCTTTTGATGTTTCGATCAAATGAGAAAAGAAACATGTCCTATTACGTGCATCCCTAATGGCGAATCTAGTTTGAAACTCGTGGGATCACATGACACCACTAGTTTAAAAATTTTCTGCAGATAATACTCTTTAAATTGTATAAGACACTACTAAATTTAACTATGAACCCATATATTTTTCGAATTTATAGTTTTTCCTTAAAAATGATCATGTTAATGCTCATGTTGCTAATTTTAAAGAGGTTGATGATGCTTCGGCTATTTGCAATATTGAGTTGGTGGTAGTGGAATTCAATTTGGAAGTTTCAATATTGGTCCATTGCTTCATGACACACCTACGCCTTCATTGGTTAAGATTGGTGTTTCTAGTTCGAGTGGTGGTTTAAGCGAGGGCTGAAATATTTGTGCTTGTCCAGATAAATCTTGTGAAGGAATTTGTCGTGGGTGGCAGAACAGAACTCAAGAATTTCGAACCCCATTGTTACTGATGACGGTTGTAATTTCTAATGGAGCTAAGGGTTGTGGTGCCAAGGAGGTGGATAAGCTTAAGTCTAAAGCGGATTTAGATGAGTCATTTTATTTTCAATATGATGATGATGACCTCGACTTTGGGAAGAGCTTGATAGAGGTTTGTGTTATTGATTAATAAGGTTGCCCGTATTATTTCATCTTAGATTTCGGATGTGGCAAAGTCGAACACGTGTGATATATTTTGAGTTCATAAACTTCTTGTAACGCCTGGTTCCAAAACTAGCACAAATGCGCGTTGCGCAGTATTTTGCGCGTCGCGCAATATAGCGGGCGGGCCAGGACTGTTTTTCAATTTATATTAAATAGGGGATTTGATTGCAATTTTGCATGTGGACGAGTTTGGTGGGTTAAATCAGATCTGACACTTTATTTTCCTCATTTCCATCTCTTCAAAACACCCCAAGTTAGTGAGAGAAAGCATAATCTAGAGAGAGGAAGCTCTAGAGGAAGAAGAGGGTGTTGATTCTAGCCCAAGATGGAACCCAAATCTTAGTGTTCAGCCATCTAGCTCGATTTTGGCACATGAGGTAAATCTTATTTCGAATTTTATTGTTTAATCTCGAGTTTGAGTTAGGGTTTGAGTTAGTGGTGAGTTATAAACCTCATTTCCCATGAAATTTGAGGGTTTTGGTGTAAGTTTGGGATTGCAAATGCTAATTTTATGGGTTTAGGGTTTGGTGACGAAATTGGGGAAATTTGTCTTGGATTTTAGGTGTTAATCACTAGTTATCATGTGAGTTGTTGTTTAAGATGTTCATAAGAACATGTTTTGAGTCAAATTTGAGTATTGGCTTTGAGTTGTGTCAAAGCTAGGGTTTGTGTCAATTTTTTGTGAAATAAGTACATAAGTACTTGGAATAAGTGTGTTATTTGGCGCTTTGGAGACATAATCACTATCCATTAGTGATTATGGGTGTTTTGACTTGTGTCAAATTGGGTCAAGTGCCTTTGGGTCAATTTGAACTTTTGTGGTTTAGTGTTGGAAAGTGATTAGTGTATAATCACTATCATGTGAGTAAATGGGGGGTTTTATGTATGTTGGTCTTGTGGGTCGTGTTCGTTATGTGTTAGATTGTACTTGTTATTGTGGGTTATAATTACCATCCGTAGTGGTAATTTTCTTGTGTCCGTTTAGGTGTCTAAATGGTCGGGTTGTTGGTGAAAACCCTAGGCTAAGGGTAATTGTGTTGGATTCTCTTATAGAGAATGGGTGTATATGTGTTTGGACTCCTGCGTGTTATATAGGTGATGACGTGCTCGAAAGTGATGACGGTGATCGTGCTTATACGATATTGTGTGCATTCGTCAAGATGCAAGGTGAGTGAGATAATTATATGTGTATGTATATAATTTATTTACTTGTGTGTGGGATGTGGTTTAGTGACTTCTGGGCGTCAGAATTCACTAGAGTGTTATCCATCTACAGGATACACTCAAGTTCGTGTGTTCGATACCAAATCGTGTGTTATGGTGAAAATCGTGCGTTCATATCACCATAACATGTGCGTGACGGGTGGGTGTGGCCAATTACATTGGTCACTTTAGTTTGTGTGTTCGACACCACCAATGGGGTTAGTGTTACATCTTGTGTTCGTGTACACTAGCGGTCATTGCGAGTACCATTCTCGTGTTCGTGTGAATATGGATCCATATTTCCGTGTGTTGTTAAGGTTAACCATATTATGTATTTGTTTATTTTAGCATGTTATATTGTGACTATGTGCTAATTGTGGTGCTAGCTTGTATGCTTGGTTTGTGTAAGTGTATGCAAGTAACTGAATTATGTACTACATTCATTAAGATTTAAGCTTACCCCTGCGTTGATTACCTTTTTATAGGTGCTCATGGGATGATTTGGATACTTCTAGTAGCTTGACTAGAATCCTAGGAGTTTGCTCATGGCGGGGTAGCATTGAATTTTGGATGTGGGTTGGGGGATTGATAAATCCCCCAGGATCATGCTCATGATATTTGTTAATATTGGTTTGGGTTATGGAGTCCTAAACCGTTACTTTGTAATTGGGTCGAAAATGCCACTTTGAATTTAGAATGGGTCATAATGTCCCAAATGGTTGAATGGGTGCATTTGATGTTTTAACTTGTTGTATTCAGGATTTATTGGTGTATGACATATTTTAAAGTGTCAAGTAATGTGTTAGAACGATTTTGGTAAAACTTGTGTTGCTGCTAATTTTTTTTCACGGTCTGACTTGGAAAACAGCTATATGGCGCGCCGCGCAAAGGGGCGTGAGCTGGTGTTCAAGTCTGGTTAAACAACTGTTTTGAAAACCTGTTATAAATCACGATGCCCAAGGATTACGCATGCTGCATAGATTCTTTGTAAAAAAAATGTGTCGCTTTTTGATAAAAAAAAGAGGGTCCAGTTGACTTTGCTTCGGTCGCTTTCTCTAAATTCGACAAGGCTAATGGTAAAAGACCCATTATGGAGGACTCAGGTTTGTCAAGTTCTAGCATCAATTCGATTTCTCATTTCGAGATGCTTGATAAGATGATGACAGGTTCTGGAGCTACAAAAGTCGAGGCCATTCTTATTATCTCCAATGATCCGTCTATGGTTCCGACTAAAGAAAAAAAAGAATCGTAAGTGGAGAGCGGTGCAATATGAAGATATGAGGTTTTTCTCCGAATTTGCGAAGGATATTTAAGTTGTTTTCGTTGTCTGCTTTGGTTTCTCTTTATTTGTTGTTTGTTCATTTGTAGGTTAGGTTGGTTGATGGATAGGTTGTGTGCTCTTGTTTAAATGCGGATTTAGTTGAGCTTGAATGTATCTTGTTGTTTTTATGTTTTTTTGGAAACGTAATTTTTTGATGAAATTCTCGAACGGTTTTATATATAGATTTATGTTTTTCGTCAAAAAAAATATAGATAATTATATATAATTTATTTATTTATATAATTAATTGTATAATACGGCGAATAAATTATGGGAAATGCTAATGAGTGCCCTAAGGGCACACGTTAAGCACCATTAATGATGTATTATTTTCCAAAATTAACATGAATTGTAATTAATACTCCATGTGTAAATAGAAATAAATGAGTTTATTAAATAACATTTGAGTTATAAATGGAAATTTCAAGTGTAATTAATCATCCATAAATTATTGATCTCTATATAAGGAAGAGGGTTTTTCATCCAATTTCAAAATTGAAGTTTAATTCATATATATTATATTATTAAAATCATCCAATTAATCTATTAAAATTCCTTATTTATTCCTCTTATTTAGCATTATATTAAATATTATTATTATTATATTATTATTTAAAATTAAATATGCACATGGGTTTCGTTGTTGCATATTTTTATTGATATAAAATTTAAATATTACTAATATTTCGGTGGTACAACAAATTCAATATACACAATCTTTTATCAAATAGATTTACTTGATATAATATAATTTTTATATATCTTAGCTCTTTATTAATATTTAACATATATTACATTATTATTATTATTATTATTATTATTATTATTATTATTATTATTATTATTATTTTATTACACATACACTAAAAGTAATGGGGATTGGTGTCGTCCCCATTAAAAAAATTGCCGTTTCATTTGGTGAAGTAATGGGGATTGGTGTCGTCCCCATTAAAAAAATTGCCGTTTCATTTGGTGCTTTCACACCACATTACACTTACCCCCCATCAACAATTCAACACATGCCATTTCTTAGGGGTATAATTTGTAAATTTTCAGGGTTCTAAATGCAAATTTAATTTCTTATTTAATTAAATAAACAAAACTCACCATAAAATTCAACGGCCTTTATCTTCCTACTCGACGCAAGTTAATTTTCACCGCTACCACCATTAAACTTGAAATAATTTTTGGAACAAAACGAGACTAACTACGTTTAAAACGGACAATTTTTAAAAAACGGTACACGCATCTACATCTAAAACGGGTCTTAACACATGGGCCGTGTCACACCCCCAAATAGGGCCGGGAGTATTTGTGACTAATTATATCAAATCAAGCAATGGTATAATGAGAACGACTCTATATGAGGCATTTTATTACATTTATTGAGTTTTTGCAGCGAAAGATAAATAGTCATTAGCTTGTATTTAATGAACAACGCATTAAATGTCTTTAATTGATATGATATGTAATGAAGACTCCATGCATAGCAAGCAATCATCATCAAAGCATCAAATATACAGCGGAAGCCTTATGTAGGACCTGAGAATAAACATGTAAAAAGTGTCAACCAAAAGGTTGGTGAGTTAATAGGTTTATCATAAACAATGATTTCAGTAATAGTAATAGAACAAGATTTACTTTGAAGTTTATTGATATAGAAATATCAATCTAAAAGTATTGCTGCAGTTTGTAATATCGCGACTAAACAAAAGTTACCCCGTGACACTTTGTTATTCGTGTCGTTGAATCATTATTATGTATCCAAGACCAATGGTCAAATGGACAGAGACGTTACTCTCAATAGATCTATTCACAATAATTAAGCTTGCCAAAATTCCAGCAATTAACGATATTACGGTAGGGATTTAGCATGAATCATAGCATGACATAGCATATAAGTTTGAGTACTTGTGTCTAAACGTATAAAACAGTTATAAAAATAGTGCATGTATTCTCAGCTCAAAAATATACATAAAAGGGGAGCTATGAAAACTCACAATACTGTATTTCGTATTTCGTAGTAATTATGCATATGACGGCACTGAACAAGTGCAGAGTTGACCTCGGATTCACGAACCTATATCATTCGTATATATATTAAAACATATACTTGTAATCGAATAAGTTTATATATATATATATATATATATATTATTAGTTATATAACTTTTATATTAATAACTTATATTCATTTTATATAAAAATAGTAAATTTTGTTATGTTATATGTAACAAATATATTCTTATATATATATATATATATATATATATATATATATATATATATATATATATATATATATATATATATATATATATATATATATATATATATTATTTGTTTGTTAAAAATAGTAATTATAATAATACCATCATAATATAAGTAATGACAAAAATAATATTAATACTTAATATTACTAATAAAGGTAATAATGTTAATAATAACTCTATTAATGATAATAATAGTGATATTAATAATAATACTTATAAAAATATTAATTTTATTGTTAATGATAGTTATGATCCTGATTTTATTAATTACATATCTCTTATACTTAAAGTAAACACACAATTGAGTGACAATTCCCATCAACTTTCAATCCTAGCCATCCAATCTTTTAAACACCTCTAATCATAGCCATTCATTTAAAATTCATCCCGTGACAATCCTGGAGGTAATCAGACAAAATTAACCCTCAACCAAAACAAAAAAAAGGGCGGGATTTAGAAGGGAAAATAGGGGTTTCACAAACACACCTCATTTGAAATACATCCTAAAACATATCAATCGTCCATCAGATAATTGTCTCATCATTCAACCCTAACACAACACCAACTTCGTGTTCTTCATATTCAACCTCAGATTTTTGAAATAGCGATCTTAGCCATCCATCTCAGTCTAATTTCTATAAAAAAAGAAGATAGATCCTCTCCAAATATCATCTCATCGGAGATGAAGACCCACCCTGAGAATCAGAAATCGATTCAAAATCCTCATCAATTACTTTGAAACAAACAAATATCTATTTAATCAAATCAAATCAAATCAAATCAAATCAATTACACCTCTAACCCTAAAACACTCCTAATTCATTCTACAAGATCCCGTCATTTTTTTTTACAAAACAATCACACATACATTACCGTTTAGGGTTAGAGTTCATGAAGTTCTTGATTATTTAAATATCGTTTACGGTAATCATGAAAACTATGTGATATATCAGAATACCTAATTTGAGTTATTGCCTTAATTCCGATAATCAAACCCTAACTATACAGGAAGTCAAGTAAGTATCTTTTTGAAGATGGGTTTTTATTTGTTTTTTTACTTAATTATTCAAATTATCTTATTTCTTAACATCTGGATTTCATAACCTACCTTGAAGCTAAAAGCTATGAAATTTATATAGTTATTACTGATTTGATTATCTATTGTTAAATATATTGCTAGGGGTTCATATTTATTTCTTTGTTGAAGAAGTGCAAGCTCTCAAGTTAAAAAGGTGAAATTTTATACAAGTAATTAAATTTCATAACTTTTATATTATTAAACTCTGGCTTAAGTATAATCAGTTAGAGGAGGTGTATTAGATTACATAGTTAGTACTGATTTGATGATCTATTGTTAAATATATTGTCAGGGATTCAGTTTTAATTCTTTGTTGAAGAAATGCAAGCTCTCAAGTTAAATAGGTGAAACTATGATTTTCTGGAATTTAAAATTGATGTGTTTACTATGTTATTCATTTTTATTGTACCTGATAATGCTAATTATGATTTTCTATTTTCTGGAATTTAGTATTGACGTGTTTGCTATGTTATCCATTTTTTGTACCTGAAAATGCTACTCTGTATTAAGAAGTGATTTGGTATTTATGGTTAAATCAATTTTGAATTTTTATCATGTTTGACAATTACCTACAGTTACTTTCATTTTGGTGAACAAAATTCACCTCCTCAAACAGGCACTGTAAATCGGCTTTTTTCAGGTAAGCTTTATAGGGTTTTACATTTTCTACTTCACATTGTTGATTATCATTGTTTGTCTACCTTTTAAGTGTTTTAAGATCGGCCTTGCATCCAATTTTGGTGTTTGTTGGCGAGTGTTTGGTGGATATTTCATTTGGTTGTTGTTGGTATGTGTTGTGTCATTAGGTTGACAATAATTATTAGTGATTGGTGTGTTTAGGTTCTTCCCTTGCGCAATCTTCTTTCTCATTTACGGTAATCGAGGTATTCATTGTTTGCTACTTTCTTTTTTTTTTTAATTTGTTTCTTTTGGTTAGTTTGGTTACTGATTGTGCTAACATCCGTTTGTTAGATGTCTTTGCGGTGATTTGTTTTGTTGTATAATAAGTTGTCGTTCATTAGTGTTACATAGTTATAGTGAATCAGAGTGTAATGGCAAGTAAAAAGAAGCAAACGAAATGTAGACATAGTCAGAGACACCTGGTCAAACAATCGTGTGGAACGGGTCAGTGCTATTTAGTCGTAACAGAATCGTGTGGAACGTGCGGAATTTTTTATATTTTGGATCTTTGACCCTTTTAAGTTGAACCAAATAAAATTAATTCTTTGGTGCATCTAAACGGGGTCAAAGACACCTGGGTTTGGAATCTTTCGAGCAAGCACATATTTACAACGAGTGAACTTACAATGCTAATTGATGCGAAGTGACTGAGTAAATTCACACGGAGCTTGGCAACTTGCTGTGATTATCTATGCAGTCTCTATTTCCTATTTTCTTCCACTTTGTGCTTTTGGTCCCTGTAGGTTAGTGTGTTGCTATGGTTTTTTGAATCGCTTTTGCTCTGTTTGCCATGCTAATTTGCATGAGCTGTTGTACTAATATTTGTATCTTTTGTCTTAATATTATATTTAATTGGTTATCAAAAAGAAAAAAGAATTCAGGGATGATTCTAATACAGTGATGGTTCTCTTGCTAAGGTGGTTATTCTCCTTGAATCTCAATACAGTGATGCTTCCAATGTTAATGAAGGTAGTCATGCAAATCCTCATTAAGTATGATCATCTGTAATAAGCTTCATTTCATCTAAATGATTATACTTGGTAATTCGTTTGGTCGCGTATTTCTGGGATTTGTGGATTTAAGCACACGCCTACTACTTGCGAAATCCTTCATCATTTAGAGGGTTTATTGATATGATGAAATAGACACATCTGAAATAATTCTTCAACTACAGGTATTGCAGAAGCTTGATCGTACTGGAAACATACCAAGGTCAAATAGATGGGCTGAATACAACGGAGGAAGTTTTTACATTCTCTAGACCAGTAATGTTCTCTCCAACTATTTAAGATTACAATATGTGCTAAAAATTTTGAATTATCCACCTTAGTATACAATGATAATGAGAGGTGTTGATTGTTTATCACCAGATTAGAAGATCACTATAAACTAAATATCAATGATGATGGTCGTAAGGTACAAGTTTGTTGATCAAACGCAAATCAAATTAGGTTCTACTAATATCAATATGTTATCTTATTTGTTCATGTAACATAGAGTTTTGAACTGATTTTTTTTTTATCATCAGTTATAGATTAATCTTATGTAGAGTTTTTTTGTTCATAACTTTCAAAATTGTTTTTTCATCACATTTCGTTTGATCTTAAAATTTAACTTTGACTTTTTTTTTCCCTATTTTATGTTTCTTTATATATTTCATACATCAAACAGCTCATTAAGCGTTATGTTGTGATTTTATTAAGGAAATTATATACGGATTTTAATGAAGATACTCTGTCATTTTTTTCAATTTAGGCATTCTGAATTTTATTTACAAATAAACTCAAACAACTTCCAAAAAAATTAAGCAAACTGTCAAATTTTTATCAATCAACATGGAAGTAACTGACAAGTGCAAATCAATTATCCCATAATTTTAGTTGATTTGTTCATCTCACCTGTCAATTTAAAGATGGATTTTTTTCACATTTTCCATTCATCTTCATCAAAATACTGATTAACCACACCAACATCAATAACATCCATCATTTGATGTTTTTGGTTGTTCATCTTATCAATTAATTTGTTTGTTGTAAGTTACTTTGTTGCATTTAGATTGTCGTCTTTGACAAGTTATTTAAATTTAGTTTTTTTGATGTTTGGATGCCGCTTTGCAGGTTTCCTTATTTTTCGTCGTTGTCTTCACTTCAAAAGGTTTACTTACATTTTTCATTTATTGATTTGAAATATGTTGTGCTATACTGATGATGTTTTTTTATAAATTATATTGCTACTGCTGTTGTTAATGGGTTGTTTTATTATCATTGTTTGTTGCTCTCAATGAAATGTTTTATTGTTATTGTTTGTTTGACTTTGTTGATTAATATATTGTGTAGTGTATTGTTGGTTGTAATAATTATCATGTCGTTTAGAAAAAACGTAAGACAGGAAATTGTAATGGTAGTATGCTTGGTGACTCATCGGAAATATTTAGTGTTAGTTCTATATATTCAACTGTGTCGTCACAACCGTTATCGACTGATCAGTTTATAGATTGTGGTGATCGATTATGCGATTCACTTAATGTTGTAACATGAATTGATAGTGATAGTATTAGTGTTGTTCATAATGTGCAAACAAATGATGGCACTCTATCTGACTATACAGGTACTCAATGTGGTTCTGTTCAAGTGGCTTGCGATATTGAAGGTCTTACAACTGGTAATGCTTTCACATTCTTACATCTTTGTTTATACAATTAGTTTGATTATATTTATGTTAATATTATGATTTTCATTGTTTCTATAATACATTTAAAAGTTTCAGAATTTTACTACGAGCTTACTGGACGTTGCAGATAATCTAGGTAGAACTTCTTCAGTTGTAAAAGAGAGCTACGTCAAGATTGACGCATCTCAAGACAATGTTGGACCTGTTCCACTTCAAAAAACCCGGCTGGAAGGTGTTGAGATGACTGAAAAACAATTGGCAGAGGTAACTAAATTAATTATATTATAGGTGTTTGTTTTACTGCCTTGAAAATTCCGAAACATGTTGTAGCTATCTTTAGCTAGAACGAATGAGGACTCTGGGGTCACCTGCCGTTTTGGTTGTTTGAACATCTCAAATCAATACGCTCTCCAGATTCATATCGGATCCTGAAACAAAACGTGATGGAGAAAACATCGGTCGATGAATATGGGTCTCCATATGTCGATGAATATGTTTGGTGGAATTGGACCCGGAAGCATGTTTGCTCCAAACATGCCTTATGGTAATAATTTCTTTTAGATTTATATACTTCTTTCTTCACCTTGAAAATCAAGGGTCAAATTAGATTTTAATATGATTTGTAGACAATTTAAATATCCAGGTTTGATTTTAAGTTGTCAAGGAAATGAAAATGGGAGTTTGAAATTACCATTAGATTTAGCTTGTGACCTGTTTTAAATATTTAGATATATCAAAATATTGGTTGGATCTATTGTTTTGTGATATAAATTGTAATAGTTTAACTAAAAGTATCTTCTTAAACTTAAAGTCTTGATGTTGGAGATTATTAGATTTTGTATCGTTCAGTTTAAATGGACTAAAATAATGACACTACTTTCTTGATTCTTTATAGTTATGAAACCTGATCCGTTTTGCATATTCTCCTACATTCCAACTTTCAAAAGAAGTATCTTTCGTTAAAGTTTTGATATATATTTTGATGTTTAGTTTGACAAATGAAACTTATATTGCAGGTTTTGTTATGTGATGCAATGCAAAAGTTTTTTAATTGAAGAAGGCAACTACATAGTTAGCCTGGGGTGGTTAGATTTCTTGCAGATCGTATTCGTATGCTCAAGTTTTTTGTGATTGTTGGGATATTTTGAAGGAATAAAGAATTTCTTATATTAATTGTCAAACAATGACCATAACCTGTCAGAAACATTTGTTTTATAGCCATTATTGTTGATTGATGTGGATCATTTGTTAGTGGTTATATACTTTTATTTGTTAGTAAATTAACTAAGAGTGTTATGGTGATAGGTTGACATGCCAGAGTGTTCTAATCGATTTTGCTCCATCCATGAATATTCACTCTAAATTTGTAGCTGCAATGACATTTCGCATATAAAGGTGTAACTGAAGCTGCAATAAATTTATGCTACCAGGTTCTATCTCTAAGCTTTGTTATGAAATCATTGTCAACTGCTTCGGTTGTCTTTGTCAGATCAATGTTAACACTCTTAGTTCTTGAAAATAGGTTGTATGTTAATTTAAATGCAATGGTTTCAAGCTATACAAAATATTGTTGGTTACTACTTTAATACACATCTTCAGTTGTCTTTTTCCAGGTGCTTAGATGCACTAACTATATAATTTAAATTGTTACAATGTCTGCTAAGCTTACTTTAGTATTTTACTCTGATAATTATATGATAACATTTGATTTGTATATGCTACCTTCAGTTGATTTATAGCATGTAAGTGTGCAAGATACAAGTTCTGTCACTTTTGAAACTTCACAGCCTGATTTTTATCGTTGTTTTTGCAGGTACTTATTTGGAGGAAGGATAATAGGAAGATCAAACAGAAGTAGCGTGAGCATATGCATACATATATGTATAAGATGGAACTGTTTCGTCAGGTCTAATCAGTTTGCTCTTCTAAAAAAATATGGGATCACAAAATATCATTTAACTTCTTTAGGTAGGGTAACATTTAAATATAGATGTGACAATATCAACCCATAAGAATAGGTCAAGTTGGGTTGTGCTATAATATCAACTACTACTGTTCATGGAATCATGGCCATGTACGATCTATATTAATAATATTGTAAAATTGTTATTTTTGATTTTGTGTATCACTATAGGTGGTGTAAAATGTATTTCATTTGAAGTAGTCCAACAATGCATTTTAGTTTATGTTTTAGGGAACTATATTTCGAATTCCAAATAATGATCTATTATATAACTGAATGCATTTGATTAATGAGTAGACCTTTTGTTGCCTAGCTCTCTAACTTGAAGTCCCTTTTATATAACTAAATGCATTTGATTAACATTGTAAATCATTTTCTTTGTGTTTAATATTCTACTTGCAGGTTGCATATCATTTTCTCCGGAAGAAGCCTTTTGCATTATGGTAAGGTAGAATTATCATGTGAAGTGATGCTAAATTGCAAGGTTTTTGCCAGCCGTTTGAATGAAAATGGCTTTGCTTCTTTATGCTCCACCTTCACGTGAAATAACTAAAGTTGAATACATTTCTATGAATTTACATACCAATGAAATTTCTTTTTTCTTCAAACAATGAATGAAAATTTGCTTACATTGCTGTTGTGAATTGGATCCTATTACAAATTTCACAAATAGTGTGGTAGACTTGGTGTTTGATAAGAGGATAGCTGGGCGAAAATATGAAGGTAAACAAATTAAATTATCAAACTTTACATGTATTTTGTTATATATTCTTTCCACTAAACAGTAATTATTGTTGCTCATTTTTTATTTGTTTATGTTTTCTGATATCACGAGTCATTTGACAATATGAGTTTCAGTTGCGTATGTATGTATGTATGGAAAACATATATGCCCGAATTAATGGGTTAGTGTAATGGGTAAAGTTGTTATAATATTTTTTTTATTATTTTATAAAAGGCATTGGTAAAGTTGTTATATAGTAGTGAGGATATATATTAATGGGTCAGTGTAATGGGTGTAATGGGTCAGAATTAATGGGTAAAGTTGTTATAAAGTTTTTATTATTATTTTTAAAAGTCGTTGATAATGGGTCAGAATTAATGGGTTAATGTAATGGGTCATGTACTTCATAGTTCATATTAATGTTCATACATACTGGCCATCATTAAGTCAAAATTGTAAGTTAATCTATGCAGGAAATTTTTTCGGATGTGCCAATTGCGAATAGAGAAATTGTGTACAATATGTCTATTCAACGCAAGTTGAAAAACGTCCAAGTCATCCACAAGGTACAATCTTTGACTAGATCTCTTTTTGTATTTTAGATGTGACGAAATGGGTCGGTTTTCCCACGGGTCAATATGGGTAAAGTTGTTATATAGTAGTGAGGATATATATTAATGGATCAGTGTATTGGGTCAGAATTAATGGGTCAGTGTTGTAAAGACCCGTCCTAATTCATCCGGACGAAGTCCATATCGATTATAAACGATTCACAACAGTTGATTACATCGCGAGGTACTTGACCCCTATATGATACATTTTACAAACATTGCATTCGTTTTTGAAAAGACAAACTTTCATTACATCGAAAGTTGACAGCAGGCATACCATTTCATAATATATCCAACTATAATTGACTTAATAATAATATTGATGAACTCAACGACTCGAATGCAACGTCTTTTGAAATATGCCATGAATGACTCCAAGTAATGTCTCTAATATGAGTTAATGCACAGCGGAAGATTTCTTTCGTACATGAGAATAAACATGCTTTAAAGTGTCAACCAAAAGGTTGGCGAGTTCATTAGTTTAACATAAATAATCATTTCATAATTTTAATAGACCACAAGATTTCATATTTCGATTTCTCATAAACATACGTCCCATGCATTGAGACAAAATATCATTCAAATGGATTGAACACCTGGTAACCGACATTAACAAGATGTATATAAGAATATCCCCATCATTCCGGGATCCTCCTTCAGACATGATATTAATTTCGAAGTACTAAAGCATCCGGTACTTTGGATGGGGCTTTTTGGACCCGATAGATCTACCTTTAGAGTTCGCGTCAATTAGGGTGTCTGTTCCCCAATTCTTAGATTACCAGACTTAATAAAAAGGGCATATTCGATTTCGATAATTCAACCATATATTGTAGTTTCAATTACTTGTGTCTATTTCGTAAAACATTTATAAAAATTGCGCATGTATTCTCAGCCCGAAAATATAAAGGGTAAAAAGGCAAATGAAACTCACCTAATGTATTTTGTAGTAAAAATACATGGAACGACATTGAACAAGTATAGGGTTGGCCTTGGATTCACGAACCTATATTATTTGTATATATATTAAAACGTATATTCGTAATCGAACAAATTTAATTATTATTATTAGTGATATAGTTTTTATATTAATAACTTATATTCATTTGTAATGTAAAAATATAAATTTTGTTATGTTATATGTAATAATTATATTTATTTATATATATATATATATATATATATATATATATATATATATATATATATATATATATATATATATATATATATATATATATATATATATATATATATATATATATATATTTATTTATTTTGTTTAAAATAGTATTTAAATTTTACAAGATAGTATTTAAAATGATAACATTAATGATAGTACTATTAATAATAATAATAATGATGATAATAATAGTTATGAATATGATAATAGTACTAATTTTAATGTTAATTATAACAAGTTGTATTATGATAGTAATAATAAAATTAATATTACTTAATGTTACTACTTGATAATAACAAAAAAAAAAAAAAATTGGCAATGATAGTAGTCATTTTATTAATATTAACATAATATTAACAATAACAACATTTAATGATATATTTAATAATAATAATAATAATAATAATCATAATAATAATCATAATACTTTTATCTATTGTTATCAATGCTAATTACAATACTTTTAATAATAATAATAATATAGGTAACAATATTAGTCATAATAATAATAAAGATAATAATAACAAATAATAATGATAATAATAATAATAGATAAATAAATAAAAAGAAAACTACCTCCTAAGCTTCTCATAAAAAGGAATGACACGAGCAGGGCTCGAACCCGCGACCACTCCTACACCCGACAACACCTAAACCAGCTGGGCTGATGCCCTTTGTCTGTTTTAAATCCTATTGATTTGAATATACCCCGTTTATTTCCTGTGTTCATCTTCTACACTAAACCAGTCGACCAGAGAACAGCTCCAATTGATTAATCCATTATAAGATGATTTTAGGTTCCTCATACTAATCAGAAAATCAATATTTATTGTTTGAATTATTTAAGAAACGAAAAGAAAAAAAAATAGATATGTAAATACCTGACGTAGAACCCGTTTTTGAAACCCAATTTCGAATTCGATTATAGAGACTGTTTTAGACCACAATTACTAAATGAAAATGATTTCAAATCCATCCTACAAACTTTCTGTAACATTAATTTAATTCAAAACATCACCACATGTTCGAATTTCTTGATGAACTAAATCTTTGACTTTTTAAAATTAATCTTTGACTCGTAAATTCAAACTCGTTTTTAGAAATTGAAGGCTGAAATTTAACAAATAGTTTGAGTAAAAGATTTCTAATAACTCTACGTTTAAATATTTTAAAATATAAATCGAATTCGCGTTTTGGCAATAAAGTTTCAAGAACAGTGGTAACGAGCCTGTTCTTGACAATGCTGCTTAAATTTGATTAATTGAAAACGTACTGTTGTGATGTATGATTTGTAATGGGTGATAGAAGATAGAATGAATTATTAGCACACAAAGTAATCGTGTTGTATAGCCATAAAAATCTCGACAAGGTGAATCAATAGGTACAGAAAAAAATAAAAAAAATAGGATGTCGACTTTGATTGCTAATGGAGTTTGGAATGTATCTGTGATTGAACCCCTACTTGGTACGATTCAGTAGGCAGGAAACAAATTTAGCATAGTTTGATAGCAACAAGTAACTGAATCAATCCCTTTATCTGATTTAATAATAAATAAAGAAATAAATAAATAAATAAACAAGTAATTATAAATAAATAAATAAGTAGATTAATAATAATACTATTAATAAAAATAATGATTATATAAATAATAATAATAATAATTAATAATAATTTTAACAACTATAATAATAATCGAAATGATATTTATTATAATTTGTATTATCTTTATGATAATATTTATAATGATTTCCAAAATAATGGTAATATGAATGGTCTTTTTAATAATAATAATAATAATAATAATAAGTTTATTAATTAAATCTAATGGTAAATTTAATAATAATTATAATTTTAATCATAACAATATTAATAACACAATAATACTAATAATAAGTATAATGAATAAAGTAATAAAAGTATTGATAATAATAACTTTAATAATGTTACTATTAATAATAATAGTGATAATGATAATACTAATAATAATAATGACATTGTTAAGAATGATATTTATTTTAATAATCATATTAATAATATGACAAGTTATACATATCAAATTTTACAAATAATAATAAGGAAAATATTGATAATAATATTAATATAACAATTACTTTCAATCTTGTAATTAAATTTGATATAATACAATTTATTAATTATATCATATTTACTGATTATAATATATTGAATTCTTTAATATTTATTCATTACAATATATATATATATATATATATATATATATATATATATATATATATATATATATATATATAATATTTATGTATTGAATATATATATATATATATATATATATATATATATATATATATATATATATATATATATATATATATATATTCATTTTAAATTACAAAATTATTATCTCATATATTATTTTCCATATTTAATTCTAATGATTATAATTTATAATTTCAAATCATTGTATATATTTACATTTATATATATATATATATATATATATATATATATATATATATATATATATATATATATATATATATATATATATATATATATATATATATATATATATATATATATATATTTATTTACAAGAAATTGTTCGTGAATCTTCGGGAATAGCCAAGGGTTATTGATTTCATGAATATAGTTTTCAAAACTTTCGAGACTCAACATTACAGATTTTTGCTTATCGTGTCGGAAACATATAAAGATTAAAGTTTAAATTTGGTTGGAAATTCCCGGGTCATCACAGTACCTACCCGTTAAAGAAATTTCGTCCCCGAAATTTGATAGAGGTCGTCATGGGTAACAATAAGAACGTTTTCATGACAAATATGAGTTGATAAATAGTGGTTTATCATTATTGAGTGATATGGATAAAACCATTTGATTTTGTGAAGAGTACAAGTCAAGCTATCACCAAAGAGTGAAATAAGTATGTATAGATTCGTCATATCTTTTGACGTAGATAGGATTGATTTCCAGGTTCAAGAGATTTGGAGAAAATCTTCGTAATACGATTTGATTCTTCGGTAATCAAGGGAATTAAGATCCGCTTTAAATGCGATCATCTGTTTTGATTGCTCTGTCAGATATTTTATTATAAATCCACCCCCGTCATTTCCTTACAACTCACACCTTCTATTCTTTCTCCCTTAACTCCTATTTTGAAACATTTGTCAATATGCTCCATCCCGTTCTGATCCTTGATATACTCTTAACTTTCATATCTGTCATTCTTCTTTTTCATCTACCACCGGAGGATTTTATTTACTTCCACTATTATCTTAGGGTTATAGTGTTGTTAATTTTCCCGTGCCTTTACGTGGCAATACGTATTGATATGCACGGTTTGTAATTTATGTGTTGTTGTCGAGCTTTATATTTTCTTTTATATTCAAGAGTTCCATACTTTTGTCTCCTCTTCCCGACTTCAAGTCAAGCGAATAATGGTCCAGAATTCATATGGATTTTGAAATGAACATAGTTAATGTACTCAGAAAGAAATCGTAATGGCACGATCTTGATTTGGCTAATTACCAGAATCTTCGAAAAGATAGAACTATCAAGAAGATATGTTCTTATTATGTTTGGAGATTAGGTAGAATGTAAGAGTCGTGTAAATGGTACATGATGACGGTATATTCTGTGAATCATCACGTTTCATTAGAAACTCAACATGAATTACTGTAATATAATCACATTGATCAAGTGTCATTATATTATACTAACTCATGCATCAGTTCCCAACACTTCTTCAAAAACATTCATATTTTAAACTCGAAGGTTCGCAAAATATAGAAACTAAAACAGTTTCCTTTTATGATATAATACGGATAGCGCAGAGAGATAATTAATATCGAACGAGAATATTTATGAAGATATCTTCAGAAATATTGAGGATATTTACAATGAAAGATACGATAATATCTTGGAATGTTAGAACCAAATTGTGATAAAGAAATTCATTCACGATGATCTAGAGCGGTTAAGGAGTAAGGTATTCGCTAAAGATTTCATCAGAAACAGAATCATCAGGATTCTTTAAATACAGGGTTTGGTCCTTGTATTTGTCTTTGGTCTCCTTCATGTTTGCTCGATTCATTTTCCAGAACTCAGAGATCTGATTCGTAAGCTTAGAGTGCTTTTCAGAATTTCAGAATAGGAGATCATAATTCTAAGAGATAAATGTTATATGTATACATATAACTATTGATGTAGAAATGCTGCAAGATTCAAAATACTATTTGCTGATTCTCGGTAACTGGTATGTTAATTCCCGTTACAAGATGCGGATGTGTATATGATAGGGTTTTAATGAACAATTATAATGGTTCTTCGTAGAGTCTTAAGCCAATGAGTAATGAAGCTGCTGGTAAGTTTACTACTAACGTGATGGAATATAAACGATTCTTCGGTAATGATGACGAAAGGAAAACTCATATATCAAGGTTATAATAAGGCTAATTCGAATAAAAATCGAAGTTGATGTGCTGAAGCTGTGACAAAATTGGCTACTTTGAAAAGGGATTGTAAAGTTATTTTTGGTAATAACAACGACAAAGGAGCTAGCACAGATATGTGTTAACGTTTACTCAGGTTCCGAGAGTTTTCAGGTGCATAACTATATGCATCAATCTTTCTTTCTCGTAGATGAAGTGCGGGTGGTTTATCCTCTCGATTGAGGTGTTTTCAAGAATCATGAAAGGTTTGAACGCAGATTGTAATCGTCAAAATACGAATGAGGTTTAAGATGAAATCAAGTGGCAAACTTGAAGAATTATTTAGTTTCATATGTTATAATCAATATTTTAATTCATTTTAATTGTCTAGTGTTATTAGTCCTCAGTCGATAGTCCACAGTTGACAGTCCAATAATTCATATATAGTTTAATATATAATATTTGAATTAATTAATACATATCGTGACCCGTGTACACGTCTCAGACTCGATCACAACTCAAAGTATATATATTATTTGAGAATCAACCTCAACCCTGTATAGAGAACTCAATCATTACTACATATAGAGTGTCTATGGTGATTCTAAATAATATATATATAGATGTGTCGATATGATATGTCAAAACTTTGTATACGTGTTCCGATATTTAAAGTGTGTAAAAATAAATGACAGAAATTAAATGACGATAAATAAAGTGCATAAAGTAAATAACAGAAATTAAATGACAATAAATAAAATTGCGAGAATATAAATTGCGATAAATAAAATGTAATACGGAATTAACAGTTAGCTAGGAACAGTTAGCGTGGATTTTTAACAAAATTTCTCATAGTTAATTTGTTTGTTTCTAACAAATTTTATTTAGTCAAATGTTTTCTTCATTATGCCACTTGTTGGATTCTGATAGGTCAAAATCCGAATGTGAAATTGAATAAAAATGATTATTCTGCGGTGAACCGATTCGTATATCTGTGAATGTAAGTAGGATAGTAAATGACCGTTGAATCAGATTCGAAGAGTGTACAGTGTAACTTATTAATGTGAAATCTAAATATTCCTCGGGTATTACCTACCCATTAAAATATTTTCACCATTAACAGTTTGTACAAGAGAATTTTTAATTACAATCTTTATGAAAACATATATACATATATATTTTCTTCAGATGTATTCATGGATTTAATGAGTTAATATGATATTAAACTCATTTGCTTTTCTGTTGGAACTAGAATAAATAATCTCTAAAACTTTAGAGATTACATATTCGCCATGTCGAACGAAGATAAATGAGGTAGAACGATACGTAGAACGAAGATCATACTCAAAGTACAGATGATGATATTGAAGCATGGATTGTTGATGGTACTGGTGCTGTTATTGATGGTACTGTTGGTGCCGATGATGTTGCTGAAGCTGGTACATTTTGCACCATATTCTCCGAATTGATTATTCGAGCGCGAAGTTCGTTGACTTATTACTCCAGGATGATTGTCGGTCAGAACGAGCGGATGAATAAGGTTCCGAATTGTGGATAGAATATAATCTTGTCGAGTTAACCTGGAAATGAGACTGAAAATGGTGTCTCGAACAGGTTCGCCGGTAAACGCTTCAGGTTCATTGTCAAGAGGTGAATTCGGTTGGTGGAAGGGATTGCCTTCTGCGCGTTTCCATTAATTAAGTCGACTACGAACCCATCAGATGAATTGATAATGGCTGATTGGTTGATTCATGCCGGTGATGCTGTTTTCGGAGCTTAGGTGAACATCTATGTCAGAATAGCTGTCGGAATAACTATCGGAATAGCTATCGGAATATGAGGGACTCGAACTGGTTGCAGGATTCATCTCGTACGATCAGATGAAGGATTTTCGATAAGAAATAGATTATAGGATATAGATTAGTACCCTGCAATACATAATTTACATATGCATATATAATACTAAAATCCCATAAGTTACGGAGGAATCTACGGAAGTTGTCAGGCAAAGTTACAGTAACAGATACGCTAAGATATGAAGTAGCAGATACGCTAAGATATGAATTTTGTCTATACACTATTCATGCAGTCAATGCAGTAAAACGTGTCTAGACTAAGAATGATAAGCAAGTGATTCTCTAAGAATGATAAGCAGGTAATTTTTGACACGAAATGATAAGCAAAACTTTTGACATGCAAACACGGTCGAAGTCCAGACTCACTAATGCATCCTAACGACTTATCAGTTAGACACATTAATGCAGACATGGTTCGCTAAGACCACCGCTCTGATACCAACTGTAAAGACCCGTCCTAATCCATCCGGATGAAGTCCATATCGATTATAAACAATTCACAACAGTTGATTACATCGCGAGGTACTTGACCCCTATATGATACATTTTACAAACATTGCATTTGTTTTTGAAAAGACAAACTTTCATTACATCGAAAGTTGACAGCAGGCATACCATTTCATAATATATCCAACTATAATTGACTTAATAATAATATTGATGAACTCAATGACTCGAATGCAAAGTCTTTTGAAATATGCCATGAATGACTCTAAGTAATGTCTCTAATATGATTTAATGCACAGCGGAAGATTTCTTTCGTACCTGAGAATAAACATGCTTTAAAGTGTCAACCAAAAGGTTGGTGAGTTCATTAGTTTAACATAAATAATCATTTCATAATTTTAATAGACCACAAGATTTCATATTTCCATTTCTCATAAACATACGTCCCATGCATAGAGACAAATTATCATTCATATGGATTGAACACCTGGTAACCGCCATTAACAAGATGTATATAAGAATATCCCCATCATTCCGGGATCCTCCTTCGGACATGATATTAATTTCAAAGTACTAAAGCATCTGGTACTTTGGATGGGGTTTGTTGGGCCCGATAGATCTACCTTTAGAGTTCGCGTCAATTAGGTTGTCTGTTCCCTAATTCTTAGATTACCATACTTAATAAAAAGGGCATATTCGATTTCGATAATTCAACCATATAATGTAGTTTCAATTACTTGTGTCTATTTCGTAAAACATTTATAAAAATTGCGCATGTATTCTCAGCCCAAAAATATAAAGGGTAAAAAGGCAAATGAAACTCACCTAATGTATTTTGTAGTAAAAATACATGGAACGACATTGAACAAGTATAGGGTTGGCCTTGGATTCACGAACCTATATTATTTGTATATATATTAAAACGTATATTCGTAATCGAACAAATTTAATTATTATTATTAGTGATATAGTTTTTATATTAATAACTTATATTCATTTGTAATGTAAAAATATAAATTTTGTTATGTTATATGTAATAATTATATATATATATATATATATATATATATATATATATATATATATATATATATATATATATATATATATATATATATATATATATATATATATATATATATATATATCATTTATTTTGTTTAAAACAGTGTTTAAATTTTTACAAGATAGTATTTAAAATGATAACATTAATGATAGTACTATTAATAATAATAATAATAATAATGATGATAATAATAGTTATGAATATGATAATAATACTAATTTTAATGTTAATTATAACAAGTTGTATTATGATAGTAATAATAAAATTAATATTACTTAATGTTACTACTTGATAATAACAAAACAAAAAAAAATGGAAATGATAGTAGTCATTTTATTAATATTAACATAACATTTAATGATATATTTAATAATAATAATAATAATAATGATAATAATAATTATAATACTTTTATCTATTGTTATCAATGCTAATTACAATACTTTTAATAATAATAATAATATAGGTAACAATATTAGTCATAATAATAATAAACATAATAATAACAAATAATAATGATAATAATAATAATAGATAAATAAATAAAAAGAAAACTACCTCCTAAGCTTCTCATAAAAAGGAATGACCCGAGCAGGGCTCGAACCCGCGACCACTCCTACACCTGACAACACCTAAACCAGCTGAGCTGATGCCCTTTTTCTGTTTTAAATCCTACTGATTTGAATATACCCCGTTTATTTCCTGTGTTCATCTTCTACTCTAAACCAGTCGACCAGAGAACAGCTCCAATTGATTAATCCATTATAAGATGATTTTAGGTTCCTCATACTAATCAGAAAATCAATATTTATTGTTTGAATTATTTAAGAAACGAAAAGAAAAAAAAATAGATATGTAAATACCTGATGTAGAACCCATTTTTGAAACCCAATTTCGAATTCGATTATAGAGACTGTTTTAGACCACAATTACTAAATGAAAATGATTTCAAATCCATCCTACAAACTTTCTGTAACATTAATTTAATTCAAAACATCACCACATGTTCGAATTTCTTGATGAACTAAATCTTTGACTTTTTGAAATTAATCTTTGACTCGTAAATTCAAACTCGTTTTTAGAAATTAAAGGCTGAAATTTAACAAATAGTTTGAGTAAAAGATTCCTAATAACTCTACGTTTAAAGATTTTAAAATATAAATCGAATTCGCGTTTTGGCAATAAAGTTTCAAGAACAGTGGTAACGAGCCTGTTCTTGACAATGCTGCTCAAATTTGATTAATTGAAAACGTACTGTTGTGATGTATGATTTGTAATGGGTGACAGAAGATAGAATGAATTATTAGCACACAAAGTAATCGTGTTATATAGCCATAAAAATCTCGACAAGATGAATCAATGGGTACAGAAAAAAAAAAAAAAAAAAAATAGGATGTCGACTTTGATTGCTAATGGAGTTTGGAATGTATCTGTGATTGAACCCCTACTTGGTACGATTCAGTAGGCAGGAAACAAATTTAGCACAGTTTGATAGCAACAAGTAACTGAATCAATCCCTTTATCTGATTTAATAATAAATAAATAAATAAATAAATAAACAAGTAATTATAAATAAATAAATAAGTAGATTAATAATAATACTATTAATAAAAATAATGATTATATAAATAATAATAATAATAATTAATAATAATTTTAACAACTATAATAATAATCGAAATGATATTTATTATAATTTGTATTATCTTTATGATAATATTTATAATGATTTCCAAAATAATGGTAATATGAATGGTCTTTTTAATAATAATAATAATAAGTTTATTAATTATATCTAATGGTAAATTTAATAATAATTATAATTTTAATCATAACAATATTAATAACAAAATAATACTAATAATAAGTATAATGAATAAAGTAATAAAAGTATTGATAATAATAACTTTAATAATGTTACTATTAATAATAATAGTGATAATGATAATACTAATAATAATAATGACATTGTTAAGAATGATATTTATTTTAATAATCATATTAATAATATGACAAGTTATACATATCAAATTTTACAAATAATAATAAGGAAAATATTGATAATAATATTAATATAACAATTACGGTCAATCTTGTAATTAAATTTTATATAATACAATTTATTAATTATATCATATTTACTGATTATAATATATTGAATTCTCTAATATTTATTCATTACAATATATATATATATATATATATATATATATATATATATATATATATATATATATATATATATATATATATATATATAATATTTATGTATTGAATATATATATATTTATAGATTCATTTTAAATTACAAAATTATTATCTGATATATTATTTTCCATATTTAATTCTAATGATTATAATTTATAATTTCAAATCATTTTATATATTTACATTTATATATATATATATATATATATATATATATATATATATATATATTTATTTACAAGAAATTGTTCGTGAATCTTTAAGGAATAGCCAAGGGTTATTGTGACGATCGCTCCAAATCCATATGGACGAACACGTCATTCATTGATTTCATTGCGAGGTATTTGACCTCTATATGATACGTTTTGTAAACATTGCATTCTTTTGAAAAGGCATACCATAAATGAATATTTAATTCCAAGGTTTTCGACATCTGATGATTTCTACATATAGACAATCACCGTAAATAATAGTTTACAATAATAATACTTCCGTTGACAATGCAGTCAAAATAGATACATGATGATGGTTTTGTGAATGCAACGTTTTCTTGAATAAAGCATGCAAGACTCCATGCACATAGCTTGTATATCATGTAAGCAAACAGCGGAAGACTTCTAGGGAACCTGAGAATAAACATGCTAACAAGTGTCAACACAAAGGTTGGTGAGTTCATAGTTTTAATGTTTCGTATAATCTGTATATAAAGGTGGATCACAAGATTTCAGTTGTTTCATCCAGAAACGTTTATCAATAGATTATATAAAAGTGGATCACAAGATTTCAGTTGTTTCATCCAGAAACGTTTATCAAAATATTCTACGAAATTGAGCACCCTGGTAACTAAACTTTAACGTATATATAATTTGTACCCTTTGTATAATCATCTTAATAATACACGCAAACCAACGTGTACGCTTCTCAAATAGCATACGTCCGTTAAAAGGCTAGTGCTCTAGCTCGGACGGGGATATCAAGCCCTATGGATCCATATACTACTACTCGCGCCCACCAGTTCTTATAACTGGCAGTTACTAGTTACCAAAGCTAAGGGATTTTCGGTTCAAACTCAGTGTAGAATTTAGTATGTACTTGTATCCATTGCGTTTAAAATAAAGTGCATGTATTCTCAGCCCAAAAATATAGATTGCAAAAGCAATTAAAAAGGGAGCAAATGAAACTCACGCATATAAATATTGTATATCGGTTAATAAAGCATTTGCATGTATTCTCAGCCCAAAAATGTAGAGAGTAAAAGGGATCATATGAAACTCACGCATATAAATATTGTAAATCAGTTTATAAAGCATTTGCATGTATTCTCAGCCCAAAAATGTAGAGAGTAAAAGGGATCATATGAAACTCACGCAAAATCAGTTTTAGTATTTGTATCCATTTAGTAAAACAGTTTATAAAACTGCGCATGTATTCTCAGCCCAAAAATATAATTTGAAAAAGGGATCATATGAAACTCACTGTTTAATATTGATATACAATATTGCAGGAAAGCACGTAGACGCATCGGAGATGATAAACACGAGGTTTGATTCACAAAAAAATACCCCCGAACATTACCCATAACCTCCTTGACAATAACCCATAATTTCCTTAGCTCTAGCTTGCTCGAAAACTCGTTTTGAAAAATTACTTGGACAGCACTCCGTCGTAATATTTTATGTACATTATTATTTTTGTATCGCAAAAATAATAACACTAATAATAAAAATAATAAGATTAATAATAATCTTATTATTATTATTAATAATAATAATAATAATAATAATAATAATAATAATAAAATAAATAAATACGGAGTAAAAATAATATATGTGTGTGTGTGATTTATCTGGCCAAAACTCGAGAATTTATAGCACTTGGCCTGAAATCTGGAGTCATGCGACTCGCATGGAAATGGCCTTCTGGCCATGCGACTCGCATGAGGACCAGGGACAGCTCACATTGTTTTGGCTCCTAGCTTGTCGACATAATATAAAATAAATATAAATATAATATATATAATTTAAATTAATTAATTATATATTATATTAAATTCACGTGCATAGTTGACTTGTAATTTTTGTTCCGATAAGTCGTACGTTGTCACTCGACTTATGTCCCGGTTCCGGTTTTTCGAACGCCCTTTCGTACGCTGAGAAAACTTGTACTTTACGTTTCGTGAATCGTACCTTTGTCAAAATATAGTCTTAAATCATCCATAAAATATACCACTGTAGCAAAGTTACTGTAGCAAAGTCAATTTCACTGTAGCAATTCACTGTAGCAAAGTCAATTTCACTGTAGCAAATAGTGATTTTCAAAAACACTGTAGCATTTTGGGTACTGTAGCAATTTGAAATGTTACTATCGTTTACTAAATAACTTGAAATTATATATATGTATATATCTTTTTAATATATATAAATCAGTTTTTAAATACACATTGGAAGTTATTTATAAATAAATTTTAATAATAAATATTTCAACTTATCATATATATTCAAATAGATATTTAAACCAATAAGTTTAATGTACGGTATCAAATAATTAATACATTTTTACCTTTTCAAGTTATAGTATATATGTATCTATTTACATATAATTGTTCGCGAATCGTCGAAAACAACCGAAAGGTATTTAAATATATAAAAGTAGTTCAAAAATTTTGAGATTCAGTTTTTACAGACTTTGCTTATCGTGTCGAAAATGTTAATCATACAAAGATTAAGTTTAAATTTGGTCAGAAATTTCCGGGTCATCACAGTACCTGCCCGTTAAAGAAATTTCGTCCCGAAATTTGAGTGAGGTCGTCATGGCTAACAATAAAAATGTTTTAATGACGAATATGAGTTGATAATAGAGTTTTATCTATGTTTGAATAATATGGATAAAATAATCCAATTACTCGAAGCGTATGAGAGAAGTTATCGTCAAGTGAAATGGAGAATAGAGATGCGTCTTATCTCTTGATGTAGTAACGATTGATTTCCGGATTTTAAGGAATAGAAAATCTTCATAATTTTAATAAGATTTGATTTTTCGGAATTTGCGGAAATTAGGATTTTCTTTGATTAAATGCGTAACCTGCCTCTATTGCTGCGTCCGATATTTTGCTATAAATTGACCTCTTCCGTTTCATTTATTTTCAACACTCCTATAATCTTCTTTATTATTTCATACATCCCAACAGATTGTGAAAATGCTTAATCCAGTTCTGATTCTTGATATTTTCCTGGCTATCGTATCCTTCATTCTTCTTTTTCATCTACCACCAGAGGAAGTTATTTTCTTCTACTATTACCTTGGGGTTATAGTGTTTTTCATTCTCCCGTGTCTTTATGTTGCTATACGCATTGATATACACGGTTTGTAATTTCGGGGTTGTTATCGGGCTTTATATTCTCCATTATATTTCGGAGCTTCAAGCTTTCGTTTTCTCTTCCCGACCTTAAGTCAAGCGAATAATGGTCCAGAATTCGTAGGTATGAATTTCAGAATAAACATAATTAATGTTCTACGAAAGAAACGGTTTTGGCACAATCTGACTTGTCAAATTACCAGAATATCCGGAAAAGACCGAATCATCAAGAAATATATTTTCTTGATATATTTAGAGATTATATAGAATGAAAGAGTTATGTAACATGGTTTATGATGAGGGTGTGATCTGTGAACCTTTGTCACTTTCCATTAGAAACTCAACATGACTTACTGTAATATAATCACGTTGATCAAGTGTCATTATATTATACTAACTCATGCTTCAGTTCCCAACATTACTTCAAAACATCCATTTTTTTCGAATTTTTTAGATTTTAGAAATTAAAATAGTTTCTTTTATGATGTAACACAGATAGCGCGAAGAGGTAATGATTTCAGATAAGAATGGTTTCAAAAAATATCTTCAGAAATATGGAGGATATTTATAATGGGAGATACGATGATATCTTAGAATATTTAAGATAAGATGATGATGAAGAATATTGTCCGCAAAGGTTTTAGTGTAAGGAGCAAGGTATTCTTTAATGATTTCAGCAGACTCTGAATCATTTGGATTCTTTGAAGGTAGATTTAGTCTTTGTGATTTGTCCACAGCCTCCTTCATGGTCTGCTCAATCCGTTTTTCAATTCCAAACCTTCTCTTTTTCTCTGCTTTACCACCATACTATTCTTTATCATCAAACTTTTGACTTTAAGGTCGTTTACAGTTTTTGCTGCTTCATCAGCATTGTTCCAATTTCAGAGAACTAGTTTCATAGTTTGGGGTGTTTTTCAAAAACTTCACATTCGAAGTATGTAATTCGAGGAGGTAGACGTTATATGTACACATATAACTGTTGGCGTAGACGTGCTGCAAGATTTCAAAATACTGATTGCAAATTCCCGATAGTTGGAATGGCAACTATTGTTACAAGATGTGGATGAGTACATGATAGGGTTTCAATGTATATATAGTGATTTCCGGAGAGTTTCAAATAGCAGAGTGACGGAGTCGCTGGTACATTTACTGCTAATATGGTGGAACATAAAAGGTTCCCCAGTAACAAAAACGTATATGCCAAAGTTATAAGTCTGAAAGGTCGTCGTTGACTAGTTGAATGGGTGATAATACTGGATACTTTTAAAAAGGAATTGCAAGGTTACTTTCAGTAATAATAATGCCGAAGGATTTATCACAGATACGTGTTAAAGTTTTACTTAGGTTTCGAGAGCTTTCCAGATATATGATTATAAGTACAAATCTTTCTTCTCGTAGATATCGTGTAGTTGGTTTGTCTTCTCGTTTGTTCATTAGTTGAAGTGTTTCCAAGAATTTCGATGGGTTTGAACGCAAAATATAATCATATGATGTTCTAGTACTGTTCTGAATTCAAAGCATGGGTTTCGAAGCATGGTTTTGAAAGATGTAGGAATCTAAGAGTGATGTTTTTCGTTTAATCTTGACTTGGATTCTGATCTATCGAAATCAGAATATGAAATTGAATGAAAATGGTTATTCTGCGATGAACAGATACGTATATCTATAGGTTTGAGCAGTATAGTTAATGATTGCTGAATCAAAATTGAAGAATGTATAGTGTAACATATTAATGTGGAATTTATATATTTCTAGGGTATTACCTACCCGTTAAAATATTCTCATCATTAACAGTTTGTACAAAAGGATTTTCAATTACAATCTTTATGAAAATATATGTATGTATATTTCCTTCAGATGTAATATAGATTTAATGAGTTATTAAACTCATTTGGTTTTCGGTTGGAACTAGAAACGAATAATCTCTTCTATATTAAAGATTACATAATCGTCGCAGGATCTTTCTCCAATGAAGTTATGAATCAATACTTCATCGTTTATGGTTATTAGTATTCTTCGGTGCCTACGGTGCGTATGAGGTTGATACTCGTGGGGCAGATTGTGAGGTTAAGGTTTACGGTGCGGATGTTGTTGTTGGTGGTACTGGTATTGTTGTTGGTTGTGCTGCTGGTACTGGTGATGCTATCGGTGCTGCCTGTGATGCCTGCAAATTGTGCATCATATTCTCTAAAGCCACAACTCGAGTGCGAAGCTCGTTAACTTCTTCTACTACACCAGGATGATTGGCGGTTCGGACGAGCGGATGAATAAGATCCAGAATTTGAGAGAGTATATGATCATGACGAGATATTCTGGAGATGAGAGAGAAAATGGTATCACGAACAGGTTCGCCGGTAAGTGCTTCAGGTTCTTCGCCAAGAGGGCAATGTGGTGGATGGAAGGGATCGCCTTCTTCTTGTCTCCAATAATTAAGTAGGCTACGAACCCATCCCCAATTCATCCAGAATAGATGATGGCTAATTGGTTGATCCATTCCGGTTACACTGTCTTCGGAATTCAGGTGAATATCCATATCGGAATAGCTGTCAGTGTTTGAACTAGATATGGGATCCATCTTGTATAAATAGGGAGATGATTTTATTTATATGAATTAGATTATAGAATTTAGTTTGGTATTCTTCAATACATAATTTACATATGTATATATAATACCAAATTCCATAAATCACGGAGAAATTTTCGGAAGATATCAGGAAAAGTTTACAGTAATAGATACGCTAAGATATGAATTTTTGTCTATACACTATTTATGCAATAAATGCAGGAAAACGTGTCTAGACTTAAGAATGATAAGCATGTAATTTTCGATAAGAAATGATAAGCAAAACTTTTAACTTGCAGACACGGTCGAAGTCCAGACTTACTAATGCATCTTAACAACTATCAGTTAGACACATTCATGCAAGACCTGATTCGCTAGGACCAACGCTCTGATACCAACTGTGACGATCGCTCCAAATCCATATGGACGAACACGTCATTCATTGATTTCATTGCGAGGTATTTGACCTCTATATGATACGTTTTGTAAACATTGCATTCTTTTGAAAAGGCATACCATAAATGAATATTTAATTCCAAGGTTTTCGACATCTGATGATTTCTACATATAGACAATCACCGTAAATAATAGTTTACAATAATAATACTTCCGTTGACAATGCAGTCAAAATAGATACATGATGATGGTTTTGTGAATGCAACGTTTTCTTGAATAAAGCATGCAAGACTCCATGCACATAGCTTGTATATCATGTAAGCAAACAGCGGAAGACTTCTAGGGAACCTGAGAATAAACATGCTAACAAGTGTCAACACAAAGGTTGGTGAGTTCATAGTTTTAATGTTTCGTATAATCTGTATATAAAGGTGGATCACAAGATTTCAGTTGTTTCATCCAGAAACGTTTATCAATAGATTATATAAAAGTGGATCACAAGATTTCAGTTGTTTCATCCAGAAACGTTTATCAAAATATTCTACGAAATTGAGCACCCTGGTAACTAAACTTTAACGTATATATAATTTGTACCCTTTGTATAATCATCTTAATAATACACGCAAACCAACGTGTACGCTTCTCAAATAGCATACGTCCGTTAAAAGGCTAGTGCTCTAGCTCGGACGGGGATATCAAGCCCTATGGATCCATATACTACTACTCGCGCCCACCAGTTCTTATAACTGGCAGTTACTAGTTACCAAAGCTAAGAGATTTTCGGTTCAAACTCAGTGTAGAATTTAGTATGTACTTGTATCCATTGCGTTTAAAATAAAGTGCATGTATTCTCAGCCCAAAAATATAGATTGCAAAAGCAATTAAAAAGGGAGCAAATGAAACTCACGCATATAAATATTGTATATCGGTTAATAAAGCATTTGCATGTATTCTCAGCCCAAAAATGTAGAGAGTAAAAGGGATCATATGAAACTCACGCATATAAATATTGTAAATCAGTTTATAAAGCATTTGCATGTATTCTCAGCCCAAAAATGTAGAGAGTAAAAGGGATCATATGAAACTCACACAAAATCAGTTTTAGTATTTGTATCCATTTAGTAAAACAGTTTATAAAACTGCGCATGTATTCTCAGCCCAAAAATATAATTTGAAAAAGGGATCATATGAAACTCACTGTTTAATATTGATATACAATATTGCAGGAAAGCACGTAGACGCATCAGAGATGATAAACACGAGGTTTGATTCACAAAAAAATACCCCCGAACATTACCCATAACCTCCTTGACAATAACCCATAATTTCCTTAGCTCTAGCTTGCTCGAAAACTCGTTTTGAAAAATTACTTGGACAGCACTCCGTCGTAATATTTTATGTACATTATTATTTTTGTATCGCAAAAATAATAACACTAATAATAAAAATAATAAGATTAATAATAATCTTATTATTATTAATAATAATAATAATAATAATAATAATAATAATAAAAAAATAAATAAATACGGAGTAAAAATAATATATGTGTGTGTGTGATTTATCTGGCCAAAACTCGAGAATTTATAGCACTTGGCCTGAAATCTGGAGTCATGCGACTCGCATGGAAATGGCCTTCTGGCCATGCGACTCGCATGAGGACCAGGGACAGCTCACATTGTTTTGGCTCCTAGCTTGTCGACATAATATAAAATAAATATAAATATAATATATATAATTTAAATTAATTAATTATATATTATATTAAATTCACGTGCATAGTTGACTTGTAATTTTTGTTCCGATAAGTCGTACGTTGTCACTCGACTTATGTCCCGGTTCCGGTTTTTCGAACGCCCTTTCGTACGCTGAGAAAACTTGTACTTTACGTTTCGTGAATCGTACCTTTGTCAAAATATAGTCTTAAATCATCCATAAAATATACCACTGTAGCAAAGTTACTGTAGCAAAGTCAATTTCACTGTAGCAATTCACTGTAGCAAAGTCAATTTCACTGTAGCAAATAGTGATTTTCAAAAACACTGTAGCATTTTGGGTACTGTAGCAATTTGAAATGTTACTATCGTTTACTAAATAACTTGAAATTATATATATGTATATATCTTTTTAATATATATAAATCAGTTTTTAAATACACATTGGAAGTTATTTATAAATAAATTTTAATAATAAATATTTCAACTTATCATATATATTCAAATAGATATTTAAACCAATAAGTTTAATGTACGGTATCAAATAATTAATACATTTTTACCTTTTCAAGTTATAGTATATATGTATCTATTTACATATAATTGTTCGCGAATCGTCGAAAACAACCGAAAGGTATTTAAATATATAAAAGTAGTTCAAAAATTTTGAGATTCAGTTTTTACAGACTTTGCTTATCGTGTCGAAAATGTTAATCATACAAAGATTAAGTTTAAATTTGGTCAGAGATTTCCGGGTCATCACAGTTATTGATTTCATGAATATAGTTTTCAAAACTTTCGAGACTCAACATTACAGATTTTTGCTTATCGTGTCATAAACATATAAAGATTAAAGTTTAAATTTGGTTGGAAATTCCCGGGTCATCACAAGTGTAATGTGTAAAGTTATTATAAAGGTTTTCTTTTTTAATTTTTAAAAGGCATTGGTAATGATAATGAATCAGAATTAATGGGTCAGTGTAATGGGTAAAGTTGCTTTAAAGTTTTTTATTATTTATTTTTTTTATTTTTAAAGTGGCATTGGTAATGGGTCAGAATTAATAGGTCTAATGGGTAAAATTGTCATATTTTTTTTTAATTTTTAAAAGGCATTGGTAATGAGTCAGAATTAATGGGTCAGTGTAATGGGTCATGTACTTCATAGTTCATATTAATGTTCATACATACTCGCCCTCATTTAGTCAAAATTTTAAGTTAATATATGTAGGAAATTTTTTCGGATGTGCCAATTGCGGACAGAGAAATTGTGTACAAAATGTCTACTCAACGTAAGTTGAAAAACGTCCAAATCATCTACAAGGTACAATCTTTGACTAAAATTATAAAAATGGGTATTTGTAATTTATAAAATCTCGAATATCATATTATTTAAATAAGTAGGTTATAGATATGCAGATGTAGTGTTTGTAATCATTTCTGTAAGTGACTATGTATGATTTTGGGACAGAATTAAAGTGGGCTATACATAACATAAACATTGCCCAAAACATTACGAACATGTTGGGGCTTGAATAATTAAGCAGAGATCCAACTGTGACTTTGGTAGAAACCTAATGTAGTTTAAGGGTCAAATAAAGGTACGTGACTTTGGTAAAAAAAAAAAACTAATATCTATCTGTTAGTTCTTAAAATGAAATGTTCAATTTTAGAGATTGCATAAATGGTGTTTTTTCATGTTTATGTTGTCTGTTATATATGTAGCGCTTAATACGTATTTGGTTATTACATATAAATATAAACTTATAATCGGACTTAAGTCGTGTTTGTGCAGTATACAAGTCAAATTAGATTGGGAATTATACCGGTGAATACGAGTGCCAAATGATGGGTAAAACGTATTGAACTCTATCCACTCACTTCCTGGCCATGTATGTATACTGATTATGTGCTCTGTGTTGTTATGGATATTCTTTTGTTTGGAAGTAATATGGAATGACTATGTGATTTTAAATATGGGTCGAGGGATACGATTTGAAATGATCGTTGACGAGTGTAAAGTGTAGTGACCCGAACTTTTCCATGTTTATATATATTAAATGAAATTGATATTTATATGATTAAGTGTTTCCAACATGTTAAGCAATCAAACTTGTTAAGACTTGATTAATTGAAATAGGTTTCATATAGACAATTGACCACCCAAGTTGACCGGTAATTCACGAACGTTAAAACTTGTAAAAACTATATGATAACATATATATGGTTATATATATAGTTAACATGATTTTATTATAAGTATGTATCTCATTAGGTATTTTAACAATGAGTTATATACATAAAAATGAGACTATTAATTTAAGAAACTCGAAAACGATATATATAACGATTATCGTTATAACAACGTCTTACTAGGTACATATGAATCATATTAAGATATTGATACACTTGGTTAATTATATTAAATGATAAGTAAATATATTATTAAGTGTATTAACAATGAAATACATATGTAAAAATAAGAGTACTAACTTAATGATTTTGAAACGAGACATATATGTAACGATTATCATTGTAACGACATTTAACTGTATATATATCATACTAAGATATATTATATATCATAATATCATGATAATATAACAATTTAACATCTCATTTGTTATAATAAACAATGGGTTAACAACATTCAACAAGATCGTTAACCTAAATGTTTCAAAACAACATTTACATGTAACGACTAACGATGACTTAACGACTCAGTTAAAATGTATATACATGTAGTGTTTTAATATGTATTCATACACTTTTGAAAGACTTCAAGTCACTTATCAAAATACTTCTACTTAACAAAAATACTTACAATTACATCCTCGTTCAGTTTCATCAACAATTCTACTCGTATGCACCCGTATTCGTACTCGTACAATACACAACTTTTAGATGTATGTACTATTAGTATATACACTCCAATGATCAGCTCTTAGCAGCCCATGTGAGTCACCTAACACATGTGGGAACTATCATTTGGCAACTAGCATGAAATATCTCATAAAATTACAAAAATATGAGTAATCATTCATGACTTATTTACATGAAAACAAAATTACATATCCTTTATATCTAATCCATACACCAACGACCAAATACACCTACAAACACTTTAATTCTTCAATTTTCTTCATCTAATTAATCTCTCTCAAGTTCTATCTTCAAGTTCTAAGTGTTCTTCATAAATTCTACAAGTTCTAGTTACATAAAATCAAGAATACTTTCAAGTTTGCTAGCTCACTTCCAATCTTGTAAGGTGATCATCCAACCTCAAGAAATCTTTGTTTCTTACAGTAGGTTATCATTCTAATACAAGGTAATAATCATATTCAAACTTTGGTTCAATTTCTATAACTATAACAATCTTATTTCAAGTGATGATCTTACTTGAACTTGTTTTCGTGTCATGATTCTGCTTCAAGAACTTCGAGCCATCCAAGGATCCGTTGAAGCTAGATCCATTTTTATCTTTTCCAGTAGGTTTATCCAAAGAACTTAAGGTAGTAATGATGTTCATAACATCATTCGATTCATATATATAAAGCTATCTTATTCGAAGGTTTAAACTTGTAATCACTAGAACATAGTTTAGTTAATTCTAAACTTGTTCGCAAACAAAAGTTAATCCTTCTAACTTGACTTTTAAAATCAACTAAACACATGTTCTATATCTATATGATATGCTAACTTAATGATTTAAAACCTGGAAACACGAAAAACACCGTAAAACCGGATTTACGCCGTCGTAGTAACACCGCGGGCTGTTTTGGGTTAGTTAATTAAAAACTATGATAAACTTTAATTTAAAAGTTGTTATTCTGAGAAAATGATTTTTATTATGAACATGAAACTATATCCAAAAATTATGGTTATACTCAAAGTGGAAGTATGTTTTCTAAAATGGTCATCTAGACGTCGTTCTTTCGACTGAAATGACTACCTTTACAAAAAAGACTTGTAACTTATTTTTCCGACTATAAACCTATACTTTTTCTATTTAGATTCATAAAATAGAGTTCAATATGAAACCATAGCAATTTGATTCACTCAAAACGGATTTAAAATGAAGAAGTTATGGGTAAAACAAGATTGGATAATTTTTCTCATTTTAGCTACGTGAAAATTGGTAACAAATCTATTCCAACCATAACTTAATCAACTTGTATTGTATATTATGTAATATTGAGATACCATAGACACGTATACAATGTTTCGACCTATCATGTCGACACATCTATATATATTTCGGAACAACCATAGACACTCTATATGTGAATGTTGGAGTTAGCTATACAGGGTTGAGGTTGATTCCAAAATATATATAGTTTGAGTTGTGATCAATTCTGAGATACGTATACACTGGGTCGTGGATTGATTCAAGATAATATTTATCGATTTATTTTTGTACATCTAACTGTGGACAACTAGTTGTAGGTTACTAACGAGGACAGCTGACTTAATAAACTTAAAACATCAAAATATATTAAAAGTGTTGTAAATATATTTTGAACATACTTTGATATATATGTATATATTGTTATAGGTTCGTGAATCAACCAGTGGCCAAGTCTTACTTCCCGACGAAGTAAAAATCTGTGAAAGTGAGTTATAGTCCCACTTTTAAAATCTAATATTTTTGGGATGAGAATACATGCAGGTTTTATAAATGATTTACAAAATAGACACAAGTACGTGAAACTACATTCTATGGTTGAATTATTGAAATCGAATATGCCCCTTTTTATTAAGTCTGGTAATCTAAGAATTAGGGAACAGACACCCTAATTGACGCGAATCCTAAAGATAGATCTATTGGTCCTAACAAACCCCATCCAAAGTACCGGATGCTTTAGTACTTCGAAATTTATATCATATCCGAAGGGTGTCCCGGAATGATGGGGATATTCTTATATATGCATCTTGTTAATGTCGGTTACCAGGTGTTCACCATATGAATGATTTTTATCTCTATGTATGGGATGTGTATTGAAATATGAAATCTTGTGGTCTATTATTATGATTTGATATATATAGGTTAAACCTATAACTCACCAACATTTTTGTTGACGTTTTAAGCATGTTTATTCTCAGGTGATTATTAAGAGCTTCCGCTGTCGCATACTTAAATAAGGACGAGATTTGGAGTCCATGCTTGTATGATATTGTGTAAAAACTGCATTCAAGAAACTTATTTTGTTGTAACATATTTGTATTGTAAACCATTATGTAATGGTCGTGTGTAAACAGGATATTTTAGATTATCATTATTTGATAATCTACGTAAAGTTTTTTAAACCTTTATTGATGAAATAAAGGTTATGGTTTGTTTTAAAAATGAATGCAGTCTTTGAAAAACGTCTCATATAGAGGTCAAAACCTCGCAACGAAATCAATTAATATGGAACGTTTTTAATCAATAAGAACGGGACATTTCAGTTGTTATCCGAGCGTTGGTCTTAGAGAACCAGAAAATTTGCATTAGTGTGTCTTATCGAGTTTGTTAGGATGCATTAGTGAGTCTGGACTTCGACCGTGTTTTCTTTAAAAATGATTGCTTAACATTTTTGTTGGAAACTATATATTATTAACATGTATATATTATGTGATATATTAATCTCTTAACATGTTTGATATTGTGTGATAGATGTCTACCTCTAGCACAAATCCCATTGACTCACCTAATAATAACGAAGAGTCGAATATATATTGGAATGATTCACAAGTTCCCGAAGAAGAACCGGAAGAAGAATCAGAACCGGAAGAGGAGGAACCGGAGGAGGAAATAGAACCGGTGGGGGAAATAATAAAACGGTTAAGTAAAAGAAAATCCTCAACCAACCGACCAAGGTTAATTATGGTCAATGGTGTTTCCGCCAAGGAAGCAAAATATTGGGAGGATTACCAATTCTCCGATGAATCGGATTCCGACGAGAATTCCGATGATGTTATAGAAATTACCCCAACTGAATTTAAAAAGGCAAAAGAAAATAATAAGGGAAAGGGCATAAAAATAGAGAAATCTAATTCCAACCCCGATGAACTTTATATGTATCGTCAACCCCCGAAGTCCTTAAGTTGTAACAATGACCCGGGAACCTCTAAACCACCAGGTTTTTCTAAACCAATGTGGAAAACGACGGCTCGTATTAGGGGAACATCATATATCCCTAGAAACTTGGCAAAACGAACCAAAACCGAAGAAGAAGAAACAAGCTAGTCGGAATAAGATAGTTGTATTCGTGTGGTGTAATATATGTAATATAGTGTGCTTATGCTTTATGATATATGTAAAAATTGCTTGTATTAATAAGTATTTTTTTTATGAATCTAACTCTTGTCTATTTTACAGTATAAAAACACAAAATGGATAGACAACCCAATATTTTAAGAGACCTACCCGGAGACATGATTGATGAAATCTTGTCTAGAGTCGGTCAGAATTCTTCGGCACAACTATTTAAGGCGAGATCAGTTTGTAAGACATTCGAAGAACGTTCCAAGAATGCCTTGGTTTATAAAAGGCTTTCGTTCGAAAGATGGGGGATATCACATTGGGAAATCCATAAGTTACGATGTGTTTACTTTAACGCATATATTACGGGGAACCCAAATGCTATTTTACGCAATGGGTTAAGAAATTATTTTGACTCATTATATCCGAATATTGGACTTCGTGATTTAGAAAAAGCGGCTAACATGCAACATAAAGAAGCATGTTATGCTTACGGATTAGTAATGTTCGCTTTTCACCAAAGTGAGAACAAGAACATCGGGCTACAACTATTAAACAAAACGTTCCCACAAGTGACGAAGTCGGTAATTGGGGTAAGAAATGAGGTTTTTAGATTGTTACGAGACTGTTGGACATTACGTAACCCTCGTCCCTTTGACGACGTTACAACACGCTGTCTTATCAACGGCCATAACGGTTATGTTCCACAAGACCAAGGATGGAAAGTAATCCTAGTAAAACCAGAATGCATGACTTGTTTCTGGACGTATGAATTACGTGTCTTTATTGCCTTTGCTGAACGACTTGTGTACTAGCTAGAATTATCTTCACAACCATCTTGTATCAAATTTATTGTGTGCTATATTTCATGCTATATGTAAAATAAGCGGTATTGTAAGTTTGTAAAATATTGTGTAAAAGTTTGAACGCGAAATATTATTATAATCAGTTTTTCATATAGAATTGTAGCAGTTGAATTGTATATTAGCTACTAAGTATGAACTTAACGGGTAGGTACTACCCGAATTTAAACTTATAAAACGCTAATATGAAGAAAAAGCTTTTATAAATGAGTTCATATTATGCTACGAAATACTATTAACTACTCTTAATATTCTGTATGATTAACTTGTTCCATTTGACTATTTTGAAGGAAATGGCACCGACTACTCGACACACCGTGAATATGAATGAAGAGGAATTCCATACTTTTCTAGCCTCAAACATAGCCGCAGTACAGGCTGCGCTACATACCAACAATAACCTTGGATCTAGCAGTACAGGAAATCGTGTAGGATGCACCTATAAAGAATTCACTGCCTGCAAACCTTTGGAATTTGATGGAACCGAAGGACCGATCGGATTGAAACGGTAGACCGAGAAGGTCGAATCGGTGTTTGCCATAAGTAAGTGTACTGAAGAGGACAAAGTGAAGTATGCTACGCATACCTTCACAGGTTCTGCGTTAACATGGTGGAATACCTATCTAGAGCAAGTGGGACAAGACGATGCGTACGCACTACCGTGGTCAGCATTCAAGCACTTGATGAACGAGAAGTACCGTCCCAGAACCGAGGTTAATAAGCTCAAGACAGAACTTAGAGGGTTACGAACCCAAGGATTTGATATTACCACGTACGAAAGACGATTCACAGAATTGTGCCTATTGTGTCCGGGAGCATTCGAAGATGAGGAAGAGAAGATCGACGCGTTTGTAAAAGGATTACCGGAAAGAATCCAAGAAGATATAAGTTCACACGAGCCCGCCTCCATACAACAGGCATGTAGAATGGCTCATAAACTAGTGAACCAGATTGAAGAAAGAATTAAAGAACAGACTGTTGAAGAGGCCAATGTGAAGCAAGTCAAAAGAAAGTGGGAGGAAAACGGTGATAAGAATCACCAATACAACAACAACAGCAATTACAACAATAATCGCAACAATTATCCCAACAATCGTAACATCAATCGCAACTACAACAAATGGCCAAACAACAACAACAACAACAACAACAACAACAACAGCAACTACAACAATCATCCCAACAACAATAATAACCGCAACAACAACAATCAGAAGCAGCTATGCCAAAGGTGTGAAAAGTATCACTCGGGGTTCTGCACCAAATTTTGCAACAAGTGTAAAAGAAATGGTCATAGCGCGGCGAAGTGTGAGGTCTACGGACCAGGGGTTAATAGAACGAAAGGAACAAATGGTGTCGGAACGAGTAATGGCGGAGCAAGTAGTGTCGGAGCAAGTTATGCCAATGTAGTTTGTTATAAATGTGGAAAACCGGGCCACATTATTAGAAATTGCCCGAACCAGGAGAACACGAATGGACAAGGCCGAGGAAGAGTTTTCAATATTAATGCGGCAGAGGCACAGGAAGACCCAGAGCTTGTTACGGGTACGTTTCTTATTGACAATAAATCTGCTTACGTTTTATTTGATTCGGGTGCGGATAGAAGCTATATGAGTAGAGATTTTTGTGCTAAATTAAGTTGTCCATTGACGCCTTTGGATAGTAAATTTTTACTCGAATTAGCAAATGGTAAATTAATTTCAGCAGATAATATATGTCGAAATCGAGAAATTAAACTGGTTAGCGAAACATTTAAGATTGATTTGATACCAGTAGAGTTAGGGAGTTTTGATGTGATAATCGGTATGGACTGGTTGAAAGAAGTGAAAGCAGAGATCGTTTGTTACAAAAATGCAATTCGCATTATACGAGAAAAAGGAAAACCCATAATGGTGTACGGAGAAAAGGGCAACACGAAGCTACATCTTATTAGTAATTTGAAGGCACAAAAACTAATAAGAAAAGGTTGCTATGCTGTTCTAGCACACGTCGAGAAAGTACAAACTGAAGAAAAGAGCATCAATGATGTTCCCATTGCAAAAGAATTTCCCGATGTATTTCCGAA
Source organism: Rutidosis leptorrhynchoides (assembly GCF_046630445.1). Taxonomy (NCBI): domain Eukaryota; kingdom Viridiplantae; phylum Streptophyta; class Magnoliopsida; order Asterales; family Asteraceae; genus Rutidosis; species Rutidosis leptorrhynchoides. The sequence goes on along the minus strand of NC_092343.1, from coordinate 376,639,604 downwards.
AGAATTACCGGGATTACCCCCACATCGATCCGTTGAATTTCAAATAGATCTTGTACCAGGAGCTGCACCAATAGCTCGTGCTCCTTACAGACTCGCACCCAGCGAGATGAAAGAACTGCAAAGCCAATTACAAGAACTTTTAGAGCGTGGTTTCATTCGACCAAGAACATCACCGTGGGGAGCTCCTGTTTTGTTTGTCAAGAAGAAAGATGGTACATTCAGGTTGTGTATCGACTACCGAGAGTTGAACAAACTTACCATCAAGAACCGCTACCCACTACCGAGAATCGACGACTTATTTGATCAACTACAAGGCTCGTCTGTTTACTCAAAGATTGACTTACGTTCCGGGTATCATCAAATGCGGGTGAAAGAAGATGATATTCCAAAGACTGCTTTCAGAACACGTTACGGTCATTACGAGTTTATGGTCATGCCGTTTGGTTTAACTAATGCACCAGCTGTGTTCATGGACCTTATGAACCGAGTGTGTGGACCATACCTTGACAAGTTTGTCATTATTTTCATTGATGACATACTTATTTACTCAAAGAATGACCAAGAACACGGTGAACATTTGAGAAAGGTGTTAGAAGTATTGAGGAAGGAAGAATTGTATGCTAAGTTTTCAAAGTGTGCATTTTGGTTGGAAGAAGTTCAATTCCTCGGTCACATAGTGAACAAAGAAGGTATTAAGGTGGATCCGGCAAAGATAGAAACTGTTGAAAAGTGGGAAACCCCGAAAACTCCGAAACACATACGCCAGTTTTTAGGACTAGCTGGTTACTACAGAAGGTTCATCCAAGACTTTTCCAGAATAGCAAAACCCTTGACTGCATTAACGCATAAAGGGAAGAAATTTGAATGGAATGATGAACAAGAGAAAGCGTTTCAGTTATTGAAGAAAAAGCTAACTACGGCACCTATATTGTCATTGCCTGAAGGGAATGATGATTTTGTGATTTATTGTGACGCATCAAAGCAAGGTCTCGGTTGTGTATTAATGCAACGAACGAAGGTGATTGCTTATGCGTCTAGACAATTGAAGATTCACGAACAAAATTATACGACGCATGATTTGGAATTAGGCGCGGTTGTTTTTGCATTAAAGACTTGGAGGCACTACTTATATGGGGTCAAAATTATTATATATACCGACCACAAAAGTCTTCAACACATATTTAATCAGAAACAACTGAATATGAGGCAGCGTAGGTGGATTGAATTATTGAATGATTACGACTTTGAGATTCATTACCACCCGGGGAAGGCAAATGTGGTAGCCGATGCCTTGAGCAGGAAGGACAGAGAACCCATTCGAGTAAAATCTATGAATATAATGATTCATAATAACCTTCCTACTCAAATAAAGGAGGCGCAACAAGGAGTTTTAAAAGAGGGAAATTTAAAGGATGAAATACCCAAAGGATCGGAGAAGCATCTTAATATTCGGGAAGACGGAACCCGGTATAGGGCTGAAAGGATTTGGGTACCAAAATTTGGAGATATGAGAGAAATGGTACTTAGAGAAGCTCATAAAACCAGATACTCAATACATCCTGGAACGGGGAAGATGTACAAGGATCTCAAGAAACATTTTTGGTGGCCGGGTATGAAAGCCGATGTTGCTAAATACGTAGGAGAATGTTTGACGTGTTCTAAGGTCAAAGCTGAGCATCAGAAACCATCAGGTCTACTTCAACAACCCGAAATCCCGTAATGGAAATGGGAAAACATTACCATGGATTTCATCACTAAATTGCCAAGGACTACAAGTGGTTTTGATACTATTTGGGTAATAGTTGATCGTCTTACTAAATCAGCACACTTCCTGCCAATAAGAGAAGATGACAAGATGGAGAAGTTAGCACGACTGTATTTGAAGGAAGTCGTCTCCAGACATGGAATACCAATCTCTATTATCTCTGATAGGGATGGCAGATTTATTTCAAGATTCTGGCAGACATTACAGCAAGCATTAGGAACTCGTCTAGACATGAGTACTGCCTATCATCCACAAACTGATGGGCAGAGCGAAAGGACAATACAAACGCTTGAAGACATGCTACGATCATGTGTTATTAATTTCGGAAACAGTTGGGATCGACATCTACCGTTAGCAGAATTTTCCTACAACAACAGCTACTATTCAAGCATTGAGATGGCGCCGTTTGAAGCACTTTATGGTAGAAAGTGTAGGTCTTCGATTTGTTGGAGTGAAGTGGGGGATAGACAGATTACGGGTCCGGAGATTATACAAGAAACTACCGAGAAGATCATCCAAATTCAACAACGGTTGAAAACCGCCCAAAGTCGACAAAAGAGCTACGCTGACATTAAAAGAAAAGATATAGAATTTGAAATTGGAGAGATGGTCATGCTTAAAGTTGCACCTTGGAAAGGCGTTGTTCGATTTGGTAAACAAGGGAAATTAAATACAAGGTATATTGGACCATTCAAGATTATTGATCGTGTCGGACCAGTAGCTTACCGACTTGAGTTACCTCAACAACTCGCGGCTGTACATAACACTTTCCACGTCTCAAATTTGAAGAAATGTTTTGCTAAAGAAGATCTCACTATTCCGTTGGACGAAATCCAAATCAATGAAAAACTTCAATTCATTGAAGAACCTGTCGAAATAATGGATCGTGAGGTTAAGAGACTTAAACAAAATAAGATACCGATTGTTAAGGTTCGATGGAATGCTCGTAGAGGACCCGAGTTCACCTGGGAGCATGAAGATCAGATGAAGAAGAAATACCCGCATCTATTTCCAGAAGATTCGTCAACACTTTCAACAGCTTAAAATTTCGGGACGAAATTTATTTAACGGGTAGGTACTGTAGTGACCCGAACTTTTCCATGTTTATATATATTAAATGAAATTGATATTTATATGATTAAGTGTTTCCAACATGTTAAGCAATCAAACTTGTTAAGACTTGATTAATTGAAATAGGTTTCATATAGACAATTGACCACCCAAGTTGACCGGTGATTCACGAACGTTAAAACTTGTAAAAACTATATGATGACATATATATGGTTATATATATAGTTAACATGATTTTATTATAAGTATGTATCTCATTAGGTATTTTAACAATGAGTTATATACATAAAAATGAGACTATTAATTTAAGAAACTCGAAAACGATATATATAACGATTATCATTATAACAACGTCTTACTAGGTACATATGAATCATATTAAGATATTGATACACTTGGTTAATTATGTTAAATGATAAGTAAATATATTATTAAGTGTATTAACAATGAAATACATATGTAAAAATAAGAGTACTAACTTAATGATTTTGAAACGAGACATATATGTAACGATTATCATTGTAACGACATTTAACTGTATATATATCATACTAAGATATATTATATATCATAATATCATGATAATATAACAATTTAACATCTCATTTGTTATAATAAACAATGGGTTAACAACATTCAACAAGATCGTTAACCTAAAGGTTTCAAAATAACATTTACATGTAACGACTAATGATGACTTAACGACTCAGTTAAAATGTATATACATGTAGTGTTTTAATATGTATTCATACACTTTTGAAAGACTTCAAGTCACTTATCAAAATACTTCTACTTAACAAAAATACTTACAATTACATCCTCGTTCAGTTTCATCAACAATTCTACTCGTATGCACCCGTATTCGTACTCGTACAATACACAACTTTTAGATGTATGTACTATTGGTATATACACTCCAATGATCAGCTCTTAGCAGCCCATGTGAGTCACCTAACACATGTGGGAACTATCATTTGGCAACTAGCATGAAATATCTCATAAAATTACAAAAATATGAGTAATCATTCATGACTTATTTACATGAAAACAAAATTACATATCCTTTATATCTAATCCATACACCAACGACCAAAAACACCTACAAACACTTTCATTCTTCAATTTTCTTCATCTAATTAATCTCTCTCAAGTTCTATCTTCAAGTTCTAAGTGTTCTTCATAAATTCTACAAGTTCTAGTTACATAAAATCAAGAATACTTTCAAGTTTGCTAGCTCACTTCCAATCTTGTAAGGTGATCATCCAACCTCAAGAAATCTTTGTTTCTTACAGTAGGTTATCATTCTAATACAAGGTAATAATCATATTCAAACTTTGGTTCAATTTCTATAACTATAACAATCTTATTTCAAGTGATGATCTTACTTGAACTTGTTTTCGTGTCATGATTCTGCTTCAAGAACTTCGAGCCATCCAAGGATCCGTTGAAGCTAGATCCATTTTTCTCTTTTCCAGTAGGTTTATCCAAAGAACTTAAGGTAGTAATGATGTTCATAACATCATTAGATTCATACATATAAAGCTATCTTATTCGAAGGTTTAAACTTGTAATCACTAGAACATAGTTTAGTTAATTCTAAACTTGTTCGCAAACAAAAGTTAATCCTTCTAACTTGACTTTTAAAATCAACTAAACACATGTTCTATATCTATATGATATGCTAACTTAATGATTTAAAACCTGGAAACACGAAAAACACCGTAAAACCGGATTTACGCCGTCGTAGTAACACCGCGGGCTGTTTTGGGTTAGTTAATTAAAAACTATGATAAACTTTGATTTAAAAGTTGTTATTCTGAGAAAATGATTTTTATTATGAACATGAAACTATATCCAAAAATTATGGTTAAACTCAAAGTGGAAGTATGTTTTCTAAAATGGTCATCTAGACGTCGTTCTTTCGACTGAAATGACTACCTTTACAAAAATGACTTGTAACTTATTTTTCTGACTATAAACCTATACTTTTTCTATTTAGATTCATAAAATAGAGTTCAATATGAAACCATAGCAATTTGATTCACTCAAAACGGATTTAAAATGAAGAAGTTATGGGTAAAACAAGATTGGATAATTTTTCTCATTTTAGCTACGTGAAAATTGGTAACAAATCTATTCCAACCATAACTTAATCAACTTGTATTGTATATTATGTAATCTTGAGATACCATAGACACGTATACAATGTTTCGACCTATCATGTCGACGCATCTATATATATTTCGGAACAACCATAGACACTCTATATGTGAATGTTGGAGTTAGCTATACAGGGTTGAGGTTGATTCCAAAATATATATAGTTTGAGTTGTGATCAATACTGAGATACGTATACACTGGGTCGTGGATTGATTCAAGATACTATTTATCGATTTATTTTTGTACATCTAACTGTGGACAACTAGTTGTAGGTTACTAACGAGGACAGCTGACTTAATAAACTTAAAACATCAAAATATATTAAAAGTGTTGTAAATATATTTTGAACATACTTTGATATATATGTATATATTGTTATAGGTTCGTGAATCAACCAGTGGTCAAGTCTTACTTCCCGACGAAGTAAAAATCTGTGAAAGTGAGTTATAGTCCCACTTTTAAAATCTAATATTTTTGGGATGAGAATACATGCAGGTTTTATAAATGATTTACAAAATAGACACAAGTACGTGAAACTACATTCTATGGTTGAATTATTGAAATCAAATATGCCCCTTTTTATTAAGTCTGGTAATCTAAGAATTAGGGAACAGACACCCTAATTGACGCGAATCCTAAAGATAGATCTATTGGGCCTAACAAACCCCATCCAAAGTACCGGATGCTTTAGTACTTCGAAATTTATATCATATCCGAAGGGTGTCCCGGAATGATGGGGATATTCTTATATATGCATCTTGTTAATGTCGGTTACCAGGTGTTCACCATATGAATGATTTTTATCTCTATGCATGGGATGTGTATTGAAATATGAAATCTTGTGGTCTATTATTATGATTTGATATATATAGGTTAAACCTATAACTCACCAACATTTTTGTTGATGTTTTAAGCATGTTTATTCTCAGGTGATTATTAAGAGCTTCCGCTGTCGCATACTTAAATAAGGACGAGATTTGGAGTCCATGCTTGTATGATATTGTGTAAAAACTGCATTCAAGAAACTTATTTTGTTGTAACATATTTGTATTGTAAACCATTATGTAATGGTCTTGTGTAAACAGGATATTTTAGATTATCATTATTTGATAATCTACGTAAAGCTTTTTAAACCTTTATTGATGAAATAAAGGTTATGGTTCGTTTTAAAAATGAATGCAGTCTTTGAAAAACGTCTCATATAGAGGTCAAAACCTCACAACGAAATCAATTAATATGGAACGTTTTTAATCAATAAGAACGGGACATTTCAGTTGGTATCCGAGCGTTGGTCTTAGAGAACCAGAAAATTTGCATTAGTGTGTCTTATCGAGTTTGTTAGGATGCATTAGTGAGTCTGGACTTCGACCGTGTTTTCTTTAAAAATGATTGCTTAACATTTTTGTTGGAAACTATATATTATTAACATGTATATATTATGTGATATATTAATCTCTTAACATGTTTGATATTGTGTGATAGATGTCTACCTCTAGCACAAATCCCATTGACTCACCTAATAATAACGAAGAGTCGAATATATATTGGAATGATTCACAAGTTCCCGAAGAAGAACCAGAAGAAGAATCAGAACCGGAAGAAGAATCAGAACCGGAAGAGGAGGAACCGGAGGAGGAAATAGAACCGGTGGGGGAAATAATAAAACGGTTAAGTAAAAGAAAATCCTCAACCAACCGACCAAGGTTAATTATGGTCAATGGTGTTTCTGCCAAGGAAGCAAAATATTAGGAGGATTACCAATTCTCCGATGAATCGGATTCCGACGAGAATTCCGATGATGTTATGGAAATTACCCCAACTGAATTTAAAAAGGCAAAAAAAAATAATAAGGGAAAGGGCATAAAAATAGAGAAATCTAATTCCAACCCCGATGAACTTTATATGTATCGTCAACCCCCGAAGTCCTTAAGTTGTAACAATGACCCGGGAACCTCTAAACCACCAGGTTTTTCTAAACCAATGTGGAAAACGACGGCTCGTATTAGGGGAACATCATATATCCCTAGAAACTTGACAAAACGAACCAAAACCGAAGAAGAAGAAACAAGCGAGTCGGAATAAGATAGTTGTATTCGTGTGGTGTAATATATGTAATATAGTGTGCTTATGCTTTATGATATATGTAAAAATTGCTTGTATTAATAAGTATTTTTTTTATGAATCTAACTCTTGTCTATTTTACAGTATAAAAACACAAAATGGATAGACAACCCAATATTTTAAGAGACCTACCCGGAGACATGATTGATGAAATCTTGTCTAAAGTCGGTCAGAATTCTTCGGCACAACTATTTAAGGCGAGATCAGTTTGTAAGACATTCGAAGAACGTTCCAAGAATGCCTTGGTTTATAAAAGGCTTTCGTTCGAAAGATGGGGGATATCACATTGGGAAATCCATAAGTTACGATGTGTTTACTTTAACGCATATATTACGGGGAACCCAAATGCTATTTTACGCAATGGGTTAAGAAATTATTTTGACTCAATATATCCGAATATTGGACTTCGTGATTTAGAAAAAGCGGCTAACATGCAACATAAAGAAGCATGTTATGCTTACGGATTAGTAATGTTCGCTTCTCACCAAAGTGAGAACAAGAACATCGGGCTACAACTATTAAACAAAACGTTCCCACAAGTGACGGAGTCGGTAATTGGGGTAAGAAATGAGGTTTTTAGATTGTTACGGGACTGTTGGAAATTACGTAACCCTCGTCCCTTTGACGACGTTACAACACGCTGTCTTATCAACGGCCATAACGGTTATGTTCCACAAGACCAAGGATGGGAAGTAATCCTAGTAAAACCAGAATGCATGACTTGTTTCTGGACGTATGAATTACGTGTCTTTATTGCCTTTGCTGAACGACTTGTGTACTAGCTAGAATTATCTTCACAACCATCTTGTATCAAATTTATTGTGTGCTATATTTCATGCTATATGTAAAATAAGCGGTATTGTAAGTTTGTAAAATATTGTGTAAAAGTTTGAACGCGAAATATTATTATAATCAGTTTTTCATATAGAATTGTAGTAGTTGAATTGTATATTAGCTACTAAGTATGAACTTAACGGGTAGGCACTACCCGAATTTAAACTTATAAAACGCTAATATGAAGAAAAAGCTTTTATAAATGAGTTCATATTATGCTACGAAATACTATTAACTACTCTTAATATTCTGTATGATTAACTTGTTCCATTTGACTATTTTGAAGGAAATGGCACCGACTACTCGACACACCGTGAATATGAATGAAGAGGAATTCCGTACTTTTCTAGCTTCAAACATAGTCGCAGTACAGGCTGCGCTACATACCAACAATAACCTTGGATCTAGCAGTACAGGAAATCGTGTAGGATGCACCTATAAAGAATTCACTGCCTGCAAACCTTTGGAATTTAATGGAACCAAAGGACCGATCGGATTGAAACGGTAGACCGAGAAGGTCGAATCGGTGTTTGCCATAAGTAAGTGTACTGAAGAGGACAAAGTGAAGTACGCTACGCATACCTTCACAGGTTCTGCGTTAACATGGTGGAATACCTATCTAGAACAAGTGAGACAAGACAATGCGTACGCACTACCGTGGTCAGCATTCAAGCACTTGATGAACGAGAAGTACTGTCCCAGAACCGAGGTCAATAAGCTCAAGACAGAACTTAGAGGGTTACGAACCCAAGGATTTGATATTACCACGTACGAAAGACGATTCACAGAATTGTGCCTATTGTGTCTGGGAGCATTCGAAGATGAGGAAGAGAAGATCGACGCGTTTGTAAAAGGATAACCGGAAAGAATCCAAGAAGATATAAGTTCACACGAGCCCGCCTCCATACAACAGGCATGTAGAATGGCTCACAAACTAGTGAACCAGATTGAAGAAAGAATTAAAGAACAGACTGCTGAAGAGGCCAATGTGAAGCAAGTCAAAAGAAAGTGGGAGGAAAACGGTGATAAGAATCACCAATACAACAACAACAGCAATTACAACAATAATCGCAACAATTATCCCAACAATCGCAACATCAATCGCAACTACAACCAACAGCCCAACAACAACAACAACAACAACAACAGCAACTACAACAATCATCCCAACAATAATAATAACCGCAACAACAACAATCAGAAGCAGCTATGCCAAAGGTGTGAAAAGTATCACTCGGGGTTCTGCACCAAATTTTGCAACAAGTGTAAAAGAAATGGTCATAGCGCGGCGAAGTGTGAGGTCTACGGACCAGGGGTTAATAGAACGAAAGGAACAAATGGTGTCGGAATGAGTAATGGCGGAGCAAGTAGTGTCAGAGCAAGTTATGCCAATGTAGTTTGTTATAAATGTGGAAAACCGGGCCACATTATTAGAAATTGCCCGAACCAGGAGAACACGAATGGACAAGGCCGCGGAAGAGTTTTCAATATTAATGCGGCAGAGGCACAGGAATACCCAGAGCTTGTTACGGGTACGTTTCTTATTGACAATAAATCTGCTTACGTTTTATTTGATTCGGGTGCGGATAGAAGCTATATGAGTAGAGATTTTTGTGCTAAATTAAGTTGTCCATTGACGCCTTTTGATAGTAAATTTTTACTCGAATTAGCAAATGGTAAATTAATTTCAGCAGATAATATATGTCGAAATCGAGAAATTAAACTGGTTAGCGAAACATTTAAGATTGATTTGATACCAGTAGAGTTAGGGAGTTTTGATGTGATAATCGGTATGGACTGGTTGAAAGAAGTGAAAGCAGAGATCGTTTGTTACAAAAATGCAATTCGCATTATACGAGAAAAAGGAAAACCCTTAATGGTGTACGGAGAAAAGGGCAACACGAAGCTACATCTTATTAGTAATTTGAAGGCACAAAAACTAATAAGAAAAGGTTGCTATGCTGTTCTAGCACACGTCGAGAAAGTACAAACTGAAGAAAAGAGCATCAATGATGTTCCCATTGCAAAAGAATTTCCCGATGTATTTCCGAAAGAATTACCGGGATTACCCCCACATCGATCCGTTGAATTTCAAATAGATCTTGTACCAGGAGCTGCACCAATAGCTCGTGCTCCTTACAGACTCGCACCCAGCGAGATGAAAGAACTGCAAAGCCAATTGCAAGAACTTTTAGAGCATGGTTTCATTCGACCAAGCACATCACCGTGGGGAGCTCCTGTTTTGTTTGTCAAGAAGAAAGATGGTACATTCAGGTTGTGTATCGACTACCGAGAGTTGAACAAACTTACCATCAAGAACTGCTACCCACTACCGAGAATCGACGACTTATTTGATCAACTACAAGGCTCGTCTGTTTACTCAAAGATTGACTTACATTCCGGGTATCATCAAATGCGGGTGAAAGAAGATGATATTCCAAAGACTGCTTTCAGAACACGTTACGGTCATTACGAGTTTATGGTCATGCCGTTTGGTTTAACTAATGCACCAGCTATGTTCATGGACCTTATGAACCGAGTGTGTGGACCATACCTTGACAAGTTTATCATTGTTTTCATTGATGACATACTTATTTACTCAAAGAATGACCAAGAACACGGTGAATATTTGAGAAAGGTGTTAGAAGTATTGAGGAAGGAAGAATTGTACGCTAAGTTTTCAAAGTGTGCATTTTGGTTGGAAGAAGTTCAATTCCTCGGTCACATAGTGAACAAAGAAGGTATTAAGGTGGATCCGGCAAAGATAGAAACTGTTGAAAAGTGGGAAACCCCGAAAACTCTGAAACACATACGCCAGTTTTTAGGACTAGCTGGTTACTACAGAAGGTTCATCCAAGACTTTTCCAGAATAGCAAAACCCTTGACTGCATTAACGCATAAAGGGAATAAATTTGAATGGAATGATGAACAAGAGAAAGCGTTTCAGTTATTAAAGAAAAAGCTAACTACGGCACCTATATTGTCATTGCCTGAAGGGAATGATGATTTTGTGATTTATTGTGACGCATCAAAGCAAGGTCTCGGTTGTGTATTAATGCAACGAACGAAGGTGAGTGCTTATGCGTCTAGACAATTGAAGATTCACGAACAAAATTATACGACGCATGATTTAGAATTAGGTGCGGTTGTTTTTGCATTAAAGACTTGGAGGCACTACTTATATGGGGTCAAAAGTATTATATATACCGACCACAAAAGTCTTCAACACATATTTAATCAGAAACAACTGAATATGAGGCAGCGTAGGTGGATTGAATTATTGAATGATTACGACTTTGAGATTCGTTACCACCCGGGGAAGGCAAATGTGGTAGCCGATGCCTTGAGCAGGAAGGACAGAGAACCCATTCGAGTAAAATCTATGAATATAATGATTCATAATAACCTTCCTACTCAAATAAAGGAGACGCAACACGGAGTTTTAAAAGAGGGAAATTTAAAGGATGAAATACCCAAAGGATCGGAGAAGCATCTTAATATTCGGGAAGACGGAACCCGGTATAGGGCTGAAAGGATTTGGGTACCAAAATTTGGAGATATGAGAGAAATGGTACTTAGAGAAGCTCATAAAACCAGATACTCAATACATCCTGGAACGGGGAAGATGTACAAAGATCTCAAGAAACATTTTTGGTGGCCGGGTATGAAAGCCGATGTTGCTAAATACGTAGGAGAATGTTTGACGTGTTTTAAGGTCAAAGCTGAGCATCAGAAACCATCAGGTCTACTTCAACAACCCGAAATCCCGTAATGGAAATGGGAAAACATTACCATGGATTTCATCACTAAATTGCCAAGGACTGCAAGTGGTTTTGATACTATTTGGGTAATAGTTGATCGTCTCACTAAATCAGCACACTTCCTGCCAATAAGAGAAGATGACAAGATGGAGAAGTTAGCACGACTGTATTTGAAGGAAGTCATCTCCAGACATGGAATACCAATCTCTATTATCTCTGATAGGGATGGCAGATTTATTTCAAGATTCTGGCAGACATTACAGCAAGCATTAAGAACTCGTCTAGACATGAGTACTGCCTATCATCCACAAACTGATGGGCAGAGTGAAAGGACGATACAAACGCTTGAAGACATGCTACGAGCATGTGTTATTGATTTCGGAAACAGTTGGGATCGACATCTACCGTTAGCAGAATTTTCCTACAACAACAGCTACCATTCAAGCATTGAGATGGCGCCGTTTGAAGCACTTTATGGTAGAAAGTGCAGGTCTTCGATTTGTTGGAGTGAAGTGGGGGATAGACAGATTACGGGTCCGGAGATTATACAAGAAACTACCGAGAAGATCATCCAAATTCAACAACGGTTGAAAACCGCCCAAAGTCGACAAAAGAGCTACGCTGACATTAAAAGAAAAGATATAGAATTTGAAATTGGAGAGATGGTCATGCTTAAAGTTGCACCTTGGAAAGGCGTTGTTCGATTTGGTAAACGAGGGAAATTAAATCCAAGGTATATTGGACCATTCAAGATTATTGATCGTGTCGGACCAGTAGCTTACCGACTTGAGTTACCTCAACAACTCGCGGCTGTACATAACACTTTCCACGTCTCAAATTTGAAGAAATGTTTTGATAAAGAAGATCTCACTATTCCGTTGGACAAAATCCAAATCAATGAAAAACTTCAATTCATTGAAGAACCCGTCGAAATAATGGATCGTGAGGTTAAGAGACTTAAACAAAATAAGATACCGATTGTTAAGGTTTGATGGAATGCTCATAGAGGACCCGAGTTCACCTGGGAGCGTGAAGATCAGATGAAGAAGAAATACCCGCATCTATTTCCAGAAGATTCGTCAACACTTTCAACAGCTTAAAATTTCGGGACGAAATTTATTTAACGGGTAGGTACTGTAGTGACCCGAACTTTTCCATGTTTATATATATTAAATGAAATTGATATTTATATGATTAAGTGTTTCCAACATGTTAAGCAATCAAACTTGTTAAGACTTGATTAATTGAAATAGGTTTCATATAGACAATTGACCACCCAAGTTGACCGGTGATTCACGAACGTTAAAACTTGTAAAAACTATATGATGACATATATATGGTTATATATATAGTTAACATGATTTTATTATAAGTATGTATCTCATTAGGTATTTTAACAATGAGTTATATACATAAAAATGAGACTATTAATTTAAGAAACTCGAAAACGATATATATAACGATTATCGTTATAACAACGTCTTACTAGGTACATATGAATCATATTAAGATATTGATACACTTGGTTAATTATGTTAAATGATAAGTAAATATATTATTAAGTGTATTAACAATGAAATACATATGTAAAAATAAGAGTACTAACTTAATGATTTTGAAACGAGACATATATGTAACGATTATCATTGTAACGACATTTAACTGTATATATATCATACTAAGATATATTATATATCATAATATCATGATAATATAACAATTTAACATCTCATTTGTTATAATAAACAATGGGTTAACAACATTCAACAAGATCGTTAACCTAAAGGTTTCAAAACAACATTTACATGTAACGACTAACGATGACTTAACGACTCAGTTAAAATGTATATACATGTAGTGTTTTAATATGTATTCATACACTTTTGAAAGACTTCAAGTCACTTATCAAAATACTTCTACTTAACAAAAATACTTACAATTACATCCTCGTTCAGTTTCATCAACAATTCTACTCGTATGCACCCGTATTCGTACTCGTACAATACACAACTTTTAGATGTATGTACTATTGGTATATACACTCCAATGATCAGCTCTTAGCAGCCCATGTGAGTCACCTAACACAAGTGGGAACTATCATTTGGCAACTAGCATGAAATATCTCATAAAATTACAAAAATATGAGTAATCATTCATGACTTATTTACATGAAAACAAAATTACATATCCTTTATATCTAATCCATACACCAACGACCAAAAACACCTACAAACACTTTCATTCTTCAATTTTCTTCATCTAATTAATCTCTCTCAAGTTCTATCTTCAAGTTCTAAGTGTTCTTCATAAATTCTACAAGTTCTAGTTACATAAAATCAAGAATACTTTCAAGTTTGCTAGCTCACTTCCAATCTTGTAAGGTGATCATCCAACCTCAAGAAATCTTTGTTTCTTACAGTAGGTTATCATTCTAATACAAGGTAATAATCATATTCAAACTTTGGTTCAATTTCTATAACTATAACAATCTTATTTCAAGTGATGATCTTACTTGAACTTGTTTTCGTGTCATGATTCTGCTTCAAGAACTTCGAGCCATAACTTAATTTGATTCACTCAAAACGGATTTAAAATGAAGAAGTTATGGGTAAAACAAGATTGGATAATTTTTCTCATTTTAGCTACGTGAAAATTGGTAACAAATCTATTCCAACCATAACTTAATCAACTTGTATTGTATATTATGTAATCTTGAGATGCCATAGACACGTATACAATGTTTCGACCTATCATGTCGACACATCTATATATATTTCGGAACAACCATAGACACTCTATATGTGAATGTTGGAGTTAGCTATACAGGGTTGAGGTTGATTCCAAAATATATATAGTTTGAGTTGTGATCAATTCTGAGATACGTATACACTGGGTCGTGGATTGATTCAAGATAATATTTATCGATTTATTTTTGTACATCTAACTGTGGACAACTAGTTGTAGGTTACTAACGAGGACAGCTGACTTAATAAACTTAAAACATCAAAATATATTAAAAGTGTTGTAAATATATTTTGAACATACTTTGATATATACGTATATATTGTTATAGGTTCGTGAATCAACCAGTGGCCAAGTCTTACTTCCCGACGAAGTAAAAATCTGTGAAAGTGAGTTATAGTCCCACTTTTAAAATCTAATATTTTTGGGATGAGAATACATGCAGGTTTTATAAATGATTTACAAAATAGACACAAGTACGTGAAACTACATTCTATGGTTGAATTATTGAAATCGAATATGCCCCTTTTTATTAAGTCTGGTAATCTAAGAATTAGGGAACAGACACCCTAATTGACGCGAATCCTAAAGATAGATCTATTGGGCCTAACAAACCCCATCCAAAGTACCGGATGCTTTAGTACTTCGAAATTTATATCATATCCGAAGGGTGTCCCGGAATGATGGGGATATTCTTATATATGCATCTTGTTAATGTCGGTTACCAGGTGTTCACCATATGAATGATTTTTATCTCTATGTATGGGATGTGTATTGAAATATGAAATCTTGTGGTCTATTATTATGATTTGATATATATAGGTTAAACCTATAACTCACCAACATTTTTGTTGACGTTTTAAGCATATTTATTCTCAGGTGATTATTAAGAGCTTCCGCTGTCGCATACTTAAATAAGGACGAGATTTGGAGTCCATGCTTGTATGATATTGTGTAAAAACTGCATTCAAGAAACTTATTTTGTTGTAACATATTTGTATTGTAAACCATTATGTAATGGTCGTGTGTAAACAGGATATTTTAGATTATCATTATTTGATAATCTACGTAAAGCTTTTTAAACCTTTATTGATGAAATAAAGGTTACGGTTTGTTTTAAAAATGAATGCAGTCTTTGAAAAACGTCTCATATAGAGGTCAAAACCTCGCAACGAAATCAATTAATATGGAACGTTTTTAATCAATAAGAACGGGACATTTCATAAAGATGGCAAAATGGATGGGTTGGGTAACAACTGAAAATATGTCAGGCTGGAAAAACATTACCTAAATAGATCTGTTCACAAATATGTCACAATTGTATGTCGATTTTTTTCATATTCTCGTGAAATTTATTAAGTAGTGTTACACAAACAAATGTTTATTGTTAAACAACATATAGTTATATTGTGATAATTGTGATTTGAAATAGCAGTGAAACGGGTCACATGTAACTTAAAAGATTGTACGTAGAGATGCATACATGAGATGAAGATAGAATCCTTCTTCAAGAGGCATTCATTTTATTAAGACCTACATCAAAGCCACATAATCAAAAATAAAATCGTTTTTGTTAAATAAATGTTTGGGATAAGTACATATTTTTTCATGGTATGATGAGGTGGCAACATGGAAATAGCCGCTTTGTAGCATTATCTAAAATGTCAACGTAAACTATCGATCATCTGATAAACTGTCAATAAAAAACACTATGTGAAAAGCAATCATTGTTATGAATCACTGATATGTATTGTTCATATCTCAACTACACTTTTTAATATTTATTTTTATCAACCAACAATGTAGGCATTGGAATGCTCTAATGATCGTGTATTTATTGAATCGCCATCCGGTATTTCATGTGTTCAAGTGTTAAATTTGGACAAGTCAAACTGTAAATGCTGAAATGCTCTACTATTCAACATATAATGATTCTGACAAGTCAACACAAAGTAATCCCTCAAAAAAACCCTCGAATTCGCGGGTCTTCGACTAACATGTCAAAGGAAATTATCACTACTGAAACAATACTCATGCTACAATACTCAATAAACGTGGTCTAATTGTGCAACCACACATTATCACTACTAACACGCAATACTCGTGCAACAATAAACGTGGCCTGATTGTGCAACCACACGAGGCAAACGCCTCAAACAAACTTTTCTATTTGTTTTTATGTTGCATTTCGATAACTATATTTGCTTCTAGAGATTTTTTTATAATAAATATGTTTATGGTTTTCATTATCAATGGTTTTTATATGTCTACAATAACTGTTTAAGTATTTTATACTATGTTCAACTTTTAAAGTTTGTTACAGACATATTTGGTTGGTTTTTAAATTTTAAGTACATACATTAGATACAAAACAACTAATATAACTACTTACATTAAATACAATGATCAAAAACATTATTTCTTTACAAACACTCACATAGCCCCGCGAATTCGCGGGTCCTCCACTAGTAATAATAATACTCGTGATAATATGAATAATAATACTAGTGTTAATAATAACAATTCTATTATTTATAAAAAGATACTAATACTAATATTTATGAAAATAATAATAATTTGTATTATTTTCATAATAATAATAATAATAATAAACATATTCATCATAATGATAATAGTATTAAAGTTATAAAATTAATAATATCATAAGTAATACTTTATAATAATAATAATAATAATAATAATAATAATAATAATAATAGATATAATACTTATAATTATGATAATAATAATAATAATAATAATAACAATTATGATACTTATAATAATAATTATAATACTAAAAATAATTATAATTCTAATACTTAATGATAACAACAACAACAACAATAATAATAATAATAATAATAATAATAATAATAATAATAATAATAATAATAATAATAAGAATAATAATAATAAGAATAATAATAATAATAATAATAATAATAATAATAATAATAATAATAATAATAATAATAATAATAATAATAATAATAATAATAATGATAATAATAATAATAAAAATGAAAACTACCTTATAGGCTTTTTCTAAAAAAAATGCCCACAACCCGGCTCGAACCCGAGACCTCTCGCTAACCCGCTAACACTCAAGACCATGGCTCTGTTGCCTCTTTTCTGTTTTATTCCGCAATCCATTTATATTTAATACACTTTTTCTGTTTCCACTTCCTTCTTCTTCTTCAATTTATGTAAAGACTCCAATTAATCATAACAGAGAGTTTAATTGTTTGTTTTGGATCTTATAAATGAAACAGAATCCTAATACTTGTGGTATTTAATTGACAGGAAGGAATTTAAAAGAAGAGAAAAAAAATATGCTATTACAGTATCGAAGAACACGATATGAACTCAAACCTGAATTTCGAATTTAAGACCGTTTTAGCTATCGACTTCAATTGAACTTAAAACATAAAAATGAATTCGAATTTCTCTATGAACACTTCGTTTGACTTTTGAATTTGAAACTTTGACTTCGAAATTTGGATTCAATATAGAAAATTGGACATTGAAAACTTATAGATAGTTTATATGGACGATTCCTAACACAACTACATTTCTAGATTTTGATAATTCATTTGAAATCGAGATTTTGATAAAAAGATAAGAAGAACAGAGTGAACGGCTTTTCTGTTTAATCTGGTAAATTTGATAATTGATAATAATTGAGGAAAGGTCGATTTAATCTGTTGAGAATGATCAAATGATTTATAGAACTGAATGTCGACAAGGATTCAATAAAAAAAATAAAGCTCGCTCACTATCTTGGAAAAAAAGGGAAAAAAAATTAAAAGCAGATAAAATAAATAATCAGGAAAATAATTAAAGCTGGATCACGTTTTAATAAAAAATTAAAAGCAGATATGATTTAATTAAAATAATTAAAAGCAGATTTTGATTGATAAAAATTAAAAAGCAGATAACCTAATTTAGGCATTTCTTGTCTTTTTTTATTTTTATTTTTTAATTATTATTATTATTAAATAAATACATTAATAATATTAATAATAATAATTATATTAATAATAATTATTATATTATTAATAATAATAATGTTATTAATGATAAATAATAATAAAAATAATGATAATAATATTAATATGACAATATTACTAAAAATGATAATTTTAATTATAAATAATAATAATGATAATAATCATTATAAAATGTTAATAATACTATTAATAATAATAATATTATTAATAATAAGTTGTATTAATAATAATGATATTTATAATAATCTTTTATAATTTTAGTAAAAGTTATAATACTAATAATATTAATGATAATAATAATTATTAATAATAATAATATTAATAATATTGAGAGTAATAATACTTGTGAATGATGATAAATAATAATAATAATAATAATATTAATATAACAAATTAATATTAATACATAATTATTTACAAATAATGGTTCGTGATTCGTCGGAATTAGTTGAGGTTAAATGAAATCATGTAAAGATTTTGTTTAAATTTTTTCAGAAATTTCCGGGTTGTCATAGTACCTACCCGTTAAAAGAAATTTTATCCTGAAATTTAGTTGTTGCCATCAATCGGCGTTGTTCGTAAATAGATGAGGATATTTACTTTTTATTTGGTCTTCACGTTCCCATGTATACTCGGGGCCTTTGTGAATTCCAACGGATAGAATATTGTTCTGTTTCAAGCGTTTAAATCACACGAACCATAATTTCTATAGGTTCTTCTATGAAGTGCATCTTATTATTAATGCGGAGGTCATTTAAGGGAATAACACGAGTGTCATTGATTAGGTTTCCTCAGAAGAGATAATGACACTATACAAGCATTTCAGTAAATTGGATACATGAAATGTGTTATGAATAATGTGACGCCCCGTACAAAACCATCGTGTACGGATCACCAACAACAGGATCATTATAAGGTCAAACACTATATGCTATTTGAAAATCGATTTGCATTCATAGAAGATAACGTTTTACAAAAGATAAATAGGAAACATTAACATGAGTACATGATACTAAGGTCATTACGTACAAAGCTATCGTTTTGAAAATAACATAAGTTGCGAATGCAAAGTAAAGTTCCATGCTTGAGACATCTCTAAGTAATGCAGCGGAAGTCTAACACAGCAGGTCTGTAATAGCAAGTCTAACACCAAGACTAGAACAGCAAGTTTATCAGCAAGACTAGAACAGCAAGTTTAACAGCGGAAGCAACATCGTCTAAGCACCTGAGAAATACATGCTTAAAAAGTCAACACGAATGTTGGTGAGCTATAGTTTGTTTGTATCAGTAATGTAACGTAGGCCACGAGATTTCAGTGCTGCAAACCGCGTATCAAAACAGTATGTTCAAATCAGTACGAATAAGTATATGTATAACCGTGGGCACCCGGTAACTAGACTTAACGTTTATAACCCCCTGAAAGTGCACTTGGCAAGTGCGTATGACTTACGAAGTATTAAACACCCGTTAAATGCTAGCGCAACTAGCCCGAGTGGGGATGTCAAACCCTATGGATCCATATCTAAGATTCGCGTTCACCGGTTCAAAAACCAATGACTAAACGTTACCGTGCTAAAGGGAATGTTTATGCCGTTATATAACCCACACACATATAAAGTTTAAGTACTCGTGCCTAACATGTAAAATGTAAAAAAGCACATGTATTCTCAGTCCCAAAATAGTTAAAGTAAAAAGGGATGCAATAACTCACAGTGATAAAAGCGGTAAAGTCGGTAATGAAAGTACGCAAGTAGTAAGTCGGTCCGAAAGGTCGTCAACCTAAATCAAAGGTTACTAGGTCAGTAGGTTGTCTTAATAAGTTCTAATAGTGCATAAAATAAGTTTAAGTGTCATCATCATCATCATTCATCATCATAAAAGCTAAGTAAGTTCGACAAGAATAGAGATCGAAACAATAGGCTGACTTCGGTCAGCTGCTGCGACCTCTACGTAAATCGAAAAGATGCATAGTCAGTGGCTATGGCTCCATATGTGAGTCCCCTAACCGCTGACCAATTTTCAGAACCTAACTCGTCTTCCTTTGACCGTGGCGACGGTTTAAGTGCGAGTAGATCAGAAATTTCAGCACAACGTTAATAGGGTGTAGTGACTCTCGGAGGGCCATAAATCTTAAACCGTAACTCGGATTAAGACGAGGCCTAAACGGAAAATAATCTACTCGAACCGAACTAACTGAAAATCAACTTTCCAGTAGCCCAGGTAGTCTGATAAGATAATAAAATTAGTGGACAAGTGCTCCAGTGAGGTTCTTGGTGCTTGATGCTCATCACGGTTCTCATCCTTTATGCTTGTAGCTTCAAGTGTACAACTCGTTGATGGTTTAGCATCACTTTTGACCAAGATTCTACCATCAATACACAATATGTTAAGACCAAGTGGTAACACAACTCATTTAAGAGTCTTAGATGGATGATGAACCAAGGTTACATCATATCCTTAGTCTTAACACAATTACAAGTCCTATTTACAAACAAAATTACAAACTTTACATCAATCAAACAAGTATGAACATGATACAAGTAAAAAGATGTGATGGAACCCTAAGCTAGAGAGCTTGGATTCCTTTCACACAATTTATAAGGTCACAAAGCTAGAAAGCTTGAACCTTTAGTGTTCTTGAAGATCTTGAAGCATAAAGCTTGGATCTTTAAGATATATGAAGATAACAAACAAAAGTTTGAATCTTTATCACAAAATAACAAGATTAAAGTAAAAGAAAGATGAATCTACAAAGTTGATGAAGATTCAAAGCTAGAAAGCTTGAATCTTCCATGTTCTTGAAAGATTCATGCTTGAATCAACAAGATATAAGCAAGATCAAAGCTAAAAGGAACTTTGATCTCCATAATATGATGATGATGGCCACGAAAATGAAAGGAAAAGAAGAAGAAAAAGAAGACTTACAAGCAATACTAGAAAGGAAAGAAAGAAAGAACAAGTGTGTGTGAAAACCAAATGAGCAAGTGATTTGAATGAGAGGTAAATGGCTAGTATTTATAAGCAAGGAATTTGACAAGGATTAATGACATGGACAAGGGCTAGTATTTATAAGCAAGGAATTTGACAAGGATTGATGACATGGACAAGGGCTAGTATTTATAAGCAAGGAATTTGACAAGGATTGATGACATGGACAAGGGCTAGTATTTATAAGCAACGAATTTGACAAGGATTGATGACATGGACAAGGGCTAATTAATTGGGTCACTAGCTAGAGTAGGGTGGGCTTGAGCCCAACAAGGTAGAAAGTCCAACAAGACTAACTATTGTGCATAATTAAATTACTACGCGTAATTAAGCATCCAAAAACCCAGGTAATTATTATTATAAAATAATAATTAATATTTCGCAGTCATAATATTCCGATTATGACAAAAGTTAAACGTGCGCGCAAGTTCGCGGTTTATTCGAAACGTCAAATAACACTAACGGTTATAAAGGCTTCCAATGATCAAGTTATGTCTCCTATGTACTCTAAGGCACGTTTTAACATATAAATGGAAGTAAACCACGTAAATCAAGTTTCCAGAGTATAAAGTAACACAGTACGCACAAATACACAGTTTCGCAAAAACACAAGGCACAAAAGCAAGTCGAAAAAGCCGGGTCGTTACAAATAATATTGAGCTCATTTAAAACCTTGAGCGTTTATGCCGCAATATTAGGGCAGACAAAACAAAGAGCAGTTCATGAAAATCACAGTCATGAAATTTGATAGAGATCGTCATTGTTTACAACAAGAATATTTTAATGATGAATATGAGTTGAAAAATAGAGTTTTATCACCTTTGAATAATATGGATAAAATGATTCGATTATAGGAAGAGTATAAACGAAGCTATCACAAAAGAGTGAAATGTGAAAATTAAATGCTCACCTTAACTTTTGACGTAGTCACGATTAATTTCCAGAATTCAAGGGAAGAAATCTTCGTAATCTTTATAAGATTTGATTCTCCTGTAATTAAGGAAATTAGGATTTCTTTGATTAAATGCGGTAAATTATCTCGATTGTTGTGTCTGGAATTTTGCTATAAATTAGCTTCTTCCGTTTCATTATCTTTACCACTTCTATACTTTCTTCCTCAATTCATACTTCCAAAAGATTTGTCAATATGCTCAATCCCGTATTGAGCCTTGTTATTATATTGACCATATATACAGTCATTCTTCTTTTTCATTTACCACCAGAGGAATCTGTTTACTTCTACGATTACCTTGGGGTTATAATATTTTTAATTCTCCCGTATCTTTATGTTGCTATACGTATTGATATACACGGTTTGTAATTTTTGTGTTGCTATCGGGCTTTATATTTTCCCTTATATTTTGGAGTTCCATGCTTTTGTAAAGCAAGTAATTATCCAGAATTCGTAGATATGAATTTCGGAATGAACATAGCTAATGTTTTAAGAAAGCAATTGTAATAGCACGATCTTGATTTGTTAAATTACCAGGAGTCACGGAAAAATAGAACTATCAAGAAAATATTTTCTTGATATGTTCAGAGGTTAAGTAGAATGTAAGAGTCGTATAACATGGCACATGATGACAGTATTGTCTATCAATCATCATCTTCCATTAAAAATTTAACACGACTTACTGTAATATAACCACGTTGGCCCGACGTCATTACATTATACTAACTCATGCTTCAATTCCCAACACTTCTTCAGAAATCATTCATATTTTAAACTTGAATTTTACATAATATAGAAACTTAAACAGTTTCCTTTATGATGTAATAAAGATATTACAAAGAGATAATTAATTGCGGACAAGAATCATTATGAAGATATCTTCAGAAATATTGAAGTTTATTATAATGAAAGATACGATGATATCTTAGTATTTCCAAAATATTTAAAGTCGAAGGATAATGAGAAAAATTTTCTGTAAGGATTTAGAATGCGTAAAGAGATCTTCTGTGATTTCCATCAGAAATCAAATCATCTTGATTCTTTGGGTATAGGTTTAATCCTTATGATTTGTCCACAGTCTCCTTTATGGTTTGCTCAATCCATTTTCCAGTACCAAATTTTCTATTGAGCGTTTCCAACACTCCATTCTTTATTATTAAGCTTCTGGTCATTCAGACCATCTATAGCTTTTGCTGCTTCATCAGCATTCTCATATCTGAATCATTGGTTATCAATCCGAATTGTTTTCAAGAATTTTTGAATTTGAACGCAGATGGTAATTGTCAACGGATCTAACGGTTGACGAAGTAATGATGTAAATTTCAAAAGTAATGAATGATAACTTCGGTGGTTTGATGTGATAATTCATCGCAGAATACGAATGAATATAATTCATAAATGTAGTGATCTTTTAGGAAGATAACACCTGCTAAAGCTTTTACTTGAATTCTGATATGTCAAAATCAGAATATGTAATTTGATTTGTATAAAAATGGTTGTTCTTTAGTGAACGGATACATATATCCTGTAGATGTAAGTAGTATAGTTACTGATTATTGAATCAGAATTGTAGAATGTACAATGTAACATATTAATGTGAGATATAAATATTTCTCGGGTATTACCTACCCGTTAAAATATTTTCACAATTAACAGTTTGTACAAAAGAATTTTTAATTACCATCTTTATCAAGATATACGTCCATATATGTATTCTTAAGATATAATATAGATTTAATGAGTTAATATAATATTAAACTCATTTGATTTGCGGTGGAAACGAGAATAAATAATCTTCAAAACTTGAGAGATTACTGATAATGCTAAAAACGAACATATATTTCATAGCATTATCCCTCAAGAAAGACAAGCTTTTAGTTGCAATTGTTCTATTTACAAGTGATATTCGTCTAAATAATAAAAGGTGAAGACAAAAGACAGATTCGACGAATTGAAGACGCAAACGACCAAAAAGCTCAAAAGTACAAAGTACAATCAAAGTGGTTCAAATTATTGATAAGAAACGTCTCAAAATTACAAGAGTACAAGATGCAAAACGCAAAGTACAAGATATTAAATTATACGCAAGGACGTTCGAAAATCCGGAACCGGGACCAGAGTCAACTCTTAACGCTCGACGCAACGGACTAAAAATTACAAGTCAACTATGCACACAAATATAATATAATATTTAAATAATTCTATAAATTATTTATATATTATATATTATATTAAATACCGTCGGCAAGAAAGAAAATAAAGACATGTGAACTCCCCCAGCTGGCCATGCGATCGCATGGCCTGGAAGAGTAAAAACCATGCGATCGCATGGCCCCAAGTATCATGCCACATCTATAAATTTCGCGTGTTTTGGCCAGTTTATACATCTTTTTCTCTATCTCTCACTCAGCGTGTATATATATATATATATATATATATATATATATATATATATATTATAATTTTAATTTTAATTTTAATTTTAAATTCTAATAATAAGGGTATGTTAGCGAATATTGTAAGGGTGTAAGTCAAAATTCTGTCCGTGTAACGCTACGCTATTATTAATCATTGTAAGTTATGTTCAACCTTTTTAAATTAATGTCTCGTAGCTAAGTTATTATTATGATTATTTAAACCGAAGTAATCGTGATGTTGGGCTTAAATATTAAAATTGGGTAATTGGGCTTTGTACCATAATTGAGGTTTGGATAAAAGAATGACACTTGTGAAAATTAGACTATGGGCTATTAATGGGCTTTATATTAACTAAATGATACCTCATTAATTTAATATATAGACTTATAATTTGACGTATTTATATATAACCACATACGCTTGACTGGGTACGGTGGGCGGGATATCTATAAATACCAATAATTATTCATTTTACCGGACACGAAACTGGATTAATAGTTAATGGACTAGTTGAAATAGGGGTGGATTACATTCAAGGGTAATTGGTGTAATTGTTAATAAAGTAGTAAAACCTTGGACTACACGCAGTCTATAACCTAGTGTATTCATTAAACAAAGTATTAAGACCTTGTTACAATTCGAATCCCCAATTAGTTAGAATATTTGACTTCGGGAATAAGAATAATTTGACGAAGACTTCCGCACTTTATGATTATGATTGATGAACTATTATGGACAAATCCATATGGACATATCGAATAATCCAGGACAAAGAACAATTAACCGATGGTACTAAACTAAAAACAACACCTCGAACATCATGATTACGGAAGTTTAAATAAGCATAATTCCTTTATTTCATATTTAATTTCCTTTATTTCATATTTAATTGCACTTTTAATTATCGCACTTCAATTTATTGTCATTTTAATTATCGTACTTTTTAATTATCGCAATTTTATTTACCGTTATTTTATTTATCGCACTTTCATTATTATCTTTTACTTTACGCTTTAAATTAAGTTATATTTATTTTTAATATTTTACATTAGGTTTTAACTGCGACTAAAGTTTTAAAATCGACAAACCGGTCATTAAACGGTAAAAACCCCCTTTTATAATAATAATACTACTTATATATATTTTTGTATTTTTACAATTATAAGTTAAAAATATAGCGTTAAACTTGGCGAGTTCCCTGTGGACGAACCGGACTTACTAAAAACTACACTACTGTACGATTAGGTGCACTGCCTATAAGTGTTGTAGCAAGGTTTAGGTATATCCATTCTATAAATAAATAAATCACTTGTGTAAAATTGTATCGTATTTATTAGTATTTCCTTGTAAAAATATAACTATTTTGTATACACCTCTACACACATCAAGTATTTTTGGCGCCGCTGCCGGGGACTGCTTAAACGCCGGAAGCGAAACGCTATATATAAAATATATAAAAAAAAGATTTTTATTAAGTCTTAGTTTACTTTTGTAAAAATACGCTTTTGTAAAAATACGTTTTAATTATTAAAAACACAAAAATATAAAAAGAAAAATAAAATATATATATTTTTAAGAGTTGTTCAAAATATATAAAATTATAAAGTATTTTTATTTCTATTTTTTTTAGATAAAAGTTTTATTTAAGTTATATAAATATTTTATATAAATTTAAAAACAGAAAAAAAATATATAAATATAATAGTATACGGCCCGATCACTGTTGCAGCCCAAAGTCTGGCCCAAAACCCTATTCCATGCGACATGGAGTTATAACGGGATATCCATGCGATCGCATGGCCTTATCTGACACGCCAGGTTTGACTGACCAACAGCAATAATTACGGAGTATTTATTATATTTATTATTATAAACCCTAATTAGGGTTAATTAGTTAATTATTTAATTTAGTTTTTAGTTTTATTTTGTATTATTTAGTTTTAATCTAGTTTTAATTAATATATAAAATTAATAGTTTTATAAAATAAATAATATAAAAGTAATATTTTTATAAAAATTGTACTTTTTACAACTTTAAGTTTATTTTTATATTTTATAACTTTTTATTTGTTTTAGCGTAATATTTGTATTTTTCGTTCGTATTTAGTTTTAAGTCATAGTTTTTGCCATAGTTATTTTCATTTCTAGATTTTTAGGCTTTGCCGTAAAATCCCTTAAGTGCTTTTTCTTTAGACTAAGATTTAGGTGCTTTAGAATTTTGCGACGCCGTTTTAATATTTTAGTACCTTTTTAAGTAATTGCCGTTTTGGATATAGAATTTCTTTTAAGCTTTAATACCTTTAGACGCAACTTTTAATTCTTAGTTTTTAGACTTTTAAGTTTCAACGCGCAACGTTCTTTTTATTATTTTTCGACCTTTTATTTTTCGACGTTTTTCGACGCGCTCTTTTTCTTTCTTATTTTTCGCCACTTTAATTTTTAGGACATAGAATTTTCTATTTCTTCTCTAAAATTTCTTTAAATTTCGACGAAAAATTATTTTAGGTGGTTAAATTGATAGACATCCAAATTTTCTGCTTCGTAGTAATAGTTGAATTTGTTAGTGGCTGAATTGTGAGCTTCCGATTTAAAGGGTTCTGGCTCCCTGCTACATCTTTTGGCTATTCGAAACGTGGGCAAAAGCAGAAAAGTCTATTAATTTGATAACTTATATAATTTTTATATTTTATAACTAATAGGATATTCAGTGAATGCACCGAGCAAAACGTTCACCACCTTTTATACGTTCACCACCTGTAACCAGATCAAGACATCTAGCCAATATTGTCGCCGTTGATTTTTCTTTAGAATCGTCATCCAGTCGACCAAGTACTCCAATTCAA
This sequence comes from Rutidosis leptorrhynchoides, assembly GCF_046630445.1. Classification (NCBI taxonomy): domain Eukaryota; kingdom Viridiplantae; phylum Streptophyta; class Magnoliopsida; order Asterales; family Asteraceae; genus Rutidosis; species Rutidosis leptorrhynchoides. Next base: position 376,611,936 of record NC_092343.1, on the reverse strand, counting down.
ATTTTCGATAATCGATTTTTTGAACCCGATAACACAATTGAGAATCCGGAGGATATTCAGGGACAATTCAGAGATCCTGAACCATTAATCTTTCCTCCGGAACCACCAATCATTCAAACAGAGATTGTCGAGGAACAACCCATTAAATCAGAATCCTTTAGTGATTCAGATTCAACAAATTCAATCATGGAGAATCTGGAACCTCTAAGTATGGAAGACCGAATGAGAGCTAAACGCACTGGTCAAGGTCACACAATTACTCAACCTGACATTAATGTGCCAGATTATGAAATCAAAGGACAAATCCTACACATGGTAACTAATCAATGCCAATTTAGTGGTGCGCCAAAGGAAGATCCAAACGAACATCTTCGTACATTTAATAGGATCTGTACACTATTTAAAATAAGAGAAGTGGAGGATGAACAGATATATCTCATGTTATTTTCCTACACTTTAAAGGGAGAAGCCAAAGATTGGTTAGAATCGTTACCTGAAGGGGCGATTGATACATGGGATGTTTTAGTTGAAAAATTTCTTAAACAATTCTTTCCGGCATTTAAAGCCGTAAGACTTCAAGGAGAAATTGTTACATTCACGCAAAAGCCAAATGAAACTCTATATGAAGCGTGGACAAGATTTGGAAAGTTATTAAGAGGATGTCCGCAACATGGTTTAGACACCTGTCAAATAGTACAAATATTCTACCAAGGATGCGACATCACTACAAGAAAAGACATCGATATAGCAGCTGGTGGTTCCATTATGAAGAAAACCACAACTGACGCTTACAAAATTATTGATAACACTGCTTCCCACTCACATGAGTGGCACCAAGAAAAAGATATCGTTAGATCATCTAAAACGGCTAGAGCCGATTCTAGCCATGACTTTGATTCCATTTCCGCAAAGATAGATGCTGTTGAGAGACGAATAGAGAAGATGACTAAAGATATTCACTCAATACGAATTAGTTGTGAGCAGTGTGGAGGACCACATTTGACAAAAGATTATCTCAGTATTGAACTAACAATGGAACAAAGAGAGAATGTTTCATACATAAACCAAAGGCCTGGAAATAATTATCAGAATAATTATCAACCGCCAAGACCAATCTACAATCAAAATCAGAATTATAACCAAAATGTTCCATACAACAACCAACAAGGTCCTAGCAATCAACAAGTATCCAATAATACTTACAATCAGCAAAGACCTATTTTTCAAAACAAACCACAACAAACCGATGATAAAAAGCCAAATTTAGAAGATATGATGTCAAAGCTAGTTGAATCTCAAACGCAATTTTTCACATCTCAGAAACAAACCAATGAACAAAATGCTTAAGCATTTAGAAATCAACAAGCTTCTATTTAAAATCTGGAACAAGAAGTAAGTAACCTAGCAAGGTTGATAGGTGAAATAAAATCGGGAAGTCTACCTAGTGATACAAATGCTAACCCCCGGAATGAAACAGCTAAAGCCATTACCACAAGAAGTGGTATTACACTTAAACCACCTGAAATGCCTATAATTTCTGATGAAGCTATTCCTACTCCACAAGAACCATAACCTGAGCAAGATAAGGAAATAGAACCGGTAGTTGAAAAGGTTAATGAAGATAACACAATTAAGGCTAAACCTTATGTTAAACCATACCAACCACCACTTCCTTACCCGAGTAAAATGAGAAAAGAGAGACTTGAAGCCGAGCAATCCAAATTCTTGGATATGTTTAAACAAATAAATGTCAACCTTCCTTTCATTGATGTAATTTCAAGAATGCCTAGATATGCTAAATTCTTGAAAGATCTAATCACAAATAGAAAGAAAATGGAAGAACTCTCGGCTGTTACAATGAATGCTAATTGTTCTGCAGTACTGTTGAATAAGATACCAGAAAAATTATCTGATCCAGGAAGTTTCACAATTTCATGTTTTCTGGGTAGTCTTAGTTCAATAGAAGCATTGGCAGATTTAGGTGCTAGTATAAATTTAATGCCATATTCACTCTACGCTAAACTTGACCTTGGAGAATTGAAGCCAACACGAATAAGCATACAACTAGCCGATCGATCAGTAAAATATCCTAGAGGGATAATGGAAAACATGCTATTTAAAGTTGGTACTTTAGTATTTCCAGTAGATTTTGTTATTCTGGAGATGGAAGAAGATTCTCGAGTTCCTCTCATATTAGGAAGACCATTCTTAAACACGGCTAAATCAATAATAGACGTGTTCGGTAAGAAACTAACCCAAAGTATAGAGGACGAGAGTGTTACCTTTTCTATTGATAGAGCAATGCAACAACCGCAATTTACAGATGATACATGTTTTTATAGTCAAACTATAGATTCACATGCAGAATTGTTAGAAGAATTTCCAGAATTACAAGGAACAGGAGAATGTTCTTTAGGAGAAGGAACTGAACCAATTGATGAAACTGAAATGTTAGCTACACTTATGGCTAATGGATATGAACCAACAACAGAAGAAATTCAAATGCTAAAAGAAGAAGACAGATATCGATACAAATCATCGATAGAAGAACCACCGACATTAGAGTTAAAGCCACTTCCAAACCATTTGGAATACGCTTATTTACATGGTGAATCTGAATTACCTGTAATAATATCGTCTTCTCTTACTGAAAATGAAAAATCTAAACTCATTTCTGTGTTAAAAGCTCATAATCCAGCTATTGCATGAAAGATTCATGACATTAAAGGAATAAGTCCTTCGTATTGCACACATAAAATCGTTATGGAAGAAGGTCATAAAACGTATGTGCAACGCCAAAGAAGACTAAATCCTAATATGCAAGATGTTGTTAAGAAAGAAATTATTAAACTGCTTGATGCAAGTTTAATTTATCTAATCTCTGATAGTCCATGGGTAAGCCCAGTTCAATGCGTACCTAAGAAGGGTGGCATGACTGTCATCACAAATGAAAAAAATGAGCTTATTCCTACTAGGACTGTAACAGGATGGCATGTTTGTATTGATTATAGAAAATTAAATGACGCCACCAGAAAATATCACTTTCCATTACCTTTCATTGATCAAATGTTAGAAAGATTAGCCGAAAATAGTTACTATTGTTTTCTTGATGGTTTTTCCGGATATTTTCAAATTCCAATAGCACCCGAAGATCAAGAGAAAACCACATTCACGTGCCCTTATGGTACTTTTGCTTACAAACGCATGCCATTTGGACTTTGCAACGCTCCTGCAACCTTTCAAAGGTGCATGATGGCGATTTTTCACGACATGATAGAAGAATGCATGGAAGTTTTCATGGATGACTTTTCAGTCTTCGGTGATACTTTTGAATCATGTCTATTTAATCTTGAACGAATGCTTATTAGATGCGAACAATCAAATCTAGTACTTAATTGGGAAAAATGCCATTTCATGGTTAAAGAAGGCATTGTTCTTGGTCATAAAATTTCAAAGGAAGGAATTGAAGTGGATAGAGCTAAAGTAGATGTAATTGCTAAACTTCCACATCCCACCAATGTTAGAGAAGTTAGGAGTTTTCTAGGGCATGCCGGTTTTTACCGACGTTTCATAAAAGATTTTTCTAAAATTGCCACTCCTATGAATAAACTCCTAGAAAAGGATGCTCTATTCATCTTTTCGGATGAATGCATCAAATCTTTTAATATTCTTAAAAAAAACTCACTAATGCGCCGATCATGATAACTCCAAATTGGAATCTACCGTTTGAACTAATGTGCGATGCAAGTGATTTTGCAATGGGAGCCGTTTTAGGACAAAGGATTGAAAAACGATTTCAACCTATTTATTACGCTAGTAAGACGTTACAAGGAGCACAAACGAATTACACAACTACTGAAAAAGAACTCCTTGCTATTGTCTTTGCTTTTGACAAATTTCGTTCATATCTCGTTCTAGCAAAAATGGTGGTCTATACTGACCATTCTGCTCTTAGATACCTATTTTCAAAACAAGATGCCAAGCCACGATTAATCTGTTGGATCTTACTCTTACAAGAGTTCGATATTGAAATCCGAGATAAAAAGGGAGCACAAAATCTCACTGCTGATCATCTTTCTCGTCTTGAAAATCCTGAATTAGAAGTTCTAAATGAATCGGCCATACAAGACAACTTTCCTGATGAATATCCATTGAAGATAGATTATAATGAAATTCCATGGTTTGCAGACTATGCAAACGACTTAGTATGTGGATTCCTTGAAAAAGGGTTGTCGTACCAAAAACGAAAGAAATTCTTTAGTGATATAAAACACTATTTCTGGGAAGATCTACATTTTTTTAAAAGTTGTCCCGATGGAATAATACGCCGATGTGTATTCGGAGATTAAGCTAGTCAAATCTTAAACCATTGTCACACAGGACCAACATGAGGGCATTATGGGCCTCAACTTACAGCAAGAAAAGTTTAAGATGCTGGATTCTATTGGCCTACAATTTTCAAAGACGCATACCTTCTTTGCAAATCCTGTGATGCATGTCAAAGGGCCGGAAAAATAAGTCAACGTGATGAAATGCCACAAAATTTCATTCAAGTATGTGAAGTATTTGACATTTGGGGTATTGACTTTATGGGTCCATTTCCAAAATCTCATAATAATCTCTACATTCTCGTAGCCATTGATTATGTATCTAAATGGGCGGAAGCACAAGCTCTCCCAATTAACGATGCACGAGTTGTAGTCAACTTTTTAAAATGTCTTTTTGCAAGATTTGGAACACCGAAAGCTTTAATAAGTGATCGGGGTACTCATTTTTGTAATAATCAACTTGAGAAAGTTCTCAAAAGATATGAAGTAACTCATAAAATCTCAACCGCTTATCATCCACAAACAAGTGGACAAGTTGAAAATACCAACCGAGCTTTAAAACGTATTTTAGAGAGAACCGTAGGATCAAATCCAAAGGAATGGTCCATGAAATTGGAGGATGCACTCTGGGCTTTTAGAACAGCCTACAAAACTCCAATTGGAACCACACCTTTTAGACTCGTTTACGGAAAAGCATGTCATCTTCCAGTAGAAATTGAACACAAAGCATTTTGGGCTTTGAAGACATGTAATCTTGATTTACATGAAGTTGGACATCTACGGTTAATTCAATTAAACGAATTAGAAGAATTAAGACACGAAGCATACGAAAATTCGTTAATCTATAAGGAAAGAACGAAGAAATGGCATGATAAAAGAATCAGAAGTTCAAAAGAATTTAAAGAAGGAGACAAAGTTCTTCTTTTTAATTCACGATTCAAGCTATTTCCTGGAAAATTGAAATCCAGATGGTCTGGACCATTCATAGTCAAAAGAGTTTTCCCATACGGAACAGTAGAATTAATAAATTCAAATGGGATTGAATTTAAAGTTAATGGTCACAGAGTTAAACATTACATACATGGTCCGATGGAAGTTGACAATGAAGTCAATCATAATTTCACCACCCAAGAAAACCTTCAAAATGAAAACATAAATATGTTATCAACAACATATGAAAAATCAAAATTGGAAAATATGGAGGATTCAAATTGGAGTGATGAAGAAGAATTCTTATACAAACCTCCCATTCCAAGAAACGAAGAAAAATGTGAACAAGAAGTTCAAATAGAAGTGAAAGAACCAAGAAAAGAACAGCCGAAAAAGGTTTACAAACCAACTCGACTTACTAAAGTAGGAGACCCGGGTGAATTTATCATTTCTTGCTTGCTTAATGATGGTGCTATATATAATGGACTCGCAGATTTAGGAGCAAGTGCAAATATTATGCCTCTTTCCTTATACAAAAGATTAGGTATGGGTAAATTAAAACCAACCAAAATAGGTGTTCAATCATTTGATCTAACCATTAAACACCCGGTTAGAATAGCAAATAATTTACTTGTTAACGTGGGAAGTTTGACCTTTGTTGCAAACTTCATAGTGATTAATATGGAGGAAAACCTTGATATTCCTCTAATTTTAGGTCGCCCATTTTTAGTAACCACCGAGGCATTCATTGATGTAAGAGAAGGTAGAATGACACTTAGGGATGGTGATAAATCGATCACCTTTGTGAACCGAAAGTTTAGATCTCCACCAACCAAAACTGTTAAACCAATAAAAACACATAAGTGTGGGGAAGATGAAGAAACACTTAATGATGATCCGATCACAAAGAACCCCGTTGATGATACGAAATTAGATGAACCCGTTTTTAACAGTTCAACGAACAAACTTTATAAACGGATTCACGATGCTAAAATTAAGGGAAACTTTAAGTTATGTAACCGATTAGTATCCAATTTATCACCAAAAGAAAAGGCAATGTTAGTTGAATTTGTGAAAGTTACGGAGGAAATCAACAAATGGATTGAAGCAAAAGTCAGAGATATACAAGTTGTTGATGATCCAATTGAAAATAAAGTTAATCACAATTTCAACACCACATCTAACTAAGTGTGGGGAGGTTCGAATCGTTTTAGGGTAATTTGTATTTCTGTTAGAGTTAGATATTCTGTTTTCGTATAGTTCTCGAGAATGGAATCCGAATGGTCTTTCCCTAGCAGACCCTAAAGAACTAGTCTTCTCCCCCCATTCTGAATTTTTATTTTTTTTAGGTTTTACGAGAAGAAGAATTCCTTTGATCTGAATCATGGTCTAATGCTACACGCTATGATTACTAAACGTAATAATGACACACTTCCGAGTGAACTGGTATCATTCATAAGAGAAAAAATGGACGGAGTAAGAAAAGAACTCAGAAAACATCATCATAAGATACATTTTGGAAAAGGAAAATCAAAATCCGTAACAAAAAGAAGAGCACGACACCTTGAAAGATGTTACAAATGCAGAAAATGGTCACACGAAGGTAAATGTTCAAATAATCAAACATATTCAAACACCGAATTTGTTACTCTATGCAGAGAAGGACCGTTTATATGTTTAGAAGAAAAGATATTGAAGATTCGAGGTTATGCTTACGTAGCTATGGAGAACCAAATCACACGATTCTCCTATGAGTCGGCTAAAGCAGGTCTCTGAGAATTCTTTCTCATAGGTAAGTATGTACAGTTTTTATTCTTTTTATTGCTTTTAACCTTTTGATAATAAACGCTGAATCGTTCGCTATAAAGTATTAAATTGGTATTCAATAAAATTAGGTATGCGTAACCGAAATTATTGATATCGTACAAAAATTTATTACATCACTGCAAAATTTACCGTTTATTCTTAAGGTATAAATATCTTTAATCAATCAGCCCAAAATATTTCAAAAATTTGTCAGGAGTGAAACTAGGTAATATAGCCGAATTTACTTTACCGAAAAGAGGGGCGTATATTTTTGACAATATTTGATTGATTAAAGTGGGATAAAAGACCAAAAAGATTTTTAATTTTATTCTTACCTTGTTTTTAAAATTAAAATTAATATTAAATTATTATTGTAAACTTTTTAAAATCAATATAATTAAGTTTGTAAATATTTAAAAAATTAATATTTTTAATATAAGTTTGTATGTATAAAAACAAAAATATAATATAAGTTTGGTGTGAATTTTTAATTTTAATAATATGAATTTTTAATTTTATGCATTTTAAATTTAAGTTTGGTGTGAATTTAAAAACAAAAATTTACTCTATTTTCACTAAGTTAAAAATATGATGTTAAAAATTCGTCGTGAGTTGAAAACTAGGTCGTTGAATCGAAATTGCTTTACCCAAGGGAGGGACGAGAAATTTTATTATTATTATTTTTAATCTTATTGAATTAAAGTATGCCAAAAACATTAAAAAAAACCCCAAAAATCTTTGCTTTTAAAACTGCGCTTAAAAATGAAAAATTTTAAAATTTTGTCGAGGGACGGACTAGGACAACGATCCGAAACGCCCTCATCCTAAAAAGAAAACAAAATTTTAATTTTTAATTATTTATTTTTTTAAAAAAGTGTAAGGTTTTTATATTAAAAAAAAGCAAAAAGCAACTGTACCCGGACCCCATGCGATCGCATGGGATTTGGCCTTCAGAGCCATGCGATTGCATGGAGCTGAAAAATTGGCCAGGATCAAAAAGGCAGTCGACTGGTCTGTCTTCACCACAAAACACACATAAACACACGAACTCACACACACAAATCACTCTAAATTCATCATTTTTTCACCAAAATCAACCAAATTTCTCGCTATAATCCGCTCTAATCATGAATTTGATAAGAAGTTTATCAAGAAGGGTAGCAATTTCATCCATAAACCTCTTTAAATTTGATTTTTAGTGTTCTTGAGCTATATTTTACCTAATTTGATTTTGTTAATTTCTAGTGTAATCAGAGTTAAATTGTTAGCATTTTATGCATGTATAACCTAGATTGATGCTATTTAACATGATTTGAAGCCAAAAAATTTAAAATTTTTAGGAATCTAGGGTTTGTGTTCTTGAGCAATTTGAGGCTTTTTGATATAAACGGGTTATGGCCAATTTTTGTCATGAATTATTGCTAAATTAAGTAGTGTAACATGTTTAGGTAGCTAAATGATCCAAACTTTGATCCTAAACATGTTTTTTGAGAATTAAAGTGGACTTTTTAAGTCTAAAATTCATGAACTTGATTAATTTGATATAATTGCCATTTGAGACTTGTTTAATTGCTAGTAATGACTATTTTGACATGTTATTTAAGTTAAATGCTTATAAACTTTGTATACATTTTCATATATGCTTATTTAAAAAAGTGTAGATTTTGATAAAAATATGAAAATGAGCATAAGTTTAATATAGATTAAACATGTCATTGTGATTGTTTTAAGTTGTTATTTTGCTAACACTAATGCATATTTGGATGCACAAATTTTGTGTTTAATGTGTTTTGCAGAAATATACTGAAACTGGAGGTGCATCATCATCATCTAGACAACCACAACCGGAACCTGAGCCAGAATTGCAATACGAACCAGAACCCGAACAAGAACCACAACAGGAACAACAACATCAACCTGATCAACACGTACCTTATTATGATCCGCTACAATTTGTTGATGCCTTCATAGTATTTTCGATGCATCCGCCTGTAGAATACCCAACGATTCCGGAACATACGTTGCATCCTAATCTGAGATTCGATAAAAGCTGGAGAGATTACCTGACATATCAAAGTAACAAATTCAAACTGATACCGAAAAATGTAGAAGTGCCGAGGGTAATAGATTGGGAGCCTTTAGAAAGGGTCCAACTAGTTAACTCAGTTAGGGAGCATCTGATCCAAAGGTATGGCAGCTCTTCTTTTCACGATTGGGAACGTTTATTCACCATTCGTAGACCTGTATATAAGGAATGGTGCATTGAGCTTATGAGTACTATAGCATTAAATGCGGATGTAGATAGATTAGATGATAGAAGCTTTCTTAGATTTATACTTGGCCGTAGGATGTACAGGATGTCCATGCTGGACATGGCCAGGGCTTTGCAGATATATACTCCTGGTGAATTACTACTACTCGATTGTATGAATTTGATTTATCGTGGTGAAAGGGTAGATAGGAATTTTGACGCAAACGCCGTCTGGAGGCGTATGTCAGATTATAATGTTTTTACGCTGGGAGGAAAACACTCCTACTTACATATTAACAAAGCCGAGCTTTGTATAATTCATAGATTTTTGGCTAACTCAATTACACAGAGAGGTCACAATAAGGAGAAAATGACTTTACATGATTTATTTTACCTAAAGTGTATTCGAGACCCAATAGGCTTTGTTAATATCCCTTACTGTGTTGGTTTTTATTTGTCTAAGATGGTGGAGGGAATACAGGAAGGGGGAATAATATGAGGAGGTATTTTAGTTACTCTCATTGGAGAGTATTTGGGTATAGATAGGGATCAAGGGGTCCACTTTTAGAATGTAGGGAACAGGTTGAGCCTTTAGGATTGAGGGTCTATCAGAGTGCTAACGTATTAAAGAGCAGACGCAACCAGGCAGTACCCTATGAAGGTAATCATCCTCAGGTAGAGAGAGGTTCAGATGAGGAAATGAAGGAAGCGGATGACATTAGGGATGTCATTAGGGAGGCTATGACTGACGTCTACCAGCGTGTAGATGAGGTGGAAATGACAAACGAGGAGAGATTTAGTCGGATGGAGCAGTGGCAAGCCCAGAATGATTACGATCATTCCAGGCAACGACAGCATGATAGATGGAACTATCATCAGCGTCAGATCATGAGCCGGCTGTCACCTCAGGATCACTACGTACCGACCCGACCCGCTTACTATCCTCCACACCAGCCCGAGATGAGACCACCATATACTCTCTAAGACCCTAACCAGGCCTACCAGTACACCTATCACCAACCATGGAACCCGACCAGCGACATGAATTGGAACCCCTATCCAGATTGATATAGTTCTGTTGGTGATTTTTATGATTTTTATCTTTTTATTATTTCTATTTATTTATGTTTAAACACATTATATTTTGATACTTTTATGTAAGTTTAATAATTTTATTATGTTGTACTAATATTTCATATTTGATTTGAAAGTGGGATTTTAAGTCCCATTTCAAATTACCATGCATGTTTATATTTGTATGTATGTATATTATCAATTGTATACAACGGGGTAAAACAGCGCATTTTCAAAGACTGACATTAAGTTCAGCAAAAGCTACTGATTTTGACGACAAAACGAAAACAAATGTGATGTAACAACAAGACGGAATGAACAAATGATGTGCACCATTTATCATTCAACAAACAAACGTCAATATGTTTGAAAACTTTGATAAAATTTAATCATTTTTCTACTCTAATCACCCTCAATAATTTAATATGTTACTGATTTCTTGCAAATGAGGGCATTGCAAGATCTTAAGTGTGGGAAGGGGTTAAATTCTTTCGGATTTTTAAAAATTTTAACTTATACACTTGGTTACCATTAAAAATACTAGTAACGCAGTAGTTGTATTAGAATCTAGTGCTCTCTGATAATAAAGAACAGCCCTAGTCTTATATACTGACTACCCAATTCTAGTAAAAATTTTCAAAATTTTCAATTAAATGAACTCAAAATCATGTTTATACATATTTATGAACGATAAAACTAGGTGTTAACACCGAAATTATTGTCACCTCGGAAAGGACATAAATTGAGAAACAACCTAAAATGTTAGAATTCATTTAAAATGGAATAGGGGACAATAAAAAGGCAAAGAAAGGAAAATAAAAGCCAAGTGTGGGAAAAATTTACCAAGTTATTTAAAACATATATCACATATTTTTGTACAAATAATTGAAGATACTTTTGTTTTGGACAAAATTAATCATTTTACCCGATAAATTGTAAGATATTTGAAAGAAAGATGGATCTACACGATGAATCAATTCCATCATTAAAAGGAAGTAAAGTCTTCCGAAAAAGAAACGCGCTTCTTGATTTAGGTCAGGAAGTTGTCGTCCAGACCAGTTGTAGAGTCTAAGAAAAACCTTGAAAAGTTTTCTCAAAAATCAGCTGGAAATCCACGGACCTCAGCATCAAACAGGGTCGCCAAGTGGTCAGACTTATCCTAATCATGAGAGGATCTGTCTCATAAAATGGGGAGGGCGCCGTGCAAATTAGCTTCATAAGACTAATGAATCAGATCCCCAGAAAGGATAATCTCCTTAAAAAGATCAAAAATCAGCTTTTAAGACTGATATTACTCAATCCTAGAGATTGACTTTTAAAGATTGAGAATTACAAACTCATGGAATTCAATGATATCTAAACTCGAGCTTGAACGAGAAAATATTTTGATCAAAATTACAAACCGATTTGTTTTCTGAAAACCCATTTTTAATGCGTTCATTACTATTGAATGTAAAATCCTAGGAATTCACCTGGAATTTATTAGGTCACCTGAACCAAATCGGGTATCAACCGTAAGAACGGTGGTTGCATAGCATGGTCGAAGACAGGACCTTGTGCCAGACCGAAAAACTATAGGGTGAGCTTTACTATTGCTCCTACCAAGGATAGTAATTGCATCCGACATGTTATAGACCATAATTAAAAGCATGTCAGGGGACATTGCCTTAACAGTTGCTTGTTCAACGCTTTCTTTATAACCGGATGGTAGTTTACCGAAAGGTAATATACGGAGCAAGTATACTGGACGTGTTGCTTTCCCAATACAATGTTAGCAAGTGGGTGACACAAAACCATAAGTTTTGAGCTAAAATTTTCAAATCTGAAACCCACCAAACCCACAAAAACAATTTGCAAACACCGGTGAAGGGTTATTCCGGAAAACTTATCTAGGGTGAAAGCTAGATTTAATTTTCAAAAGATCAAATGTTTTCATAAAGATCCAATTTCCTTAAGGATCTAAATTTTTATAGTCATGTGGGACTGTAAACCACATCGTTACTACCATTGTTCATACCGTCGTATAGAAATCACGGATGAACAAAGTGTGAAGAATAAAGATGTGATTCTAGTATTTTTATTTCAAGACTATATTGCTTGAGGACAAGCAACGCTCAAGTGTGGGAATATTTGATAATGCTAAAAACGAACATATATTTCATAGCATTATCCCTCAAGAAAGACAATCTTTTAGTTGCAATTGTTCTATTTACAAGTGATATTCGTTTAAATAATAAAAGGTGAAGACAAAAGACAGATTCGACGAATTGAAGACGCAAACGACCAAAAAGCTCAAAAGTACAAAGTACAATCAAAGTGGTTCAAATTATTGATAAGAAACGTCTCAAAATTACAAGAGTACAAGACGCAAAACGCAAAGTACAAGATATTAAATTGTACGCAAGGACGTTCGAAAATCTGGAACCGGGACCAGAGTCAACTCTTAACGCTCGATGCAACGGACTAAAAATTACAAGTCAACTATGCACACAAATATAATATAATATTTAAATATTTCTATAAATTATTTATATATTATATATTATATTAAATACCATCGGCAAGAAAGAAAACAAAGACATGTGAACTCCCCCAGCTGGCCATGCGATCGCATGGCCTGGAAGAGTAAAAACCATGCGATCGCATGGCCCCAAGTATCAGGCCACATCTATAAATTTCGCGTGTTTTGGCCAGTTTTATATATCTTTTTCTCTATCTCTCACTCAACGTGTATATATATATATATATATATATATATATATATATATTATAATTTTAATTTTAAATTCTAATAATAAGGGTATGTTAGCAAATATTGTAAGGGTGTAAGTCGAAATTCTGTCCGTGTAACGCTACGCTATTATTAATCATTGTAAGTTATGTTTGAAATGTCCCATTCTTATTGATTAAAAACGTTCCATATTAATTGATTTCGTTGCGAGGTTTTGACCTCTATATGAGACGTTTTTCAAAGTCTGCATTCATTTTAAAACAAACCATAACCTTTATTTCATCAATAAAGGTTTAAAAAGCTTTACGTAGATTATCAAATAATGATAATCTAAAATATCCTGTTTACACGCGACCATTACATAATGGTTTACAATACAAATATGTTACAACGAAATAAGTTTCTTGAATGCAGTTTTTACACAATATCATACAAGCATGGACTCCAAATCTCGTCCTTATTTAAGTATGCGACAGCGGAAGCTCTTAATAATCACCTGAGAATAAACATGCTTAAAACGTCAACAAAAATGTTGGTGAGTTATAGTTTTAACCTATATATTATCAAATCATAATAATAGACCACAAGATTTTATATTTCAATACACATCCCATACATAGAGATAAAAATCATTCATATGGTGAACACCTGGTAATCGACATTAACAAGATGCATATTTAAGAATATCCCCATCATTCCAGGACACCCTTCGGATATGATATAAATTTCGAAGTACTAAAGCATCCGGTACTTTGGATGGGGTTTGTTAGGCCCAATAGATCTATCTTTAGGATTCGCGTCAATTAGGGTGTCTGTTCCCTAATTCTTAGATTACCAGACTTAATAAAAAGGGGCATATTTGATTTCGATAATTCAACCATAGAATGTAGTTTCACGTACTTGTGTCTATTTTGTAAATCATTTATAACACCTGCATGTATTCTCATCCCAAAAATATTAGATTTTAAAAGTGGGAATATAACTCACTTTCACAGATTTTTTACTTCGTCGAGAAGTAAGACTTGGCCACTGGTCGATTCACGAACCTATAACAAATATGTACATATATATCAAAGTATGTTCAAAATATATTTACAACACTTTTAATACATTTTGATGTTTTAAGTTTATTAAGTCAGCTGTCCTCGTTAGTAACCTACAACTAGTTGTCCACAGTTAGATGAATAGAAATAAATCGATATATATTATCTTGAATCAATCCACGACCCAGTGTATACATATCTCAGTATTGATCACAACTCAAACTATATATATTTTGGAATCAACCTCAACCCTGTATAGCTAACTCCAACATTCACATATAGAGTGTCTATGGTTGTTCCGAAATATATATAGATGTGTCGACATGATAGGTCGAAACATTGTATACGTGTCTATGGTATCTCAAGATTACATAATATACAATACAAGTTGATTAAGTTATGGTTGGAATAGATTTATTACCAATTTTCACGTAGCTAAAATGAGTAGTTTTAACCAATTTTGTTTTGCTCGCCATTTCTTCGTTTCTAATCCGTTTTGAGTGATTTAAGTGGCCACGGTTTCATATTGAACTTGAATTTATGAAACGAAATAGAAAAGGTATAGGTTTATAGTCGAAAATACAAGTTACAAGTCATTTTTGAAAGAGGTAGTCATTTCCGTCGAAAGAACGACATCTTGATGACTGTTTTGAAAAACATACTTTCACTTTGAGTTTAACCATGATTTTTGGATATGGTTTCATGTTCATAAGAAAAATCATTTTCCCAAAAGTATAGCTTTTAAATCAAAGTTTTTCATAGTTTTTAATTATCCAAACCAAAACAGCCCCCGGTTGTAACTACGACGGCGTAAATCCGGTTTTATGGTGTTTATCGTGTTTCCGAGTTTTAAATCATTAAGTTAGAATATCATATAGATATAGATCATGTGTATAGTTGATTTTAAAAGTGTAGTTAGAAGGATTAACTTTATTTGCGAACAAGTTTAGAATTAACTAAACTATGTTCTAGTGATTACTAGTTTACCACTTCGAATATGATAGCTTTTTATGTATGAATCGAATGATGTTATGAACATCTTTACTACCTTAAGTTCCTTGGATAAACCTACTGGAAAATAGAAAAATGGATCTAGCTTCAACGGATCCTTGGATGGCTCGAAGTTCTTGAAGCAGAATCATGACACGAAAACAAGTTTAAGTAAGATCATCACTTGAAATAAGATTGTTATAGTTATAGAAATTGAACCAAAGTTTGAATATGATTATTACCTTGTATTAGAATGATAACCTACTGTAAGAAACAAAGATTTCTTGAGGTTGGATGATCACCTTACAAGATTGGAAGTGAGCTAGCAAACTTGAAAGTATTCTTGATTTTATGTAACTAGAACTTGTAGAATTTATGAAGAACACTTAGAACTTGAGGTTAGAACTTGAGAGATATCAATTAGATGAAGAAAATTGAAGAATGAAAGTGTTTGTAGGTGTTTTTGGTCGTTGGTGTATGGATTAGATACAAAGGATATGTAATTTTGTTTTCATGTAAATAAGTCATGAATGATTACTCATATTTTTGTAATTTTATGAGATATTTCATGCTAGTTGCCAAATGATGGTTCCCACATGTGTTAGGTGACTCATATTGGCTACTAATAGGTGATCATTGGAGTGTATATACCAATAGTACATACATCTAAAAGCTGTGTATTGTACGAGTACGAATACGGGTGCATACGAGTAGAATTGTTGATGAAACTGAACGAGGATGTAATTGTAAGCATTTTTGTTAAGTAGAAGTATTTTGATAAGTGTCTTGAAGTCTTTCAAAAGTGTATGAATACATATTAAAACACTACATGTATATACATTTTAACTGAGTTGTTAAGTCATCGTTAGTCGTTACATGTAAGTGTTGTTTTGAGACCTTTAGGTTAACGATCTTGTTAAATGTTGTTAACCCAAAGTTTATAATATCAAATGAGATTTTAAATTATTATATGATCATGATATTATGATATATTAATATATCTTAATATGATATATACATTTAAATGTAGTTACAACGATAATCGTTACATATATGTCTCGTTTCGAAATCCTTAAGTTAGTAGTCTTGTATTTACTTATGTAGTTCATTGTTAATACACTTAATGATATATTTAATTATCATATTATCATGTTATATATAATATAACAATGTATTAATATGCTTCATATATATTTAGTAAGACGTGGTTATAACGATAATCGTTATATGTATCGTTTCGAGTTTCATACTTCAATAGTCTCCTTTTTAAGTATATAACTTATTGTTACTATTTTTAATGAGATACTTGATGATCATTATATCATGTTAAACATATATATTTATTCATTTATGTATCATCATGTCATATACAACTTATAGCGTTCGTGAATCATTGGTCAAACTGGGTAATCAGACGTTTACAAAATTTCCGTTTCAATTAACCAAGTCTTAACAAGTTTGATTGCTTAACATGTTAGAAACATTTAATCATGTAAATATAGTTTTCATTAAACATATAATCATAGAAAGGTTCGGAAAAGTTCGGGTCACTACAATGTTCAACCTTTTTAAATTAATGTCTCGTAGCTAAGTTATTATTATGCTTATTTAAACCGAAGTAATCGTGATGTTGGGCTTAAATATTAAAATTGGGTAATTGGGCTTTGTACCATAATTGGGGTTTGGATAAAAGAACGACACTTGTGGAAATTAGACTATGGGCTATTAATGGGCTTTATATTAACTAAATGATACCTCATTAATTTAATATATAGACTTATAATTTGACGTATTTATATATAACCACATATGCTTGACTGGGTACGGTGGGCGGGATATCTATAAATACCAATAATTATTCATTTTACCGGACACGGAACTGGATTAATAGTTAATGGACTAGTTGAAATAGGGGTGGATTACATTCAAGGGTAATTGGTGTAATTGTTAACAAAGTAGTAAAACCTTGGACTACACGCAGTCGATAACCTGGTGTATTCATTAAACAAAGTATTAAGACCTTGTTACAATTCAAATCCCCAATTAGTTGGAATATTTGACTTCGGGAATAAGAATAATTTGACGAAGACTTCCGCACTTTATGATTATGACTGATGGACTATTATGGACAAATTCGTATGGACATATCGAATAATCCAGGACAAAGAACAATTAACCGATGGTACTAAACTAAAAACAACACCTCGAACATCATGATTACGGAAGTTTAAATAAGCATAATTCCTTTATTTCATATTTAATTGCACTTTTAATTATCGCACTTCAATTTATTGTTATTTTAATTATCGTACTTTTTAATTATCGCAATTTTATTTACCGTTATTTTATTTATTGCACTTTCATTATTATCTTTTACTTTACACTTTAAATTAAGTTATATTTATTTTTAATATTTTACATTAGGTTTTAACTGCGACTAAAGTTTTAAAATCGACAAACCGGTCATTAAACGGTAAAAACCCCTTTTTATAATAATAATAATACTACTTATATATATTTTTGTATTTTTACAATTATAAGTTAAAAATGTAGCGTTAAACTTGGCGAGTTCCCTGTGGACGAACCGGACTTACTAAAAACTACACTACTGTACGATTAGGTGCACTGCCTATAAGTGTTGTAGCAAGGTTTAGGTATATCCATTCTATAAATAAATAAATCACTTGTGTAAAATTGTATCGTATTTAATAGTATTTCCTTGTAAAAATATAACTATTTTGTATACACCTCTACGCACATCAATTACACAATTGTAAAGGAATATTTCGCTAATGAAGTTATGAATCAATACTTCATCGTTCATTGTTATTGATATACCTCGGTATATGATGTTGGTGCTCGTAGAATTCTTTTGAAATTCGCAAGGCATGAATGATGTTTTCTAAAAAGTTTCGAGTACATCGAGAATGAAACTATACAATCAAACACGTATTTGAATAATGCACTTGGTTTTAATATGAAATGGAATGGAATTTATTGAGTTGAAACAGAGATTGTAGTTAACGATGGTTAAGTCATTAACGAATGATGTACATCATAGCATATTAGTGATATGAATTAACCAAGTAGTATTTACTAGTTATGATTCACACGTAATGGCTTAGTACAAAAAGAATTTTATTATTGTTGTAAACTATATATATATATATATATATATATATATATATATATATATATATATATATATATATATATATATATATATATATATATATATATATACTTGTGAAATTCGCAAGGCACGAATGATGTTTTCTAAAAAGTTTCGAGTACATCGAGAATGAAACTATACAATCAAACACGTATTTGAATAATGCACTTGGTTTTAATATGAAATGGAATTTATTGAGTTGAAACAGAGATTGTAGTTAACGATGGTTAATTCATTAACGAATGATGTACATCATAGCATATTAGTGATATGAATTAACCAAGTAGTATTTACTAGTTATGATTCACACGTAATGGCTTAGTACAAAAAGAATTTTATTATTGTTGTAAACTATATATATATATATATATATATATATATATATATATATATATATATATATATATATATATATATATATATAATATACATATATAATCTTCGGGAAGAATGAGTTAATACATCTTAACTCATTATTACTAATATTCCTTGGTATCTATGGGGCGTATGATGTTGATGTTTGAGGTACCGAGTGTGATGTTGAGGCGTGGGATGTGAAGTGGTGGTGGTGGTGGTGCTGTTGGTGGTGATGCTGATGGTGCTTACAGTGCTTGCGGTGTTGGTGATGTTGGTGGTACTGCTGGTGGTGTTGCTGTTGTTGTTAGTATTGCTTGTGGTACTTAGGTAGTAGATGTGAGCCTAGCTTCCAAATCGTGCACCGTTTCCTCCACAGTTTCTACTTTACGCTCGAGTCTATGAATTAGTTCTACCCAATCCTCTGTAAGGTTTGTCAATTCTTGATATTTAGTTCGAAGTCTTCTAACTTCTTCTAATAATCTTATCTGATTAGAATTCGGGAGTAGGGGACGAATACTGTCTTTGTCTACATCGAGTCGACCTTCGAGGCGAAAAATCCTTGCGAAAAGAGTGAAAACGGTATTGCGAACAGGTTCGCCGGTAAGCGGATCAAGTACTCCGACGTTAGGTGGTAAGTTTGGCTCGTGATATGGAGTACCTTCTTCATTTCTCCATAGGGTGAGTATTTCGCGAACCCATCTCCATTTTCTGAAGAAATCACGGTAATTGATCGGTTGGTGTGCTCCCGTCATGCTGTCTTCAAAGCTAAAGGAACTTGAGGAATCATGTGAGAAATTCATATTATGTGTTTGGAATAGAGTTTGATATGAAATGGGTGTTGGATACTGAATGATATATTTGTCTCCTCGAGAACATATATATAGCAAAAAGTTTTCCGTAATTTACGGAGGAATTTTAGGAAAAGTGTTAGACAAGTTTATTGGGATAGATATGATAAGATATGATAAGATATGATTTGTCTATACTCCATTTATAGAATAATTGCAGTATGACATGTCGAGACTATAAATAATAAGCAAGTGATTTCTTACAAGGAATGATAAACAAAAATGCGAACATGGTCAAAGTCCAGGCTCACTAATGCATAAAGACCAGTTAGACACATTAATGAAAAATCCGGTTTGCTAAGACCAAGTAGCTGTAATTGAAGTAGACCGTAAATCTCAACCTAGAGATAATAGTTGGTCGTTAGTTGACTAAGCAAAAAAGTATCTGGGTATAATTGTGTAACAACCCAACCCGTATTAAGACCGGCCCATAAATTTTTTTTCCTTTTAATACGCGTTAAATAATACTTTAGGTCCCATTACACAATTTCCAAAACATATTTGTCACCAAAGTAAGTTCAACGAACTTAAAACATACACTAATAGTTTAAACTCCCTAATGCAATGGTTCATTAATTAAGTCGTAAATCGGTTATAATCATTATGACCCGACTAGTTACGTTTACACAAAACCGAGCATGGTGATTGGGGATACGCTACCCAATCCTAATTAATCCAAAAGCACATCTTCTAAAGCAAACTACGCAAGTTCACTAGTTTCCACGCTTACCCGAGCCACCGCCTCCATGCCAATCTATAAAAATGTAAACAACGAGAGGGTAAGCTAACGCTTAGTGAGTGAGAATATACTACATACATATATATGCATAAAATGGACACGCCACAATAATAATCAAATAGCGCATACCGAAGCATCCAAGTATAAGGCAAGCTAAACCTATCATACCGTACGTTCACTAAGCACAAGCTAACAACACCAACAATATAGTAAGTTCGCAAACAACGTTGTGAACAATGCCAATAAGCTACAACCAGAAGGTTAGCTACATCACGTCAATACAACATTATACGTATACAATATATATATATATATATATATATATATATATATATATATATATATATATATATATATATATATATATATATATATATATATATATATATAACAACGCGTAAAACACCCAAGGTTAACCATAACGCTATGGTGCTACCGGCTCGTGGTTCACACCATACGCATTTGAGTCATACTCTTTTATAGTGCTACCGGCTCGTGGTTCACACTCGATGCTACCGACACGTGGTTCACATCAATTATTTTATAGTGCTACCGGCACGTGGTTCACACTCGATGCTACCGGCACGTGGTTCACATCAATTATTTTATAGTGCTACCGGCTCGTGGTTCACACTCGATGCTACCGGCACGTGGTTCACATCAATTATTTTATAGTGCTACCGGCACGTGGTTCACACTTGATGCTACCGGCTCGTGGTTCACATCCTATCACACACACACATTATGGCACTACCGGCTCGATAGTTCATACCATAACATTCACAAATAAATATGCCATATACACATACGTATAATTATTCCACTCACAATATTAACCCTTCGCCATTGGGGTTATATAATCCACATCACACGCCCATGTGATAACGTACACACAAGGTGTACACCTCGTCAAAGGTGGTTAACCAAAACGCACA
This sequence comes from Rutidosis leptorrhynchoides, assembly GCF_046630445.1. NCBI lineage: Eukaryota > Viridiplantae > Streptophyta > Magnoliopsida > Asterales > Asteraceae > Rutidosis > Rutidosis leptorrhynchoides. The sequence continues at coordinate 376,590,732 of NC_092343.1, read as the reverse complement.
ACCGTGCCAATTGGACCTATACACAAGTCCATCAATCCACCTATATGTGAAGTGAGCTCTATAACAGAGAACCACTTCACCCGACCCGCACCCATCCTACACATACATAGGCATATAGGATATTAACACTCACCTTAAGCCTTAATGAATGCAACCAAGTAATCCGCAACACGCCAATGGAAAGTACCTATTCCATTAACACAAATACAACAACACAATTAGGGTGGATTTACAAATCGACCCAAATTGTCAAATAGTGCAATTTCGACCCAAATGCACTTTCAAGCTCAAACCGCGCCAAAACTAGCCAATGATCACTAACACAAGTGACAATGGTCCTAATATACCAATTAAACCCAATCATGGGCGTTAAATACCAATCTTGTCCAATATGACACCTTAACCCTAATTTGACCCATTTCAAAATTAGTTAACCAAAATACACCCAAAGTGGTTCCAAAACTTCTATAATCACTAATACTAGTGATTACAAGCTACATACAAGCCTTAAACATGGTTAAATCATTAACCAACCCAAAACCCACCAACATCAACAATAACTAGTTACAATTACCCATTTCACCTCCTAAATGGGTTTTACAACTAACTAGCTCAAAACCCTAAACTTGAATATCAAATTACAAAGATGAAATTCGGAGTTGAGACTTACCCATACCACCAAAATGATGCCGTTGACGAGATGAACAACTTTAACACTTGAGGTTTGACCCGAAACAAACTCCTTCTTCTCCAAATGGAGTTCTCTCTCTCTAAAACTCTCCTCTCTCTCTAGGGTTTGAAGGTGAAAGTGTTTTTGAGTGAAAATGAGGATAATATGAGCCTTGAATCAGTCTTATGGCTCTAGAACCGGCCATAAGTGAATTTACCAAAACACCCTCAAAAGATTCCATTAAAATGGGTTAATAATGTCATTACAGCGACATTTTTCGCATTTCGCGACACCTTGTCGCGTTTCGCGACACCAATACGCGACACACAACACTCAAACGCGACAAAGTGGACAGAAATCACCATCAGAAGTTGTCTCGTTTCAAGCATTTTGTCACGGAACGCGACGCACCAGAATGCGACAAACTGCACTCAAACTCGACAGTTTACCTGATGTACTCCAATTTCACTTTTAAAACATCCCAAAGTCAATCGTGGTCAATTCATTACATCCAAACTATTAAATAATCATTCTTGGACTTCAAATGACGCCCCGAGCGTCATGTTTAGAAAAACGGGGTGTTACAACTCTCCCCCACTTAGATTCGATCACGTCCTCGTGATCCTAGTCACTTAATCAATCCAAACCGACACACTACGGTTCTCAACAAACGTTTCAATCTGACTTTCATCACATTACTCATTAACCCAAGGACTAATCCATCAACTAAGACACACACTTGCACGCATTCTGAGCCGTGCAATACACGCAACAACCGAAGGTTACAACAATCACTTAGAATACGTGAAATCGCCACGTATTCTTCCAATTCCCTAGGGCAATTCTTCTCAAAGAGTTACCCTTAGCAACTAAATCGTCACCCGCGATTTATCAAATCACAATCCGAGCACTAAAACCTTACTCATTCCCTCGCATCGGGAAAACTCAACCAATCTCGAACCGAGATATCAATCCCTTAGCGTACCCTTACCGAGTACAATGCTAAAAGCAACCAAGTCTCAACCTAAGGTCAACAACCCGAAATGATGAAGACCGAACCAAACGAATCCTTACGGATAACACTTACCACTTAACATCCCTTATAGTGCGCAATACAACCAATACGCCACTATCCTAACATCATAAGCAACGGCTAAAACCAAAAGCGCCCAAAATGACTATGGCAACGCTAATCCTAAGGTGTACAAAATCGACTATTGTCACACCCGTAACAATATGTGAGCGAAACACGGCTATCGCATCACTAATCACACAACATGGTCCTCACGATCCCACTATCGGTGTATAAAACAACCGATAGATCACACCACATGGTCCTTACGACCCACCATCGTTGTATAAAACATCTGATAGATCACTCAACATCGGATGAAGTCAGCGGACCCCGTCAACGGTCATGCTTCACCGATATATCACTACTCCCATGATGAAGTCAGCGGACCCCGAACGGTCATGCTTCACCAATCACATACTCCCATGATGAAGTCAGTGGACCCCGAACGGTCATGCTTCACCAATCACTTACGCACTTTTGGCCTCAAACAACGAGTATTGCAACATCGCGCTCTGCTACACTATAGTGAACCCTAAGGATACCACTAACCATCCACACAATCGAGCAAGAACCACCTATATAAAACATAGGTACAAAATAATAATTCTCTAAAAGAGAATCCGACACACACATCCCTTAACCGAGGGATTTCAACTTGCTCGCCAAACACGTCCATTATCTCTCAACAAGATTTACCACATTACCACCTCGGTGATAATTTCCAAATCCAAAATCATAAGTACAATTTAACCAAAATTGTACTCTACCACAAATCGACCAAAACTAGGTCCCAACACAAGTTTCGGATTTACTAAAAGCGTCATCCGAAATCTCCTACCAAAACCTCCTCGTGCGGGAGTGTAACTCCCCCACTTGGAATTACGTTCCATAACCACAATTTGTACAACCGTACAATGCTACCACGGGTAGATTTACTAACAATTGGGTTCACACGACCCATCACCATATCTTGCTCCAACCTTGAGCCTACCAAGGATCTTAACCTATCCTTAAACACTTCGAACGAAAAGTGTACCACAATTTACACAAACTATACTCTCGCAATCATCCAATTGCTTTGGTTTGTCAAATTTCACCTAGTCACTCATGTACCTAAGGGTTTCGCTTCGGTACCTGATATTGCTCAATAACATCATATATATCTATCGCAATATCGTGTAAAATGCTCTAGAATCGAGGATAATGAAGGCGTTTCTACAAGTGATAATCCAAGATGCGCAAATTTGTATCGGAAGAGTGATTTACAAAGAGTTTTGATGATTTATGACATTGGTTGATCCCGATACGACTTAAGGTCTATTTAGTGCTCTAAAATGGTAAAACAAAGCTTCCAAGGTGTTAGGCTTCGTCCAAATAAAAGAGGATTGAAAAGAAAGCGAAACAGTGGATTTCAGCATATCTGGACGCCGTCCGGGGTTATAGGACGCCATCCAGCATCTTGAAATAGGACACCGTCCTGGATTTGAAGACGCCGTCTAGCTCTTAAGGACAGGACGCCGTCCAGCCTTTTTGGACGCCGTCCCGTAGTAGGTTTCAGCCGACTTTTGTGCTTTTTACCTACTTTCTCCACTTTAAAACTACTGTTTTGAGGGACTGTTTCATAACTGACGAACCAGAGAGTACAGAGATGATTTTTAGGAGCAAAATTGGAGAACTCCAAGCTCTTGGAAGAGGCTCAACATCAAGACATCAAAGATCAAAACCTTCATCATCCAAGAACTCCTTGTTCTTGTAGGTTATTCCTTGTTCTAAAACAATGATTTCAGTTGTTAATCTGATTGTTATGTTGTCTGTTACCATGATTGTTGGCTAGTTTCTATAATGTTTGTCTAGATTAATAACCAAGGTATTGGATGTAATCTTATTGATTGAATATATTATGTGTGATAGATTAAAGCTTGAATTAAGAACCATGCTTATTGCTGTTAAAATCATTTGTATCTAGTTAATTGATATGTTGTTGATAAAGAGAACTCTTGTTGATGTATCATATTGATTTACAATCAACTTGTCTTAGATTGATTGTTTACTAAACCGGACCAAGGGGGTAAACTAGATTAAAATGGTTAAACAAAATAGGAATGAATTGTGTAGATCGAACGCAAAGACAATTGTTATTCAAGTCTTTGATCTAGCTAATCAACTAGTCACAAACGAAAAGGTCTAAGTAATAGGGAACCCTCACTTAGTAATTCTAGTTTTAGTACTCGCTAAAGAGAACTCTTGGCGGGTCGATTTAGGTGATTAGCATGCTTATAATAGTTATTTGATTACAAATACAAGAACCATAGTGAAAAGGGAACCCTTGATCTTGTGATTGTGTTTGCGTGTTTATTCAAGAGAACTCTTAGTGAACCTATTAGATAACTTACACACATAATTATTCAATCAGGCCTTAATATCAAAACTTACATCCAATACCGAGGGTAAAATATCTAGATGAACATTTCATCTCTTTGATTTAAATCAAAACTATCTTACTTGCTTTCTTTGCATTTATTTTCATCTTATAAATTTAAAAGACCAAAAATATTGTTTTTACATTTAACCTTCTCTGATTTGGCTAAATCGTTAAATGGCCACCAAAACATAAAACGTGTACCTTTAAGTTTCATTTACTTAGTTAATCATAATATAGTTTCTAATTCTAGTTTGGCTAATACAACTGTCCTTGGAACGATACACGGAACTAAACCAGTTACTATACTACTACACGATCGGGTACACTGCCCGTTAGTGTGTAGAAATCTTTAATCGGTATTTTTCCATATTATTTTATACGACAATTTATACGACACTTCTCGCACATCAGTACCCTAAGTACAATGTAACCGCGACACAATCGGAGTCGAACACCACGCTAGTAGGTATAAGAGAGGCACCTAATGTCGCGTCATGTAGACTCCATTACCAACATACATCGAGGTCCAAAACACTCGATCTCAAGGGTTCCAACCACCTGACGAACCTCACGGTTCATCAACTTTAACACGAGGGCAAACATGCTCTAACATCCGAACACCTAAGCCCACCAATATGGCTTGGTAGAAACATTTCCCAATACTAAGGAATGCTTGGTTGCACCAAGTCTTACGCCCTTCCCAACAATCAAAACGTCACTATAGGGTACTTCCATTAGGAACATCACCCATGACGATAACATGCACAACACGATACATTTAACATACTCCAACTCAACACGGCACATAATAAATAATCAAAGGATATATTTATTAAAACGAAACGTACCTTAACGTCTCCTTGTCGCCCCCGTCCCCGCTAACTCGGGACATTCTGATTTACGATGTCCTTCTTCTTGGCAATTGAAACATACCGTGCCATCACCCTTTGGCACCGGACATTCCCAAGACTTGTGACCCCTCACGCCACAATTGTAACACCTAGACGCACTAGAATCTGATATACCCGTCCGTGTACCACCCGTGCTCACGCTCGGACCCTTAGTCCTCTTACTTGAGCACCATAAGAAACAACCCTTCTCTCACTTGAAGGTTCACCAACCTTCGATCGCGAATACGACTCGAAACCTCTAGCCGCGGCGAATAACTCCGCAAACGATTTTGCCTGAACTCTGCTAATCTTACTCTTCAAGTCATCATTCAAGGTTCGATAGAAATCTTGCATCAACAAATGATCATTCTCCAAATACTCCGGGCAAAAACGAGCCTTCGCCATAAAGGTCGTCTTGAGAGTATTCAAGTCCATAGAACCTTGTTGCAAATTTCACAACTCATTACGCATTTCCGACAAATCGGCTGAAGTTCGGAACTCCTCGAAGAATTCCTTCTTAAACTCGTCCCACGATAACACCATAAACGTTTCACCACCGACAAGGTCAATCTTACCATCCAACCAATCCTTCGCCCTACCCAAGCTAGTAGCGAGTCTCGTCTTCTTCTCGGGAGGGCATTCAATAGTGCGAAAACACCCTTCGACATCCGAGATCCAAGTTGTGCTCACTAAAGGATCCGGTTTCCCGTCATACATTGGGGGTTTAGTCCTCATGAAGCTCTTAAGACGACGCTCTATTTCACCACTACTCCGAGATTCGGAATACTTCCTATCCATTTCTTCCCGAAACGCACTCATTTGTTCCGCAACGGCGGCCGCAACTCTAGCGTTAACTCCGCGTCGTTCGTCTCGATCCCGTTTTCCGTCGCCATTCTAAGGAATGCAAAGCGATTAGATCACGAACGTATAAAGTTATACACACAACACCGCCCCATCTTGCTAAACACTCATTGTACATCAGTTGCTAGACACGATTTGCACCCGTAATAAGGTTTGCAAGTCCTTATTACGCACACACGCCGTATCAACTCGTTAGTACAACGACCGCCTCGCTCGATGATATAACAAACACAAACAAAATTCTACGCGATACAAACACACGCGAGAATTATTATCACACCACAATAATATATTAATAATATCCGCATTACTAATATAAACGTTAGTCCACCTACAAACAAGGCACTAACTATAACCCATTCCGACTTGTAATCCTACAAGTCCCGCAACAATTAAGCACACACAAAAGTCTAAGTTTAGGCACCTATCTCAAGTCGCCTAAATCCCTTAGATCATGCTCTGATACCACTTGTAACAATCCAACCCGTATTAAGACCGGCCCATAAAAAAATTTTCCTTTTAATACGCGTTAAATAATACTTTAGGTCCCATTACACAATTTCCAAAACATATTTGTCACCAAAGTAAGTTCAACGAACTTAAAACATACACTAATAGTTTAAACTCCCTAATGAAATGGTTCATTAATTAAGTCGTAAACCGGTTATAATCATTATGACCCGACTAGTTACGTTTACACAAAACCGAGCATGGTGATTGGGGATACGCTACCCAATCCTAATTAATCCAAAAGCACATCTTCTAAAGCAAACTACGCAAGTCCACTAGTTTCCACGCTTACCCGAGCCACCGCCTCCATGCCAATCTATAAAAATGTAAACAACGAGAGGGTAAGCTAACGCTTAGTGAGTGAGAATATACTACATACATATATATGCATAAAATGGACACGCCACAATAATAATCAAATAGCGCACACCGAAGCATCCAAGTATAAGGCAAGCTAAACCTAGCATACCGTACGTTCACTAAGCACAAGCTAACAACACCAACAGTATAGTAAGTTCGCAAACAACGTTGTGAACAATGCCAATAAGCTACAACCAGAAGGTTAGCTACATCACGTCAATACAACATTATACGTATTCAATATATATATATATAACAACGCGTAAAACACCCAAGGTTAACCATAACGCTATGGTGCTACCGGCTCGTGGTTCACACCATACGCATTTGAGTCATACTCTTTTATAGTGCTACCGGCTCGTGGTTCACACCAATTATTTAATAGTGCTACCGGCACATGGTTCACACTCGATGCTACCGGCACGTGGTTCACATCAATTATTTTATAGTGCTACCGGCTCGTGGTTCACACTCGATGCTACCGGCACGTGGTTCACATCAATTATTTTATAGTGCTACCGGCACGTGGTTCACACTCGATGCTACCGGCACGTGGTTCACATCAATTATTTTATAGTGCTACCGGCTCATGGTTCACACTCGATGCTACCGGTACGTGGTTCACATCAATTATTTTATAGTGCTACCGGCACGTGGTTCACACTTGATGCTACCGGCTCGTGGTTCACATCCTATCACACACACACATTATGGCACTACCGGCTCGATGGTTCATACCATAACATTCACAAATAAATACGCCATATACACATACGTATAATTATTCCACTCACAATATTAACCCTTCGCCATTGGGGTTATATAATCCACATCACACGCCCATGTGATAACGTACACACAAGGTGTACACCTCGTCAAAGGTGGTTAACCAAAACGCACAACCGTGCCAATTGGACCTATACACAAGTCCATCAATCCACCTATATGTGAAGTGAGCTCTATAACAGAGAACCACTTCACCCGACCCGCACCCATCCTACACATACATAGGCATATAGGATATTAACACTCACCTTAAGCCTTGATGAATGCAACCAAGTAATCCGCAACACGCCAATGGAAAGTACCTATTCCATTAACACAAATACAACAACACAATTAGGGTGGATTTACAAATCGACCCAAATTGTCAAATAGTACAATTTCGACCCAAATGCACTTCCAAGCTCAAACCGCGCCAAAACTAACCAATGATCACTAACACAAGTGACAATGGTCCTAATATACCAATTAAACCCAATCATAGGCGTTAAATACCAATCTTGCCCAATATGACACCTTAACCCTAATTTGACCCATTTCAAAATTAGTTAACCAAAATACACCCAAAGTGGTTCCAACACTTCTATAATCACTAATACTAGTGATTACAAGCTACATACAAGCCTTAAATATGGTTAAATCATTAACCAACCCAAAACCCACCAACATCAACAATAACTAGTTACAATTACCCATTTCACCTCCTAAATGGGTTTTACAACTAACTAGCTCAAAACCCTAAACTTGAATATCAAATTACAAAGATGAAATTCGGAGTTGAGACTTATCAATACCACCAAAATGATGCCGTTGACGAGATGAACAACTTTAACACTTGAGGTTTGACCCAAAACAACCTCCTTCTTCTCCAAATGGAGTTCTCTATCTAAAACTCTCCTCTCTCTCTAGGGTTTGAAGGTGAAAGTGTTTTTGACTGAAAATGAGGATAATATGAGCCTTAAATCAGTCTTATGGCTCTAGAACCGGCCATAAGTGAATTTACCAAAACACCCTCAAAAGATTCCATTAAAATGGGTTAATAATGTCATTACAATGACATTTGTCGCGTTTCGCGACACCTTGTCGCGTTTCGCGACACCAATACGCGACACACAACACTCAAACGCGACAAAGTGGACAGAAATCACCATCAGAAGTTCTCTCGTTTCAAGCATGTTTGTCACGGAACGCGATGCACCAGAACGCGACAAACTGCACTCAAACTCGTCAGTTTACCTGATGTACTCCAATTTCACTTTTAAAACATCCCAAAGTCAATCGTGGTCAATGCATTACATCCAAACTATTAAATAATCATTCTTGGACTTCAAATGACGCCCCGAGCGTCATGTTTAGAAAAATGGGGTGTTACAAATTGTTTGTTCGGAGGATTACTATTAATAGTAAATTTTCTCTTTAAGGAAGGTTTCTATTCTTGGAAAGTTTGTAAACACGTAATCAGATAAACTTTTGATTAAAGACTTTCAATTCGTAATGGCATATTCAGGTCTAGAGGCTTGAGCTATAGGATCCTTTAAATCAGTAATCTAAACCCTTCCATCCTAGAGTTTCGTAGACGCCACCCGTCAAGAAAGTTCAATGATCAAAAATAACGAGAATGCAAAGATTTTGAAAATAATGAATATGAATAGTGATTACATTATAATGTCTTTGTTATCGAGTATCTTTATGAGTCAATAATGACTGTTCGCAAACCAATGCACAAAGGCATAAGGGCACATAGGTACGTAATATAACAGGGAGATTATATACGTTTGAGTAGTAACAAACATAGAAATTTCAAAAATCAAGGATAACATTTCATGTAATACATACGTAATACACAAAACAATGATAGATGACATAGGAATGTCAAAAATTTCAGAAATTATGAGTGATATCCCTCGGTTTCACCAACCGAGGTGATCTTATAAAGATAATGCGAGTGAGTTATAGAATGTTTTGAATCACAATGGGAGTTCCTCCCGGAGTGACCGAATAAAAGATATGCATATGTATGATGCAAGTAATAATATTTTAAAGTTATAGGTCAGGTTGTAGACTAGACTTTAATGCACCCTATTGATCTGGGTTATCCATATTAAGACTGCCTAGTTCCCTACAACCATCGCTCTGATACCAACTGTAATAACCCACCAAAATCGCCATTGACGCGGTATGTTATCTCTGGTCCCATTGCGAAGTATTGACATCTATATGATGCACAGTGTTGATTTTGAATGCAGAGTCTTTCAAATTATCCATGAATGACTCGTTGTAATGTTGCTTTCAATTAGCAAATACACAGCGGAAGCATTATGTAATACCTGAGAATAAATGTGCTAAAAAGTGTCAACCAAAAGGTTGGTGAGTTCATAGGTTTATCATAAACAATGATTTCAGTAATAGTAATAGACCACAAGATTTAGTTTGAAGTTGATTGATATAGAAATATCAATCTAAAAGAATTGCTGCAGTTTGTAATATCGCGACTAAACAAAAGTTACCCCGTGACACTTTGTTATTCGTGTCGTTGAATCATTATTATGTATCCAAGACCAACGGTCAAATGTACAGAGACGTTACTCTTAATAGATCTATTCACAATAATTAAGCTTGCCAAAATTCCAGCAATTAACGATATTACGGTAGGGATTTAGCATGAATCATAGCATGACATAGCATATAAGTTAGAGTACTTGTGTCTAAACGTATAAAACAGTTATAAAAATAGTGCATGTATTTTCAGCCCAAAAATATATATAAAAAGGGAGCTATGAAAACTCACAATACTGTATTTCGTATTTCGTAGTAATTATGCATATGACGGCACTGAACAAGTGCAGAGTTGACCTCGGATTCACGAACCTATATCATTCGTATATATATTAAAACATATACTTGTAATCGAATAAGTTTATATATATATATATATATATATATATATATATATATATATATATTATTAGTTATATAACTTTTATATTAATAACTTATATTCATTTTATATAAAAATAGTAAATTTTGTTATGTTATATGTAACAAATATATTCTTATATATATATATATATATATATATATATATATATATATATATATATATATATATATATATATATATATATATATATATATATATATATATATAATTTGTTTGTTAAAAATAGTAATTATAATAATACCGTCATAATATTAGTAATGACAAAAATAATATTAATACTTAATATTACTAATAAAGGTAATAATGTTAATAATAACTCTATTAATGATAATAATAGTGATATTAATAATAATACTTGTAAAAATATTAATTTTACTGTTAATGATAGTTATGATACTGATTTTAGTTATTACATAATAATAATACTCGTGATAATATGAATAATAATACTTATGTTAATAATAACAATTCTATTATTTATAAAAAGATACTAATACTAATATTTATGAAAATAATAATAATTTATATTATTTTCATAATAATAATAACAAACATATTCATCATAATGATAATAATATTAAAGTTATAAAATTAATAATATCATAAATAATACTTATAATGATAATAATAATAATAATAATAATAATAATAATAATAATAATAAATATAATACTTATAATTATGATAATAATAATAATAATAATAATAATAATAATAATAATAATAATAATAATAATAATAATAATAACAATTATGATACTTATAATAATAATTATAATACTAATAATAATTATAATTCTAATACTTAATGATAACAATAATAATAATAATAATAATAATAATAATAATAATAATAATAATAATAATAATAATAATAATAATAATAATAATAATAATAATAATAATAATAATAATAATAATAAGAATGATAATAATAATAATAATAATAATAATAATAAAAAATGAAAACTACCTTATAAGCTTTCTCTAAAAAAAAATGCCCACGACCGGGCTCGAACCCGAGACCTCCCGCTAACACTCAAGACCATGGCTCTGTTGCCTCTTTTCTGTTTTATTCCGTAATCCATTTATATTTAACACACTTTTTATGTTTCCACTTCCTTCTTCTTCTTCAATTTACGTAAAGACTCCAATTAATCATAGCAGAGAGTTTAATTGTTTGTTTTGGAATTTATAAACGAAACATAATCCTAATACTTGTGGTATTTAATTAACAGGAAGGAATTTAAAAGAAGAGAAAAAAATATGTTGTTACAGTATCGAAGAACACGATATGAACTCAAACCTGAATTTCGAATTTAAGATCGTTTTAGCTATCGACTTCGACATGAAATAGGTTCTAATTCCTTCCTAGAAACTTTTTAAATCCTCAATTAAACTTAAAACATAAAAACGAATTCGAATTTCTCTATGAACACTTCGTTTGACTTTTGAAATTGAAACTTTGACTTCGAAATTTGGATTCAATATAGAAAATTGGACATTGAAAACTTACAGATAGTTTATATGAACGATTCCTAACACAACCACATTTCTAGATTTTGATAATTCATTTGAAATCGAGATTTTGATAAAAAGATAAGAAGAAGAGAGTGAACGACTTTTCTGTTTAATCTGATAAATTTGATAATTGATAATGATTGAGGAAAGGTCGATTGAATCTTTTGAGAATGATCAAATGATTTATAGAACTGAATGTCGACAAGGTTCAATAAAAAAAATAAAGCTCGCTCACTATCTTGGAAAATAAGGGGGGGAAAATTAAAAGCAAATTAAATAAATAATCAGGAAAATAATTAAAGCTGGATCACGTTTTAATAAAAAAATTAAAAGCAGATATGAATTAACTAAAATAATTAAAAGCAGATTTTGATTGATAAAAATTAAAAAAACAGATAACCTAATTTAGGTATTTGTTGTCTTTTTTCATTTTTATTTTTTAATTATTATTATTAAATAAATATATTAATAATAATACTAATAATAATTATATTAATAATAATTATTATATTATTAATAATAATAATGTTATCAATGATAAATAATAATAAAAATAATGATAATAATATAAATATGACAATATTACTAAAAAATGATAATTTTAATTATAATTAATAATAATGATAATAATCATTATAAAATGTTAATAATAATATTCTTATTAATAATAAGTTGTATTAATAATAATGATATTTATAATAATCTTTAATAATTTTAGTAAAAGTGATAATACTAATAATATTAATGATAATAATAATATTAATAATATTGAGAGTAATAATACTTGTGAATGATGATAAATAATAATAATATAACAAATTAATATTAATACATAATTATTTACAAATAATGGTTCGTGAATCGTCGATATTAGTTGAGGTTAAATGAAATCATGTAAAGATTTTGTTTAAATTTTGTCGGAAATTTCCGAATTGTCATAGGCCGTTTCTCTTCCTGTACATACAAAACGCTACGTTAAATATGAATATGCAGACCGCAAGATCCCGCTGCATGGCGCGGGCCGAACCGGCCTAGTTTAATCTATATTCAACGAATAACTTATTTAATTTTTTTATATCACAAACTTAATATATACTCCTATCATCAAAATCATAATGTAGTACGTGTGTAGTTATGTTACCAACATCTATATTATATTATGTTAAACTTAGTTTGTAAAAAGTCAATAAATATAAATATACATATTTATAATTCCATAAATATAAAAACAGATACTATCTAAATCTAAATATTTTAATTGTAACTTAACAACATATAGTTTATTGCATACGAAACGTTCTAACCTTACCTTCCATATATATATTATTATACCTTTAGATTCCGTGTGATGATATTTACCACGGAGTATTTATTATTTAATTTAATTTAATTTAATTTAATTTGAATTTATTAAACGAAATAAAAAACCTTTCTTTCCATGCAAGAAAAGGATTCGTAAACTCAAAACCTTCAGTATATATACATACATACAATACCTCCAACTCAAAACCTCACAAAAACCCCTCAACATCTTTAAACAATCCCTCCGTAACCCAATCAATTTATCTTCAAATTCTATTGATTTTAATCACGAATCATGACTGATCAACCGGAATCATCAGATTCGTAAGTCATTAATCTCTAAATTAATGTTTGTATTCGTATTGTTCTTATTATTATCGATTTTGACAATTATTATGATTTTGTTTTGCAGTAAGGATACTAAGCCTGATTATAGTACAGCCATTCTTAACCGAAAGAAAGCAGTAAATAGACTCGTTGTTGATGAAGCAATTCATGATGATAACTCTGTTGTTGCAATGCATCCAGATACTTCGGGAAAATTGCAGCTTTTTCGAGGCGATACGATCTTGATTAAGGTATGATTTTAGATACTATTATTTTTAGTTTGATGTTGATTCTGTTTGTTGTGTTGTTACATGTTTATGTTTATATTAGTATATTAGGGTTTGGGAATATGCATATTGTATAGTTTTATACTTTTATGTCCTGCTTTACGTGGTTTAGGTTAGTAAATTGTGTGTTAATCATTGAACCGAATTTCATGATCTAATTATATTGTCTTGGGTTGACATAAGTTGTAATGTTAAGCATTTAAGCATGAAAGCACAAATTTTTATTGAAACATATTAATGGCATTAGGTGCTAATGAACTTTATCAATTTGATGCCATTATTTTTAATCTGATGTTGATTTTGTTTGTTGTGTTAATTGTTCTATGTTTATATTATTAGGAATATGCATATTTTATAGTTTTATGTAGATTATGTCAGGATATTGTGTGTTAATCATTGGATAAATATTTGTATAGATATCGATTTAAGTTTGAAACTCTGAATAGGTTAAATTCATGATCTAATCATATTGTAGTAAACATGATATGTTTGTTATTTGTTGATATTAAGCATAAAAGTACAAATTTTTGTACCTGATGGACCAACACAAATTTTCTAACTAAATTAGTTTTCTGTTTTTAACTATTTGAAAAAGTTGTCCCCTTTAGACTAAGGGCACTTTCTACAGAATTATTTTTAACACAGAAAATGTTAAAAGCACAAAATTTTGAACTGATGGAACAAATCAGGGCCAGTAATTTGGTATTTGATCATCAATTTGAATTTTTTTGTTAGGTGTGGCTGTTTCTATTTGTTTTTTTTTTTTTTTCTTATAAAAACTAACAAAGGACCATATTACTTTTATTAAAACATGTTAATAGTATTAGGTACTAATGAACTTTTGTTAAGTTCTTGATATTCGGTTCTTTTATTATACTCTTAATCATTATCTTTATATAGTCAGTTTTTAAATACAAACATCCAAAAGATGTCAAGATTTTTAATCTGTTTGTTTCTATTTGCAGGGTAAGAAACGTAAAAATACTCTTTGTGTAGTAATTGCTGATGACACGTGTGATGAGCCCAAAATTAGAATGAATAAAGTTGTAAGGAGTAACCTAAGGGTCAGGCTTGGTGATGTGGTCTCTGTTCATCAATGTCCTGATGTTAAATACGGGAAACGCGTTCATATCCTTCCGGTTGATGATACCATCGAAGGCATCACCGGGAACCTTTTTGACGCTTACTTAAAACGTACGTTATTTTTTTTACTTTTATTATATATTCTTTTTAATTAGATTTGGAATGTAATAGTATAGGACCCGTTTGGACCCCTTGACCCGTTTTAGCCTGTTCCTCAACCCGACCCTACCCGACCCGTTTGGACCCTAGACCCGTTTTGTCCCGTTACTCAACCCTACCCTACCCGACCTGTTTGGACCCGTTTAAAATCTCACCCGTTTGACCCATGATCCATTTCAACCCAAAACGACCCATTTTTTTTTACTTTAATTTATATTCTTTTTAATTAGATTTGGAATGTAAAAGTATAGGACCCGTTTAGACCCATTGGACCCTTGACCTGTTTTGACCCGTTGCTCAACCCGGCCTAACCTGATATGTTTGGACACGTTTAGAATCTGACCCTTTTGACCATGACCCATTTCAACCCAAAACTGTTTTGACCCGTTACCCAAACTGACCCGTTTTCCAAGTATAGTTTATGTGCTAATATCATGTCTGCATTGTTTACAGCATACTTTATGGAAGCGTACCGACCCGTGAAGAAGAATGACTTTTTTCTCGTAAGGGGAGGAATGAGGAGCGTCGAGTTCAAAGTTATAGAAACTGACCCAGCTGAGTATTGTGTAGTTGCACCCGATACCGAGATTTTTTGTCAAGGTGAGCCAATCAAAAGGGAGGACGAGGATCGTTTGGACGAGATCGGTTACGATGATGTTGGTGGGGTCCGCAAGCAAATGGCACAAATTCGTGAACTAGTCGAGCTACCATTAAGGCATCCGCAACTTTTCAAAGCGATCGGGGTTAAACCGCCAAAGGGAATACTTCTTTACGGGCCACCCGGGTCCGGAAAAACTTTAATAGCCCGTGCGGTGGCTAACGAAACCGGGGCTTACTTTTTTTGTATTAACGGGCCTGAAATTATGTCGAAGATGGCCGGAGAGAGCGAGAGCAATCTACGAAAAGCGTTCGAGGAAGCCGAGGAAAACGCCCCGTCGATCATCTTTATCGACGAAATCGATTCGATCGCTCCGAAACGTGAAAAGACAAATGGAGAAGTCGAAAAGAGGATCGTTTCACAGCTTTTGACGCTTATGGACGGGCTCAAGGCCCGTGCTCATGTTATCGTAATGGGTGCCACCAATCGTCCTAATAGCATTGACCCGGCGTTAAGGAGATTTGGTAGGTTTGACCGAGAAATCGATATTGGGGCACCCGATGAAATCGGACGTTTAGAAGTACTTCGTATTCACACTAGGAACATGAAGTTGGCTGATGACGTGGACATGGAGAAGATTTCGAAGGAGACACATGGATACGTAGGTGCTGACCTGGCAGCGTTGTGTACTGAGTCAGCATTACAATGTATTCGTGAGAAGATGGATGTTATCGATTTGGAAGACGAGGAGATCGATGCTGAAATATTAAACTCGATGGCTGTTACGAACGAGCATTTTCAGACTGCTCTTGGTACGAGTAACCCGTCTGCGTTGCGTGAGACGGTTGTTGAAGTTCCAAATATTAGTTGGGAAGATATCGGTGGGCTCGAGAATGTTAAACGAGAGCTTCAAGAGGTATAATCAGTTTCTGACATAATTCGTTTCTTATTATATAGTGACAAAATCAGTAGAGTCAAAGTCTGAGTTGGTCAAAGCTAAAAAGTCTTAAAAGTTGGTCAACGCTAAAAAGTCGGGTCAAAGTCAGTCGAGTCGGTTCTGAATTGGTCAAACTCCGTCAAAGTTGGTCAAAATCGGTCAAAGTTGGTCAAAATCATTCTGAGTTGGTCAAAACGGTCAAAGTTGGTCAAAATCAACTCGGTCAAAGCTGGTCAATATCGCAAGTTGGTCAAAATCATTCTGAGTTGGTCAAAATTGGTCAAAGTTGGTCAAAATCGGCTCGGTCAAAATTGGTCAAAATCGTTCAAAGTTGGTCAAAATCGGTCAAATTTGGTCAAATTCGGCTCGGTCAAAGTTGGCGGTCAAAGTTGGTCAAAATCGGTAATTCGGTCGACTTACAACCTTGTTGATTATATTGGATATCTTATGCACTTATACGCTTTGGGTGACTTCCGTACTAGATAAAACTAAGCAAAAGTCTAAACGTTAAACGGGTTTGAAGTAGCGAATTTGTATATTGTAGTTTAATGAACAACTCTTTTGCTAACATCTGTTAATTTTTCTGTTATGCAGACTGTACAATATCCAGTTGAACATCCTGAAAAATTCGAAAAATTCGGCATGTCACCATCTAAAGGAGTTCTCTTTTACGGCCCACCTGGTTGCGGTAAAACGCTTCTCGCCAAGGCCATTGCGAACGAATGCCAAGCAAACTTCATCAGCATCCCGGGTCCAGCGTTGCTTACGATGTGGTTCGGTGAGAGCGAGGCTAACGTTCGCGAGATCTTCGATAAGGCTCGTGGGTCCGCCCCTTGTGTCTTGTTCTTTGACGAACTCGACTCCATTGCTACCCAGGTACATTATATCCTTCTCAAGCGGTCTGAATTTTCATTATTTTTTGGATTTTGCTAACGACAGCCCTAATTTATTTTATATATTTTGATAACCGCCATTAAAAACTGAATAGTAACCGCCACATCTTAAAGCGTGTTATCGACGGCCCTTATGTTAGCGAAATCCTCATTTTTTATTAATATTCGATGGCTTAACGTGTTTTTATTTATTTATTTATTTATTTTTATTTTTTTGTAGAGAGGAAATAGTGTAGGAGATGCAGGAGGTGCGGCCGATCGAGTTTTGAATCAACTTCTTACTGAGATGGATGGTATATCAGCTAAAAAGACGGTGTTCATTATCGGTGCGACTAATAGGCCTGACATCATCGACCCTGCGCTTTTGAGACCCGGTCGACTCGATCAGTTGATTTACATCCCGCTTCCTGATGAGACGTCTCGCTATTCGATCTTTAAATCAGCTTTAAGAAAGTCTCCGGTCTCTAAGGATGTCGATCTTCGTGCACTTGCTAAATACACTGAAGGATTCAGTGGTGCTGATATCACTGAGATCTGTCAACGTGCATGCAAATACGCCATCCGGGAAAACATCGAAAAAGTAAGTAAAAATAACACCTTCATAATTTCCTACTTAATTATATTATATTATATTATTATTATACAATATACCATTCATGGTGAATGTTTAACGACAAAATAGGCCTCGTGAACAGTTACTTTTATAAGTAAACATCAACTACAATATACTATTTATGGTGAATGTTTAGCAACAAAATAGGCCTCGTGAACAGTTACTTTTATAAGTAAACATCAAACGATAGTGTAGTAATTTAACTCTTCCCCTCCTTTTTCTACTAGCTGATGTCATCCTACCGTATTATTTTTACACTAACATCATCATGACGTCACACCCATATATTGATATATCACAAATACACATACACATATATGTATACACATACACATATGTATATATATACATATATACATACATTGACATACACATAGTAACATAGATACATACATAGGTATATAAATAGATACATACATAGATATATGCAAAGTGGGGCCCACAACCCTCGTTAATATCATTGATACATATTGCTAAAATCGAGATGTATTGCAGGATATTGAGAGAGAAAAGAGAAGAACTGCGAACCCGGATGCTATGGAGGAAGATGTAGAAGATGAGGTGTCGGAGATCAAGGTTGCACATTTTGAAGAATCGATGAAGTTTGCACGCCGAAGTGTTAGTGATAATGACATTGTCAAATATCAGTCGTTTTCTCAAACGTTACAGCAGTCAAGAGGGTTTGGTTCTGAGTTTAGGTTTGCAGACGCAAGTGGTGGGGCCGCTGCTGCTGGCGGTGGGGCCGATCCGTTTGCTGCTTCTGCGGATGCAGTTGTTGAAGATGATCTAGACTAATTAACTAGATAATTTTTATAATGATTATTCTGTCTAGAGTTGGTATTTCATTTATTTGGTTAAAACACTCTTTTCTTTAACTTTTTGTTAGCTTATAGAAACCTAAATAGTTTGCTTTATGATCATGGTTTCAAGATCACTTGCTCTGTGTTAAGAAGCTGGTTGATTTATTTTAGGATCCGTTTTGATATAATATTGTGCATTTTTGCAAAAATAAATTAATAAATAGATAGATAAAATTTAACTGAATCTCCATAAATAGATAAAATTAACACATAAAACTCTTGCATTCACATAACTATGATCAGAACATGGTAGAACTATCAAGTAAAAATAAGCTTTATTAATGACTTGAGACTAAATAAAGATTCAATAGAAACTATAATGATGCAATAAACTATGCCAATGTAAGAAAAGCATGTTTTACATTAGCATCACCTTTTAAAGAACCAAGAAAGAAACTGATCTGTACAAGTTGACATGTATATAATGAGAACTTATTTTTTATAAATTTACTGTTCATCAATCAATCGAACGGACTGCTAGCTTCTCAATCAAGATATGTTTGATGTCTATGTTTAAAATTCCACCACCGTTTCTTCTTTCTGTATTCGGGTGGCGGCAATTCTGTTGCAACCGAAAAAAAAATGTACACCGTATTAGTTATAGTATTAACAGAGAAAAAACACATTTCTGTTCGTTATTTACCTTTTTTCAACTTCAATTTAAAAAAAAAAAAAAAATAAAGTAAATACATCAATGCTTCCCTCTAAAACGTCACCAGTGAATCATTTTTATTTTATTTTTGTAACAAAAAAGAAAACGTTCTCCCTGTTTAGACTACCTAGTTAGGGGAGTATTTTTACTCTAATGTACGCAATCTATAACCGGGTTATCCCGTAACCATTTTCGACCCTTTCCTGACCACCTCAAGATATGCTTCTGGTGAGGTTTGAAACCCGAAACCTCTTGGGATGATATCAAGGGCCCACTTGGCTATCTTGGATTGTTATTTTCAAAGGCAGACCTAGTTTATCTCCGGTTGTAGCACGGGCTACCAGTGAAATACACAATGCAGTGGAAATTTTTTAGACTTTTAACCAGTGATACCACTTAATATTGTAAATTTTTGTGTGACACCATTGGATAGATGGTGTACATTTTTTGAGCTTTTTAACTAGTGGTTATTTTACTCAATAGAAACATAACATTAGTGAAATTTTTCGGTGAATTACAATGAATTTGATATATGGTCTATTCTTCTTCTTACTCAATAGAAATATAACATACGTGAAATTTGTGAAAAGACGGTATCACATACCTCCTTCGGGATAGATTGAATTGTAATGCACTTCAGCCCAGAAACTCAAGAAAATAACTACAAAAACCAAGACATACAAATGACGATTACGAAATGCACTAATCTAGAACATAAAAGTAGTACTTTCTCGCACAAGACAAAGATCACATTACCCCATTTTGACTTTTGGACTTTCGGAAGAATCTCAATAGAACAAGTATCTTTAAATGAAGTTAGAACAAATATTTTAACGCCATACTGAAAAACATCAAACAAATATGTCAGTATTAGCCTTATTATCGTGTACTTGTACAGGGCTACCGTAATCCAAAAACATGGTCACCGTACCGCATCTGCAGCTGCTTGTAACGTGACATGATCTCCCCACTCTCCACCTCTACATAACAATACGTAAATCTCATTGAATATTTTTTTTAAACAATAATTAAGTTTTTAATGACAGCCTTTAGGGCTATCATTAAAGATAAAAATATGCAAAAAAAAACTATACATTAAGGCGGTTAAAGGAAGTTATTTTCAGGAAATGGTTGACTATTTTCAATGTACAAGTAATTTAAGCATGTCCGAATTTCTTAAAGATAGCCCTTAGGGTTGTTTTTAAGAAAGTTTGAAAAACAATAACGATATATACATAAAAAGGTGTTCATGACGTACTTGGAAATCCTTTTTAAGTACTCACTATACGCCATGGGAACATATCCCTCATACATTTCAGGATGAGATTTAAGCTGAAATAACACAATCATGCATAAAAATTAGAACTCTAAATGCGTACGTCTATAACAAAAAAAAAACAAAAAAAACAACACAAGATTCAATACAATAAGCTAACCTGGTTAACCACCTTTCGTCTCACAAATTTATGATGCTCAGGTGAACGATAAAATTGATCTGATAAAGCACGAAACTATAGATAAAAGATGGCGAATAATTAGTGCTAGATTGCTATTTACTAGACCATAATCTAGAAAGCATACACAAGTTTAAAAAAAAAAAAAAAAAAAAAAAAAAAAAATCAAATTTTGTAACTGACAAATTCAACCTGGCAATTACCATCACCTTGAACTTTAGACTCGATCAAATTATACAACTGCAATCTGGGAACAAAAAAGTCAATGAATCAAATGCGCAAATTAAGTCTCGAACGAATAATATGAGTAACACAGAACTTAAATTCAATTATAAACCTGTCTAACAGTCTCTGATGATCAGATGTGGCTTCATCAATCGAAGGTATGTCTCCGTTAACTTTTGGAATATGCTGCATCAAATAATACAGAGTAATTTTTTACGCGAATACTAAATAAAAAATTTGAAATATTCAGACACACGGACAAGGTTAAGGTCACAAAATCAATAGAACTTTTGTTCCAGTATGGTACTTTTTAGTAACCGGTTATTATCAGTGCAACGAAATATGTGGAAGCACGTGGATGCAAGGTTGCAATAATCACTATTAAGGTAGTATTCAGTCGGGACTTTTTAGGGAGTACTCGGCAATTGGGGAGTACTCGAATGTGACCAAGTTTGACTTTGACTTATTTTGACCGAGTTTGACTGAGTTTTGACCGAGTACTCCCCGAGTTACAAAAACCGACTACTCACGAGTAATTCCGAGTTCTGCACACTGCTTGGGTGCCACCAATGAGCCATGTCATTAATTAAAAAAAAAAATTATGTGTGACACTTGCATGCCATGTCTTCAAGTATAATCTAGCTAATATTTTATCAGGTTACAAGTAATCATAATAGAAGGTAATTAAAACATTAATGACCATACGTGGAAATAAAAAAGTATGCGTATCACAATGATTTTTTTTAAAGTATGTAGTATTTGTATAACCTTTAAGCAACAAGATTATCAATTACATAATGTAAGTTCACTCAGTTGACTCTAGCATGACCAACTGATTAATTAATTCAATAATATTGTATTTGATAAGCTAAGAAAATCATTGAATACTGAACGTATCAAACATCTGTACATAAAAATAGATACATATAAGAATGTCTAACAATATATACTTACAGGAACAGGGATAATTTCATTTAATCTCTTGATTACTTCTTCATCAAGTTCAGACTCATCTGTTATTTCTAAATTGTATGAATAATCATCCTCATTATACGATCTACTTTCAGGACTCGAGCACGAACTGGACGGTCCCATTTCGTCCGTTTCGTGTAACCTCGACTCATCACCTGCTAATCAATACATATTTACCAACTAATACGCAAATTACTGCTAATTAGCTACTAAAACAAAAGCTTACCATAATAATAATTATTATTATCCGACGATGAACCACCATACCAATCTTGAGTATCGGTGAAAGTATTCGATACTTGTAGATGTTCATGTTCTACATTCGATAATTCATTCTCATCTTCGATTGAAAGATCCAAAATTTGTTGTTGAAGAGAATGAGCTAAGATTTCATCGTTTTCGAGATTGTTAAAACCATTATATTGATAACTACTACCATTATATTCTTCATCATGACATATATTTACATCAAGTTGATTGCTATTGCTATGACCATAGTAATTTGAACTAAAAATTTGATCCACATCAAGAAAATGAAGACCCCATTTTACATCCGAATCTGGTTCACACATTATCCTCCCTGATATTCAAACAATGCGGTGTGAAACTCGCAGTACATAAGTAAATAACTATAACTATGATATATAATTTCAAAACACTATTTTGATATCATTGTGTTATATAATGAGCACTCCACATTGCATATATACAATCCTAATTAAATGCAATACACCTTTATATGCTATTCTAATATGGTACCTTATTTTAAAAGATAATCTTCACTTACATATAATGGTCAACTTATATTTACATTCATATAAATAAAAAATTAGGCACAACATAAGGCTTTGTCTCCAACTATAAGTAAACACAAATATTAAAATAAATCAACTAGAAAACATCAAAACCTCATCATATATCAAACATAATTGTATCCATCACAAAACAAATACATAGAGTACATATATATTTATATATATTGACACATTATATGAGAGTTCATCACACAAGCACATAAATCCATTTCAATTCATAGTATTGTTAAAGATAACAAAAAGGGCACCACCAATTTACTAAATTGAGATAATTTTTCTTGTAACATACACAAAAAGTTTACACCTTTATATACTTTGGCCATTAATTCATCATATCATATATTCAACCAAGATTGGATTTTTATAAAAATATACACATACCCAAGATTAAAGATATATTGAACTAAAAACTATTCAAAACTTTAGAGCATTAAGTAATCTAAAATTGATGAAAAAGATTCAATTTTTATGATTGATCTTAAATTAAAATTCAGTAGTGAATAGGTTACCAGAAATGAAAATGATCCCAAATAATTGAAGAAAGTGATATGATTGATTCTATGAAATTAAATTAAATATATAATAAAAGAAAGAAAAAAAGTACGAAACTTTAATTGAATTGAATTGAATTTACCTGTAGTATGTTGTCAGACAATCACTTTCAATTTTCTGATTGAAGTTGGAATCTAAATGCAATTCACCAACCAATTATAATATATAGACGTATAAGTTTCGCGTATGTATAGGTTTAAATATATATAAATGTTTAAATTTATATTATATTTATATAATAATAAATAAAAAAAATGGACGCGGGGAGTAGACAAAGAAAGAATTTGAGAAGAGAAAAGGTTAAGGGGGAAGAATGATGGTGGTATATATACTCGCTACTAGTGTTACATACACGTACGTGTACATATACACAAACAGTTGGACGCCGTTAAGTAACGACTACACTTTTTCAATTACATTATACTATTCCCGCATCTTCACTTTCCTCTCCGTCGTCAGATTTGGCGATTTTTGACCCCTTGACGCCTATAACATGGCGTCAGAAGATGATGCGTAGGCGCGTAAGGTGAGAATTTGACGAAAGGGGACGAGATCGTCAGGGACGCGTGGCAAAGTCTGATTGGGCGACAATTTTGACTGATTTCAAACGGAAATATATCCTTTGAATTTTTATAATTCCGATATTAAATATTTTTCAATTTATTTTATCTATCTAAACATCACATACACACATATATCATCATATTCATACTCTTCATTCATCTTTAACTTTAAAATCATCTTCACCCTCCATCTTAAAAGAAAAATATTATCAAACCCAAATCAACGACCAAATTCTTCAAACAAATCATCTATGATAGTTATTTGGGTGGCGGTTCATTAAACCCGAACAAACCGACGACTAGTTTTTTAATAAATGATTGTTCTTTCTACTTTATGTTTTTTTTTATTCCGAATGTGGGTTTTTTTAATTTTTTTTTTCTTGTAAGTACTTTTCTATCTTTTATCGTTGTAATTTTTAAATAATGAATATTAAATAATTAGTTTTACTATATTATGTGTTAATTTATTATATTAAAATGTATAAATAAAAAACTGGTGGACCCTACTATAAATTGACAAACAAATTTGACATTTTAAATTATTGAAGGTCAAAATCTGACATTGTGATGTCACAGTCAGATTGCATTTTTTGGCTAAAATTGCAAATCTGTCTGTGATGTCACAAACGGGGTTATGAATAGTGAATGTACATACACGCATTGTTGATGTAACACCCTGATTTTTTTTTAATCACATCGGAAGTACATTTAGTTACTAAAATAACCCTGGTTAATACTTACAAACCTAGTTAACAAATCAACTTAGTTACTGTTATTACAATTTTCCAAAATATCGGTGTTACGTGAAAACATGATTAAAATTGAAAACATCAGAGTTAATCACATAGTCAAACATGTCTTCACACCCGTCCGCAATACCCATCCTAAACAGTAGTACCTAAACCTGCAAGGGTGGAAATGTGGGGGGATTAGCACAACTGCTAAGTGAATGGATACTATCTAACAGATCAAGCATAAGCAACTAAACATGCAAAGGTCACAGATATGCTAACGTCCTGAACTAGAATATAACAACAACTGACAATATGAGGATCGGCGGCTTGTATGAGCACACGACTTAGTTGATCAAGCTACGGTCTACTGATAGTCCGCTTTACTGACTCCACTGCATAACCGTGCAGACGCAACACAAGCGTCCTTCTATGCTATACTGAACAATTAGTAACACCATGACCCGACCAGGCTACCACAGTCGACCTCACATCAACCCTACCTTGCCGCCTCGGTGGGTTCCCAACCTTGCCGCCTCGGTTGGTGTCCAACTAACAGTGCGTACATAATATCACAGATATTCAGTCATGCAATCGTCCTAACTAGCATGACAATATCTAACTACACATGGCAATCATACAAGGCATAAACATAATAATAAAGAGTCTGAACAAGTAGCGTGTCAGCTACTTAATACTCTATCCGGAGATAGAACCACTCACCGAATACCAGCAATAAGCTCAGATAATCTATCACTGAGCGGCTTCTGTCACACCCCCAAATAGGGCCTAGGGTATTTGTGACTAATTATATCAAATCACAGTTGTACAAACGAGAACGACTCTAAATGAGACGTTTTATTTATTAAATAAACAGCGGAAGCATTATTCAAAATTCTACATCATAAGAGTACAGTAAATGGGAAATGTCTAAATAAAATGATAAATATGAATGATGGATTCCATGTAAGCAGCAAAGCATACATCAATCATCTAGTAGCAAGTAGCAGCTAGCTCAATCATTACCTGAGACAAAACATGCTTAAAGTGTCAACCAAAAAGGTTGAGTGAAATTCATAGGTTTATAAATAATATCCAAAGTTTTAGACCACAAGATTTAGTTTAAAGTTGATCAATATAGATATATCAATCTAAAAGTGTTGCTGTAGTTTGTAATATTGCTACTAAACAATTTACCCTATGACACCTTGTACTGTCAGTGTCGTGGAATCATTATTATGTAACCAAAGACCAACGGTCGAATGGTTAGAGACGTTACTCTCAATAGGCCTATTCACAATAATTAAGTTTGATTTAAACGTAGCAATTAACGATATTACGGTAGGGATTTGGCATGAATCAAAGCATGACAGCATAGTTAACAATTTAGTACTTGTGTCTAAGCGTAAAACAGTTATAAAGCAAGCATGTGTCTCACTCCAAAAGTTATAAAACAGTTATGAAACAGGAAAAAGTGGGGCTATGAAGTTCACCTTAGTAGCACAAAAGAGTATTCCACGAAAGAATTGAACGGAAGGACGTGACCAAGATCTCAACCTAGAGATAGAACGTATGATCAGACATTGCCTAACAGACAATAGTATATAGTACTATATTGATAGTAATGGTTCACTAAAGAATTTTCATTTTCAGAAGGTTACTATTTATGGAAAGTTTCCACTTATAGTAATTTTTTCAATTTTAGAAAGTTCGGGTTAATCTTTAGCAAGACGTTGTACAACTTTACTAATACTTCGTTGCTATCAAATAAGTCTGGAATGACCAGATGTAACCGGGGGCCCAGGATTCTTGACCAGAATCTAAGTCATTGTATTCAAGATCCACAAGCTTACCCATAAATGGCAACCTAGACATCATTCATTTACGACCGTGAGTAGCGATGAAGTTCACATGAATTGTACATTATCTTTGATTAACCTTCACTTTAGGTGTATACACACAACGAATTATTAATGTACTTAATAATTATATATGTGATAATATAACCTAAGTATTATTTAATATTTAGTTATTATACCTTAGTATGTCTTATATATATTAAATATAATTACCTTTAAATAAATACCTAAATTACTTCAAAAATAATAGTGTTTTATTAATCGAACATTATCCAAAAATGTCTAAATAATTAAATAAATATGTAAAAATTATATACATAATTTTTATAGTCTTAGTTAATCTTATATATTAGTAGAAAAATTTAAGAAAACGTTTTTATTATATTTTTATATTTATTTTTGTTTTTACCCTTAATTTATTCACAAAACAAGTTTAATTCTACATAATTACTAAATAAACCCAAACAATTATTTTTATAATTTTTATAAGTTTCTATCAATCTAATAACCTGTAGAAAAAATATTTAAAAAATAATTTTTATTATTTAATATTTATTCTTAATTTACTTTCGAATTACATAATAATAGAGTTTAATTATATAATAATTACCAATTCGACCCAAGTAATTATTTTTATAATTTTTTCAGATCTATATAAGTTTTATAAACTCAGAAAAAATTTATATATATTTTATTTTTGGTTAAAAGTATTTATTATGAATTTTACATTGTTTTTACGTTTAAACACTACATAATTCGTATTTAATTATAAATAATATTTCATAAATTATCAAAATTATTTTTATACATCATAATACTTATAATACTAATTATAACATATAAATATAATTAATTTATAATTTTACAAAGAATATACAATAAATATAAATATAATCGATAATATTAAAAAAATAATAAAAATAGAAAGTACCTCAAATTTTCTTCAATGTTTTGAGAGAACAACTTAAGTTTTAGTTTTTGGCAAGAAAATATGAATGAGGAGCCATGTATTTATAGGTAAAAATGGTTGGTGAAAAAAAAAACAATAATAAAATAAAGGTGCCAATTTTGACAAAATAATAAAAACATGTTAAAAATGTTTTTAATAAGTTTTTTTTTTTTTGAAAATATTTAGTCAAAATTCATGGGCTCATTATTTAATTTATAAAAAAAAAATCTTATTTCTTTTTTTTATAAGCTAAAAATATAAATAATGATTAAAATAACTTATCATTTAATTAATAATTATGTTACATATAGTTTTATATATAATACACATTAATAATAATATTAACTAAAGTTATTTTATATAATTAGTATAAACTTTAGTTAACAAAACGTGTCGACAAAAAAAATTTATTTAATCAACGTCGAATTTAATCATATATTAAGTATGGATAACAACTCTAGGAGCAAATTAGTCAATTCAAGTATGGAAATATGAGGATTGTTATAGTACCTACCCGTTAAAAAAATTTTGTCCCGAAATTTGACAGAGATCGTCATGGTTGATAATAAGTATGTTTTCATGACGGATATGAGTTGAAAAATAGAGTTTTATCACTATTGAGTAATAAAACTGTGATGACCCGGAAATTTCTGACCAAATTTAAACTAAATCTTTGTATGATTAACATTTCCGACATGATAAGCAAAGTCTGTAATATTGAGTCACGACAGTTTTGGAACTATATTCATATAATCAATTATTCTTTGACTGTTCTCTATGATTCACGAACAATATATATATATAACTTAATGTGCATATATATATATATATATATATATATATATATATATATATATATGATTTCAAGTTATTTAGTAAACGATAGTAACATTTGTTTGTTAATTCGATTGATATTTAGATAAGTGAAATAAAACATTTAAAATAAACAAGTAAAACACTAATTTGCTACAGTATTTTCGAATTGCTACAGTACCCAAAATGCTACAGTGTTTTCGAAAATCACTATTTGCTACAGTAAAAATTGACTTTGCTACAGTAAAAATTGACTTTGCTACAGTAACTTTGCTACAGGAAAACACTATTTCAAAATATAAAAAAATGTATATATGTATATGTATATACTACGAGACGATGATTTATAGAAGTAAATGACCAAAACACTCGAAAGTTTAAGATACACTTTGAGTGATATAATTTAGAGATAATTTAAGGCTATATTTTGACAAATGTACGAGTCACGAAAGGTAAAGTGCCAGTTTTCTCAGTGTACGAAAGGACGTTCGAAAAACCGGAACCGGGACATAAGTCGAGTAATGACGTACGACTTATCGGAACAAAAATTTCAAGTCAACTATGCACGTGAATTTAATATAATATATAATTAATTATATAAATTATATATTATATATTAATATAAAAATATGTCGACAAACGTTGAGACAAAAGTTTTGTGAGCTGGAAAAGGACCCCATGCGATCGCATGGGAATCCTTCTACCCAGCCATGCGATCGCATGGCAGTGGGAACCAGGCCAGGTCTATAAAGCTCGCAGTTTTGTTCGGATTTATTTACTTTTTCTTCTCAAATCTCTCTGCCTCTCAAATATATATATATATATATATATATATATATATATATATATATATATATATATATATATATATATATATATATATATATATATATATTATTAAGATTAATATTATTATTATTAATCTTATTATTTTTATTAGTAATATTATTAGTATTATACATAAAATACTACGACGAAGTTATGTCCAAACGATTTCAAAACGAGTTTACGAGCAAGCTAGAGTTAAGAAAATTATGGGTTATTGCCAAGGAGGTTATGGGTAATGTTCGGGGGTATATTTGTGAATCAAACCTAGTGTTTATCATCTCCGTTACATCTACGTACTTTTCTACAATATTGAATCTCAATATTGATACGTTGAGATCTACGGTTATTCGATACTCTGAGTTTCGATCACATTACGATGAACGACTTTATATGCTGATAAGGTGAGTTTCATTGCTCCCTTTTTAATTGCTTTTGCAATATATATTTTTGGGCTGAGAATACATGCAATTTATTTTAAACGCAATGGATACAAGTACATACTTAATTCTACACTGAGTTTGAACCGAAAATCCCTTAGCTTTGGTAACTAGTAGCTGCCAGTACATAGGTTATGGACTGGTGGGCGCGAATAACAGTATATGGATCCATAGGGCTTGACATCCCCGTCTGTTCCAGGTATAGAAACCCTAGCCTGAACTATAAAACAGACGTATGCTATTTGAGTTTAGTACACGTTGGTTTGCGTGTATTGTACATGTTGGTTGCATGTATGTTAAAACAGGGGTACTTATTATAACGTTAAAGTTTAGTTACCAGGGTTCTCAATCTTGTAGAATATTTTGATAAACGTTTCTGGATGAAACAACTGAAATCTTGTGATCTACCTTTATATACAGATTATACGAAACATTAAAACTATGAACTCACCAACCTTTGTGTTGACACTTGTTAGCATATTTATTCTCAGGTTTCCTAGAAGTCTTCCGCTGTTTGCTTAGATGTTAGACAAGCTATGTGCATGGAGTCTTACATGACATATTTTTCAAGGAAACGTTGCATTCACCAAATCATCACCATGTATCATATTTTGACTGCATTGTCAACGGAAGTACTATTGTAAACTATTATTTATGGTGATTGTCTATATGTAGAAATCATCAGATGTCGAAAACCTTTGATTTAAATATTCATTTACGGTGTGCCTTTTCAAAAGAATGCAATGTTTACAAAACGTATCATATAGAGGTCAAATACCTCGCAATGAAATCAATGAATGACGTGTTCGTCCATATGGATTTGGAGCGATCGTTACAAAAACAATTTGATTACGTGAAGAGTATGAGTGAAGCTATCGTAAAAAAAAATGAAATGAGGAAAATAAAGATTTGTTTTAACTCTTGACGTAATTAAAGTTGATTTCCGGAATTCAAGGGATTTAAAGAAAATCTTTATAATCTGTATAAGATTTGATTCTCCGGTAATTAAGGAAATTAAAATTGCCTTGATTGTTGTGTCTGGAATTTTGCTATAAATTAGCTTCTTATGTTTCATTATCTTCACCACTTCTGTACTTTCTTTCTCGATTCATACTTCCAAAGATTGTGAAAATGTTCCATCCAGTTCTTATCCTGGATATTTTTCTGACTATCGTTTCTGTCATTCTTCTTTTTCATTTACCCCCAGAGGAATCTATTTACTTCTACAATTACCTTGAGGTTATAGTGTTTTTAATTCTCCCGTGTCTTTATGTTGCTATACGCATTGATATACACGGTTTGTAATTTTCGTATTGTTATCGGGATTTATATTTTCCCTTATATGTCGGAGCTCTATGCTCTTGTTTTTCCTTCCCGACTTCAAGTCAAGCGAATAATGGTCCAGAATTGGTAGGTATGGAGTTTCGAATGATCATAATATACAAAGCAGAAGGAAAGGTAATAGCACGATTTGATTTGTCAAATTACCAGAATTACTAAGGATAGAACTATCAAGAATATATGTTCTTGATATGTTCAGAGATTAAGTTGAATGTAAAAGTCATTTAACATGGCAAATGATGATTATAAAGTCTATGAATCATCATCTTCCATTAAAAATTTAGCATGACTTAATGTAATATAATCACGTTGGCCTGACGTCATTATATTATACTAACTCATGCTTCAATTCCCAACACTACTTCAAATCATTCAAAATTTAAACTTGTATGTTACAGAAATATAGAAACTAAAACAGTTTCCTTTATTATGTAACACAGATAGTGCGAAGTGATAAATAATTTTGGACAAGAATAGTTATGAATGTATCTTCAGAAATATAGAGGATATTTATAACGAAAGATACGATGATATCTTAGAATTTTCTAAGATCAAATGATAACGAGGAAAATTCTTCTGCAAGGATTTAGAATGCGTAAGGAGATCTTTTGTGATTTTCATCAGAAATCGAATCATCTAGATTCTTTGATTACAGGTTTAGTCCTTGTGATTTGTCCACGGTCTCCTTCATGGTTTGCTCAATCCGTTTTTCAGCACCAAATTTTCTATCGAGCGTTCCCAATACTCCATTCTTTATCATCAAACTCCTAGCCAATTAGGTCATCTACAATTTTGTTGTTTCCTCTGCATTTAATGCAGCCATATTTGAATCGTCGGTTATCAATCTGAGATGGTTTCAAGAAATTTCGTTTTTAGATGATTGAACGCTGATTGTGATCGTCAAGATTCAAAGGATGTTTTCAAAAATTTTGAATTTGATGTGTTTAAGCGTAAGATGCATCCATCAATGGATCTAACAGTTGACGAAGAAATGTTTGTGATTTTCAAAAGTAAGGAATGGTAAGTTCGGTGGTTTGATGTGATAATTCATCATAGAATACGAATGAATATAATTCATGAATATAGTGATCTTTAAGAAGATAACATTTGCTAAAGCTTTACTTAAATTCTGATATGTCAAAATCAGAATATGTATTTGAATTTGTATGAAAATGGTTGTTCTTTAATGAACGGATACATATGTGGATGTAAGTAGTATAGTTAATGACTGTTGAATCAGAATTGAAGAATGTACGGTGTAACATATTAATGTGAGATATAAATATTTCTCGGGTATTACCTACCCGTTAAAATATTTTCACCGTCAACAGTTTGTACAACAGAATATTTAATTACAATCTTTATAAAAATATATGTACATATATATTTTCTTTCAGATGTAATCATGGATTTAATGAGTTAATATAATATTGAACTCATTTGATTTACGGTTGAAATGAGAATTAATAATCTCCAAAACCTTAGAGATTTCATAATTGTCGCGAAATATTTCGCTAATGAAGTTATGAATCAATACTTCATCGTTCATTGTTATTGATATATCTCGGTATATGATGTTGGTGCTCGTGGATTTCTTGTGAAATTCACAAGGCACGAATAATGTTTTCTAGAAAGTTTTGAGTACATCGAAAATGAAAGTGTAAAATCAAATATGTATTTGAATAATACACTTGATTTATTATGAAAATGGAGTTTAGTGTGCTGAAGTAGTGATTAATGATTGTTAAGTCATTAACGAAGGATGTACATCATAACATATTAGTGATATGAATTAACCGAGTAGTATTTACTAGTTAAGATTCACACGTAATAGCTTAGTACGAAAATATTTATTATTGTTCCAAACCATATATATATAAAGTATACATATATAATTCTTCAGGAAGAATGAGTCAATACATCTTAACTCATTATTACTAATATTCCTTGGTATCTATGGGGCGTATGATGTTAATGTTTGAGGTACTAAGTGTGATGTTGAGGCGTGGAATGCAGATGTTATTGTTGGTGAAGCTGATGCTGTTGGCGGTGATGCTAATGGTACTGGTGGTGTTGGTTATGCTGTTGGTGCTGCTGCTGGTGCTCGTAGGTTTTGCACCATATTTTCCAAAGCCACTACTCGAGCGCGAAGCGCGTTGACTTCTTCTATTATTCCGGGATGATTGGCGGTTCGGACAAGGGGATGAATAAGATCTGAAATTCTAGATATTATATATTCGTGATGGGATATCCTGGAAATGAGGGTGAAAATAGTGTTCCGAACGGGTTCGCCGGTAAGTGCTTCAGGTTCTTCGCCAATAGGTCAATGTGGTGGGTGAAAAGAATCACCTTCTTCACTTCTCCATTGATTAAGTAAACTACGAACCCACCCCCAATTCATCCAGAAAAGGTGATGACTAATTGGTTGGTTCATTCCAGTTACGCTTCCATTAGAGCTTGAGGAGTTCGAGGAATCAAGTGAGAAATCCATATTATATGATCGGAATAAGGGTTTTTGTTATAAGATGAGTGTTGAATATTGAATGATATATTTGTCTTCTTGATATACGTATATATAGCAAAAATATTTCTGTAATTTACGGAGGAAATTTAGAAAAAGTGTTAGACAAAGTCTATTAAGATAGATATGATAAGATATAATAAGATATGATGTGTCTATACTCCAATAATAGCAGTATGACGTGTCGAGATCATAAAATGATAAGTATGTAATCTGATAATCTTTCGATTAAAGACTTTCAATTCGTAATGGCCTATTCAGGTCTAGGAGCTTGAGCTATAGGATCCTTTAAATCGATAATCCAAACCCATCTATTCTAGAGTTTCGTAGACGCCATCCGTCAAGAAAATTCAATGATAAAAAATAACGAGAAATCAAAGATTTAAAAGTAATGAATATGAGTAGTGATGACATTATAATGTCTTTGAGATTCTCGTTAACTCAATGACATTTTCCGGTTCACAAACCGATGCATAAAGGCATAAAGCATATAGGTACGTGATATAACAAAGAGGTTATATACGTTTGAGTATGAATAGTAACAAATATAGGAGTTTCAAAAATCATGGATAACATTTCATGTAATACATATGTAATGCACAAAAGTATGATAGATGACATAGGAATGTCGAGAAAGGTGTCGCATTTAAATGTGGTGGCGGAATTGAATAGTACTTAGGAAAGTGAGCAGAGTTCTTAGGTTGGCTCGGCATTCTAAGATAAGTAAAGTTTCTAAAGTATAGTGTAGCATTTAACAGTTTAAGGCAACAATTAAAGGCACTATAGTCAAGGAAAGTTGTAGTCCTACATTGCTAAGGTACCTAATTGTATAAGGCACACATAAAATGCAATCCTGGTTCTCTACAACAGCCTGCTATGATACCAATTGTAGAACAGTTGGGGACAACCACCGTTCCACCCAGTGCCTTCCCAGCTAACCGCCTGGTGACCACTGAGTGTACCTCAGATAGTGATTTTAGGGCCTGCCTCTCGGCTACTGCCAACCCTCGTAAGAGATCGCAAGGAGTAAGAGCCAATGCTTCGTCACTGGTAACACTGTGAGAACCTCCTTTACGACTAACCCGCCACACATGGACGGCGTTATACCAACTCTGCTACCAACTGTCACACCCCCAAATAGGGCCTAGGGTATTTGTGACTAATTATATCAAATCACAGTTGTACAAACGAGAACGACTCTAAATGAGACGTTTTATTTATTAAATAAACAGCGGAAGCATTATTCAAAGTTCTACATCATAAGAGTACAGTAAATGGGAAATGTCTAAATAAAATGATAAATATGAATGATGGATTCCATGCAAGCAGCAAAGCATACATCAATCATCTAGTAGCAAGTAGCAGCTAGCTCAATCATTACCTGAGACAAAACATGCTTAAAGTGCCAACCAAAAAGGTTGAGTGAAATTCATAGGTTTATAAATAATATCCAAAGTTTTAGACCACAAGATTTAGTTTAAAGTTGATCAATATAGATATATCAATCTAAAAGTGTTGCTGTAGTTTGTAATATCGCTAGTAAACAATTTACCCTATGACACCTTGTACTGTCAGTGTCGTGGAATCATTATTATGTAACCAAAGACCAACGGTCGAATGGTTAGAGACGTTACTCTCAATAGGCCTATTCACAATAATTAAGTTTGCATTTAAACGTAGAAATTAACGATATTACGGTAGGGATTTAGCATGAATCAAAGCATGACAGCATAGTTAACAATTTAGTACTTGTGTCTAAGCGTAAAACAGTTATAAAGCAAGCATGTGTCTTACCCCAAAAGTTATAAAACAGTTATGAAACAGTAAAAAGTGGGGCTATGAAGTTCACCTTAGTAGCCAAAAGAGTATTCCACGAAAGAATTGAACGGAAGGACGTGACCAAGATCTCAACCTAGAGATAGAACATATGATCAGACATTGCCTAACAGACAATAGTATATAGTACTATATTGATAGTAATGGTTCACTAAAGAATTTTCATTTTCAGAAGGTTAGTATTTATGGAAAGTTTCCACTTATAGTAATTTTTTCAATTTTAGAAAGTTCGGGTTAATCTTTAGCAAGACGTTGTACAACTTTACTCAAACTTCGTTGCTATCAAATAAGTCAGGAATGACCAGATGTAACCGGGGGCCCAGGATTCTTGACCAAAATCTAAGTCATGGTATTCGAGATCCACAAGCTTACCCATAAATGGCAACCTAGACATCATTCATTTACGACCGTGAGTAGCGATGAAGTTCACATGAATTGTACATTATCTTTGATTAACCTTCACTTTAGGTGTATACACATAACGAATTATTAATGTACTTAATAATTATATATGTGATAATATAACCTAAGTATTATTTAATATTTAGTTATTATACCTTAGTATGTCTTATATATATTAAATATAATTACCTTTAAATAAATACCTAAATTACTTCAAAAATAATAGTGTTTTATTAATCGAACATTATCTAAAAATGTCTAAATAATTAATTAAATATGTAAAAATTATATACATAATTTTTATAGTCTTAGTTAATCATATATATTAGTATAAAAATTTAAGAAAATATTTTTATTATATTTTTATATTTATTTTTGTTTTTACCCTTAATTTATTCACAAAACAAGTTTAATTCTACATAATTACTAAATAAATCCAAACAATTATTTTTATAATTTTTATAAGTTTCAATCATTCTAATAACCTGTATAAAAAATATTTAAAAAATATTTTTTATTATTTAATATTTATTCTTAATTTACCTTCGAATTACATAATAATAGAGTTTAATTATATAATAATTACCAATTCGACCCAAGTAATTATTTTTATAATTTTTTCAGATCTATATAAGTTTTATAAACTCAGAAAAAAATTATATATATTTTATTTTTGGTTAAAAGTATTTATTACGAATTTTACATTGTTTTTACGTTTAAACACTACATAATTCGTATTTAATTATAAATAATATTTCATAAATTATCAAAATTATTTTTATACATCATAATACTTATAATACTAATTATAACATATAAACATAATTAATTTCGAATTTTACAAAGAATATACAATAAATATAAATATAATCGATAATATTAAAAAAATAATAATAAAAATAGAAAGCACCTCAAATTTTCTTCAATGTTTTGAGAGAACAACTTAAGTTTTAGTTTTTGGTAAGAAAATATGAATGAGGAGCCATGTATTTATAGGTAAAAATGGTTGGTGAAAAGAAAAAAATAATAATAAAATAAAGGTGCCAATTTTGACAAAATAATAAAAACATGTTAAAAATGTTTTTAATAAGTTTTTTTTTGTTTTTGAAAATTTTTAGTCAAAATTCATGGGCTCATTATTTAAATTATAAAAAAAATCTTATTTCTTTTTTTTTATAAGCTAAAAATATAAATAATAATTAAAATAACTTATCATTTAATTAATAATTATGTTACATATAGTTTTATATATAATACACATTAATATTAATATTAACTAAAGTTATTTTATATAATTAGTATAAACTTTAGTTAACAAAATGTGTCGACAAAAAAAAATATTTATCAACGTCGAATTTAATCATATATTAAGTATGGATAACAACCCTAGGGGCAAATTAGTCAATTCAAGTATAGAAATATGAGGGTTGTTATAGCTTCCTTATCCTTATTACATCTATGCCCGATCTGAGGATGTTACAAATCCACCCCCTTAAAGAGATTCCGTCCTCGAAATCTGGTCTTGGTCAAACAGACGTGGATAACGAGCCTTCATCAGCTCTTCAGTCTCCCACGTAAGGTTCGATCCTAAACTATGCTTCCACTCAACAAGCACCATATGGATCTCCTTCTTTCTCAGCTTAGTTACCTTTCTATCAACTATCCTAACCGGTTCTTCAACTAACTTTTGATTTAAGTCAACCTTCAAATCACTCAACGGAACCAGTTACATTTCATCATCGACTTTACACTTCCTAAGGTAACAAACGTTGAAAGTGTTGTGTATCCCGGCCAACTCTGATGGAAGCCCTAACACAACAGTCTGGTCGTTAACCCGTTGAATAATCTTGAACGGCCCAATATACCTTGGAGCTAACTTACCTTGCTTACCAAACCTGATAACTCCTTTCCACGGCGAAACTTTCAAGTACACACGATCACCTACCTCAAAGTTTACCGGACGTCTACGTGGATCGGCATACATTTTCTGTCTATCGCGTGCCGCTTTCAACTTTTCACGTGCTATTGCTACCTTGTCAGCTGTTATCTGAACTAATTTTGACCTGCAAACTGTTTCTCTCCGGCTTCTAACCAACAAGTCAGCGTTCTACACTTGCGACCATACAACATTTCATAAGGTGGCATACCAATACTCGAATGGTAAGTATTGTTGTAGGCGAACTCGATCAATGGTAGATGTATATCCCACGGAACACCGTACACTAACACACAGGACCTAAGCATATCCTCTAGTGTCTGTATTGTACGCTCACTCTGAGCGTCGGTCTGTGGATGTTACGTTGTACTCAGATTTACCCTCGTTCCCAAACTTTTCTGTAAACTATTCCAGAAGTTAGACACAAATCTAGAATTCCTGTCGGATACGATAGAGAACGGAACTTGTAGCGACCCGACAAAATCGTCATTGACGGCGCCGTCTACTTAGGTCCCGTAACGTGGTCATAAGTCTTTAAAATGAGGTTTGACCAAAATATGTCGCATTCGTTTCAAATATAAAGATGTTTCAAGTTTACAAAAGTAGTTCAACGACTAGTTACATTACAACGTTTAACATATAAATGAAACTATGCGACACGATTTAAAAGTAAGTCAAAAGATTCTCCATGTATGCATGTATACTCGACATCCAAGCAAGTATCAAAAATAGTGAGCGGAAGCATGTAACACCTATTGTTCAAGGACCTGAGAAAAACATAGAAATCTGTCAACGAAAATGTTGGTGAAATCATAGGTTTAAGTAAGTAAGTGAGTAAGTATAAATGAACCACAAGATTTATAACGTTGAAATAATAGTAAACCATTCTAAAAATTGTTATCACGAGCACCCAATTATCAAGGCTTAACTTTCCACGAACCCCATACACATAGTGTTAGAACCTACATTGTTTCTCGAAAATATATTTCATCCGAATAACGGTAGCGATCCGTCCGAATGAGGGTTTGTCAAACCCATATGGCCATACAACATAAGTTCTCGCTTACATCTAGCAAGTGTAACTAATGATAATCGAATTGAGGATTTTTGTTCTAACTCGTACGTAGAATGTTTGTTTTCGTACTTGTGTTCACTTTGTAAAACAAAACGTTTATGTTTTCTCATCCCAAAAGTAAGTTTAAAAGAGTAAAAGTGGGACTATGATCTCACCTTGAGTGCACGAATGTAAATGTACTTCACAAGTAAACGTGCGCAAGAAAGAATGCTAGTCTTGACCTAAACAAATAGGTTATATCAATATTGGTAAACATGAAGTCGGTCAAAGTTGTTCAATTAGTCCTATGGCTCGTTACGACTCGATTAATATATAGCATGTGAATCATGTTGTCAAGTTTCATGCAAGGTACAAGTATAAAAGCATGTTAGGACGATTGCATAAGTATTTGGTTAAGTTTGAATAAAAGTCAACTTTGGTCAAGTCAAAGTCAACGAAAAAGTCAACACGTTCGGGTCGGGTCTCGAACAATTTTTCTGAGTTTTATAATCATATATGAGCATGTTAGAACAAGTTACATGTTAATCGGAGGTGCGTAGCATAATTAGAATTAAACGGTAAACGACCAATCCAAACAGAATCTGGTAGTTCATTTGGACGGCGTCCAAATAGGCTGGACGGCATCCAGATGTGAAGGGCTGGACGGCGTCCAGATGTTTGGACGGCGTCCCAATCAGTACACAGATCCTGCTTGCTGAACTTACACAAGTGCACGAACCAAAACTCAATCAATCCCAATTTATGATCCGCAAACAATCATAATATGTATCTTATATCGTCAGAAAGGTATTTTGACGAGGAAAACAACTAAGCACATTTCATCAATCAATTCAACATTTATAACAACCAAAACCGCATTAAATGTTCACCATTAATTGCATCCAAGTTCATAAATGCACATTGATGATTCGGGAATTGAATGCACACATATAATACGCCGTTTCGTAGGTAATTACGCA
Source organism: Rutidosis leptorrhynchoides (assembly GCF_046630445.1). NCBI lineage: Eukaryota > Viridiplantae > Streptophyta > Magnoliopsida > Asterales > Asteraceae > Rutidosis > Rutidosis leptorrhynchoides. The sequence continues at coordinate 376,550,720 of NC_092343.1, read as the reverse complement.
TACAATACAACTAAACACTTAAAAACAACATTTTCAAGCATTTAATGCATCAAAAGTTCATAATTAAGTATATCAAACCCTAAGCAAAATCACAAAATCAATAATCATGTTAGTGAAGCTTTCTTGATCAACCTACACATCAAAGTGAAGCTAGTGATGCTAGTAACACATTTAATACATGCACTTTTAACATCTAACAATATTTAAGCAACTAAATCTCAAGATTAAACACACACTCTTCAAGTTCATGCTAGTTACACTAAAACAACGAGATCGAGCATACAAATCATATATTCATCTTAGACTCGAGCCATAGACACTAACTAACACTTTTATAAGTCAAAAACATCAAGAACATGAAATCTAGTGTTTTTAGAAAGTTACCCAAATGAGATGAAGTTGGTATGAATTTGAAGAGGAAGTTGCAAGGACTCCAAATATGCAATTTGTTTTGATGAACGCTTGCTAGATCGGATTTAGATGATGATTCTTTGTTTAATGGTTTTGAGAGCAAAAGTTGGAAGTAAAAGGAAAAGTGGAGGATGAATGAATGGAGGAGATGGTGTTGACCATTTGACCTAGTCAAAAGTTTGGTCTCTTGGCAAGTTTAATCCCTCAAATTTGAAGCGAGTGCGTGAATTACCTAAACGAAATATTTTAAAACGCATATTAACGGAAGAATGTTAAAATTACATAACGGACTTTAGAATAAATAAACGAAAAGTAAATGGAAAAAGACGGGATGTTACAATACCTACTCCTTAAAGAAATTTCCTCCCAAAATTTAAGTAGGCGTAGTGGTCATTGTTTCTTTCTCGGGATCTTGCGTTTCCAAATCTACGAATAAATGAGGGTATTTCCTTTGCATTTGATCTTGTCTTTCCCAAGTAAACTCGGGTCCTCTTTTAGCGTTTCAACGGACTTTGACAATCGGAATTCGGCTCTGTTTTAGCGTTTTGACTGAGTGATCCACAACTTCAATCGGTTCTTCTACAAAATGAAGTTTGTCGTCAATAGTAAGCTCCTCGAGAGGGATGACGAGTTCGGGTTCGTTGAGACACTTCTTCAAATTTGATACATGGAAAGTAGGATGAACGGAGCTCAGTTGAGGCGGAAGATCTAAACGATAAGCAACGGTTCCAACACGCTCCAAGATTTCGAAAGGACCAATATATCACGGATTTAACTTCCCGCATTTCCCGAAATGGATTACACCTTTCTAAGGTGCGACTTTTAACATTACGCAGTCACCGACTTGGAATTCGAGGTCGTTGCGTCTAATGTCGGTATAGCTCTTTTGACGAGTGCGGGCCGTCCTGAGCCTATCTCGAATTTGAACGATCTTCTCGGTTGTTTCATGAATGAGTTCGGGTCCGGTAATTTGTGTGTCGCCTACTTCGGCCCAACAAAGAGGTGAACGACATTTGCAGCCATATAATGCTTCGAATGGTGCGGCGTTAATACTCGCGTGATAACTATTGTTGTAGGAGAATTCGGCGAGAGGCAAGTGCTTGTGCCAATATTTTCCAAAATCGATAATGCATGCTCGTAGCATGTCTTCCTAGGTTTGAATTATGCGTTCGCTTTGTCCATCAATTTGCGGATGGTATGTGGTGCTCATGTCTAATCGTGTTCCCAACGCTTCTTGTAAAGTACGCCAAAATCTAGAAACAAAGCGGTCATCTCGGTCGGAAATAATCGATAATGGTACACCGTGACGGGCTACGATCTCATACAGCTAGCCATGCGATCGCATGGCCAGGAAGAAGGAAAAGCATGCGATCGCATGGCCCTGAAGAGTTGGCCACATGCCTATAAATTCGCAGTTTGGTGAACACAATATCACCTATCTTTCTCTTCTTATTCATCAACGTATATATATATATATATATATATATATATATATATATATATATATATATATATATATATATATATATATATATATATTATTATAATTTTAATTTTAATTTTAAATTCTAATAATAAGGGTATGTTAGCGAATGTTGTAAGGGTGTAAGTCGAAATTCTGTCCGTGTAACGCTACGCTATTTTTAATCACTGTAAGTTATGGTTAATGTTATTTTTAAATTAATGTCTCGTAGCTGAGTTATTATTATGCTTATTTAATAACGAAGTAATCATGATGTTGGGCTAAATACTAAAATTGGGTAATTGGGCTTTGGACCATAATTGGGGTTTGAATAAAAAAAAAACGACACTTGTGGAAATTAGACTATGGGCTATTAATGGGTTTTATATTAACTAAACAATACCTCGTTAAATTAATATATAGACTTATAATTTCACGTATTTATATATAACCACATACGCTTGACTGGGTACGGTGGGCGGGATATCTATAAATACCAATAATTGTTCATTTTACCGGATACGGAACTGGATTAATAGTTAATAGACTTGTTGAAATAGGGGTGGATTACATTCAAGGGTAATTGGTGTAATTGTTAACAAAGTAGTAAAACCTTGGTTTACACGCAGTCGATAACCTGGTGTATTCATTAAACAAAGTATTAAATCTTTGTTACAATTCGAATCCCCAATTAGTTGGAATATTTGACTTCGGGAATAAGAATAATTTGACGAAGACTTTCGCACTTTATATTTATGACTGATGGACTATTATGGACAAATCCGTATGGATATATCGAATAATCCAGGACAAAGGACAATTAACCCATCGTAATGATCTAAAAACAACACGTCAAACATCATGATTACGGAAGTTTAAATAAGCATAATTTTTATATTTCATATTTAATTGTACTTTTAATTATCGCACTTTTATTTATTGTCATTATATTTAATTGCACTTTTAATTATCGTACTCTTTAATTATAGCAATTTTTATTTATCGCATTTTTATTTATCGCAATTTCATTATCGTTATTTACTTTACGCTTAAAATTAAGTTATATTTATTTTTAATATTTTACATTAGGTTTTAACTGCGACTAAAGTTTTAAAAATCGACAAACCGGTCATTAAACGGTAAAAACCCCCTTTTATAATAATAATATTAATTACATATATATTTTTATTTTTACAAATATAGTTTTTAAAATTATAGCGTTAAGCTTGTTTAAAAGATCCCTGTGGAACGAACCGGACTTACTAAAAACTACACTACTGTACGATTAGGTACACTGCCTATAAGTGTTGTAGCAATGTTTAGGTATATCCATTCTATATATAAATAAATATCTTGTGTAAAATTGTATCGTATTTAATAGTATTTCGTAGCAAAAATAATACTATTTTCTAGTACACCTCGCACACATCAAGTATTTTTGACGCCGCTGCCGGGGACATTCTTGCTTAAACGCCGGAAGCGCAACGCTATAAAAAAATAGATTTTTATTAATTTTTAGTTTACTTTTATAAAAATACGCTTTTGTAAAAATTTGTTTTAAATATACGAAAATATAAAAAGAAAAACAAAAAAAATTATATATTTTTAATAGTTTGTTATGTATATATAAAATTATAAAGTTTCTTTATTTTTATTTTAGTTTTTAAAATACAAGTTTTTATTTATTTATATAATTATTTATTAAAACAGAAAAAAAATAATAATAATAAAAACACTCGAGGCCCTTACTGTAGCAGCCCATATACTTGCCCGAAACCCTAGCCCATGCGATCGCATGAGCCCGAAGGCAAAATTCATGCGATCGCATGAGGGTACCTGACACGCCACAGTTGACCTGCAACAGCAATCATTACGGAGTATTATTATTAATTATAATTAATTATAACCCTAATTAGGGTTTAGTTATTTAATTATTTAGTTTAGTTTTTATTTAATTTGTTTTATTTAGTTTAATTAGTTTTAATAAATTATAAAATTAATAGTTTTATAAAATAAATAATATAAAAATAATATTTCTATAAAAATTGTACTTTTTACAACTTTAAGTTTTATTTTTAAAATTTCGTACCTTTTTAATCGTTTTAGTGTAATTTTTGTATTTTTCGCCCGTAATTAATTTTAATTCATAGTTTTTGCCATAGTTATTTTTATTTCTAGATTTTTAAGATTTGCCGTAAAATCCCTTAAGTGCTTTTTCTTTAGACTAAGATTTAAGTGCTTTAGAATTTTGCGACGCTGTTTTTAGTACCTTTTTAAGTTTTTGCCATTTTGGATATAGTATTCCTTTTAAGCTTTAATATTTTTAGACGCAACTTTTAATTCTTAGTTTTTAGACTTTTTAAGTTTCGACTCGCTACTTTCTTATTTTTATTTTTCGACGCCTTTTATTTTTCGACATTTTCCGACGCAATCTTTTTCTTTCTTATTTCTCGACGCTCTAGTTTATAGGACATAGATTTTTTTTCTATTTCTTCTCTAAAATTTCAAAACGAAAAATTATTTTAAGTGGTTAAATTGATAGACATCAAAATTTTCTGGTTCGTAGTAATAGTTGGATTTGTACGTGGACCGGGTTATTGGAGCCAAACAGTACTCAATTATATTGAGACCAAACGAATCCTGCCCCTCTGCTGCATCTTTTGGCTATTCGAAACGTGGGCAAAATCAGAAAAGTCTATTAATTTGATAACTTATATAATTTTTCTTATTTTTATAACTAATAGGATATTCAGTGAATGCACCGAGCAAAACGTTCACCACCTTTTGTACGTTCACCACCTGTAACTCGATCAAGACATCTAGCAAATATTGTCGCCGTTGATTTTTCTTTAGAATCGTCATCCAGTCGACCAAGTACTCCAATTCAAATTTCCGATAATCCATTTTTTGAACCCGACCTCACAATTGAGAATCCGGAAAATATTCAGGGATAATTCATAGATCCTGAACTATTAATCTTTCCTCCAGAACCACCAATCATTCAAACGGAGATTGTCGAGGAACAACCCATTAAATCAGAATCCTCTAGTGATTCAGATTCAACAAATTCAATCATGGAAAATCTGAAACCTCTAAGTATGGAAGACAGAATGCGAGCTAAACGCACTGGCCAAGGTCACGCAATTACTCAACCTGACATTAATGCGCCAGATTATGAAATCAAAGGACAAATCCTACACATGGTGACAAATCAATGCCAATTTAGTGGTGCACCGAAGGAAGATCCAAATGAACATCTTCGTACCTTTAATAGGATCTGTACTTTATTTAAAATCAGAGAAGTTGAGGATGAACAGATATATCTCATGTTATTTCCCTGGACTTTAAAGGGAGAAGCCAAAAATTGGTTAGAATCGTTACCTGAAGGAGCGATTGATACATGGGACGTTTTAGTTGAAAAATTTCTTAAACAATTCTTTCCGGCATCTAAAGCCGTGAGACTTCAAGGAGAAATTGTTACGTTCACACAGAAGCCAAATGAAACTCTATATGAAGCATGGACAAGATTTGGAAAATTATTGAGAGGATGTCCGCAACATGGTTTAGACACTTGTCAAATAGTACAAATATTCTACCAAGGATGCGACATCACTACAAGAAAAGACATCGATATAGCTGCTGGTGGTTCCATTATGAAGAAAACAGCAACTGATGCTTACAAAATTATTGATAACACTGCTTCCCACTCACATGAGTGGCACCAAGAAAAAGATATCATTAGATCATCTAAAGCAGCTAGAGCCGATTCTAGCCATGACTTTGATTCCATTTCAGCAAAGATAGATGCTGTCGAGAGATGAATGGAAAAGATGACTAAGGATATACACTCAATACGAATTAGTTGTGAACAGTGTAGAGGACCACATTTGACAAAAGATTGTCTCAGTATTGAACTAACAATGGAACAAAGAGAGAATGTTTCATACATAAACCAAAGGCCTGGAAATAATTATCAGAATAATTATCAACCACCAAGACCGATCTACAATCAAAACCAGAATTATAACCGAAATGTTCCATACAACAACCAACAAGGTCCAAGTAATCAACAAGTATCCAACAATACTTACAATCAGCAAAGACCTAATTTTCAAAATAAACCACCACAAACCGATGATAAAAAGCCAAATTTAGAAGATATGATATCAAAGCTAGTTGAATCTCAAACTCAATTTTTCACATCTCAAAAACAAACCAATGAACAAAATGCTCAAGCATTTAGAAATCAACAAGCTTCTATTCAAAATTTGGAACAAGAAGTGAGCAACCTAGCAAGGTTAATAGGTGAAAGAAAACCGGGAAGTTTACCTAGCGATACTAATGCTAACCCCCGGAATGAAATAGCTAAAGCCATTACCACAAGAAGTGGTATTACACTTAAACCACCTGAAATGCCTGTAATTTCTGATGAAGCTATTCCTACTCCACAAGAACCACAACCTGAACAAGATAAGGAAAAAGAACCGGTAGTTGAAAAGGTTAATGAAGATAACACAGTTAAGGCTAAATCTTATGTTAAACCATACCAACCACCACTTCATTACCCTAGTAAAATGAGAAAAGAAAGACTTGAAGTCGAGCAATCCAAATTCTTGGATATGTTTAAACAAATAAATGTAAATCTTCCTTTCATTGATGTAATTTCAGGAATGCCTAGATATGCTAAATTTCTGAAAGATCTAATCACGAATAGAAAGAAAATGGAAGAACTCTCGGCTGTTACTATGAATGCTAATTGTTCTGCAGTGCTGTTGAATAAGATACCAGAAAAATTATCTGATCCTGGAAGTTTCACAATTCCATGTTTTCTGGGAAGTCTTAGTTCAATAGAAACATTGGCAGACTTAGGTGCTAGTATAAATTTAATGCCATATTCATTATACGCTAAACTAGACCTTGGAGAATTGAAACCAACACGAATAAGCATACAACTAGCCGATCGATCAGTAAAATATCCTAGAGGGATAATGGAGAACATGCTAGTTAAAGTTGGTACTTTAGTATTTCCAGTAGATTTTGTTATTCTGGACATAGAAGAAGATTCTCGAGTTCCTCTCATATTAGGAAAACCATTCTTAAACACGGCCAAAGCAATAATAGACGTGTTTGGTAAGAAATTGACCCTAAGTATAGAGGACGAGAGTGTTACCTTTTCAGTTGATAGAGCAATGCAACAACCGCAATCTGCAGATGATACATGCTATCATATTCAAACTATAGAGTCACATGCAGGATTGTTAGAAGAATTTCCAGAATTACAAGGAACAGGAGAATGTTCTTTAGGAGAAGGAACTGAACCAATTGATGAAACTGAAATGTTAGCTACACTTATGGCTAATGGATATGAACCAACAACAGAAGAAATTCAAATTCTAAAAGAGGAAGACAGATATCGATATAAATCATCGATAGAAGAACCGCCGACATTAGAGTTAAAGCCACTTCCAAACCATTTGGAATACGCTTATTTACATGGTGAATCTAAATTACCTGTAATAATATCGTCTTCTCTTACTGAAAATGAAAAATCTCAACTTATTTCTGTGCTAAAAGCTCATAAACCAGCTATTGTATGGAAAATTCATGATATTAAAGGAATAAGTCCTTCGTATTGCACACATAAAATCCTTATGGAAGAAGGTCATAAAACGTATGTGCAATGCCAACGAAGACTAAATCCTAATATGCAAGATTTTGTTAAGAAAGAAATTATTAAACTGCTTGATGCAGGTTTAATTTATCCAATTTCTGATAGTCCATGGGTAAGCCCAGTTCAATGCGTACCTAAGAAAGGTGGCATGACTGTCATCACAAACGAGAAAAATGAGCTTATTCCTACTAGGACTGTAACAGGATGGCGTGTTTGTATTGATTATAGAAAATTAAATGACGCCACCAGAAAAGATCACTTTCCCTTACCTTTCATTGATCAAATGTTGGAAAGATTAGCCGGAAATAGTTACTATTGTTTTCTTGATGGTTTTTCCGGATACTTTCATATTCCAATAGCACCCGAGGACCAAGAGAAAACCACATTCACGTGCCCTTATGTTACTTTTGCTTATAAACGCATGCCATTTGGACTTTGCAACGCCCCTGCAACCTTTCAAAGGTGCATGATGGCAATTTTTCACGACATGATAGAAGAATGCATGAAAGTTTTCATGGATAACTTTTCAGTCTTCGGTGATACTTTTGAATCATGTCTAGTTAATCTTGAACGAATGCTTATTAGATGCGAAAAATCAAATCTAGTACTTAATTGGGAGAAATGCCATTTCATGGTTAAAGAAGGCATCGTTCTTGGTCATAAAATTTCAAAGGAAGGAATTGAAGTGGATAGAGCTAAAGTAGATGTAATTGCTAAACTTCCACATCCCACCAATGTTAGAGGAGTTAAGAGTTTTCTAGGGCATGCCGGTTTTTACCGACGTTTCATAAAAGATTTTTCTAAAATTGTCACTCCTATGAATAAACTCCTAGAAAAGGATGCTCCATTCATCTTTTCAGATGAATGTATCAAATCTTTTAATATTCTTAAAGAGAAACTCACTAATGCACCGATCATGATAACACCAAATTGGAATCTACCGTTTGAACTAATGTGCGATGCAAGTGATTTTGCAATGGGAGTCGTTTTAGGACAAAGGATTGAAAAACGATTTCAACCTATTTATTATGCTAGTAAGACGTTACAAGGAGCACAAATGAATTACACAACTACTGAAAAAGAACTCCTTGCTATTGTCTTTGCTTTTGACAAATTTCGTTCATATCTCGTTCTAGCAAAAACGGTGGTCTATACTGACCATTCTGCTCTTAGATACCTATTTTCGAAACAAGATGCTAAACCAAGATTAATCCGTTGGATCTTACTCTTACAAGAGTTTGATATTGAAATCCGAGATAAAAAGGGAGCAGAAAATCTCGTCGCTGATCATCTTTCTCGTCATGAAAATCCCGAATTAGAAGTTCTAAACGAATCGGCCATACAAGACAACTTTCCTGATGAATATCTATTGAAGATAGATTATAATGAAATTCCATGGTTTGCAGACTATGCAAACTACTTAGTATGTGGATTCCTTGAAAAAGGATTATCGTACCAAAAACGAAAGAAATTCTTTAGTGATATAAAACACTATTTCTGGGAAGATCCACATTTGTTTAAAAGTTGTCCCGATGGAATAATACGCCGATGTGTATTCGGAGATGAAGCTAGTCAAATCTTAAACCATTGTCACACAGGACCAACAGGAGGGCATTATGGGCCTCAGCTTACAGCAAGAAAAGTTTACGATGCTGGATTCTATTGGCCTACAATTTTCAAAGACGCACACATTCTTTGCAAATCCTGTGATGCTTGTCAAAGGGCCGAAAAAATAAGTCAACATGATGAAATGCCACAAAATGTCATTCAAGTATGTGAAGTATTTTACATTTTGGGTATTGAATTTATGGGTCCATTTCCAAAATCTCATAATAATCTCTATATTCTCGTTGCCATTGATTATGTATCTAAATGGGCGGAAGCACAAGCTCTCCCAACTAATGATGCACGAGTTGTAGTCAACTTTTTAAAACATCTTTTTGCAAGGTTTGGAACACCGAAAGCTTTAATAAGTGATCGGGGTACTCATTTTTGTAATAATCAACTTGAGAAAGTTCTCAAAAGATATGGAGTAACTCATAAAATCTCCACTGCTTATCATCCACAAACAAGTGGACAAGTTAAAAATACCAATCGAGCATTAAAACGTATTCTAGAGAAAACCGTAGGATCAAATCCGAAGGAATGGTCCATTAAATTGGAGGATGCACTCTGGGCTTTTAGAACAGCCTACAAAACTCCAATTGGAACCACACCTTTTAAACTCGTCTACGGAAAAACATGTCATCTTCCAGTAGAAATTGAACACAAAGCATTTTGGGCTTTGAAGACATGTAATCTTGATTTACATGAAGCCGGACGTCTACGATTAAGTCAATTAAACGAATTAGAAGAATTGAGACATGATGCATACGAAAATTCGTTAATCTATAAAGAAAGAATGAAGAAATGGCATGATAAAAGAATCAGAGGTTCAAAAAAATTTAAAGAAGGAGACAGAGTTTTTCTTTTCAATTCACGATTCAAGCTATTTCCTGGAAAATTGAAATCAAGATGGTCTGGACCATTCATAGTCAAAAGAGTTTTCCCGTATGGAACGGTAGAATTAATAAATTCAAATGTGATTGAATTTAAAGTTAATGGTCACAGAGTTAAACATTACGTACATAATCCGATGGAAGTTTACAACGAAGTTAATCACAATTTCAACACCACAGCTAACTAAGTGTGGGGAGGTTCGAATCTTTTTAGGGTAATATGTATTTCTGTTAGAGTTAGATTTTTTGTTTTCGTGTAGTTCTTGAGAATGGAATCCGAATGGTCTTTCCCTAGCAGACCCTAAAGAACTAGTCTTCTCCCCCCATTCTGATTTTTTATTTTTTTTAGGTTTTACGAGATGAAGACTTCCTGTGAATTAAACCATGGTCTAATGCTACACGCTTTGATCACTAAACATAATAATGACACCCTTCCAAGTGAATTGGTATCATTAATCAGAGGTAAAATGGACGGAGTAAGAAAAGAATCCAGGAACGAAAATAATAAGTTACAGTTTGGTAAAGGAAAATCAAAATCCGCAGCGAAAAGAAGATTACGACACCTTGAAAGATGTCACAAATGCGAAAAATGGTCACACAAAGGTAAATGTTCAAATAATCAAACATATTCAAATACCGAATTCGTTACTTTATGCAGAGATGGACCGTTCATATGTTTCGAAGAAAAAACGTTGAATGCTCGAGGTTACGCCTATGTAGCTATGGAAAACCAATTAGTCCGACTATCTTATGAGTGGGCTAAAGAAGGTCACTAAGAATTCTATTTCACAGGTAAGTATGTACAGTTTTTATTTTTATTTTTATTGCTTTGAATCTTTTGATAATAAACGCTAAATCGTTCGCTATAAAGTATTAAATTGGTATTCAATAAAATTAGGTTTTGGGACTGAAGCAGTCTTTGAAAAACGTCTCATATAGAGGTTAAAACCTCGCAACGAAATCAATTAATATGGAACGTTTTTAATCAATTGATATCATACAAAAATTTATTACATCACTGCGAAAGTTACCGTTTATTCTTAAGGTATAAATATCTTTAATCAATCAACCCAAAATATTTCAAAAATTCGTCAGGAGTAAAACTAGGTAATATAGCCTAAATTACTTTACCGAAAAGAGGGGCGTATATTTTTGATAATATTTGATTGATTAAAGTAGGATAAAAGACCAAAAAGATTTTTAATTTTATTTTTACCATGTTTTTTTTAATATTTAAATATTAAATTAATATTGTAAACCTTTTAAAATCAATATATTTAAAATTTGTAAATATTTGAAAAATTAATATTTTTAATATAAGTTTGTATGTATAAAAACAAAAATATAATTTAAGTTTGGTGTGAATTTTTAATTTTAATAATATGAATTTTTAATTTTATGCATTTTAATTTAAGTTTGGTGTGAATTTAAAAACAAAAATTTACTTTATTTCATTAAGTTAAAAATTGATTTTTAAAATTCGTCGTGATTTGAAAACAAGGTCGTTGAACCGAAATTTCTCTACCCAAGGGAGGGACGAGAACTTTTATTATCATTATTTTTAATCTTATTGAATTAAAGTATGCCAAAAACATTAAAAAACCCAAAAATCTTTGCTTTTAAAACAACGCTTTGAATTGACAAATTTTAAAATTTTGTCGAGGGACGGACTAGGACATCGTTCCGAAACGCCCTCATCCTAAAAAGAAACAAAATTTTAATTTTTAATTAATTATATGTTTTATTAAGTATAAGGTTTTATATAAAAAAAAAGGGAAAAATCACTGTACCCGGAACCCATGCGATCGCATGGGGTTTGCACTGGAGCCTCATGCGATCGCATGAGGCTGGAATTCAGGTCAGATAGAAAAAGTCCAGCGAGCAGTCTGTCTTCACACTAAACACACACAACATACACGAACACATACACATATTATCTCCTAAAATCACCATTTTAACACCAAAATTCACCAAATTTCTTGCTACAATCCGCTCTAAACATGAAATTGTTCAGAAGTTTATCAAGAAAGGTAACAATTACATCCCTAAACCTCTTTAAATTTGATTTTTAGTGTTCTTGAGCTATATTTTACCTAATTTAATTTTGTTAATTTCTAGTGTAATTAGTGTTAAATTGTTAGTATTTTATGCATGTATAACCTAGATTGATGCTATTTAACATGATTTGAAGCCAAAAATTTCAAAATTTTTAGGAATCTAGGGTTTGTGTTCTTGAGCAATTTGGGGTTTTTTGATAGAAACAGGTTATGGCCGATTTTTGTCATGAATTATTGCTAAATTAAGTAGTGTAACATGTTTAGGTAGTTAAATGATCCAAACCTTGAACCTAAACATGATTTTTGAGAATTAAAGTGGACTTTTTAGGTCCAAAATTCATGAACTTGATTAATTTGATATAATTGTCATTTGAGACTTGTTTAATTGCTAGTAATGACTATTTTGACATGTTATTTGAGTTAAATGCTTATGAACTTTGTATACATTTTCATATATGTTTATTTGAAAAAGTGTAGAATTGTAAAAATTGTGAAAATGTGTATAAGTTTAATTTTGATTTAACATGTTATTATAATTGTTTCAATTTGTTATTTTGCTAACACTAATGCATATTTGGATGCACAAATTTTGTGTTTAATGTGTTTTGCAGAGATTTACAGATACTGATGGTGCAACATCATCATCTAGACAACCACAACTAGAACCGGAACCAGAAATGCAATATGAACCTGAACCGGAGCAACAACAGGAACCACAACAACAGCCTGATCAACACGTACCTTATTATGATCTGCTATAATTTGTTGATGCCTTCACAGTATTTCCGATACATCCACCAGTAGAATACCCAACAATTCCTGAACACACGTTACATCCTAATTTGAGATTCGATAGAAGCTGGAGAGATTACCCATCATATCAAAGTAACAAATTCAAACTGCTACCGAAAAATGTAGAGGTGCCAAGAGTAATCGATTGGGATCCTTTGGAAAGGGTCCAACTAGCTAACCGAGTTAGACTCCATCTGATCCAAAGGTATGGCAGTTCTTCTTTTCCCGATTGAGAATGTCTATTCACCATTCGTAGACCTGTATATAAGGAATGGTGTGTTGAGCTTATGAGTACTATAGCGTTAAATATAGATGTAGATAGATTAGATGATAGAAGTTTTTTTAGATTTATACTTAGCCGTAGGATGTACAGAATGTCCATGCTGGACATGGCCAGGGCATTACAGATTTATACTCCTAGTGAATTGCTACTACCCGATTGTATGAATTTGATTTATCGTGGTGAAAGGGTAGATAGGAATTTTGACGCGAACGCCGTCTGGAGGCGTATGTCAAACTATAATGTTTTTACACTAGGAGGAAAACACTCCTACTTACATATTAACAAAGCCGAGCTTCGTATAATTCATAGATTTTTGGCTAACTCGTTTACACAGAGAGGTCACAATAAGGAGAAAATGACCTTACATGATTTATTTTACTTAAAGTGTATTCGAGACCCAAGAAGCTTTGTTAATATCCCCTATTGTGTTGGTTTTTATTTGTCTAAGATGGTGGAAGGAATACAGGAAGGGGGGATTATAGGAGGAGGTATTTTTGTTACTCTCATTGGAGAGTATTTGGGTGTAGATAGGAACCAAGGGGGTCCACTTTTGGAATGTAGGGAACATGTTGAGCCTTTAGGATTGAGGGTTTATACGGGTGCTAAGGTATTAAAGAGTAGACGCAACCAGCCAGTACCCTATGAAGGTAGTCATCCTCAGGTAGAGAGAGTTTCAGACGAGGAAATGGAGGAAGCGGATAACATTAGGGATGTCATTCGGGAGGCTATGACTGATGTCTACCAGCGTGTAGATGAGGTAGATTTGACAAACGCGGAAAGATTTAGACGGATGGAGCAGTGGCAAGCCCGGAATGATTACAAGCATTCCAGGTAATGACAGCATGATAGATGGGACTATCATCAGCGACAGATTATGAGCCGGCTATCATCTCAGGATCACTATGTTCCGACCCGCCCCGCTTACTATCCTCCACATCAGCCCGAGATGAGACCACCATATACTCTCTACGACCCTAACCAGGCCTACCAGTACACCTATCACCAAGCATGGAACCCGGACGACGACATGAACTGGAACCCCTATCCAGATTGATTTAGTTCCTGTTGGTGATTTTTATGATTTTTTTATCTTTTTATGTTTAAACACATTATATTATGATACTTTTATTGTAATGTTTAATATTTTTATTTGTTGTACTAATGATTCATATTTGATTTGAAAGTGGGATTTTAAGTCCCATTTCAAATTACAATGCTTGTTTATATTTGTATGTATGTATATTGTCAATTGTACACAATAGGGTAAAACAGCGCATTTTCAAAGACTAGCATTAAGTTCAGCAAAAGCTAGTACTTTTGACGACAAAACGAAAAACAAATGTGATGTAACAACAAGACGGAATGAACAAATGATGTGCACCATTTATCATTCAACAAACAAACGCCAATATGTTTGGAAACTTTGGTAAAATTTAATCATTTTTCTACGCTAATCACCCTCAATAATTTAAATTGTTATTGATTTCTTGAAAATTATAGCATTGCAAGATCTTAAGTGTGGGAAGGGGTTAAATTCTTTCGGATTTTTAAAATTTTAAACTTATACACTTGGTTACCATTAGAAATACTAGTAACGCAGTAGTTGTATTAGAATCTAGTGCTCTCTGATAATAAAGAACAGCACTAGTCTTATATACTGACTACCCAATTCTAGTAAAATTTTTCAAAATTTTCAATTAAATGAACTCAAAATCATGTTTATACATATTTATGAACGATAAAACTAGGTGTTAACACCGAAATTATTGTTACCTCGGAAAGGACATAAATTGAGAAACAAACCAAAATGTTAGAATTCATTTAAAATGGAATAGAGGACAATAAAAAGGCAAAGAAAGGAAAATAAAAGCCAAGTGTGGGAAAAATTACCAAGTTATTTTGAACATATATCACATATTTTTGTAACAAATAACTTAAGATACTTTTGCTTTGGACAATACTAATCAGTTTTACCCGATTTACTGTAATAAAGATGGATCTACACGATGAATCAATTCCATCATTAAAAGGAAGTAAAGTCTTCCGAAAAAGACACGTGCTTCTTGATTTAGGTCATGAAATTGTCGTCCAGACCAGCTGTAGGTTGACGAAAAATCTAGAAAAGTCATCACTAAAATCAGCAGGAAATCCACGGACCTCAGCATCAAACAGGGTCGCCAAGTGGTCAGACTTATCCTAACCATGAGAGGATCTGTCTCGTAAAATGGGGAGGACGCCGTGCAAATTAGTTTGATAAGACTAATGAATCAGACCCCCAGAAAAGGATAATCTCCTTAAAGATCAAAAATCAGCTTATAAGACTGATATTACTCAATCCTTGAGATTGACCTGAAAGATTGAGAATTTAAACTCATGGAATTCGATGATATCTAAACTCGAGCTTGAACGAGAAAATATTTTGATCAAAATTACAAACCGATTTGTTTTCTGAAAATCCATTTTCAATGCGTTCATTACCATTGAACGTAAAATCCTAGGAATTCACCTGGAATTCATTAGGTCACCTGAACCAAATCGGGTGTCAACCGTAAGAACGGTGGTTGCATAGTATGGTCGAAGACAGGACCTTGTGCCAAACCAAAAAATTATAAGGGTGAGCTTTACTATTGCTCCTACCAAGGATAGTAATTGCATCCGACACATTATAGACCATAATTAAAAGCATGTCAGGGGACATTGCCTTAACAGTTGCTTGTTCAACTCTTTCCTTTACAACCGGACGGTAGTTTACCGAAAGGTAATATACGGAGCAAGTATACTGGACGTGTTGCTTTCCTAATACAAGGTTAGCAAGTGGGTGACACAAAACCGAAAGTTTTGAGCTAAAATTTTCAAATCTAAAACCCACCAAACCCACAAAAACAATTTGCAAACACCGGTGAAAGGTTATTCCGGAAAACTTATCTAGGGTAAAAGCTAGATTGAATTTTCAAAAGATCAAATGTTTTCATAAAGATCCAATTTCCTTAATGGATCTAGATTTTTATAGTCATGTGGGACTGTAAACCACATCGTTACTACCATTGTTTATACCGCCGTATAGAAATCACTTATGTACAAAGTGTGAAGAATAAAGAAGTGATTCTGGTATTTTTATTTCAAGACTATATTGCTTGAGGACAAGCAACGTTCAAGTGTGGGAATATTTGATAATGCTAAAAACGAACATATATTTCATAGCATTATCCCTCAAGAAAGACTAACTTTTAGTTGCAATTGTTCTATTTACAAGTGATATTCGTTTAAATAATAAAAGGTGAAGACAAAAGATAGATTCGACCAATTGAAGACGCAAACGACCAAAAAGCTTAAAAGTACAAAGTACAATCAAAGTGGTTCAAATTATTAATGAGAAACGTCTCAAAATTACAAGAGCACAAGACGCGAAACGCAAAATACAAGATATTAAATTGTACGCAAGGACGTTCGAAAATCCGGAACCGGGACCAAAGTCAACTTTCAACGCTCGACGCAACGGACTAAAAATTACGAGTCAACTATGCACATAAATATAATATAATATTTAAATAATTATTAAAATTATTTATATATTATATATATTATTATAAACTGTCGGCAAAGAAAGAAACAAAGACATGTGAACTCATACAGCTGGCCATGCGATCGCATGGCCAGGAAGAAGGAAAAGCATGCGATCGCATGGCCCTGAAAAGTTGGCCACATGCCTATAAATTCGCAGTTTGGTGAACACAATATCACCTATCTTTCTCTTCTCATTCATCAACGTATATATATATATATATATATATATATATATATATATATATATATATATATATATATATATATATATATATATATATATATATATATATATATATATATATATATTATAATTTTAATTTTAATTTTAAATTCTAATAATAAGGGTATGTTAGTGAATGTTGTAAGGGTGTAAGTCGAAATTCTGTCCGTGTAACGCTACGCTATTTTTAATCACTGTAAGTTATGGTTAATGTTATTTTTAAATTAATGTCTCGAAGCTAAGTTATTATTATGCTTATTTAATGCCGAAGTAATCATGATGTTGGGCTAAATACTAAAATTGGGTAATTGGGCTTTGGACCATAATTGGAGTTTGAATAAAAAAAACGACACTTGTGGAAATTAGACTATGGGCTATTAATGGGTTTTATATTAACTAAATGATACCTCGTTAAATTAATATATAGACTTATAATTTGACGTATTTATATATAACCACATACGCTTGACTGGGTACGGTGGGCGGGATATCTATAAATACCAATAATTGTCCATTTTACCGGACACAGAACTGGATTAATAGTTAATAGACTTGTTGAAACAGGGGTGGATTACATTCAAGGGTAATTGGTGTAATTGTTAACAAAGTAGTAAAACCTTGGTTTACACGCAGTCGATAACCTGGTGTATTCATTAAACAAAGTATTAAAACCTTGTTACAATTCGAATCCCCAATTAGTTGGAATATTTGACTTCGGGAATAAGAATAATTTGACGAAGACTTTCGCACTTTATATTTATGACTGATGGACTATTATGGACAAATCCGTATGGATATATCGAATAATCCAGGACAAAGAACAATTAACCCATCGTAATAAACTAAAAACAACACGTCAAACATCATGATTACGGAAGTTTAAATAAGCATACTTTTTATATTTCATATTTAATTGCACTTTTAATTATCGCACTTTTATTTATTGTCATTATATTTAATTGCACTTTTAATTATCGTACTCTTTAATTATAGCAATTTTTATTTATCACATTTTTATTTATCGCAATTTCATTATCGTTATTTACTTTACGCTTAAAATTAAGTTATATTTATTTTTAATATTTTACATTAGGTTTTAACTGCGACTAAAGTTTTAAAAATCGACAAACCGGTCATTAAACAGTAAAAACCCCCTTTTATAATAATAATATTACTTATATATATTTTTGTATTTTTACAAATATAGTTTTTAAAATTATAGCATTAAGCTTGTTTAAAAGATCCCTGTGGAACGAACCGGACTTACTAAAAACTACACTACTATACGATTAGGTACACTGCCTATAAGTGTTGTAGCAAGGTTTAGGTATATCCATTCTATATATAAATAAATATCTTGTGTAAAATTGTATCGTATTTAATAGTATTTTGTAGCAAAAATAATACTATTTTCTAGTACACCTCGCACACATCATACATCTTATTGGCACCGGGGTGAATCAAATACCTTGACTTATGGACTTCGTCTAGAATAAGGCCTCGCAAGTCCCCATAACTAGGCACCCAAATTCTTCTGCGAAATATCGGAGTCCGGTCTCCTTAACTACGAATCGAGAGGTGAGGATGTTCAAGCGTTCGAGAGAGATGTTTTCATCCTTGAGAGCCTCGTCTTGGGCTACACGAATTTGATTATTGAGATTGGTGTGGATGGTGATGTTTAAAGCTCGGACACAAAGAGGCACCGCTCTTTCTTTTTGACTTAAGGCATCGGCTACTACATTTGCCTTCCCGGGATGGTAACGAAGCTCACAATCATAATCGTTCAAAGTTTCAATCCACCGTCGTTGCCTCATGTTTAGTTTTTTTTGATCGAAGATGTGTTGAAGGCTTTTGTGATCGGTGAAGATAGTACTCTTGGTTCCATAAAGATAGTGTCTCCACATTTTGAGTGCAAATACAACGGCTCCGAGTTCGAGATCATGTGTCGTGTAGTTCCGTTCATGAATTTTTAGTTATCGAGAGGCATAAGCAATGACTTTCTTTCGTTGCATCAATACACACCCAAAACCATGTTTCGAGGCATCTCAATATACAACAAAATCATCATTGCCTTCGGGAAGTGATAAGATAGGAGTGGTGGTTAGCTTTGTCTTCAAGATTTGAAACGCGGACTCTTGTTCGGTTGCCCAAATGAATTTCTTTCCCTTGTGAGTTAATTCGGTTAGAGGACGAGCAACCAAAGAGAAATCCTTGATGAATCTATGATAGTATCCGGCGAGACCCAAGAATTGTCGAATGTGAGTAGGAGTAGTAGGGGTTTCCCATTTGCTAATGTCTTCGATTTTTGTGGGATTGACCTTAATGCCTTGGTCGCTTATGACATGACCGAGAAATTGAACTTCCTTCAACCAAAATTCACACTTGGAGAATTTGGCATAGAGTCGTTCTTGTCTCAAGAGTTCGAGCACAAGTCGAAGGTGTTGTTCGTGCTCTTCTTCGCTTTTAGAATAGACCAAGATATCATTAATGAATACAATAACGAACTTGTCGAGATACGGTTTGCACACGCGGTTCATAATATCCATGAACACCGCCGGTGCGTTAGTTAGACCAAATGGCATGACAAGGTATTCTTAACTACCATAGCGAGTCCGAAAAGCGGTTTTGGAGACATCTTCCCCCTTAACCCTTAGTTGATGATAACCCGAGCGGAGATCGATTTTTGAATATACACAAGACCCTTGTAGTTGATCAAAGAGGTCGTCAATGCGTGAAAGAGGATATCGGTTCTTAACCGTCAATTTGTTTAGTTCATGATAGTCGATGCACATTCGTAGGGATTCATCTTTCTTCTTAACGAATAAAATCAGAGCACCCCATGGTGAATGGCTAGGTTGGATAAAACCACGGTCAAGTAGTTCTTGGATTTGACTTTGCAATTCTTGCATTTCGGATGGAGCAAGTCTATACGGTGCACGTGCTACGGGTGCGGCTCCCGAAATAAGATCGATTTGGAATTCTACCGGTCGATGAGGTGGAAGGCCCGGCAATTCAACGGGAAAAACATCGGAAAAGTCACTAACAATTGGCACATCATCGATATGCTTCTCGTCGATCTCGACTTTCTTAACATGGGCAAGAATCGCGAAACAACCTTTACGAAGGTATTTTTCAACTTTAAGGCATGAGATGAGGTTGAGTCCAGTGCAACTCTTATCACCATAGACAATCAAGGGTTCACCATTCTCGATAGGAATTTGAATCGCTTTAAGATCGCAAAGGATGTGAGATTTCGTTTTGGCTAACCAATTCATACCAATGATTACATCGAAGCTCCCTAGTTCTATAAGTATCAAGTCAATTTCAAACTCTTTACCCATTAAGTTTAACGTACACCCCCGATAAAATTTGTCGGCACTCAAAAAGTTTTCCGGTGGCCACTTCAATGGTGTAAGTAGTATCTAGTGGAAGTGGTGGAGTGCTAAAAGAATGAGTCAAAGTCTTGGATACAAAACTCTTATCGGCACCCGAATCGAATAAGCAAGAGACATAAGAATTGTTGAGAAGAAACGTACCCGTGACTAGTTCATTGTCATCTCAGGCTTCCTCGGTGTTAATGTTGAAAGCTCGGCCGCACGTATTGGGGTTATCTTTCTTCTTTGGGCATGCATTTCTATAATGACCCGTTTGGCCACATTCGTAACAAGTGACCATCTTTGGTGCATTGTGTGACGACCCGGAAATTTTCGATCAAATTTAAACTTAATCTTAAATATGAATTCGACACGATAAGCAAAGACTATAATGTTGAGTCTCAAAATTTTTTAACTGTTTACATGGATTCATTTAACCTGTGACTATTCCCGACGATTCACGAACAATTATTTGTAAATATATATATATATATATATATATATATATATATATATATATAAATGTAAGTATATTTAATAATTTGAAATTATAAAATATAATTTAAACAATGGAATTGAATATGTAAAATATGATACAAAATAATTAAGTGTAATTTAAAATGAAGTTATATATAAATATATATGATTCATATGTATAATTAAAATATTGTATTATATATAAAATATATAAATAATAAATAGATAATAAAAGTTATTATATATGATTATTAAGTATTATTTAAGTAATATATATATATATATATATATATATATATATATATATATATATATATATATATATATATATATATATATATATATATATATATGAAAACAAATCAAAATATAGTTGTTATGATAATATTATTACTTTCATGATTATTAAAATAAATATCTGTATTAATAATATTATGTTACAAATATGAAAATTTTGATATTAATATTATTATTATTATCACTAATGATATTAATGTTGTTATAATTACTAGTATTATTAGTATTATGAATGATATTATTATTACTATTTTTATTATTAATATCATTATTATATTATCTAATATTATTATTATTATTATTATTAAAATAATTATTAATGTTATTATTAATATTTAATAGAAAATAATACCTTTTATGGTTATTAACATTAAAAAATAGGATTACTATTATTTTTGTTATTATTAATATTATCATATTATTAGTTATCATTTATTATTATTAGTCTTTATCAATAATATTATTATTAATAATATTATTATTAGTATTAAAAGTATAATTATAATTATATAAGTTAATTATCAAAAATAAGAAATTAGATATATATGTACACAGATATATATAATTAAATTATAAAATATATATATATATATATATATATATATATATATATATATATATATATATATATACATATATAAATATATAAAATACCTAATTATATATATATATATATATATACTGATACAGATATAAATATATATATATTTATATATGGATTTATACATAACTGAAAAAATTACATACGTATTCTGTACTCAATCGTTTTCCAACTATTGTTAATTTGTTTTCCTGTCAAAAATTTCGTACCAATCAGTGTTTTATCACGAGAACAAATCCAAGATTAGTTAGCAGTCAATCTCACCTTCTTTGTCTGTTCCTATTTTTTTTATTAAATACAGAACGAATCAATCAATTTAAAACCAGCAAATTTATTCGTGTTACTAACAAACGCATTCAGTACATTATCACTCTTATCAATTACAATCACTATCAAATTTTTCTAATTATCACATTAAACAGAAAAAGCAAGAAAATGCTCGACTGCCCTGTTCTTGGATCATTTATGCAATACCTCGAATTTGAACGAAATTTTAAAATGTATAAATGCAGTCAGGTTTGAAATCTTTCACTGAAACTATCTGGAAAATCTTAAGCTTCAATTTTATCTATCGTGTTCTAATTTTGGAGTCAAAGCTGATATTTCAAAAATTCAAACGTGTCGTTTTTAAAGAAATTCGAGTTTGATTTTACGTTTTAAGTCAAATTGTTAATTCAGTTAGTTTCTAGGAAAGGTTTAACACCTATTTCATGTTATAAGTATAATCTAAAAACGTCTAGATATTTGAATCAATGTTTGAGTTCTTTGACGAGTGATGCTACTATTATATTTTTTATTTTATTTTGTCTGTTAATCACAACCACCCATCACAACACGTTTATGTTACAATTTCAAGTCCTAATCACAATCAATGTTTGATTTGGAATGGTCTTCTGATCGATTTGGATATGAGATGAAGAAGAACAGATGGTTATTAAGGTTATAAAGTTTTAATTCGGATATAAAACAGAAAAGCGTAAGCACAGTAGATGGTTAGGGTGTTTTCAAGTTAACGAGAGGTCAAGGGGTCGAGCCTAGGCGCATGCATTTTTTTTACAACTCGAATTAAAGGTAGTTTTAATTTTTTTAAAATTTTGTATTATTATTAATATTGTTATTATTATTATTGTTATAATTTATTAGTGTTGTTATTACTAAATATTATTAGAATTATAATTATTATTATTATTACTATAATTATAAGTAATATGAATATTATTACTATTAATATTAACATTATTGATGTATTTATTATAATAAATTTTGTCATTTAAGTATTAGTTATCATTTATCATTATTATTATTATGATTATGGTTATAATTAAGAATATGGTTATTATTATTATTATTATATTTATTAACGACTAAAATATGTATTATCATTATTATTATGTAGACATAAATACTATAATTAATGTTATTATCATTTTGTTATTAAGTAATCTCATTAAGTATTATTAAAGTTATTACTGATAGTAATAATATTAATATAAATATTAGTATGATTAGGATTATTCTTATTATGAGTAGCTTTTAATGAACCATTACTAAAATTATTAATATTAGTAATAAAATGATTATGTTTATAGTTGCTAATAATATCAATATTATTATTGTTATCATTAATACTAGAAGTATCATTATTTTTAATCTATAATTTATTAAAACTAGTAATATCATTATTATTAGCATTAAAAGTATTATTAAAATTATCATCTTATATAAAATTTACATTATTATTATTATATTTAAATTTAATAGTATTATTACCCATATCTTAATATTTCTATTAAATTAACTAACAAAATGATATTCATATAACAATATATTTAATACACATAAGTAAACTATATTAAGATCTTATTATTTATTAAAATATATAAAATAAATATATAATAAAATATAGAAGTTAATAATATAAGAATTATCACTAATAATAATATAAATATTTGTTCGATTACGATATTATGTATTAATGAATATACGAATGATATAGGTTCGTGAATCCGAGGCCAACCCTACACTTGTTCAATGTCGTCATATGTATTTTTACTACAAAATAAAATATGTGAGTTTCATTTGCTCCCTTTTTAAATGCTTTTGCAATATATATTTTTGGGACTGAGAATACATGCGCTGCTTTTATAAATGTTTTACGAAATAGACACAAGTAATCGAAACTACATTCTATGGTTGGATTATCGAATCGAATATCACCCCTTTTAGCTTGGTAGCCTAAGAATTAGGGAACATACACACTAATTGGCGCGAATCCTAAAGGTAGATCTACGGGCACTAACTCCCCCATACTGGAAAATGGTATGCTTTAGTACTTCGAGTTTATATTATACAGATGGATTTCTGTTTTGGGGATATTCTATATGCATTATGTTAATGTCGGTTACCAGGTGTTCAATCCATATGAATGATTTTTATACACTTGCGAGTGTATGATTATTGAATAAAGGAAATCTTGTGGTCTATTAACATTATGGAAATTATTGATTACGATAAACTAATGAACTCACCAACCTTTTGGTTGACACTTTAAAGCATGTTTATTCTCAGGTATTAAGGAAATCTTCCGCTGTGCATTTGCTCATTTTAGAGATATTACTTGGAGTCATTCATGACATATTTCAAAAGACGTTGCATTCGAGTCGTTGAGTTCGTCAGGATTATTATTAGGTCAATTATAGTTGGGTATATTATGAAATGGTATGCATGCCGTCAACTTTCAATGTAATGAAAGTTTGCCTTTTTAAAAACGAATGCAATGTTTGTAAAATGTATCATATAGAGGTCAAATACCACGCGATGTAACCAAATGTAATGTATTCGTCCAGATGGATTAGGACGGGTCGTTAGAGTTGGTATCAGAGCGGTGGTCTTAGCGAACCAGGTCTTGCATTAGTGTGTCTAACTGATAGTTGCTTAGATGCATTAGTGAGTCTGGACTTCGACCGTGTCTGCATGTCAAAAGTTTTGCTTATCATTTCATGTCGAAAATTACCTGCTTATCATTCTTAGTCTAGACACGTCTTACTGCATTTAGTGCATCGATAGTGTATAGACAAAATTCATATCTTAGCGTATCTGATGATTCATATCTTAGCGTATCTGTTACTGTAGACTTGCCTAACATATTCCGTAAATCCCTCCATAATCTACGCAACCTTTTGCCCTATATATATACGTATTCTATGTAAAAAGAATATCATCCGATATCCGAAAATCATTTCATATCAAAAAATCCTCTATTCAATCGTACGAAATGGAACTCGCCACTAGTTCAAGTCCCTCGGATTCTGACACGGAGTCCCACTCAAGTTTTGAAAGCAGTGTGGCCGGAATGGACCATCCAATCAGCCATCATCTATTCTGGATGAATTGGGGCTGGGTTCGTAGCCTACTTAGTCATTGGAGACAAGAAGAAGGTGATCCCTTTCATCCACCATATTGTCCTCTTGGCGAAGTACCTGACGCACTTACCGGCAAACCTGTCCGAAACACCATTTTCTCTCTCATTTCCAGAGTATCTCGTCATGATTATATACTAAACCAAATTCTAGATTTTATTTATCCGCTCGTCCGAACCGACAATCACCCCGGTGTAATAGAAGAAGTCAACGAGCTTCGCGCCCGGGTTACGGCTTTGGAGAATATGGTGCAAAGATTACAAGCACCAGCGGCAACACCAGCAGCATAACTAGTACCACACCAACAGCAACATTCGCATCCCACACCTCGACATCACAATCTGTACCTCGAGCATCAACATCGTACTTACCATAGATACCAAGGAGTACTAAAAAGAATCAACGATGAAGTATTGATTCATAACTTCATTGGAGAACTATTAGGAGGTGATTATGTAATCTCTAAAGTCTTAGAGATTATTTATTTTAGCTCAAACCAAAAAGCAAATGAGATTAATATCATATTAACTCATAAATCCATGATTACATCTGAAGAAATATACATGTATATATGTTTTCATAAGGATAGTAATTAAAAATTCTTTTGTACAAACTGTTAATGGTGAAAATATTTTAACGGGGATGTAATACCTGGGGAATATTTAGATTTCGCATTTATAAGTTACACTGTACATTCTTCGAATCTGATTTAACAGTCATTTACTATCCTACTTACATCCACCGATATACGTATTCGTTCACCACATAATAACCATTTTCATTCAATTTCATATTTGGATTTTGACTTATCAGAATCCAACAAGTGGCATAATGAAGAAAACATTGGATAAAATAAAATTTGTTAGAAACAAATAAATTAACTATGAGAAATTCTATTAAGAATCCACGCTAACAAAGTCCTAGCTAACTGTTCCTAGCTAACTGTTAATTCCTTATTACATTTATTTATCGCAATTTAATTATCGCAATTTAAATTCTCGCAATTTTATTTATTGTCATTTAATTTCTGTTATTTATTTTACGCACTTTAAATATCTGGACACGTATACAAGGTTTTGACATATCATATCACGCATCTATATATATTATTTGGAATAACCATAGACACTCTATATGCAGTAATGTTTGAGTTAGCTATACAGGGTTGAGGTTGATTCAACAATAATATATATACTTTGAGTTGTGATCGAGTCTGAGACATGTATACAATGGGTCACAAATACGTATTAATTAATTCGAATATTATATATTAAACTATATATGAATTATTGGATTACTAACTGTGGACTGCCAACATTGGACAATTAAAATGAATTAAAATATTGATTATAACATATGAAACTAAACAATTCTTTAAGTTTGCCACTTGATTTCATCTTAAACATTATTTGTATCTTTACGATTACATTCTACGTTCAAACCTTTCATGATTCTTGAAAACACCTTAATCAAGAGGATGCACCAACCGCACTACATCTACGGAAGAAAAGATTGATGCATATAGTTATGCACCTAAAAATACTAGAAAATTGAGTAAATGTTTAACATATATCTGTGCTAGCTCCTTGGCGTTATTATTACCCAAAATAACTTTGCAATCCCTTTCCAAATTAGCAAATTTTGTCATAGCTCCAACAAGTCAACTTTGACTTTTCGTTCGAAACAACCTTATTATAACCATGATTTATATGCGTGCTCTTTTATTGTTACCGGGGAACCTTTTATATCCAACATATTACCATCAGCGTTTAATAATCTAAAAACACAATTCTCTTGAAAACCACCTCGGATTGATAACCGATAATTCATATATGGTAGCATTAAATGCAGAGGAAACAGCAAAATCGTAGATGGTCTAAACGGCCAAAAGTTTGATAATAAAGAATGAAATGTTAGGAACGCTCGATAGAAAATTTGGTACTGAAAAAAAAAAGATTTGAGCTAACCATGAAGGAGACCAAGGACAAATACAAGGACCAAACCCTAAATTCAAAGAATCCAAGTAATTCTGGATCCGATGAAATCTTTAGAGAATATCCTGCTCCGAAGTCATGTTAAAATCTTGCGGAAAATTTTTCCTTATCAATTTTCGGACCTAGAAATTCTAAAATATCATCATAAATATCTTAGATACTTCTGAAGATATTTTCATTAAAATTCTCGTCCGAAATTATATACCTCTTCGTGATATCTGCAATACATTATATTGGAAATTTCTGTAAAATCTAAGTATAAACTATGAATGAATTCTGAAGTAGTGTTGGGAACTAAAGCATGAGTTAGTATAATATAATGACACTTGATCAACGTGATTATATTACAGTAAGTCATGCTGAGTTTCTAATGGAACGTGATGATTCACCGATCATAACGTCATCATGTGCCATGTTACATAACTCTTTCATTCTGCTTAACTTCTAAACATATCAAGAAAGTATATTCTTGATAGTTCTATTCTCAGTGATTCTGGTAATTTGACAAATCAAATCGTGCTATTACTTTCTTTCCTGTTTAGAACATTAAGATCATTTGAAACTCCATACTTACGAATTCTGGACCATTAATCGCTTTACTAGAGGTCGAGAGGAGAATAAAAAGGCAAAGAGCTCCAAAATATAAGAGAAAATATAAAGCCCAATTACAACAAGGAGATTGATAATGCTAAAAACGAACATATATTTCATAGCATTATTCCTCAAGAAAGACAAGCTTTTAGTTGCAATTGTTCTATTTAAAAGTGATATTCGTTTAAATAATAAAAGGTGAAGACAAAAGACAGATTCGACGAATTGAAGACGCAAACGACCAAAAAGCTCAAAAGTAAAAAAGATAATCAAAGAGGTTCCAATTATTGATAAGAAACGTCTCAAAATTACAAGAGTACAAGATTCAAAATGCAAAGTACAAGATATTAAATTGTACGCAAGGACGTTCGAAAATCCGGAACCGGGACCAGAGTCAACTCTCAACGCTCGATGCAACGGACTAAAAATTACAAGTCAACTATGCATATGAATATAATATAATATATAATTAATTCTTAAAATTAATATATATATTATATTATATTTATAAAACGTCGGCACAAGGAATCAAGCAACATGTGAGCTCTCCCAAGTGGCCATGCGATCGCATGGCCAGGAAGAAGAAAGTCCATGCGATCGCATGGCATGAAAAGTCAGGCCACATCTCCTATAAATTCGCAGTTTGGTGAACGCAAAATCATATATCCATCCTCTCTATATCTATACGTAAATATTTATATTTATATTTTAATTTTAATTTTAATTTTAATTTTAATTTTAATCCTAATAATAAGGGTATGTTAGCAAATGTTGTAAGGGTGTAAGTCGAAATTCTGTCCGTGTAACGCTACGCTATTTTTAATCATTGTAAGTTATGTTCAACCTTTTTAATTTAATGTCTCGTAGCTAAGTTATTATTATGCTTATTTAATCCGAAGTAATCATGATGTTGGGCTAATTACTAAAATTGGGTAATTGGGCTTTGTACCATAATTAGGGTTTGGACAAAAGAACGACACTTGTGGAAATTAGACTATGGGCTATTAATGGGCTTTATATTTGTTTAACTAAATGATAGTTTGTTAATGTTAATATAAAGATTTACAATTGGGCGTCCCTATAAATTACCATATACACTCGA
The DNA here is from genome assembly GCF_046630445.1 of Rutidosis leptorrhynchoides. Taxonomy (NCBI): domain Eukaryota; kingdom Viridiplantae; phylum Streptophyta; class Magnoliopsida; order Asterales; family Asteraceae; genus Rutidosis; species Rutidosis leptorrhynchoides. The sequence continues at coordinate 376,521,904 of NC_092343.1, read as the reverse complement.
TCGGACACGATGGGCGGGGTATTTATATGTACGAATAATCGTTCATTTAACCGGACACGGGAATGGATTAATAGCCACTAGAATAATTAAAACAGGGGTGAAATTATGTAAAAGGACACTTGGCATAATTGATAACAAAATATTAAAACTTTGGGTTACACTCAGTCGACATCCTGGTGTAATTATTAAACAAAGTATTAAAATCTTGTTATAGTTTAAGTCCCCAATTAGTTGGAATATTTAACTTCGGGTATAAGGATAATTTGACGAGGATACTCGCACTTTATATTTATGACTGATGGACTGTTATGGACAAAAACCAGACGGACATATTAAATAATCCAGGACAAAGGACAATTAACTCATGGGCATAAAACTAAAATCAACACGTCAAACATCATGATTACGGAAGTTTAAATAAGCATAATTCTTTCATTTCATATTTAATTTCCTTTATTTTATATTTAATTGCACTTCTAATTATAGCACTTTTATTTATTATTATTATATTTAATTGCACTTTTAATTATCGTACTTTTTAATTATCGCAAGTTTATTTTATCGCACTTTTATTAATCGCAATTTCATTATCGTTATTTACTTTACGCTTTAAATTAAGTCTTGTATTTATTTATTATATTACATTTGGTTTTAACTGCGACTAAAGTTTTAAAATCGACAAACCGGTCATTAAACGGTAAAAACCCCCCCTTTATAATAATAATATTACTTATATATATATATTTGTATTTTTATAAAAGTAAACTAATATAGCGTTAAGCTTTGTTTAAAGATTTTCCCTGTGGAACGAACCGGACTTACTAAAAACTACACTACTGTACGATTAGGTACACTGCCTATAAGTGTTGTAGCAAGGTTTAAGTATATCCATTCTATAAATAAATAAATATCTTGTGTAAAATTGTATCGTATTTAATAGTATTTTCCTGCTAAAATTAATAGTATTTTATACCACTCTGCTCAAACATCAAGTATTTTTGGCGCCGCTACCGGGGATCGAACCCGGGTCACCCGCGTGACAGGCGGGAATAGCCACTAGAATAATTAAAACAGGGGTGAAATTATGTAAAAGGACACTTGGCATAATTGATAACAAAATATTAAAACCTTGGGTTACACTCAGTCGACATCCTGGTGTAATTAATAAATAAAGTATTAAAATCTTGTTATAGTTTAAGTCCCCAATTAGTTGAAATATTTAACTTCGGGTATAAGGATAATTTGACGAGGATACTCGCACTTTATATTTATGACTGATGGACTGTTATGGACAAAAACCAGACGGACATATTAAATAATCCAGGACAAAGGACAATTAACCCATGGGCATAAAACTAAAATCAACACGTCAAACATCATGATTACGGAAGTTTAAATAAGCATAATTCTTTCATTTCATATTTAATTTCCTTTATTTTATATTTAATTGCACTTCTAATTATAGCACTTTTATTTATTATTATTATATTTAATTGCACTTTTAATTATCGTACTTTTTAATTATCGCAAATTTATTTTATCGCACTTTTATTATTCGCAATTTCATTATCGTTATTTACTTTACGCTTTAAATTAAGTCTTGTATTTATTTATTATTTTACATTTGGTTTTAACTGCGACTAAAGTTTTAAAATCGACAAACCGGTCATTAAACGGTAAAAACCCCCCTTTATAATAATAATATTACTTATATATATATTTGTATTTTTATAAAAGTAAACTAATATAGCGTTAAGCTTTGTTTAAAGATTTTCCCTGTGGAATGAACCGGACTTACTAAAAACTACACTACTGTACGATTAGGTACACTACCTATAAGTGTTGTAGCAAGGTTTAAGTATATCCATTCTATAAATAAATAAATATCTTGTGTAAAATTGTATCGTATTTAATAGTATTTTCCTGCTAAAATTAATAGTATTTTATACCACTCTGCTCAAACATCAAGTATTTTTGGCGCCGCTGCCGGGGAACTCAATTTCTTGCTTAAAAGCCGGAAGCGCAACGCTATATATATATAAAAAAAAATTTAGTTTACTTTTATTAAAATTCGTTTTTATAAAAATACGTTTTAAATATTCGAAAATATAAAAAGAAAAATAAAAATATTAATATTTTTAAGAGTTTGTTAAATATTTAAGTTCTATAAAAGTTTCTTTATCTTTATTTTATAAAAATATAAGTTTTATTTAATTTATATAAATATATTATATAAATATATAAAACAGAAAAATAAAACACAAATCAGAAAAAAAAAAAAAAAAAAAAAAAAAAAACACTCGAGTCCAGTACTGTAGCAGCCCAGTAACTGGCCCGAAACCCTAGCCCATGCGATCGCATGGCCGGGTAACATAGAACTCATGCAATCGCATGAGCTCACCTGACACGTCTGATTAGTCTGTCAACTGCATTAATTACGGTGTAATAATTATTATTATTATTATTTAATTAAAACCCTAATTAGGGTTAGTATTTTAAAATAATTAATTTAGTTTTATTTATTTAATTTATATTATTTAGTTAATTAGTTTATAAAATTAATAGTTTTAATAAATAAATAATATAAAAATAATATTTTTATAAAAATTGTACTTTTTACAACTTTTTGTATATTTTTATATTTTGTCACTTTTTAATAGTTTTAGCGTAATTTTTGTATTTTTCGCTCGTATTTATTTTTAACTCATAGTTTTTGCCATAGTTATTTTTACTTCTAGATTTTTAGGCTTTGCCGTAAAATCCCTTAAGTGCTTTTTCTTTAGACTAAGATTTAGGTGCTTTAGAATTTTGCGACGCCTTTTTAAGTTTTAGTACCTTTATAAGATATTGCCATTTGGGATATAGTTTTACTTGTAAGCTTTAATATTTTTAGACGCCTTTTACCTATGTATCAATTATCATTCCAATTAGTAATCTCAATTTACGATTATAATTTTAAGTTAGTTGTAGTAATAAGGTTAGGTTAGTCAAGTGTTTTTAAGTTTTATAAGTTTCTTTTATTTTTCCGTCACCTTTTATTTTTCTTTCTTATTTTTCTTTTTCGATCTTTTTCCGACGAACTCTTTTTCTTTCTTATTTCTCGCCATTCTAGTTTTTAGGACATAGATTTTTAATCTACTTCTTATCTAAATTTCTTAAAATTACGAAAATTTATTTTAAGTGGTTAAATTAATAGACATCAAAATTTTCTGGTTCGTAGTAATAGTTGGATTTGTACGTGGACCGGGTTATTGGAGCCAAACAGTCCTCAATTATATTGAGACCAAACGAATCCTGCCCCTCTGCTGCATCTTTTGGCTATTCGAAACGTGGGAAAAAATCAGAAAAGTCTATTGATTGGATAACTTATTATAATTTTTCTTTCCTTTTAAAAACTAATAGGATATTCAGTGAATGCACCGAGCAAGACGTTCACCACCTTTTGTACGTTCAAAACCTGTAACTAGATCAAGACATTTAGCAAATATTACTGCCGTTGATTTTTCTTTAGAATCGTCATCCAGTCGACCAAGTACTCTAGTTCAAATTTCCGATAATCCATTTTTTGAACCCGACCTCACAATTGAGAATCCGGAGAATATTCAGGAACGATTCGTAGATCCTGAACCATTAAATTTTCCTCCGGAACCACCAATCATTCAAACAGAGATTGTTGAGGAACGAACCATTAAATCAGAATCCTCTAGTGATTCCGATTCAACAAATTCAATTATGGAGAATCTGGAACCTTTAAGTATGGAAGACCGAATGAGAGCTAAACGCACTGGCCAAGGTCACGCAATTACTCATCCAGACATTAATGCGCCAGATTATGAAATCAAAGGACAAATTCTACACATGGTGACTAATCAATGCCAATTTAGTGGTACGCCGAAGGAAGATCCAAATGAACATCTACGTACCTTTAATAGGATCTGCACACTATTTAAAATCCGAGAAGTGGAGGATGAACAGATATATCTTATGTTATTTCCCTGGACTTTAAAGGGAGAAGCCAAAGATTGGTTGGAATCGTTACCTGAAGGGGCGATTGATACATGGGACGTTTTAGTTGAAAAATTTCTTAAACAATTCTTTCCGGCATCTAAAGCCGTAAGACTTCAAGCAGAAATTGTTACGTTTACACAGAAGCCAAATGAAACTCTATATGAGGCGTGGACTAGATTTGGAAAGTTGTTAAGAGGATGTCCGCAACATGGTTTAGACACCTGTCAAATAGTACAAATATTCTACCAAGGATGCGACATCACTACAAGGAAAGACATAGATATAGCAGCTGGTGGTTCTATTATGAAGAAAACCGAAACTGATGCTTACAAAATTATTGATAACACTGCTTCCCACTCACATGAGTGGCACCAAGAAAAAGATATCGTTAGATCATCTAAAGCAGCTAGAGCCGATTCTAGCCATGACTTAGATTCCATTTCCCCAAAGATAGATGCTGTCGAGAGACGAATGGAAAAGATGACTAAAGATATTCACTCAATACGAATTAGTTGTGAGCAGTGTGGAGGACCACATTTGACAAAAGATTGTCTCAGTATTGAATTAACAATGGAACAAAGAGAGAATATTTCATACATAAACCAAAGGCCTTGAAATAATTATCAGAATAATTATCAACCGCCAAGACCGATTTACAATCAAAACCAGAATTATAACAGAAATATTCCATACAACAACCAACAAGGTCCTAGCAATCAACAAGTATCCAATAATACTTACAATCAGCAAAGACCTAATTTTCAAAACAAACCACCACAACAAACCGATGATAAAAAGCCGAATTTAGAAGATATGATGACGAAGCTAGTTGAAACTCAAACGCAGTTTTTCACATCTCAGAAACAAACTAATGAACAAAATGCTTAAGCATTTAGAAATCAACAAGCTTCTATTCAAAATCTGGAACAAGAAGTAAGTAACCTAGCAAGGTTAATAGGTGAAAGAAAACCGGGAAGTTTACCTATTGATACAAATGCTAACCCCCGAAATGAAACAGCTAAAGCTATTACCACAAGAAGTGGTACAACACTTAAACCACCTGAAATACCTGTAACTTCTGATGAAGCTATTCCTACTCCACAAGAACCACAACCTGATCAAGATAAGGAAAAAGAACCGGTAGTTGAAAAGGTTAATGAAGATAACACAGTTAAGGCTAAACCTTATGTTAAACCATACCAACCACCACTTCCTTACCCGAGTAAAATGAAGAAAGAGAAACTTGAAGCCGAGCAATCCAAATTCTTGGATATGTTTAAACAGATAAATGTAAATCTTCCTTTCATTGATGTGATTTCAGGAATGCCTAGATACGCTAAATTCTTGAAAGATCTGATCACGAATAGAAAGAAAATGGAAGAACTCTCGGCTGTTACTATGAATGCTAATTGTTCAGCAGTGCTGTTGAATAAGATACCAGAAAAACTATCTGATCCAGGAAGTTTCACAATTCCATGTTTTCTGGGTAGTCTTAGTTCAATAGAAGCATTGGCAGATTTAGGTGCTAGTATAAATCTAATGCCATATTCACTATACGCTAAACTAGACCTTGGAGAATTGAAACCAACCAGAATAAGCATACAACTAGCTGATCGATCAATAAAATATCCTAGAGGGATAATGGAAAACATGCTAGTTAAAGTTGGTACTTTAGTATTTCCAGTAGATTTTGTTGTTCTGGACATGGAAGAAGATTCTCAAGTTCCTCTCATATTAGGAAGACCATTCTTAAACACGGCTAAAGCAATGATAGACGTGTTCGGTAAGAAACTGACCCTAAGTATAGAGGACGAGAGTGTTACCTTTTCAGTTGATAGAGCAATGCAACAACCGCAATCTGCAGATGATACATGTTATTATATTCAAACTATAGATGCACATGCAGAATTATTAGAAGAATTTCCAGAATTACAAGGAACAGGAGAATGTTCTTTAGGAGAAGGTAATAAACCAATTGATGAAGTTGAAATGTTAGCTACACTTATAGCTAATGGATATGAACCAGCAACAGAAGAAATTCAAATGCTAAAAGAAGAAGACAGATATCGATATAAATCATCGATAGAAGAACCACCGAAATTAGAGTTAAAGCCACTTCCAAACCATTTGGAATACGCTTATTTACATGGTGAATCTGAATTACCTGTAATAATATCGTCTTCTCTTACTGAAAATGAGAAATCACAACTCATTTATGTGTTGAAAGCTCATAAACCAGCCATTGCATGGAAGATTCATGATATTAAAGGAATAAGTCCTTCGTATTGCACACATAAAATCCTTATGGAAGAAGTTCATAAAACGTATGTGCAACGCCAACGAAGACTAAATCCTAATATGCAAGATGTAGTTAAGAAAGAAATTATTAAACTGCTAGATGCAGGTCTAATTTATCCAATCTCTGATAGTCCATGGGTAAGCCCAGTTCAATGCGTGCCTAAGAAGGGTGGCATGACTGTCATTACAAATGAAAAAAATGAGCTTATTCCTACTAGGACTGTAACAGGATAGCGTGTATGTATTGATTATAGAAAATTAAATGACGCCACCAGAAAAGATCACTTTCCCTTACCTTTCATTGATCAAATGTTGGAAAGATTAGCCGGAAATAGTTACTATTGTTTTCTAGATGGATTTTCCGAATATTTTCAAATTCCAATAGCACCCGAAGATCAAGAGAAAACCACATTCACGTGCCCTTATGGTACTTTTGCTTACAAACGCATGCCATTTGGACTTTGTAACGCCCCTGCAACCTTTCAAAGGTGTATGATGGCAATTTTTCATGACATGATAGAAGAATGCATGGATGTTTTCATGGATGACTTTTCAGTCTTCGGTGATACATTTGAAACATGTCTAGCTAATCTTGAACGAATGCTCATTAGATGTGAACAATCAAATCTAGTACTTAATTGGGAGAAATGCCAATTTATGGTTAAAGAAGGCATCGGTCTTGGTCATAAAATTTCAAAAGAAGGAATTGAAGTGGATAGAGCTAAAGTAGATGTAATTGATAAACTTCCACATCCCACCAATGTTAGAGGAGTTAGGAGTTTTCTAGGGCATGCTGGTTTTTACCGACGTTTCATAAAAGATTTTTCTAAAATTGCCACTCCTATGAATAAACTCCTAGAAAAGGATGCTCCATTCATCTTTTCCGATGAGTGTATCAAATCTTTTAATATTCTTAAAGAGAAACTCACTAATGCGCCGATCATGATAACACCAAATTGGAATCTACCATTTGAACTAATGTGCGATGCAAGTGATTTTGCAATGGGAGCCGTTTTAGGACATAGGATTGAAAAACGATTTCAACCTATATATTATGCTAGTAAGACGTTACAAGGAGCACAAACGAACTATACAACTACTGAAAAAGAACTCCTTGCTATTGTCTTTGCTTTTGACAAATTTCGATCATATCTCGTTCTAGCAAAAACGGTGGTCTATACCGACCATTCTGCTCTTAGATACCTATTTTCGAAACAAGATGCTAAACCAAGATTAATCCGTTGGATCTTACTCTTACAAGAGTTTGATATTGAAATCTGAGATAAAAGAGGAGCAGAAAATCTCGCCGCTGATCATCTTTCTCATCTTGAAAATCCTGAGTTAGAAGTTCTAAATGAATCGGCCATACAAGACAACTTTCCTGATGAATATCTATTGAAGATAGATTATAAAGAAATTCCATGGTTTGCAGACTATGCAAACTACTTAGTTTGTGGATTCCTAGAAAAAGGATTATCGTACCAAAAACGAAAGAAAATCTTCAGTGATATAAAACACTATTTTTGGAAAGATCCACATTTGTTTAAAAGTTGTCCCGATGGAATAATACGCCGATGTGTATTTGGAGATGAAGCTAGTAAAATATTAAACCATTGTCACACAGGACCAACAGGAGGGCATTATGGGCCTCAACTAACAGCAAGAAAAGTTTATGATGCTGGATTCTATTGGCCTACAATTTACAAAGACGCACACCTTCTTTGCAAATCCTGTGATGCTTGTCAAAGGGCCGGAAATATAAGTCAACGTGATGAAATGCCACAAAATGTTATCCAAGTATGTGAAGTATTTGACATTTGGGGTATTGACTTTATGGGTCCATTTCCAAAATCTCATAATAATCTCTATATTCTCGTAGCCATTGATTATGTATCTAAATGGGCGGAAGCACAAGCTTTCCCAACTAACGATGCACGAGTTGTAGTCAACTTTTTAAAACGTCTTTTTGCAAGGTTTGGAACACCGAAAGCTTTAATAAGTGATCGGGGTACTCATTTCTGTAATAATCAACTTGAGAAAGTTCTTAAAAGATATGGAGTAACTCATAAAATCTCCACCGCATATCATCCACAAACAAGTGGACAAGTTGAAAATACCAACCGAGCTTTAAAACGTATTCTAGAGAAAACCGTAGGATCAAATCCGAAGGAATGGTCCATTAAATTGGAGGATGCACTCTGGGCTTTTAGAACAGCCTACAAAACTCCAATTGGAACCACACCTTTTAGACTTGTTTATGGAAAAGCATGTCATCTTCCAGTAGAAATTGAACACAAAGCATTTTGGGCTTTGAAGACACGTAATCTTGATTTACATGAAGCTGGACGTCTACGATTAAGTCAACTAAACGAAATAGAAGAATTAAGACATGAAGCATACGAAAATTCGTTAATCTATAAGGAAAGAACGAAGAAATGGCATGATAAAAGAATCAGAAGTTTAAAAGAAATTAAAGAAGGAGACAGAGTTCTTCTTTTCAATTCACGATTCAAGCTATTTCCTGGAAAATTGAAATCAAGATGGTCTGGACCATTCATAGTCAAAAGAGTTTTCCCATACGGAACGATAGAATTAATAAATTCAAATGGGATTGAATTTAAAGTTAATGGTCACAGAGTTAAACACTACATAGATAGTCCAATGGAATTCGATGATGAAGTTAATCACAATTTCGACACCACAGCTAACTAAGTGTGGGGAGAATCAAGTCTTTAAAGGATAATATGTATTTCTGTTAGAGTTAGATTGTCTATTTTCATGTAGTTCTCGAAAATAGAACCCGAATGGTCTTTCCCTAGCAGGCCCTAAAGAACTAGTCTTCTCCCCCCATTCTGAATTTTTAATTTTTTTAGGAAATGAAGACTGCCTGTGAACTAAACCATGGTCTAATGCTACACGCTTTGATCACTAAACGTAATAATGACACACTTCCGAGTGAAATAGTATCAGTAATCAGAGAAAGATTGGACGGAGTTAGAAAAGAATCCAGATGCGAAGATAATAAGTTACAATTTGGTAAAGGAAAATCAAAATCCGCAGCGAAAAGAAAAGCACGACACCTAGAACGATGTCACAAATGCGGAAAATGGTCACATGGAGGTAATGTTCAAATAATCAAACCTATTCAAATACCGAATTTGTTACTTTATGCAGAGATGGACCGTTCATATGTTTAGAAGAAAAGACACTGAATGCTCGAGGTTACGCCTATGTAGCCATGGAAAACCAATTAAACCGACTATCTTATGAATGGGATAGATCATATAACTAAGAAATCTATTTCACAGGTATGTTTGTACAGTTTTTATTATTTTTATTTTTAACATTTTGATAATAAACGCTAATTTGTTCGCTATAAAGTATTAAATTGGTATTGAATAAAATTAGGTTTGGCGACCGAAATTATTGATATTATTCAAAAATTTATTACATCACTGCGAAATTTAACGTTTATTCTTAAGGAATAAATATCTTTAATCAATCAACCCAAAATATTTCAAAAATTCGTCATGAGTTAAATTAGGTCATGGAACCGAAATTACTTTACCGAAAAGAGGGGCGCATATTTTTGATAATATTTGATTGATTAAAGTGGGATAAAAAGCCAAAAAGATTTTTAATTTTATTTTTACCATGTTTTTAAAATTAATATATAAATCTTAAATTAATATTGTAAACTTTGTAAAAATAATATATTTAAAATTGTAAAAATTAATATAAGTTTGGTGTGAATTTATAATATGAATTTTTAAATTAAGTTTGGTGTGAATTTTTAATTTTTAAAATATGAATTTTTAATTTTATGCATTTCAAATTTTAAGTTTGGTGTGAATTTTTAATATTAATTTTGAATTTTATATTTAAGTTGTGTGAATTTAAAAACAAAAATTTACTTTATCTCATTAAGTTAAAAATACGATTTTTAAAATTCGTCGTAAGTTGAAGACTAGGTCTTTGAACCGAAATTGCTTTACCCAAGGGAGGGACGAGAACTTTTATTATCACTATTTTTAATCTTATTGAAGTAAGGTATGCCAAAAAAAAAATTAAAAAACCCAAAAATCTAAGCTTTTAAAACAATCGCTTGAAAAAGACAAATTTTAAAATTTTGTCGAAGGACGGACTAGGACATCGATCCGAAACGACCTCGTCCTAAGAAAAAGGGAAACAAAATTTTAAAATTAATCACTTAATTGTTTTATAAGTTAAAGTTAAAAAAAAAAAAAAAAAAAAAAAAGCTGAAAACACTGTACCCGGACCCCCATGCGATCGCATGGGATTTTCACTATACCTCCATGCGATCGCATGGAGGCAAAAATCAGACCTGATACAAGACAGTCGACTGGTCTGTCTTTCTCCACAAAAACACACACATACCCGAAAACACACTCAAATTCTCTCCAAATTTCACCAAAATTCACCGTAATTCGTCATTTTTCTTGCTCTAATCATGTAGATTCTCATTCTTCAGCAAATTGGTAAAAATTACACCCCTAAACTCTATAAATTCCTAGTTTTTGTGATAATTACCAATTTTTTACCTAATGCAATTTTGTTAATTTCTAGTGTAATTAGTGTTAAATTGTTAGTATTTTATGCATGTATAACCTAGATTGATGCTATTTAACATGATTTGAAGTCAAAAACTTCAAAATTTTTAGAAATATAGGGTTTGTGTTCTTGAGCAATTTGGGGCTTTTTGATATAAACAGGTTAAGGCCGATTTTTGTCATGAATTATTGCTAAATTGAGTAGTGTAACATGTTTAGATAGTTAAATGATCCAAACAATGATCCTAAACATGATTTTTGGAGATTAAAGTGGACTTTTTAAGTCCAAAATTCATGAACTTGATTAATTTGATGTAATTGCCATTTGAGACTTGTTTAATTATTAGTAATGAATATTTTGACATGTTATTTGAGTTAAAATCTTATGAACTTTGTATACATTTTCATATGTGCTTATTTGAAAAATGTAGAATTGAGAAAAATTGTGAAAATGTGTATAAGTTTAATTTTGATTTAACATGTTATAGTGATTGTTTTAAGTTGTTATTTTGCTAACACTAATGCATATTTGGATGCACAAATTTTGTGTTTAATGTGTTTTGCAGAAAGCCGATACTGGAGGTTCAGGAGCATCATCATCTAGACGACCAGCACCAGCACCAGAACCAGAACCAGAAATGCAACACGAACAAGAACCACAACAGGAATAACAACGGCCTGATCAGCACATACCTTATTATGATCCGGTACAGTTTGTTGATGAATTCATAGTATTCCCAATGAGGTAGCCAGTAGAATTCCCAACGATTCCTGAGCAAACTCTGCATCCTAATCTGAGATTTGATAGGAGATGGAGAGATTACGAGACAAATCAAAGGAACAAATTCAAATTGGTAACAAAAAATGTAGAGGTGCCAAGGGTAATCGATTGGGCCCCTTTGGAAACGGTCCATCTAGCTGACCGTGTTAGACAGCTTTTAGTTCAAAGGTATGGCAGTTCTTCTTTTACAGATTGGGAACGTATTTTCACCATTCGTAGACCTGTATATAAGGAATGGTGTGTTGAGTTGATGAGTACTGTATCACTTGATGCAAATATAGTTAGAATAGATGATAGAAGATTTCTTAGGTTTATCCTTGGCGGTAGGATGTACAGAATGTCCATGTTGGACATGGCCAGGGCCTTACAGATATATACTCCTGGTGAGTTGCTATTACCCGAATGTACAAATTTGATTCATTATGGTGAAAGGGTAGATAGTAACTTTGACGCTGACGCCATTTGGAGGCGTATGTCACATTTTGATGTTTTTACACGAGCAGGAGGACACTCCTATACACATATTGACAGAGCCGAGCTTCGTATTGTTCATAGATTTTTGGCTAACTCGATTACACAGAGAGGTCATAATAAAGAAAAAATTACCTTACATGATTTATTCTACCTAAAGTGTATTCGGGATCCTAGAAGCTTTGTCAATATCCCTTACTGTGTTGCTTTTTATTTATCTAAAATGGTAGAGGGAATGCAGGACGGGAGTATAATAGGAGGAGGTATTTTTGTGACTCTCATTGAAGAGTATTTAGGTGTTGATAGGAACCAAGGGGGTCCATTACAGCTTTGTAGAGAACAGGTTGAGCCCTTAGGATTGAAAGTTTATGTGGGTGCTAAGGTATTGAAAAGTAGACGTAACCAGGCAGTACCCTATGAGGGATCTCATCCTCAGGTAGAGAGAGGCTCAGACGAGGAAATGGAGGAGGCGGAAGACATTAGGGATGTCTTTCGAGATGCTATTCTTGACGTCCACGTTCGTATAGATGAGGAAGCAATGACGAGCGCGGCCAGACATAGTATGTATGAGCAGTGGAACTCCGAGCGAGTATACGAGGATTATAGGCGACGCCAACACGATAGCTGGTTAGTTCATCAGCACCAAATCATGAGCCAGCTATCATATCAGGTACCAAATAACTATATACCTACTCGACCTGCTCATTTTCCGCCACATAGCCCCGATATCCGACCACCCTTTAACCGGTATGACTATAACCAAGCCTATCAAAACACCTATAACCAACAATGGAACCCACCTGACGAGATGAACTGGAACCCATATCCAGACTGATTTAGTTCCATTTGGTTATTTTTATGATTTTTATATTTTTATCTTTTGACTTTTTCATGTTTAAACTTATGTTATTGGATATATTTGTGTAATTTTTATTATTTTTATTATTATTGTGTACTAATATTTCATATTTAGAATTTGAAAGTGGGATATTGAGTCCCATTTCAAATTGCCATGCATGATTATATTTGTATGTATGTATATTGTCGATTGTACAAAACAGGGTAAAACAGCGCATTTTCAAAGACTGGCATTAAGTTCAGCAAAAGCTACTAATTTTGACGACAAGATGCAAAATATATGTGAAATAACAACAAGACGGAATGAACAAATGATGTGCACCATTTATCATTCAGCAAATAAACGCCAATATATTTGGAAACTTTGGTAAAAATTTAATCATTTTCACACAAATCACCCTCAATAATTTAAATTGTTACTGATTTCTTGCAAATGAGGGCATTGCAAGATCTTAAGTGTGGGAAGGGGTTAAATTCTTTCGGATTTTTTAAATTTTTATCATAAACACTTGGTTACCATTAAAAATACTAGTAAAGTAGTAGTTGTATTAGAATCTAGTGCTCTCTGATAATAAAGAACAGCCCTAGTCTTATATACTGACTACCCAATTCTAGTAAAAAAATTTCAAAATTTTCAATTAAATGAACTCAAAATCATGTTTATACAATTTTATGAACGATAAAACTAGGTTTTAACACCGAAATTATTGTTACCTCAGAAAGGACATAAATTGAGAAACAAACCAAAATGTTAAAATTCATTTAAAATGGAATAGAGGACAATAAAAAGGAAAATAAAAGCCAAGTGTGTTAAAAATTACCAAGTTATCTTAAACATATGTCACATATTTCTGTAACAAATAACTGAAAATACTTTTGCTTTGGACTAAACTAGACTATTTTACCCGATGAAAGAAAAGAAGAGATGGATCTACACGATGAATCAATTCCATCATTAAAAGGAAGTAAAGTCTTCCAAAAAAGACACGCGCTTCTTGATTTAGGTCAAGAAGTTGTCGTCCAGACCAGCTGTAGGTTGACGAAAAATCTAGAAAAGTCATCACTAAAATCAGCAGGAAATCCACGGACCTCAGCATTAAACAGGGTCGCCAAGTGGTCAGATTTATCCTAACCATGTGAAGGATTTATCTCGTAAAATGGGGGGGCACCATGCAAATTAGCTGGATAAGACTAATGAATCAGATCCCCAGAAAGGATAATCTCCTTAAAAGATCAAAAATCAGCTTTTAATCCTAATATTACTCAATCCTTGAGATTGACCTTAAAGATTGAGAATTACAAACTCATGGAATTCAATGATATTTAAACTCGAGCTTGAACGAGAAAATATTTTGATAAAATTACAAACCGATTTGTTTTCTAAAAACCCATTTTCAGTGCGTTCATTATCATTGAACGTAAAATCCTAGGAATTCACCTGGAATTCATTAGGTCACCTGAACCAAATCGGGTGTCAACCGTAAGAACGGTGCTTGCATAGTGATCAAAGACAGGACCTTGTGCCAAACCTACAAATTATAAGGGTGAGCTTTACTATTGCTCCTGCAAAGGATAGTAATTGCGTCCGACACGTTATAGACCATAATTAAAAGCATGTCAGGGGACATTGCCTTAACAGTTGCTTGTTCAACGCTTTCCTTTACAACCGGACGGTAGTTTACCGAAAGGTAAAATACGGGACAAGTAAACTGGACGTGTTGCTTTCCTAATACAAGGTTAGCAAGTGGGTGACACAAAACCGCAAGTTTTGAGCTAAAATTTTCAAATCTGAAACCCACCAAGCCCACAAAAATATTTTGCAAACACCGGTGAAGGGTTATTCCGGAAAACTTATCTAGGGTAAAAACTAGATTTAATTTTCAAAAGATCAAATGTTTTCATAAAGATCCAATTTCCTTAAAGGATCTAAATTTTTATAGTCATGTGGGACTGTAAACCATATCGTTACTACTATTGTTTATAGTCATGTGGGACTGATGTACAAAGTGTGAAGAATAAAGAAGTGATTCTAGTATTTCAAGACGATATTGCTTGAGGACAAGCAACGCTCAAGTGTGGGAATATTTGATAATGCTAAAAACGAACATATATTTCATAGCATTATTCCTCAAGAAAGACAAGCTTTTAGTTGCAATTGTTCTACTTAAAAGTGATATTCGTTTAAATAATAAAAGGTGAAGACAAAAGACAGATTCGACGAATTGAAGACGCAAACGACCAAAAAGCTCAAAAGTAAAAAAGACAATCAAAGAGGTTCCAATTATTGATAAGAAACGTCTCAAAATTACAAGAGTACAAGATTCAAAACGCAAAGTACAAGATATTAAATTGTACGCAAGGACGTTCGAAAATCCGGAACCGGGACCAGAGTCAAATCTCAACGCTCGACGCAACGGACTAAAAATTACAAGTCAACTATGCATATGAATATAATATAATATATAATTAATTCTTAAAATTAATATATATATTATATTATATTTATAAAACGTCGGCACAAGGAATCAAGCAACATGTGAGCTCTCCCAGGTGGCCATGCGATCGCATGGCCAGGAAGAAGAAAGTCCATGCGATCGCATGGCATGAAAAGTCAGGCCACATCTCCTATAAATTCGCAGTTTGGTGAACGCAAAATCATATATCCATCCTCTCTATATCTATACGTAAATATTTATATTTATATTTTAATTTTAATTTTAATTTTAATTTTAATCCTAATAATAAGGGTATGTTAGCAAATGTTGTAAGGGTGTAAGTCGAAATTCTGTCCGTGTAACGCTACGCTATTTTTAATCATTGTAAGTTATGTTCAACCTTTTTAATTTAATGTCTCGTAGCTAAGTTATTATTATGCTTATTTAATCCGAAGTAATCATGATGTTGGGCTAATTACTAAAATTGGGTAATTGGGCTTTGTACCATAATTGGGGTTTGGACAAAAGAACGACAATTGTGGAAATTAGACTATGGGCTATTAATGGGCTTTATATTTGTTTAACTAAATGATAGTTTGTTAATGTTAATATAAAGATTTACAATTGGGCGTCCCTATAAATTACCATATACACTCGATCGAACACGATGGGCGGGGTATTTATATGTACGAATAATCGTTCATTTAACCGGACACGGGAATGGATTAATAGCCACTAGAATAATTAAAACAGGGGTGAAATTATGTAAAAGGATACTTGGCATAATTGATAACAAAATATTAAAACCTTGGGTTACACTCAGTCGACATCCTGGTGTAATTATTAAACAAAGTATTAAAATCTTGTTATAGTTTAAGTCCCCAATTAGTTGGAATATTTAACTTCGGGTATAAGGATAATTTGACGAGGATACTCGCACTTTATATTTATGACTGATGGACTGTTATGGACAAAAACCAGACGGACATATTAAATAATCCAGGACAAAGGACAATTAACCCATGGGCATAAAACTAAAATCAACACGTCAAACATCATGATTATGGAAGTTTAAATAAGCATAATTCTTTCATTTCATATTTAATTTCCTTTATTTTATATTTAATTGCACTTCTAATTATAGCACTTTTATTTATTATTATTGTATTTAATTGCACTTTTAATTATCGTACTTTTTAATTATCGCAAGTTTATTTTATCGCACTTTTATTATTCGCAATTTCATTATCGTTATTTACTTTACGCTTTAAATTAAGTCTTGTATTTATTTATTATTTTACATTTGGTTTTAACTGCGACTAAAGTTTTAAAATCGACAAACCGGTCATTAAACGGTAAAAACCCCCCCTTTATAATAATAATATTACTTATATATATATATTTGTATTTTTATAAAAGTAAACTAATATAGCGTTAAGTTTTGTTTAAAGATTTTCCCTGTGGAACGAACCGGACTTACTAAAAACTACACTACTGTACGATTAGGTACACTGCCTATAAGTGTTGTAGCAAGGTTTAAGTATATCCATTCTATAAATAAATAAATATCTTGTGTAAAATTGTATCGTATTTAATAGTATTTTCCTGCTAAAATTAATAGTATTTTATACCACTCTGCTCAAACATCAAGTATTTTTGGCGCCGCTACCGGGGATCGAACCCGGGTCACCCGCGTGACAGGCGGGAATAGCCACTAGAATAATTAAAACAGGGGTGAAATTATGTAAAAGGACACTTGACATAATTGATAACAAAATATTAAAACCTTGGGTTACACTCAGTCGACATCCTGGTGTAATTAATAAACAAAGTATTAAAATCTTGTTATAGTTTAAGTCCCCAATTAGTTGAAATATTTAACTTCGGGTATAAGGATAATTTGACGAGGATACTCGCACTTTATATTTATGACTGATGGACTGTTATGGACAAAAACCAGACGGACATATTAAATAATCCAGGACAAAGGACAATTAACCCATGGGCATAAAACTAAAATCAACACGTCAAACATCATGATTACGGAAGTTTAAATAAGCATAATTCTTTCATTTCATATTTAATTTCCTTTATTTTATATTTAATTGCACTTCTAATTATAGCACTTTTATTTATTATTATTATATTTAATTGCACTTTTAATTATCGTACTTTTTAATTATCGCAAGTTTATTTTATCGCACTTTTATTATTCGCAATTTCATTATCGTTATTTACTTTACGCTTTAAATTAAGTCTTGTATTTATTTATTATTTTACATTTGGTTTTAACTGCGACTAAAGTTTTAAAATCGACAAACCGGTCATTAAACGGTAAAAACCCCCCTTTATAATAATAATATTACTTATATATATATATTTGTATTTTTATAAAAGTAAACTAATATAGCGTTAAGCTTTGTTTAAAGATTTTCCCTGTGGAACGAACCGGACTTACTAAAAACTACACTACTGTACGATTAGGTACACTGCCTATAAGTGTTGTAGCAAGGTTTAAGTATATCCATTCTATAAATAAATAAATATCTTGTGTAAAATTGTATCGTATTTAATAGTATTTTCCTGCTAAAATTAATAGTATTTTATACCACTCTGCTCAAACATCAGAGATTACAAACCGTGGATATTAATACGAATAGCAATCTAAAGACACGGTATAATTAAGAATAGTATCACTCCAAGGTAATAGTAGAAGTAAACAGATTTTTCTGGTGGAAGATTGAAAAGAAGGATGACAGAAATGATAATTAAAAAAAATATCAAGGATTAGAACGAGATTAAGCATTTTCACAATATTTTGGATGTACGAACTAAGAAAGAAATTATAGGAATGGTGAGAATAATGGAACGGAAGAGTTTAATTTATAAAGGACAAATCAGACGTAACAAATCGAGACAGATGATCGTATTTAATTAAAGAAATCCTAATTCCCTTAAATCCCGATGAATCAGATCTTTTAGATTTCGAAGATTTTCTTTAAATCCCCTGAATTCCGGAAATCCTCCGTGACTACGTCAAAAGTTAAACCACTATCTCAATCTTTTGGGATAGCTTCACTCGTACCCTTAGAGTAATCGAATTGTTTTATCTGTATTACTCAATGATGATAAAAGATATATCTTATCAACTCATATTCATCATCAATATATTTTTATGGTTAGCCATGACGACCTCGATCAAATTTCGGGACGAAATTTCTTTAACGGGTAAGTACTGTGACGACCCGGAAATTTTCGACCAAATTTAAACTTAATCTTAAATATGAATTCGACACGATAAGCAAAGTCTATAATGTTGAGTCTCAAAATTTTTTAACTGTTTACATGGATTCATTTAACCTGTGATTATTCCCGACGATTCACGAACAATTGTTTGTAAATAAATATGTATGTATATATATATATATATATATATATATATATATATATATATATATATATATATATATATAATGTAAGTATATTTAATAATTTGAAATTATAAAATATAATTTAAACAATGGAATTGAATATGTAAAATAAGATACAAAATAATTAAGTTTAATTTAAAATGAAGTTATATATAAATATATATGATTCCTATGTATAATTAAAATATTGTATTATATATAAAATATATAAATAATAAATAGATAATAAAAGTTATTATATATGATTATTAAGTATTATTTAAGTGTATATATATATATATATATATATATATATATATATATATATATATATATATATATATATATATATATATATATATATATATATATATGAAAACAAATTAAAATATAATTGTTATGATAATATTATTACTTTCATGATTATTAAAATAAATATCTGTATTAATAATATTATGTTACAAATATGAAAATTTTGATATTAATATTATTATTATCACTAATGATATTAATGTTGTTATAATTACTAGTATTATTAGTATTATGAATGATATTATTATTACTATTTTTATTATTAATATCATTATTATATTATCTAATATTATTATTATTATTATTATTAAAATAATTATTAATTTTATTATTAATATTTAATAGAAAGTAATACCTTTTATGGTTATTAACATTAAAAAATAGGATTACTATTATTTTTGTTATTATTAATATTATCATATTATTAGTTATCATTTATTATTATTAGTCTTTATCAATAATATTATTATTAATAATATTATTATTAGTATTAAAAGTATAATTATAATTATATAAGTTAATTATCAAAAATAAGAAATTAGATATATATGTACACAGATATATATAACTAAATTATAAAATACAGATATATATATATATATATATATATATATATATATATATATATATATATATATATATATATATATATATATATATATATATATATATAAATACCTAATTATATATATATTTACCGATACAGATATAAATATATATATACGGATTTATACATAACTGAATAAAATTACATACGTATTATGTACTCAATCGTTTTCCAACTATTGTTAATTTGTTTTCCTGTCAAAAATTTCGTACCAATCAGTGTTTTATCACGAGAAAAAATCTAAGATTAGTTAGCAGTCAATCTCACCTGCTTTGTCTGTTCCTATTTTTTTTATTAAATACAGAACGAATCAATCAATTTAAAACCAGCAAATTTCTTCGAGTTACTAACAAACGCATTCAGTACATTATCACTCTTATCAATTACAATCACTATCAAATTTTTCTAATTATCACATTAAATAGAAAAATCAAGAAAAGGCTCGAATGCCCTGTTCTTGGATCATTTATGCAATACCTCGAATTTGAATGAAATTTTAAAATGTATAAATGCAGTCAGGTTGGAAATCTTTCACTGAAACTATCTGGAAAATCTTAAGCTTCAAATTTATCTATCGTGTTCTAATTTTGGAGTCAAAGCTGATATTTCAAAAAGTCAAACGTATCGTTTTTAAAGAAATTCGAGTTTGATTTTATGTTTTTAGTCAAATTGTTAATTCAGTTAGTTTCTAGGAAAGGTTTAACACCTATTTCATGTTATAAGTATAATCTAAAAACGTCTAGATGTTTGAATCAATGTTTGAGTTCTTTGACGAGTGCTGCTACTATTATATATTTTTTTATTTTGTCTGTTAATCACAATCACCCATCACAACACATTTATGTTACAATTTCAAGTCCTAATCACAATCAATGTTTGATTTGGAATGGTCTTCTGATCGATTTGGATATGAGAAGAAGAAGAACAGATGGTTATTAAGGTTTTAAAGTTTAATTCGGATATAAAACAGAAAAGCTTAAGCAGAGTAGATGGTTAGGGTGTTTTCAAGTTAACGAGAGGTCAAGGGGTCGAGCCTAGGCGCAGACAGTTTTTTTACAACTCGAATTAAAGGTAGTTTTAATTTTTTTAAAATTTTGTATTATTATTAATATTGTTATTATTATTATTGTTATAATTTATTAGTGTTGTTATTACTAAATATTATTAGAATTATAATTATTATTATTATTACCATAATTATAAGTAATATGAATATTATTACTATTAATATTAACATTATTGATGTATTTATTATAATAAATTTTGTCATTTAAGTATTAGTTATCATTTATCATTATTGTTATTATGATTATGGTTATAATTAAGAATATGGTTATTATTATTATTATTATATTTATTAACGACTAAAATATGTATTATCATTATTATTATGTAGACATAAATACTATAATTAATGTTATTATCATTTTGTTATTAAGTAATCTCATTAAGTATTATTAAAGTTATTACTGATAGTACTAATATTAATATAAATATTAGTATGATTAGGATTATTCTTATTATGAGTAGCTTTTAATGAACCATTACTAAAATTATTAATATTAGTAATAAAATGATTATGTTTATAGTTACTAATAATATCAATATTATTACTGTTATCATTAATACTAGAAGTATCATTATTTTTAATCTATAATTTATTAAAACTAGTAATATCATTATTATTAGCATTAAAAGTATTATTAAAATTATCATCTTATATAAAATTTACATTATTATTAATATATTTAAATTTAATAGTATTATTACCCATATCTTAATATTTCTATTAAATTAACTAACAAATGATATTCATATAACAATATATTTAATACACATAAGTAAACTATATTAAGATCTTATTATTTATTAAAATATATAAAATAAATATATAATAAAATATAGAAGTTAATAATATAAGAATTATCACTAATAATAATATAAATATTTGTTCGATTACGATATTATGTATTAATGAATATACGAATGATATAGGTTCGTGAATCCGAGGCCAATCCTACACTTGTTCAATGTCGTCATATGTATTTTTACTACAAAATACAATATGTGAGTTTCATTTGCTCCCTTTTTAAATGCTTTTGCAATATATATTTTTGGGACTGAGAATACATGCGCTGCTTTTATAAATGTTTTACGAAATAGACACAAGTAATCGAAACTACATTCTATGGTTGGATTATCGAATCGAATATCACCCCTTTTAGCTTGGTAGCCTAAGAATTAGGGAACAGACACCCTAATTGATGTGAATCCTAAAGGTAGATCTACGGGCACTAACTCCCCCCATACTGGAAAATGGTATGCTTTAGTACTTCGAGTTTATATTATACAGATGGATTTCTGTTTTAGGGATATTCTATATGCATTATGTTAATGTCGGTTACCAGGTGTTCAATCCATATGAATGATTTTTAAACACTTGCGAGTGTATGATTATTGAATAAAGGAAATCTTGTGGTCTATTAACATTATGGAAATTATTGATTACGATAAACTAATGAACTCACCAACCTTTTAGTTGACACTTTAAAGCATGTTTATTCTCAGGTATTAAGAAAATCTTCCGCTGTGCATTTGCTCATTTTAGAGATATTACTTGGAGTCATTCATAACATATTTCAAAAGACGTTGCATTCGAGTCGTTGAGTTCATCGAGATTATTATTAGGTCAATTATAGTTGGGTATATTATGAAATGGTATGCATGCAGTCAACTTTCGATGTAATGAAAGTTTGCCTTTTTAAAAACGAATGCAATGTTTGTAAAATGTATCATATAGAGGTCAAATACCTCG
Organism: Rutidosis leptorrhynchoides; assembly: GCF_046630445.1. Classification (NCBI taxonomy): domain Eukaryota; kingdom Viridiplantae; phylum Streptophyta; class Magnoliopsida; order Asterales; family Asteraceae; genus Rutidosis; species Rutidosis leptorrhynchoides. Next base: position 376,499,338 of record NC_092343.1, on the reverse strand, counting down.
CGATGTAACCAAATGTAATGTATTCGTCCAGATGGATTAGGACGGGTCGTTAGACATTGGGCCCCTTTCGAGCGACGGGGGCAGCACTTTTATAATCGTTGGCCTTATGGCGACTTCCTTGGCACAGGTGGCAAATTAGCTTGCCACATTCACCAAAGTGATGCTTGTGACATTTGTTGCAAAGAGGTAGGTTTCCGGCATAACCCTTCTTGCAGTCGGAGGTGAAAGGCTTCTTGGCGAAGTTGTTGTTGTTGTTGCTGATTGGGGGGCTTCCCACTTTCTTTTGTTGCCACCCGATTTATCCTCGGCCTTAGGTGCCGGTACTACGATTTTGTCCACTATTTCTATCAATTGGCGGGCCATCTTCAAAGCTTCTTGTAGGTTAGCGGGTTTGGATGACATTACCCCATGTTTGATGCTCTTAGGAAGGCTATCCATGTAAAGTTCAACTCGTAGAGGCTCGGGATTTACAAGGTTTGGACACATTAGAGCTAGCTCGGCAAACCGTTGATTATAAGCGTTGAGGTCGTTTCTGACCGCTTTCAAACCTCTTAGATCGCTTTCGAGCCTTTGAGTCTCTTCGCGGGGAAAGTATTTGGTGATCATCTTTTCCTTTAAATCGGGCTAAGAGAGAGCGTGGGCTTCATCGGTACCCCCGATTGTACATACGTGTTCCACCACGTGAGAGCGATACCGGCAAAAGTGTGGGTGGAGTATTTGACCTTGTCTTGGTCCCGGCAACCGCTTATGCTAAAAACGTCTTCCGTTTGCTCAAACCATGGAGTGAGAGCAACCGGTCCTCCGGTCCCATCGAAAGTATGAGGTTTGCACCCCATGAAAGCTTTGTAGGAGCATCCCTCGTTTGAGTTACCGGCTCCATTGTTGTTGTTGTTGTGGTTGTTGTTATTGTTGTTGTTGGATGAGTGACCAGCCATGGCCACAACTACGGCGGTGGCTATCATTCGTTGAAGAGCTTGTTCGGGAGTTTCATTGCGTGGGACTCGGCGAGGAGGCATTGTTCCTTCAAGACACAAGAATATCGTTGATTAGTATTCTCAATAATACTAATCGTGATATGAAATAAAGATAGAAAATTTTCCATGACTCGCCCTAAATTCTTTATGTTATAATGTCGGAACGTCCATATGAGTCACCGTAATATAATCCCGAAAATTATATTACCCTAATTCATATGTGCATTCGACATTACCTCATAAAGTCAAGGTGGCATGTCAATCAAATTAAACTACGTGAGATTAAGATGAAATAAGAGTTAGATACGGATAGAAGAGTTCGAGTATAAATTTACAAGTAGTCAAGTAATTCCTACTTCAAGTCTATATGCCGATTGTAGTCTAAACTCACTAATTTACCCTATGACTCGGGGTTGACACCAATGAACTCTAAATCCCTACACCAACGCTCTGATACCATCTGTAGCGACCCAACAAAATCGTCATTGACGGCGCCGTCTACTTAGGTCCCATTACGTGGACTTATGTCATAAGTCTTTAAAATGACGTTTGACCAAAATATGTCGCATTCATTTCAAATGTAAAGATGTTTCAAGTTTACAAAAGTAGTTCAACGACTAGTTACATTACAACGTTTAACGTACAAATGAAACCTATGCGACACGATTTAAAAGTAAGTCAAAAGATGCTCCATGTATGCATGTATACTCGACATCCAAGCAAGTATGAAAAATAGTGAGCGGAAGCATGTAACACCTATTGTTCAAGGACCTGAGAAAAACATAGAAATCTGTCAACGAAATCATTGGTAAAATCATAGGTTTAAGTAAGTAAGTGAGTAAGTACAAATGAACCACAAGATTTATAACGTTGAAAAAATAGTAAACCATTCTAAAAATTGTTATCACGAGCACCCAATTATCAAGGCTTAACTTTCCACGAACCCCATACACATAGTGTTAGAACCTACATTGTTTCTCGAAAATATATTTCATCTGAATAACGGTAGTGAACCGTCTGAATGAGGGTTTGTCAAACCTATATGGCCATACAACATAAGTTCTCGCTTACATCCGACAAGTGTAACTAATGATAATCGAATTGAGGATTTTTGTTCTAACTCGTACGTAAAATGTTTGTTTTCGTACTTGTGTTCACTTTGTAAAACGAAACGTTTATGTTTTCTCATCCCAAATGTAAGTTTAAAAGAGTAAAAGTGGGACTATGATCTCACCTTGAGTGCACGAATGTAAATGTACTTCACAAGTAAACGTGTGCAAGAAAGAATGCTAGTCTTGACCTAAACAAATAGGTTGTATCAATATTGGTAAACATGAAGTCGGTCAAAGTTGTTCAATTAGTCCTATGGCTCGTTACGACTCGATTAATATATAGCATGTGAATCACGTTGTCAAGTTTCATGCAAGGTACAAGTATAAAAGCATGTTAGGACGATTGCATAAGTATTTGGTTAAGTTTGAATAAAAGTCAACTTTGGTCAAGTCAAAGTCAACGAAAAATTCAACACGTTCGGGTCGGGTCTCGGACAATTTTTCTGAGTTTGATAATCATATATGAGCATGTTAGAACAAGTTACATGTTAATCGAAGGTGCGTAGCATAGTTAGAATTAAACGGTAAACGACAAATCCAAACAGAATCTGGTAGTTCATTTGGATGGCGTCCAAATACGCTGGACGGCGTCCAGATGTGAAGGGCTGGACGGTGTCCAGATTTTTGGACGGCGTCCCAATCAGTACACAGATCCTGCTTGCTGACCTTACACAAGTGCACGAACCAAAACTCAATCAATCCCAATTTATGATCCGCAAACAATCATAACATGTATCTTATATCGTCGGAAAGGTATTTTGACGAGGAAAACAACTAAGCACATTTCATCAATCAATTCAACATTTATAACAAAACCCGCATTAAATGTTCACCATTAATTGCATCCAAGTTCATAAATGCACATTGATGATTCGGGAATTGAATGCACACATATAATACGCCGTTTCGTAGGTAATTACACATACAATACAACTAAACACTTACAAACAACATTGTCAAGCATTTAATGCATCAAAATTTCATAATTAAGTCTATCAAACCCTAACCAAAATCACAAAATCAATAATCATGTTAGTGAAGCTTTCTTGATCAACCTACACATCAAAGTGAAGCTAGTGATGCTAGTAACACATTTAATACATGCACTTTTAACATCTAACAACATTTAAGCAACTAAATCTCAAGATCAAATACACACTCTTCGAGTTCATGCTAGTTACACTAAAACAACGAGATCGAGCATACAAATCATATATTCATCTTAGACTCAAGCATTGACACTAACTAACACTTTTATAAGTCAAAAACATCAAGAACATGAAATCTAGTGTTTTTAGAAAGTTACCCAAATGAGATGAAGTTGGTATGGATTTGAAGAGGAAGTTATAAGGACTCCAAATATGCAATTTGTTTTGATGAACGCTTGCTATATCGGATTTAGATGACGATTCTTTGTTTAAGGGTTTTGAGATCAAAAGTTGGAAGTAAAAGGAAAAGTGGAGGATGAATGAATGGAGGAGATGGTTTTGACCATTTGACCTAGTCAAAAGTTTGGTCTCTTAGCAAGTTTAGTCCCTCAAGTTTGAAGCGGGTGCGTGAATTAACTAAACGGAATATTTTAAAACACGTATTAACGGAAGAATGTTAAAATTACATAACGGACTTTAGAATAAATAAACGGAAAGTAAACGGAAAAAGACGGGATGTTACATTACCTACTCCTTAAAGAAATTTCTTCCCGAAATTTTAGTAGGCGTAGTGGTCGTTATTTCTTCCTCGGGATCTTGCGTTTCCAAATCTACGAATAAATGAGGGTATTTCCTTTGCATTTGATCTTGTTTTTCCCAAGTAAACTCGGGTCCTCTTTTGACGTTCCAACGTACTTTGACAATCGGAATACGGCTCTGTTTAGCGTTTTGACGGAGTGATCCACAATTTCAACCGGTTCTTCCACAAAATGAAGTTTGTCGTCAATAGTAAGCTCCTCTAGAGGGATGACGAGTTCGGGTTCGGCGAGACACTTTTTCAAATTTGATACATGGAAAGTAGGATGAACGGAGCTCAGTTGAGGCGGAAGATCTAAACGATAAGCAACGGTTCCAACATGCTCCAAGATTTTGAAAGGACCAATATACCGCGGATTTAACTTCCCGCGTTTCCTGAAACGGATTACACCTTTCCAAGGTGCGACTTTTAACATTACGCGGTCATCGACTTGGAATTCGAGGTCGTTACGTCTAATGTCGGTATAGCTCTTTTGACGACTGCGGGCCGTCCTGAGCCTATCTCCAATTTGAACGATCTTCTCGGTTGTTTCATGAATGAGTTCGGGTCCGGTGATTTGTGTGTCGCCTACTTCGGCCCAACAAAGAGGTGAACGACATTTTCGGCCATATAATACTTCGAATGGTGCGGTGTTAATACTCGCGTGATAACTATTGTTGTAGGAGAATTCGGCGAGAGGCAAGTGCTTGTCCCAATCTTTTCCAAAATCGATAACGCAAGCTCGTAGCATGTCTTCCTACGTTTAAATTGTGCGTTCGCTTTGTTCTTCGGTTTGCGGATGGTATGCGGTGCTCATGTCTAATCGTGTTCCCAACGCTTCTTGTAAAGTACACCAAAATCTAGAAACAAAGCGACCATCTCGGTCGAAAATAATCGATAATGGTACACCGTGACGGGCTACGATCTCTTTAATGTAAAGTTGTACTCAACGAAGCCATCTCTTTTGTAGCTAAGAAATGTGCACTCTTCGTCAGTCGATCAACAATTACCCATATCATATCATTACCTCTCTGAGATCTAGGTAATTTGGTTACAAAATCCATCGTAATATGATCCCATTTTCACTCTGGAATTTTCAACCATTGTAACGAACCATAAGGTTTTTGGTGTTCGGCTTTAACTTGAGAACAAATATGACATCTTTTTACTAATTGAGCAACATCTTTCTTCATCGTTGGCCACCAATACATCGGCTTTAGATCATTATACATCTTGGTACTACCCGGATGGACAGTCAACCTCGATTTGTGCACTTCATTTAAGATCAATTTTCTTAAATCTCCAAGCATAGGCACCCAAATTCGGTTGTTAAACGTCTTAAGTCCTCTAGAATCGGCAGTCAATTGGTCTTTTATTTTGGTCATCAATTCAGTCTTTAAATTCTTCTCCAATAAAGCTTGGGCTTGAACTTGTCTTATCTGTTCAATAAGGTCTGAAACTATTTCAGTTCTCATAAATTTCACGGTCTCTACGTTCTTTTTACGACTTAAAGCACCGGCAACAATATTTGCTTTACCAGGGTGATACTTTATTTCACAGTCGTAGTCTTTTATAAGCTCAATCCACCATCTATGTCGCATATTCAGTTCTTTCTGCGTGAAAATATATTGGAGGCTCTTATGGTCTGTACATATCACACACTTTGTACCGTATAAGTAATGTCTCCAAAGCTTGAACGCAAATACCACTGCAGCCATTTCTAAATCATGAACCGGATAGTTACATTCGTGTGTCTTTAACTGACGAGAAGCATACACGATAACTTTATCTCTTTGCATCAGTACACACCCCAGCCCAGCAATTGATGCATCACAATAAACCACGAAGTCGTCTGAACCCTCTGGTAATGCTAACACTGGAGCTTGACACAATAACTGTTTGAGCGTCTGAAAAGCCTGTTCCTATTGGTCACTCCATCAAAAACTTACATCTTTTCTGATCAATTTGGTTAACGGACCCGCTATTTTAGAAAAATCTTTTATAAATCGGCGATAATAACCCGCAAAACCCAAGAAACTCTTAACTTCTGTCGTCGTCTTCGGCGAATTCCATCCCATTACCGCTTCTATTTTCGATGGATCCACTTTAATACCTGCCTCACAGATAACATGACCCAGAAACTGCACCTCTCAAAGCCAAAACTCACATTTTGAGAACTTAGCGTATAACTGCTCTTTATTTAACAACTCTTAACACTAATCGAAGATGCGTCGCATGATCAGCCTCTGAATTATAATACACCAGTATATTATCGATAAACACAATAATAAACTGATCTAAATACGGTTTACAAACCCTGTTCATCAGATCCATAAAGACTGCTGGAGCATTCGTCAACCCAAATGGCATAACCAAGAACTCGTAATGCCCATATCTCGTTCTAAATGCTGTCTTCGGTATATCTGATTCTGCAACCCGAACCTGATGATACCCGGATCTATGATCTATTTTCCAGAAGTACGACGCACCCTAAAGCTGATCGAACAGATCATCGATTCTAGGCAACGGATATTTATTCTTAACCGTTCTCTTATTCAATTCTCGATAATCTATACACATTCTCATAGTAACGTCTTTATTCTTTACAAACAACATCGGCGCAGGAACTCGGTCTTATAAACCCCCTGTCTAACAATTCCTTTATCTGAGACATCATATCTCTGATTTCAGAAGGTGCTAACATATAAGGAGCCTTAGCCACTGGAGTTGTTCCCCAAACCAACTCAATCTTATACTCTACTTCTCTTACCGGTGGCAACCCCGGTAATTCATCAGGAAATACCTCAGGAAATTCCAAAACTACTGGAATATCAGTAACAGATCTCTTCTCTATCTTAACTTCAATAACATAAGCCATAAAAGATTCACACCCCTTAGAAAGTGACTTCTTCACCTTCATCATAGATATCAATGGAAAACTGAACCCACTTCGTTCCCCTTGGGCCACAACACGGGTTCCGTCGGTCAAACTGAAGGTCACAATCTTCTTATCACACTTAATGTGGGCCTTGTGTAGGCTCATCCAGTTCATCCCTAACACTACATCAAAACTTAGGATAGGCAACACTAAACAGGACATAGCAAGCGGTCTACCATCAATTTCTATACTAGCTCCAGACACATACGTTGTGACTAGAACCGACTTACCATCAACTACCTCTACTCTAACAGGCTCAGGCAACACAGTAGCAGGTAACCCTAACTTAGTACATAAATCTATAGACATAAACGTCCTATTTTCATCCGAATCAAACAATACTCTAGCAGGTATTGAGTTGATCAAGAACATACCGGTTATGACGTCATCATTATTAGTTGCGGCCTCAACTGTCATCTGAAAGGCCCTGGCTTCCGCATTCGGCGGGTTCTTTCTCTTTTGTCCACTTGAGGCTGTGGAACCCCCGACAGATGTTGAACGCGCCCTGACCCTGCCCCGGAACTTGCGCCCTTTAACGCCTGATAACTTGCTGAACGATGACCTGGCTGATGACAACTCCAACACACATTCTCCCTGAAGGAACACCCCTGAGACTCATGACCTACAATACCACATCTCAAACATCTTCTCGTTGCCTCAGAACACTGCCCACTGTGAGAAGACTTACAACCTTTACACCATTCTCTCTTTCCCGAATCAGACCCTGTGCTTGATTGATTACCTTTACCCTTCGGTTTAAACCCAAACAGTTTCTTAGACTTAGAACCTGACTGAGACTGACTGGTAGCCTGACTACCTTGTGGTACCACATTCCCTATATTCATGCCCCTTGCTACTCTAACATCACTTTCTACCATCTTTGCCATCACAAAATCCTGAGATAACGTCGGTGCTGATCTCACAAACGTCCTGTATTCCGGCAAAATCATATTCACAAAATGCTGGATTCTTGATTGTTCATCAAGCACCCATTGTTGTAGAAACCTCAAATTATCCATGTATTTCTCAATTACCTCATCAATTGACATCTGAGGTGTCATCTGCATCTCCAAAAACTCCATTTTGATTATATTCATGTCAAACACATTGCAGTACTGCTCACATACCTTACCGTAAAATTGCTCCCAAGTGATCATTCGAACTTGTTTTGGAGGAACACTTGCTATCACAGAATTCCGCCACATCATAGCTCTATCTTTCAACAATCTACTCGCATAAGTTACCTTCAATTCTGGCTCACACTGACATGCCTCGAATGCCTTTTCAACTTCCCTTAACCAGTTGAGAGTCGTAGTTGGGTCAGAACTTCCTGAGTAGGGAGAGGGTCCACAATCTCAGAATTGTTTAAAGGTGCATCTTTTTGGTGGTTGGTATTGTTATTGGAATTGCTATTGCGGAAATGGTTGTTGGTATATGGGCGGCTGAACTTGGTTCATCATCATGGGATTTTGATACTGGTAGTAATTCTGTGGTGGCATGACATGCTGAGGGAATTGGTTCTGTAATGGGTATTGGTACTGGTTCTGGTGTATTTGCGGTATGGTTTGTGACTGAGCAGTGGCAAAACCTGGTGGTGTATCCTCATTACCCGACTGTGTAGCTAAATCAAGCTCAGTAATCTTTTCCTGAGCTTCTTTAAGCTTACTTTCAAGCTCATGCACATAATCAGCCTCGTAAATCTCTGCCTCATCCTCCACATCTGGAGCACTGGGTGGATTGGGTTTGTAGCGTTCGCATCCCTGTCATCTGCCATCTGTGCTACAAAACACTCGCATAAAAGCTTAGTGGATAACTGTTAGTTTACTAAACACTAACATGTATCAAATCCTACATTCACTTAGCCCCACCCCACGGACATGTTTGACTTAACTCAAGGTTTAGGAACAAATACGCGCACGTACTTGCTGCTAAACCACGCTCTGATACCAAGTTGTAACACCCTGATTTTTTTTTTAATCACAGCGGAAGTGCATTTAGTTACTAAAATAACCCTGGTTAATACTTACAAACCCTAGTTAACAAATCAACTTAGTTACTGTTATTACAATTTTCCAAAATATCGGTGTTACGTGAAACATGATTAAAATTGAAAACATCAGAGTTAATCACATAGTCAAACATGTCTTCAAACCCGTCCGCAACACCATCCTAAACAGCAGTACCTAAACCTGCAAGGGTGGAAATGTGGGGGGATTAGCACAACTGCTAAGTGAATGGATACTATCTAACAGATCAATCATAAGCAACTAAACATGCAAAGGTCACAGATATGCTAACGTCCTGAACTAGCATATAACAACAACTGACAATATGAGGATCGACAGATTGTACGAGCACACGACTTAGTTGATCAAGCTACAGTCTACCGATAGTCCGCTTTACTGACTCCACTGCATAACCGTCCAGACGCAACACATGCGTCCTTCTATGCTATACTGAACAATCAGTAACATCATGACCCGACCAGGCTACCACAGTCGACCTCACATCAACCCGACCTTGTCGCCTCGGTGGGTTCCCAACCTTGCCGCCTCGGTTGGTGTCCAACTAACAGTGCGCACATAATATCACATATATTCAGTCATGCAATCGTCCTAACTAGAATGACAATATCTAACTACACATGGCAATCATACAAGGCATAAACATAATAATAAAGAGTCTGAACAAGTAGCGTGTCAGCTACTTAATACTCTATCCGGAGATAGACCCACTCACTGAATACCAGCAATAAGCTCAGATAATCTATCACTGAGCGGCTTCCTTATCCGTATTACATCTAGGCCCGATCTGAGGATGTTACAGTTGATGCCGTCTATTTTGGTGTTTTTGTTTTATTTTAGCTATAGCAAATAAATACTCTCTGCCTCAATTTAATAATTGACAGACTAAAAGATGTTATTATCACATTTTACATTTTATTGTACTTATTTATTTATTTTAATGTTTTATGTTAGTAATACTATGAGATGAAGGAAGTGACATGGGTTGCACGAACCCAATAGAAACCGTCGCTCAGTCCGGGGAGTACGATCGCAAGACCGAAACTCAAAGGAATTGACAGGGGATGCACCTCTCAAGAGAAGAAAGGATTATGGTCTAGATTCAAGGTTGTTGATGTAGCTGCTATTATTTCTTTTTCCGTCTTGATTGAGTTCGTGTTCAATGTACTTTAGTAATAATATGAGATGATGGCTCCTCTCCCAACCCGGATCAAATCAGGTTCTATTGATCATAACTGTTCAACATCATTTGTCATATATGTCATTAACAAACACACTGAATAAGCGATTAAGCATTCAGTTATTTTGAATGTAACGTCTGAATGATAAATGGTGTTACATTCAGCAATACATGTTTACTCTCTCTAAAACAACATTAAATTTGATAATAATGGGTATTTATGTCAGTAGTTTGATCTAAGAATAGTAGTCACTGGTGTCACTGAGTAAGAATCTTAAAGTTTTTGTATTGAGATGGTTTATTTCAATGGTGGTGTCACTCAAAATGATATACAAATCCGCTAGTGTAATTAGTTAAAAACTCTAATAAAAATTTCACTACATCGCGTTTTTCACTGGTATATCATGCTATCACTGAAGCTATATTAGATCCACCCTGTATGTTGAATCTTATTCGATAAAGTCTTTTTGTAATTGTTAACAAAAAAAGTTGCATAATAAACTTGATTCAAAATGATCAATAATGACTAATAAATTAGAGCTTCGTTCTTATGCTTTTTTTGGAACTGCCATAATTTTATTAAATAAAATGTCTTCCTAGCAAGCAACTAGGAAAACAAAGAGCTTCGTTCTTATGCTATATGCCTATATCTATGATCCGCGACTTAACATTAAATTTAACAAGAATATGAATTTTTTTAAGGGACACAATAATGTGATCAGTTTGATTTCCTATCAAATATCCGGACGTCCTTTGGCATTCGAGATACTTGACTTGATTTGATCATTTCACATTTGATTTCCTATCGACATACTTTTGCTACTCTTGAAGTGTTTTTCTTTGGTTGAAGAAATGACATTTTTTTTTTTTTTTTCAACGACAAGCTTGCATCAGCGTATCATTTATTTCAACGACACTCATCATTTGCACACACACGCGCGTTCGGGAGGAAACCCGAATCGCATTACAGGAACCCGATCCTTTAACCATCCCGAGGGGCAGGCGGACCGGGTTTGAATCCCGAATTGATCCGGGAGAAAACCCCCCTGGGGTCAATCTGGATATCCATATTTCAGTCAGATTAATTAATAGGATGGGCAGAGCGAGGCTCGAACCTATGACCTAACCCCCAGCCCCAACACACAAGGTGATGATTTTTATTCTAGAATGGAAGAATGATTATATATCTTACATCCCTCATAACCCAACTTTGTGAGATTCAGAGGCGTAGCTATGTAGAGCCCAGGGTGAGCACGTGACACCACTGAAATACGCGATGTAGTGGAAAAAAATTTGGGGTTTTAACTTGCGACACCAATGGATAGTGTAAATTTTTTTAGTGACACCACTGAAATAAGACATCTAGTAGAAATTTTTTTGAGTTTTAACCGATGACACCACTGACCACCAATTCTGGCTCCGCCCCTGGTGAGATTGAATTGTTGTTATTGTTGTTGTTCAAATGTTCTTTTGTTTACAAAACACACCTTTTAGCTTAAGAAGTTTTGCAAGTGTCCTGACATTTTATTCAATTCTTTGTATTTCTTTTTACTTGTGCCAAGATTTTTTTTATTTTGTTTTTTTTTTTTGCGCAAAAACGAAACAACTATTATAAAAAAGAAGTTCATCAAAGATGAAACATCCTAAAAACATACAAACCAAACATCCGAGCTAAACTAAACACGAAACAACCATCTTAAGCTCACAACAAAAACACTAAATCAATACAAGGCAAATTAACCGACGGGTTAAAAATCGACTAAAAGAGATGAGATACAATCTAACCGACAAAGCATCTAACCGATAAAGCAGAAGATTATAATCCATCTAACGAACAAATCCTCAAAAAGTTGATGAAATATTGTTCTCATCTTTATATTAATTCTCTTTTTTCGCAAAAAAATATATCTAGACACCTATTAACAAGTACAAAGTAGATCAACGCATTTGATAATGAAAATTAATGTTACCTATATATGTACTACCTCCATTTAATCGTCAGAAAATAAATAATTTAATTGAAAACAATACTCCGTAGATAAATGGAAGGTGAGACTATGGAGGCTTCTCTTGTAAGTTCGAGCGACCCTCCTAAGCCACCGGTTAAAGGTAAAAATCTCAGAAAGCAACGACCGGTTTAAGGCGCCGAAAAAAAAAAATACGGCGTGTTTATCAAAGATATTTGAGTCGGTTCATTAGCATCTTTCGGCTTGTCATCCTCTCGTAGATGTGTGCCTTCTTTTTTTCACTTTTGGTTTATGATTTAGGTTGTTTGTGTGATTGTTGTTGTAGTTAGTCTTCCTTTTCGTTCACTTTTAGTTTGTAGTGAGCTTTCGTTTTAGGTTGTGAGTTTAGCTCGATAGTTTTTATTTGTTTGTACATTGATAGGGGATACATCTATTTGATGATCTTCTTCATGGTTATAAAAGTTTATTCGTTTTTTCGCCAAAAAAAGAAAAAAAGAAAATGACATGTAACATTAAGACACAATTATTTACTTAAATATTAGTGATTGTCTTAATATATAAGTAACCTTGATGGTAAATTATAGGATTATAATTCTAGAGCTAGATAAATTTATCAAATTATTTTCTATGTAGTCATTTAAATTTGTAAGCTATCCTAGGTATATCTGATTCATCTAAAGATTCATGTAAAAAATATAAGTTTCTTTCTCAATAAACATTATTGTTGTTGTTGTCACTTACACGAGTAATTGTTTTTTTCTTTTTTTTCTTTTTTTTCTTTTTTTTTTGAAAAGCAAGTAAAACTTTATTGATACATCGGAAAAATTTACAAAGCCCTATAATCTATACAAAAATGTTTCAACATAAAGGGAGATAGTCATTACTCACGAAAACATGATCGAGGGCCCGATAAACACCACGGCACTTGATAAAAATCGAGCTGGGAAGAAGCGGCCAGACAGTACCGCAATTGCGATGACAAAGTTGGCCACTACTACCCATTTAACCAAGTGAGAAACGGAACCAAGACATGAGGTCATGAGCAGCGAGTTTCGGCCGAATAAGATGGCCAGTTAGGACTTTTTTAATCCGATTTAACTGATGCCCGTTCGTTGAAGATTCAATGATGTGTAGAAGGAGGGGTTGATGAGCCATTGGTGCAATTCGATTGTAGATTTCTTTGATCTTTTGAATATCCAAACAAACGTTTGAGCTTGAATTCGAGTAATTGTGTTATTTAACTATTTTTCGAGTGATCTTTTACATACCGAATTTTGTATATATGGAACATATGAATTTGGTTTGCCTAAAGATTACGAGTATTTTCCGATACAAATAGTCTACAAATACAAAATAATATACCTGAATAATCTCTAAATAAATAATCCATAATTATACTTTTATAATTTATATATATTATATATTAATTTATAGAATATTGCTGTCATTAGAAAATTTTATAAAGATATTACAATATATTTTATCCTCCAAAGTCATTTCACATCTTTTTAATTTTTTGTTTCTAGTCAATGAAATGCATCCAATATGCATTAAACTATGAAAATACCCTTCAGCCCCTATAACAGCCCACATGATTCTTTTTACGAGTAATTAATAAAGTTTTATGAACGTGGATGTGAGGTGATTTTTGGTTTGATCTTCTTTATATAATTTAATTTTAATTATTTCGAATAATATTGATGCACATATCTACACAACTTTAGTTTAAACTCATTCCATACTTCAAACCTTTTAACTTTTTGCAATTCAAAAAATTTATACAATTGCAACAAAACTTATATAAAGTTTCTAGAGTTAAAGCTAAAAATAGGCTACAAACTTACACAAATGTACCGATGTCGCTCACAAACCCATTTCCGTCCTACTGTCGCCTACAAACTTATTAAAAATGTGTTGATGTCGCCCACTGTACTTTTTTTACCTGTAACGAAAACAATTGATGACGTGTCTTCTAGGTAGTCATGACACGTCGACGATACATCGGAACAGAAACTGAAAGTATATGGGCGACATCGGAACACAACTGAAAGTATATGAGCGACATCGGGACATATTAAATGAAAAAAATAAGTTAAATAATTAAGTTTACCGGTTCAGCAGGTAACCCGTAACAAAATGTTAACATTGGTACATTTTTTATAAGTTTGTAGGCGACAGTAGGACGAAAATGAGTTTTTGGGCGACATCGGTACATTTGTATAAGTTTGTAGCCTATTTTTAACTTTAACGAAATTTCTATTTTAGAATGCAACAATTTATAATTGCATTAAAACTTTTAAAGGTAAAAGATCTTGCAAGGAAGCACGATTCCACATCCGCTCGTTTGTAACTATTTTAGAGATGGATGGATGATAATTACATAAGGTTAATAAAATATTTGATTGATTTATTTATTTGTTTTTAAAAATAATTTTTAAATACTATATTTACTGTTTTTGTCATTTTATTTCATAAAAAACCTACTAAAATTAATTGTTATGTCCTTTTAGTGTTCCTTTTGTCACCTTTCCACCATATATCCCTCGTGATTTCCGCGAGGTCAGACGATTTATTTGACTCTGAATCCATCAACTCCAACTTCCTATTATTTTTATAAAAAAAAATTTGATAAAAAAAATTATTATTCCAATAATACATCTATACTTTCTTTTTATAGATATAAACATATCCACTTCAATTCTAATTTTTTTTATTTCAATTCAATTCTATCCACTTTGCGTTTGCTAGGCTGGTATTTTTGTTTGGTTATAATTGTATTTCGTTTAGTTGTCATAGCGTGGCTCGGTTGGAGCTAATGTCGATTTGTGACGTTTTCTAGTTTCGAGCCCGCCCGATTTCATATTGTATGTTTCGATTTGGATCTTCATCTTTCGATGAAGGTGCCATCTATACAGTTTTCGTTATTTTTGCCAAAAAAAAAAAAAAAAAAAAAAAATCAATTCTATTTATGTAACCTAGTGTACATGAAAATTTATAACTGTATTATAAAATACTTTTCCTTTCCACAACTAGATTATGATATATATATTTTTGTACTTATATGCATATGCATGCGTCTAACAAAAAGTTGTACATCTAGTTATATTCAATACTCTCATAATATCTTTAACTCAAAATAATTATCTTTTTTTTTTTTTTTGCGAAGAAGGATAATATATTAATAACCATTGTTATCTTCATCAAAACAATGAATGGTAACAATGCAAAATAGTTACAATTGAGGATCGACAAATCGATCAAGATAAACCAACAATTGAAAGAGCTTGTACAAAATACATAGGCTAGATACAAAAACATAAACATAAACTAGAGACAAAGCATATGTGGATTTTGATCCCACATATACGATTGAAAACCGTGGCAAAACCTCAAATTGGTAGACCAAAGAAAAACCTTTAACTTGCTGTTACGAACGATGATCGAACGACACGTGAACTTTCCGTTGAAAATGATGTCGTTTCTTGCTAACAAATCGCCCAAATCGTGGCGGGCCCGATCATTCTCCAAATTTTAGCGGCTTTAATCCCCATTCCATTGTACCAATCGAAAGAGAACGAATCAATCGATCTTGGAACGACCCATCTAATGTTCCACCATCTAAAGAGTTCCGACCAAATACGAGACACCCATTTGCAATGTATAAGAAGATGATCGATAGTTTCAACTTCCAATGAACACCAAACACATAATGTCGATTGAGATGAAGGCAAGATATGTCTCCGGGCCAACACGTCTTTAACGGAAATGCTCTTGTTGAAAGCTAGCCAATAAAAAAGCATAATTTTGGACGGAACATTATTGCCCCAAATAACCTTTGGCCATACGGGAGAAACCAAATCGCCTGAATTAAATAACACACGCACGGCATCAGCGAATGAATATGCATTGTTGTTGCTGCCAGGATACCAGAACACGCTGTCTTGAACAGCAGAGTTAATTTTGAAAGGCGATAACATCATCAGAAGGTGCTCGGCCCTATAAGAATCATACCTTGAAAGTGGGAGTTCGAAGGTGAAGGTTCCATCCAATTATTAATTTCTCTAAATTACTAATAACACACGCACGACATCAGCGACTGAATATGCATCGTTGTTGCTGCCAGGATACCAGAACACGTTGTCTTGAATAGCAGGGTTAATTTTGAAAGGCGATAACAACATCAGAAGGTGTTTGACGCTGTAAGAATCATACTAATAACTACTAAAATCATTAATTTCCCTAAATTACTTTTATTTATTAATTTCGGTCATTTATATATTAAATAAAAAATGCAACCAACTATATTTTAAATATAAGAGTAAAACTGACACTTATCAAATTTATTTATATATAATAAAATTTATTATGTGAGACATCTTTTTTGAAATGTATAGAGTATAAATAAAAACATGGTTTTGATATGTAGTATATTTTTATTTTATTTTTTGAACAGTTGTACGGGATCATCCAGGGAGACTTAACCACCCACGCGTTCATCTCCCTACAGTTGCATAACCAGAGCCCAACTGCTGTCCAGGAGGAAACTCGGCCCACTCCGAGGGCATGGGCGGTAAAAACCCCCCTCCCCCACTGCCCCCGCAACGTGATGTGCGAAAGGAACCTTTGGGTGGAATTCAAGGGTAAAGGGGCAACATTGTGTGCAATGTTGCACCCCACGGGAGTCGAACTCCTGACCTCTCGCTAAGAGAGGCAGACCACCACCACATAAACTACAACACAATGTTTGATATGTAGTATATCAACAATAACAATATATCATTTGAGAGTAGAAAATTACTGTTTATGGGATTGATTTATTGTATTGGAAAAGGATAATGTTATCTTTTTATAGTGATATGCCAGCTTAGTGTCTAGAAGGCTCTCACTCGTTCCATTTGTTACTTTTAATTCCTAGAGTTTTTGCCTTCTGCAACTCTAATGGATTATCATGAGGATAATTGTTGCTTTTACCTAACCCACAAAGAATCCTTCACATCTAATTTATTGGAAAGGGGTAATGTTGTCTTTTCACAGTAATATGCCAGCTTGGTGTCTAGAAGGCTCTCACCCGTTCCATTTGTTACTTTCAATTCCTATAGTTTTTGCCTTCTGCAACTCTAATGGATTAACAGGAGAACAACTGCTGCTTTTACCTAATCCACAAAGAATCCTTCTCATCTAATTTCCTAATCGATACCAGCAACAACGAAGCGACGGCAGTCGGTTATCACCACAACAACAGCGAACGAGGGTGTTCGGTGGGCACACAATAATAGCTAACGACGATGGTATGTGGCCATAGATTAATTTATAAATATGTTTTATGATATTATACAGTGAAACACTTCAAAATTTTGATGATGCTCGGATGAAAGCTAATTGTGAACGAATCAACACCGACATAAATAAAATGAGTAAGGATGTGTTTGGGTGACAAGTTTAGAGTTACTTATATAAACTCAAACTTAGTTTTCATAACCTTAAGGTAGTAGCATTGTATGGATAATAAAATTTCCGGAGCTTATAAAAAAAAAACTTTATGAAGATAAGCTAGTTGAATTAGCTTATAGAATAAGCTTATCACTTATGAAATAAGAAATTACATAATTACCCTTAATATAAAATTATTTGATGCCTTTTTAATCAATTTGAAGCTTAAGTTCCAGCAGGGGTGAGCACAGGGCGGCTATGTACGAAAATCACCCGCATTACCAATCTTTAGTTAATGAAGATATATAATCTTTTAGTTCGATTAATAACTGGATATAAAACGGTTAATTAAGTTAACCATCTACAAGTACAAAAAGAATCATGAGTTTGTATATAATCATATAAAATATATATAATAATTAAATATATATTATTTCAAATGTGACAGTGGTGAGATGACCCACTCTGTAATTTATTCATAAAGCAATTTTTAAATATTATAAGAATCGATTATACAGTGTTGAATGAACAATGAATCTTAAAATCGTGCATGAACATACACTTCACATAAAGTTAAATGCCATGAACATTAATTTATGAAACACAACAACAAAAGCAACCGACCCAAATTTTCTGTTTAAAGGTAAGACTCGGCCCTATATGTATTTACAAATATAATAAACAAGTGATCTTGTAATATATGATTAAACAAGTTAGCAATCATATTACAATCGTAACGTAACTTTAATAGTGTAATATATAATAAATTAATTCAATATTTTTTACATTAATAAAAAGCAGCGGGTGTTGTAACACCCCGTTTTTCCCGTTTATGATATGTAGGTGTGTCGTGTATGTACGACTGGTGTATGAAGGATTCGAGGCGTATTCGTGTGTTAAAGTTCTTGTACGCGAGAAAATGATCAGACCGCGATATATGTCGCGGCGCGGAGAAGTGTGTCGCGGCGCGACAAACCAAACAAATCAGAATCAGGAGACATGGTAAGGCAGGCATCAAATCACGTTAAATGTCGCGGCGCGAGGATTGGAGCCGCGGCGCGGCAATATAGGCGGACTGGTACCAGTTTTGTGATTTTAAAAGATATTCAAGGGCGTTTTGGTCTTTTCGCGTATGAGGCAGATTATAGCCTCAAATCTGGTCCATTCATTCATTTCTCTTATTTCTTTTTCCTTTTCTTTCTATTTTTCCTCTCAAACTTCAAAACCCCATTTGATTCAAAGTGTGATTTGGGAAGGAAGACTCGTGATTCGATCTTTGACATAGAAGACAAGTGTGTTCTCCTCGTTCTTAGCTACAATTTGATTTTCGTGGTAATCATCTAAATTTGGAGCTTTTGGCTTGTATGTTCATAGATGGAACCCATTTAGTTGTTAATGGAAGATAATAACTAGAATTCGGGTTTATTAGTGATGAAGGCGGGTATGATTTAGCCTTGTTTAGGACTTTAAATTGAGTGTAATCACTATGATTAGTGATTATGGAAGTGTTAGGAACTCATTTGGGTGTGTTTGGTTGACTAATTTTGAAATGGGTCAAAATTAAGGTTTTGGTGTCAAATTAGGCAAGACAAGTGTAACACTTGTGTTCGGGTTTAGTTGGCTTATTAGGACCATTGTCACTAGTGTTAGTGATTATTGGTTAGTTTGGGCGCGGTTTGTGCTTGGAGGTGCATTTGAATCGAGATTGCACTAGTTGTCAATTTGGGTTGGTTTGTAAATCCTCCCTAATTTTGTTTTGTTATGTGATTAATGGAATAGGTACGTTCCTTTGGAGTTGCGGATTATTCGGTGGCATTCATCAAGGCGACGACAAGGTGAGTGTTAATATCCTATGTGCATATGTATGTGTAGGATGGGTGCGGGTCGGGTGAAGTGATTCTCGACTATAGAGCTCACTTCACATATAGGTGGATTTGATGGACTTGTGTATGTGTCCAATTAGCACGGTTGTGCGTTTGGTTGACCACCTTTGACGAGGTGCACACTTTGTGTGTACGTTATCACATATGCTTGGGTCACGTGTGGATGCGGATTCACGATGACACGTGTAGTTCGGTCATCTTATCGGAAGTGAGTCTCGTGTAGTTCGGATTCACGATGACGCGTGTAGTTCGGTCATCTTATTGAGGTAGTGATCTCGTGTGGTTGCGGATTACTAAGGCTCGTGTAGTTCGGCCAACCTCGATGTTGTTGTGTGATTGAAGATAGTAGTCTCGTGTGGATGCGGATTTACTAAGGCTCGTGTAGTTCGGCCAATCTTCATTTTGGTAATTGGTAATCGGTTTTGGTATTGGGTTAAGGGGTTAACCTTGGACGTTTATATATTGTTTTATATATTGTCGTATTGTTGTGTTGTAGCTAACCCTCCGGGTATAGCTTATTGGCGTTGTTCACATCGTCGTTGGTGAACTTATAATTATTGTTATTTTAGTTTGTTGCTTAGTGATCGTACGGTATGCTTAGCTTAGCTTGCCTTTATGCTTGGATGATCCGGTATGGGTAATTTGATTACTTGTGTGGCGTGTCCATTTTATGCATATATATGTATGTAGTATATTCTCACCCACTAAGCGTTAGCTTACCCTCTCGTTGTTTACATTTTTATAGATATGCATGGAGGCGGTGGCTCGGGTAAGCGTGTGGACTAGTGGACTTGCGTAGCTTGCTTTAGAAGATGTGCTTTTGGATCGATTAGGATTGGGTAGCGTATCCCCAATCACCATGCTCGGTTTTGTTGGACATTAAAATAGTCGGGTCGTGTTTGCCCGTTCGGATATTTAAACTATGTATTAGATGTTTTAAAAGTTTATTGAACTTATTATTTGTGTTAATGATGTTTTGAAAACATAATTGGGACCTAAATATTAATGTATTAAAGAAAAAATTTTACGGGCCGGTTTAAATACGGGTTGGGTTGTTTCAGGTGCGGTAACAAACCCATAAATTTCAGTTAATCCAAAAATGTTAACAAAAACCGCGGTTTTGGGTTCAGTTTAGTTTATTCGGTTCGATTTTATCGGTTAATACGGTTACGGTTCGGTCAATTTGGTTTTACTCACCTCTAAGTTCCAGCTCCAACTACTTTGCTAAATAATTATATAAATTTATAAGTTCCATTCTCCGACATTAAAAATAAACTCCAATTATTTCAGCTCACCCAAAAATAAATAAATACAAAAAGTAGCTTGGTTGTTGCTATTTAGTTGTTTTAGATGGACTTTTTCTTCATATACTTTATCCACTTTCTTCGTTATAAAGGTTTATTTTTATTAAGAACCAATGGTGTTTTTTTTTTTTTTTTTTTGAACGGCAGAAGATTTTATATATTAAAAGGAAACAAAGGCTACAAAAAGGAAAAAAAATACCAGCAAGACGCTAGAGCCAACAAACAGAAAAGAAAATTACATATGATTAAAAAGCCACGTGTTCCAATCCGGCGCTATTTTGCTTCTCGATTTTAATCACGAAAAAGCAACTAATCTAATGCAATCGAATAAGTCGCTTTTCTTGATTTCTCGCTTGTTGTGAACTAAATCATTACGCAATCTCCAAATCCACCATAGGGTAGCAACAATAATAAAATAGAACCTGTCTGATTGAATCCGAATACGAAAAGCATCATCTACCCAAGCTAGAAGGTCGTCGGTAGAATCAAAGTTTGAGGGCCACGCCACACCAACCCAATTACAAATGCGCCTCCAAAGGGCCACCGCCGAATTACAATGCAAAAAAATATGATCCCTGGAGTCACCTCCTATACCACATATCGGGCAAACAATGGAGCTTATATCGAGGCCTTTGAAGGCAAGGTTAACACGTGTGGGGATTTTGTCATTTAAGAGCCGCCAAATGAAAATATTCACCTTGATGGGGATCATTTTGTGCCATTTTGTGGTGTGGTTTGTAGAAGGAAGAAAGTGGTCATCAAATATATTACGCGTTCCGTTGACAGTGAAAATACCATCAGGTTGCACTTTCCACACCCACCGATCCTTGTTGTCGTTTAAGACCGTGTTCTGCACATCAGAAGTAAGTTGATCCAGATTCGTAGAAGTTGTTGGAGGGCGAATCCAGTGCCAATGGCAGCCCCTGTTATGAATTCGATCACTGACTCGACAATCGGGATCAATATCTAGACGAAACAAACGGTTATTTTTATGAGCTAAAGTGGTATTTCCCAACCACAGATCGTTCCAAAAACTGGTGGACTTTCCATTACCCAAACTGATACAGAGTGACCCATTAGGGAAGACATTAAAAACCTTGATGCGAGTTACATAAATCAACAATATCGTGCCACTTACCTTTCATCTTGCAGCCATTTGAATCGAATCCAGCCTTATCACCATGTATAGCTTTTAATAGGTGAAAAACCAATGTATCAACCCCACAAATTACTTTAATTAGGATTTATGAAAAACCAATGTTATTAAGAACCAATGTGTCCTTTACCACATACAATAATATAAGAGATTCGACTTAAACTACCAAAAGGGCTTATAATATAGCAGTATCAAGAATATAAGAGATTCAACATAAACCACCAAAAGTGCTTATAATCTAGCAGTATCATGAGTGTCTCGTTAATCTTGAAGTTATTAGTTTGAATCACATTGTCGACAAAATGGGTGTAGGTATTTGCCGTTAAAAAAAGTTGTTAATCAAAGTTTACTAGTTTGTAGACAGTTTGAGACATGAACATGCTATAGGGATGTTAATGGTTCAAGCCAAGTCGAATATCAGGAAATTCGATTTCAGTAGCCTATTAATCGCAAAACTCGTTTACAATTCGTTCGACGTAATCCAATTTTAGAAACCTAACATTCACTGAATCAGAGATCAATGTACAACACAATAAAGAACCATACATAAACTCTCTTAACTTCTTATAATGCACACAAGCTACTCGAGTTCACACTTCACAAACCCTACAGGTCCTTACTAAAGTGCCGTTCCCTCACATCGCACTTACTACATTATGTTACTCGAAGCGCAGGTCTTTCTATACATTTAATGACAGGGACGATAACGTCATTTACTACCATACACTGCAAAACTCGAAACTCGTCTGTAAGTATTTTACGTCAGCAAGTTGACAGCAGCTTTGGACGGCAAACTCTATAAGAAGATTCCGTACGATGAATATCCATAGGAGACTCTCTATTCGCTTTAATCTGGGTGGGACCCACAAACACATTTTTCGCCTCGATAGCAACTGGGACTGGATTCTTGATAGGTGGTGCGGGACTAGTTGTGTGTGTGGGACCCCCGATGAGTTGGTTAACCATTTCAAGAACCTCGCTCATTTTTGGCCGTGTTTTTGGGTTCCTAGACAAGCACCTATTGGCTATTATTGACAACTTTTGGGCTGATTTCAACGAGTACTTACCTTCGAGTCTTGAATCGATAATTAGTCGGAACTTTTTAGAGTCTAGGTAAGGTTTAACCCATTCTAGAAGCTTCTGCTCGTTCTTGGGTCGGTTTTTATCCAGTGGACGCCTGCCCGTGATAAGTTCGTACAAAAACACCCCGTATCCCCATACGTCACTCTTGGATGTGAGATGCCCTGTTTGGATGTACTCAGGAGCCGCGTATCCCATAGTTCCTACAACCTGATGATATTAAATCACAAAATGTGTCAAAATGTGTGATTTATTCATGAAGGCGGCATTTGCTTTTTTCCGTTATCATCATATTGTATAGAATTTATAGGGCTTGTAACTTTCCATTATATAAATAAAATTTCTTGCTTTTCAAAAAAAAAAAAAAAAAAAAAAAAAAAAAAAAAAAAAAAAAAAAAAAAAAAAATCACAAAATTTAGAAACTCTGAGTTGCAAAATGAAGTTTTAATCTAGTTATGAATGTGAAAACCATGTTTTATTTTTCATCACTTTCACACATAAGTTGCTTGTTCTTCTGTGCCTTTGTCAAGGACTGCCTTTATCAAGGTCGACAGGCAACGTGGGTCGGAAACTCAGGTATACCAAAAAAAAAAATTCATCTTTAGTCACTATATGAATTTTCGGATATCTGAATTTTCGGATATGCGAAATTTGGATATATGAATTTTTGGATATCTAGTTTTATATTTTTGAACGGCAACTTTTTGGCATCAGTAGATCATTTATTTCAACGACCCTCATCATTTGCACGTAACACACATGTTCGGGGGAAACCCGAACCCGATCGACGGTACCCAGGAACACATCCATTCGGGCAGTGGTCCGGGTAGAGGTCCGTGAACGAATCCGGTAAAACCTCCCTATAGGGTCAATATATACCACCATTATTGGTGTTCAATTGGTTTAAAGAAAATCATGTCATCCCTAAGGATCGAACCCATGACCTCTCCCTATCCCATGACACAAAGTACAAGGGGAACCGTTGGGCTATGCCCGCAAGTTCTTTGGATATCTAGTTTTGAACACCCTTATCATCCAGTACTACAACGTTCGGTTCTATGCAAGCGTCTGGGATTGCTTATTTGATCCTTTATCAAGTCATTGCTTATTATAACTTTTAAAGTAGAAAAACATTATAATACACTCTTTTGAAATTTGCTTATATGTTAATTTTAACAAAAATGAACACTTATATATAAGCAAGTTGAAGCAGGTTAGTACTTCAAAATAAACAAACCAAAACACCCCCTAAATGGTTCTTTAATATAGAATAAAAATAACTTACCGCAGTTGATACATGGGTTAGTCCTTCTTGAGGGCCTACTCGAGCCATTCCAAAATCCGAAAGCTTAGCATTCCAATTTTCGTCCAGAAGAATGTTGGAAGCTTTAAAATCTCTAAAAATAATCTAAAAAAAAAACACAAAGTTAACGATATAGTAAGTATGCCCATTGAAGAATAATTATATGGATATTTCTAACGACAATCCTAATGTGTTGTACAAACTAGTTAATGTTGAGATTTACATGACGCTATTTAGAAAGCACAAGTCTTTTTTGCATATTAACGACAACCCAAACGTCCGTCGTTATAAAAATCTTAAATTTTATAGTGTACCAAAGCGTTAATATACCTGGAAGTCCATTTCTTCATGTAGATATGCCAAGCCACGAGCCGCATCTTGAGCCACTTTTAGTCTCATGGCCCACGATAGAGTTTCGCCGGACCGGGACGATAAATGATCCTCTACACTTCTATTCGGCATATATTCGTAGACTAAAAGCCGTTGTATTCCTCTTTCATCATCTTCTGCACAATAACCGATTAATTTCACAAGGTTCGGATGTTCAACCACTCCAAGAACGTTTACTTCCGTTACCCACTCTTTGTGCCCCTATTGCAACATAATCAATATTATCAACTAAACTCATAGACAAAGGGTATGTAAGGTACTTCACTATAAATTTTGAATGACTTCTAAAAGTGTTTCATAAAAGTTAAAAAACATAGATAAAAAGTTCAAATTGGCTACCAAAATGGTTTATACTCGATAGTCATAATGTGAATCTTTTACCCATATGGAATACAAAACACAATTCCACCTAAAAAAGCCGAAAGGGTCAACTTTTGCTTTAATAAGTAAAATTTTGTACTTGCCAACTTCCAAATTAAGTCAAATGCTATTGTAAGATTCTATATGTTACCCAACAATCAATTTTCTTTTGTTTCCTTTAGGGCTCGAGTTTCCGACTCGCTTTGCGAGCCGACTAACCTCGAGGCAACAAACTGCTTTACAAGCTGCCTAGAATTGTGCATGGTAAAGAGTAGGATCTCAAGAAACAAAATGTCAAATGTAAAGAGTAAAATACTGAGAAACAAAGCTTGCCTGTAATCCTGTTCGGCCGAGCTGTTTTACGGCCACTTCAAGCCGATTAGTAGGATCTCGAGGGTTCTTGATGACACCAGTGTAGACACAACCGAACCCACCTTCACCGATTTTTGCAGACCGGCTAAAGTTTTTGGTAGCCGTTTTGAGCTCAGAAAATGTAAACACTCTAAGATTACTCGACTTATGTGAAAGACTTGGAAAATTTGTGCTTCCAACCGAATCCATACTACGCTCAGAGGCATTTTGAGAATTTAGTCCTGATCCAGATCGTCTAATATCGCGATCTGTAAATATAGAACTAACTGAATTTACAGAAATCGATTTTGTTGGAGTTTTGGACCCATCAGCCTTTTTTTCGCGGGACGAGAACGTAAAACACTTCATATCTTCTTAAATAGATCTTCTAAACTGTCAAAATTATTTTGAAATTAAGTTTAAAATCAGCATAATTAACAAGGAATATATTTGTTATCGAACAAAATTAGTGGGTAAGAACTTCCAAAAACAATCTCATCAACAAGATCATAATCCATTTGTAAACTTTTTAAGAAATGGGTTGCAATCTGAGCTATGTCAGAATAAGCTTGGGATTTAATCAATTTATGATCTTACAACATAAGTCATTAATATATGTGTTGATTTTTCTATTTACTAATGTTCAATAAAATATTTTAAATCATTGAAAAATGATATCCACAATAATGAATTATTGATAGACAGTACAATTAACAACCTTTTTAATATAAAAAGCCAATCCATAACTAATTGATACAATTCTCAATTTCCAAAAATATTTCAGAAATTTAGGGGTTTTTTTCATAATGAATATGTAACCAAACGTGTTCAATTACAGATAAGATTTCTCCTAACAATGAAGGGATTAATTGTGATGAGGGCTAAATTTAAAGCATGAAGCTTAAAGCTTTATATACACTTTCTTGATTTTACAATCATAAAATTCTTACACAGCATCATATAAATCAAAATTATAACAAGCAATTAGAACAACCCAGATGGAATTAATCACAAATCTGTCATACCCAATTGAAAAAGGTAAAAACTTGAACAGAAAGAACTCACCTTTAATTAGCTCAAGAACAAGCTATTCAAAGAAGAAGATCAGCTTCCCACAAATAGAAGCACACCTCAATAGTAAATTTAGTAGTAGTCAAACAAGAAGCACCACAACTTAGAAAGACTAAAAATTGGAACTTTTTGATGTTAGGGGCATGATAAAGAATGTGGGTGGATCTGGTTTTTGAAGTGTGATTTTTTTTTTTTTTTTTTTTTTTTTTTTTGAAGTGTGAATTGGGTTTGATTAAATTAGAACAATAAATGTGGCGTAAGATTAGGTTGTGAGTGAAGTCAACAGAGGAGAAATAATAATGGGGTAACAAAAACAAAAATGAAGACTTATATATAAGTGATAATTTTATTATTTTATGTATATTTATAAATATATATTGGTTGAAATGAAAATGAATGTGTGTATAAGTAGTTGTTTGTAGTTTCTTGGAATCTTGGTCTTAGTGGCACCCATGTTCCTATCTTCTTCCATCTGAAGACTCCAGCAAATGGGTTTCTTATTTTCCTTTCTATTTGTTTCCTAAGAAAAAAGATAACATAAATAACTAAACAAAAAGACACTTACAAAACACAAACGACGGCTTAAAAACAAACCAACAAAGAATAAACGACTTAAGATAAGAATGTAACACACACAAGCCGATTAGCTCCAACATATACCAAACCAGAAACAAACATAAACCAAGGTGACACAAAAACACTTACATAACAGACGTGAACCTAAACAAACCAACAAACATCTAAGCTGACTGGCAATGAAAGAATAAGCTCACAATCCGTGTACATTGAACTTCCTAAGCTAGGCCCCGTAAATTTTCTTGCTCTTTACCTTCTTAGGTTTTGAATTGGCCTTAGAATTAATTAATTAATTTACCCTCCATGCAGTAGTCTTTGAATTCTTTCATAATCGAGTAGATAAACCTCACATGCTTGCTTAAAAAATATCAATACCGCCATTGGGAACGCTCTATTAGCATTAAAGCCATCAAGATCGCCGAAATCATAACCAGAAGTATCGACAATGGAAGCATTAACATCCTTTTCAACAAAAAACTCGTGTACCTTCTTACAGATGACGAGATCGTCTTCGTCATCCTATAAATTAAATGATCTAACAGAACTCGTATCTTTCTTTTTACTTTTCTTATCGTCCTGAACGCCAGTTATTAAACCTCGACCCTTGGATGCCACCATAGCCAACTTGTTCTTTTGCAATATATCAGACGTCACATCAATGTGATTCTTTTATTCCTTACCCAAGCAAGGGCATCCCTTCTTTCCACCAATCACAATACATTTAGTGAGAAAACTGATATTTACGAAGCGGCTCGTGGCAAGTACATTATTGATCGAGACGTATTGAATGTAATGCAGAAGCATGTAGTTGTTATGCATCCTCTTCCAAGGCTCGGTGAGGTGACTCTAAGCTTCATGTTATTTTCTTTCGTTTTACACATACGTTGTAATTGGCTGATTCCTAATGTAAATTTTGTTGGTAGCGTAGATATAGTTCGATGTAGATGGGGATCCAAGGGCATTATATTTTTGATAACCTCTTCTAATGATTTAAAATAATTGTTTTAATAATCTTTAAGATTTATATATTGAGTATAATGATACGCATACCCGACTAGATCGTGTAGCGCATCAAACAGCATCGCCACAAGGACTTATGTGACGATCGCTCAAAATCCATATGGACGAACACGTCATTCATCGATTTCATTGCGAGGTATTTGACCTCTATATGATACGTTTTGTAAATATTGCATTCTTTTGAAAAGGCACACCATAAATGAATATTTAAATCAAAGGTTTTCGACATCTGATGATTTCTTCATATAGACAATCACCATAAATAATAGTTTACAACAGTACTTCCGTTGACAATGCAGTCAAAATAAGATACTTGGTGATGATTTGGTGAATGCAACGTTTCCTTGGAAAAATATGCCATGTAAGACTCCATGTACATAGCTTGTCTAACATATAAGCAAACAGCGGAAGACTTCTAGAGAACCTGAGAATAAACATGCTAACAAGTGTCAACACAAAGGTTGGTGAGTTCATAGTTTTAATGTATCATATAATCTGTACATAAAGGTGGATCACAAGATTTCAGTTGTTTCATCCAGAAACGTTTATCAAAATATTCTACGAAATTGAGCACCCTGATAACTAAACTTAACGTATATATAATTTGTACCCTTTGTATAATCATCTTAATAACACACGCAAACCAACGTGTACGCTTCTCAAATAGCATACGTCCGTTAAAAGGCTAGTGCTCTAGCTCGGACGGGGATATCAAGCCCTATGGATCCATATACTACTACTCGCGCCCACCAGTTCTTATAACCGGCAGTTACTAGTTACCAAAGCTAAGGGATTTTCGGTTCAAACTCGGTGTAGAATTTAGTATGTACTTGTATCCATTGCGTTTAAAAATAAAGTGCATGTATTCTCAGCCCAAAAATATAGATTGCAAAAGCAATTAAAAAAAGAGCAAATGAAACTCACCTTAGTAGCATATAAAGTCGTTCACCAAAATATGACCGAAACTCGGATTACCAAATAACCGTAGATCTCAACCTAGAGAACATATGTTGGTCAATAAATGTATATCAAGCTAGGTCTGGTCATAGTGTATCACAATCCTAATGCTCGAGATCGACATACAAAAGTTATCCAAAGTCGTTTCAAAAAGTCAATTTTGACAATAGTTCAACAAAACGAGACATACCTTATATAAGGAGTCATTTACTCGGTTGGTAATATTCAAAAATCCATTTTATCAATCTCGTAAACAAGTTGTTTAAATCTTAATTGCAGATTCAAAAGCAATTTCAATTAACGTTAATCATAATTCAGTTGATCATATCTCTTAATCCGTTCATCGAAACTATTCGATATCTAAATGAAAAGTCATTGATTTTTCGCCAGCTTTCCAAAAACATGCATATCATATACCTTTTACTAGTAACATATGTATTTAATTCGTGATTCATCATAAACTGTTTAACGACGAAATTTAGCATATAAGCATGTATAAATATATATACTCGAGCACTAGACATGGATACACAATTAATATATAAAAGATAAAATATGAGTGCTTACGTATCAATATTGAGATTCAATATTGTAGGAAAGTACGTAGACGCAACAGAGATGATAAACACTAGGTTTGATTCACAAATATACCCCCGAACATTACCCATAAACTCCTTGGCAATAACCCATAATTTTCTTAGCTCTATCCCGCTTGAAAACCATTTTGAAAGTGACACGCTCATAACCTCGTCGTAGTATTTTATGTATAATACTAATTAATAATATTAATAATAATAAGATTAATAATAATATTAATCTTAATAATAATACTAATAATAATAATATAATAATAATAATAATAATAATAATAATAATAATAATAATAATAATAATAATAATAATTTATATAATATATATATATGAGAGAGAATAGGTCGAGAGATAGATTGAGTAAAAAAAATGGCAGAAACGATCGAGCTTTATAATGTGACCTGATATCAGACCCTATGCGATCGCATGGGGAATGTGAGGGAATTCCATGCGATCGCATGGATCCCTTTTCCAGCTCACATTTTTTGATTTCTTCCTCGTCGACATAATATTATAATATTATGATACTCGAATTTAAAATTTTAAAAAGTCGTATTTATTAAATACTTCAGGGGTATTCTATGTAACTTATAATTAATAATTTCTATCATGTCATGTGAATAGTAAATGAATTAATTTAAATTCAACTATTTAAGCTATGCGTTGTACGTTGTGCTTTACAAATTGTACATTATTAATTTAACTTCGTTTCTTAAAAAAAATACAAAAATTATATCATAAAAATAAAATGACTTTATACGTAAAATTTTTAATTTGAAATAGCATCGTTTAATAGTAACTTTTTAATCATTTCGTATATAAATATTATTCGCATGATTCCGTATATATCGAAAACTCTTATATTTATTAAAATATGTATATAATACATGTTATGACGTTCGTGAATCGTTGGACAAACAGAGTGGTCAACCGTTATATAAAAAAATCATTTTCAAAAGTTTTAAAACTTGTCAAAATTCATTGCTTATCATGTCGAAAATATTAAATCATATAGAGAATTGGTTTAAATAAGTCGAAATTTTTCGGGTCATCACAACTTACGAGGGCGCTCGTTAAGGAATAGAGCACTACGCTCATAGCGGGGCGCCAGTTCCATCGGCGCGCGTGAGCAGCGCCCATATGCCGGGCGATGCTGTAACTGGCAGAGGACACCTGGCAGACAAGGTCAGAGCCGACAAGAACACTTTTTACTTTTGTCGGATCAGCTCGCCTGAAGACGTACTATTTGCAGGCCACGATCCTTTTAACCTTATTACGTGGCGATAGAAGACAAGAAAGGTTATCCTATAAATACAAGACTTCATCCACAGAACAAGGGATCCTGGAATTCACTTTCACACACATATATTCTGAGAACAGCAGCGTATAGCGCAATTATACCCGCGCTACCGGACTCATAGCCTTACACTAGACATTCTTGATATACAGCTAACGTTCCATGAACATAAATCCTACCACCTAGTGCGAGCCATCAATGACCGGACTACCCGCCGATGGTGGGTCTACGTTTAACCACCCCTGTTGAGATCATCATCTCGCAAGGGGTTATTCACGGTACTCCGGACCGGAGAGTTAAACTCAATTGACCCTTAAATCCCCCCTTATTGATGTCAAGCATGGACCGAACCCGACCAGATTATTCTATGCTTGATCAGAGTACTTAATTTTACTGTAAGCATTATCATTCAATTATCACTTAGTACAATCTGTTAGCTATATACGTTTGCTATAATAATGTTTATTTACTTCTTTTATTTTACCGTGTATCTTTTATTTACTTCAAATTCAAATAGTCATTTTTAATTCTTTCTTATGTTTCACAATTTGCAGCTAATAATGAATCACGTCGAATTCTCACCAAATCATACCGAGAAAATGGAATCATTGAAAGTATCAACTATTCAAAAAGAGGCAAAAATTATAAATGAAATGGATAGCTTAAAAAAGTCTATCGGACACATTCTCGGAAAAATCATTTGTTGACAGATTAGATTATGCTGCTATGTTCAATTATAAAAATAACATGTATGAGCAAATTGACAAATTATCTGTTATGAAAAAACAATTTAGATAAGGTGATTTCAATATATTTCACTTCGGCAGTTACATCTTTTAACATTATTTGCTAATTACACATGTGATCTATTTATTTCATAGAATTTTCTAATGCTATTTATTTTAATTTCTTTTAGGTAGATAGATTACGCGTTATTACTTTTAAGGAGATTGAGAGTATTTCATAATATAACAAACAACTTTCGCTCTCTCTATACAATTCACCAACATATTAAGAGATTATAATTGTGGTAGAAAACTCGACCAAAAAATTAACTACAAACTTTCAACTTTGTGTTCTTTGTTGCTTGCTTATTATGAGTAATTGAACATTACTACTAAATCTATTTTGATTTATTAACGACTTAATAAATACTATAAAATATAATTATTCTGAAAATTCAATTTTTTATTTGACCCTAAATAAACCTCGAGTATTCGCGGATCTTAAACTAGTATATTTACATAACAAACGTATAAATTGTCACATTATCGAGACATGTGATGATCCTTACACATTACTCCGTATATTATAATCATACACCACTAATTATGCTGATATTGCTCGGTCTACACATATTTATCTCGCTATATCGGGTTCCATTTGCGTTTGTTTCGGTTCATTATTGAAGATTTATGGTTAATATTCGTTGAAGATCAGAGATATTGGATTGAGGATGACAGTTGAAGAGTTTGTGATGATTTACACTTGTTTTAGAGCTGAAAAGTTAAATATGTTAATACAAGTTCGAGCTAAGGACGACACATGCAAAGATCAAGAAAAATCAAGTTAAAATCTGAATATATCAGGTCTCGCGATCGCGAGAAAGATGGTGTTGAAGATTTTCGTGAACGACTAGGTGATTGAAGGTTTTTCGCGAAGCGAGAAATTAAACGTGAAGCTGTTTTTATGTTTTCGCGAACGCGAGAAGTTAAAAGGGAGCCACCTCGCTATCGCAATGTGGGACGGTTCCGGGCATTTTCGAGCAGGAGGTTTTCATAACCTTTATTTTAAATAAACGGGAGCTATAGTTGGGCGATTTTGGCCATTCAAAAGCCATTCTTCACCAAATCTAAAGGGCTTTTCATCTAGGGTTGAAGACTTGATCATCTATCACTATTGGTACTCTAGTTTCATCATTTTTTATGAGACTATTATTGTAGTGACCCTAACTTTTCCATGTTTATATATATTAATTGAGATTGATATTTACATGATTAAATGTTTCCAACATGTTAAGCAATCAAACTTGTTAAGATTTGATTAATTGAAATATGTTTCATATAGACAATTGACCACCCAAGTTGACGGGCGATTCACGAACGTTAAAACTTGTAAAAACGACATGACGATATATATATGGATATACATATGGTTAAAATGAGATTATGATAAGTAAGTATCTCCATAAGTATATTAACAAGGAGTTATATACATATAAACAGGACTACTAACTTAAGGATTTCGAAACGAGACATATATGTAACGATTATCGTTGTAACGACATTTAAATGTATATATATCATATTAAGATATATTAATATATCATAATATCATGATAATATAATAATTTAACATCGCATTAGATATAATA
This sequence comes from Rutidosis leptorrhynchoides, assembly GCF_046630445.1. Taxonomy (NCBI): domain Eukaryota; kingdom Viridiplantae; phylum Streptophyta; class Magnoliopsida; order Asterales; family Asteraceae; genus Rutidosis; species Rutidosis leptorrhynchoides. Next base: position 376,466,275 of record NC_092343.1, on the reverse strand, counting down.
AACAATGGGTTAACAACATTAATTGAGATCGTTAACTTAAAGGTTTCAAAACAACACTTACATGTAACGACTAATGATGACTTAACGACTCAGTTAAAATGTATATACATGTAGTGTAATTAGATGTATTAAAATACTTTTGGAAGACTTCAAGACATATATCAAAACACTCATACTTAACGAAAATGGTTACAGTTACTTTCCCATTCTTTTCTTTCATCAAGAATTCTAGTCGTATTCTTACCCGTATTATACACAGCTTCAAAACGTACTTACTATGGGTATATACCAATAGGAACTAGCATGGGATTCCACTCTTGATTATGTCATGTATGAATAATCAATTTTAACTTCTACCATGAGCTAGTCAACTAACTAGAACTCCTTTTAACCCCACTCACCACTCACCAATTACCACTCATCATTCACTCCATTTCACTTCCAATTCTCTTTCTAATTCTCTCTCAACACACACACACACTATTATGAACGTATTTTTCCAGTAGTTAATCATCATCTTCATCAAAAATCACTTTAAGAATCAAACTATAATCATCATAGGAAGAACACTTCAAGAACACTTCAAAAATCCCTTCAAGTTTACTAATTTACTTCCAAGCTTTCTAATCCATTCCAAGTAATCATCTAAGATCAAGAAACCTTTGTTATATACAGTAGGTTATCTTTCTTATTCAAGGTAATACTCATATTCAAACTTTGATTCAATTTCTATAACTATAAACTATCTTAATTCGAGTAAAAATCTTACTTGAACTTGTTTTTGTGTCATGATCCTACTTCAAAAACTTTCAAGCCATCCAAGATCCTTTGAAGCTAGATCATTTCTTGTCACTTCCAGTAGGTTTACCTACTAAACTTGAGGTAGTAATGATGTTCATAACATCATTCGATTCATATATATAAAACTATCTTATTCGAAGGTTTAAACTCGTAATCACTAGAACATAGTTTAGTAATTCTAAACTTGTTCGCAAACAAAAGTTAATCCTTCTAACTTGACTTTTAAAATTAACTAAACACATGTTCTATATCTATATGATATGCTAACTTAATGGTTTAAAACCCGGAAACACGAAAAACACCGTAAAACCGGATTTACGCCGTCGTAGTAACACCGCGGGCTGTTTTGGGTTAGTTAATTAAAAACTATGATAAACTTTGATTTAAAAGTTGTTATTCTGAGAAAATGATTTTTATTATGAACATGAAACTATATCCAAAAATTATGGTTAAACTCAAAGTGGAAGTATGTTTTCTAAAATGGTCATCTAGACGTCGTTCTTTCGACTGAAATGACTACCTTTACAAAAACGACTTGTAACTTATTTTTCCGACTATAAACCTATACTCTTTCTGTTTAGATTCATAAAATATAGTTCAATATGAAACCATAGCAATTTGATTCACTCAAAACGGATTTAAAATGAAGAAGTTATGGGTAAAACAAGATTGGATAATTTTTCTCATTTTAGCTACGTGAAAATTGGTAACAAATCTATTCCAACCATAACTTAATCAACTTGTATTGTATATTATGTAATCTTGAGATACCATAGACACGTATACAATGTTTCGACCTATAATGTCGACACATCTATATATATTTCGGAACAACCATAGACACTCTATATGTGAATGTTGGAGTTAGCTATACAGGGTTGAGGTTGATTCCAAAATATATATAGTTTGAGTTGTGATCAATACTGAGATACGTATACACTGGGTTGTGGATTGATTCAAGATAATATTTATCGATTTATTTCTGTACATCTAACTGTGGACAACTAGTTGTAGGTTACTAACGAGGACAGCTGACTTAATAAACTTAAAACATCAAAATATATTAAAAGTGTTGTAAATATATTTTGAACATACTTTAATATATATGTATATATTGTTATAGGTTCGTGAATCAACAGTGGCCAAGTCTTACTTCTCGACGAAGTAAAAATCTGTGAAAGTGAGTTATAGTCCCACTTTTAAAATCTAATATTTTTGGGATGAGAATACATGCAGGTTTTTTAAATGATTTACAAAATAGACACAAGTACGTGAAACTATATTCTATGGTTGAATTATCGAAATCAAATATGCCCCTTTTTATTAAGTCTGGTAATCTAAGAATTAGGGAACAGACACCCTAATTGACGCAAATCCTAAAGATAGATCTATTGGGCTTAACAAACCCCATCCAAAGTACCGGATGCTTTAGTACTTCGAAATTTATATCATATCCGAAGGGTGTCCCGGAATGATGGGGATATTCTTATATATGTATCTTGTTAATGTCGGTTACCAGGTGTTCACCATATGAATGATTTTTATCTCTATGTATGGGATGTGTATTGAAATATGAAATCTTGTGGTCTATTATTATGATTTGATATATATAGGTTAAACCTATAACTCACCAACATTTTTGTTGACGTTTTAAGCATGTTTATTCTCAGGTGATTATTAAGAGCTTCCGCTGTCGCATACTTAAATAAGGACGAGATTTGGAGTCCATGCTTGTATGATATTGTGTAAAAACTGCATTCAAGAAACTTATTTTGTTGTAACATATTTGTATTGTAAACCATTATGTAATGGTCGTGTGTAAACAGGATATTTTAGATTATCATTATTTGATAATCTACGTAAAGCTTTTTAAACCTTTATTGATGAAATAAAGGTTACGGTTTGTTTTAAAATGAATGCAGTCTTTGAAAAACGTCTCATATAGAGGTCAAAACCTCGCAACGAAATCAATTAATATGGAACGTTTTTAATCAATAAGAACGGGACATTTCAGTTGGTATCCGAGCGTTGGTCTTAGAGAACCAGAATTTTGCATTAGTGTGTCTTATCGAGTTTGTTAGGATGCATTAGTGAGTCTGGACTTCGACCGTGTTTACTTGAAAAATGATTGCTTAACAAATTTTGTTGGAAACTATATATTTTTAACATGTGAATATTATGTGATCTCTTAACGCGTTTGATATTATGTGATAGATGTCTACCTCTAGAACAAGTCCCATTGACTCACCTAATAATAATGAAGAGTCAAATGTAAATTGGAATGATTCGTGGACTGATTCACAAGTTCCCGAAGAGGAACCGGAAGAAGAGTCAGAACCGGAAGAAGAATCGGAACCGGAAGAAGAATCGGAACCGGATGAAGAAATATAGAACCGGTGGGGGAAATAATAAAACGGTTAAGTAAAAGAAAATCCTCAACCAACTGACCAAGGTTAATTATGGTCAATGGTGTTTCCGCCAAGGAAGCAAAATATTGGGAGGATTACCAATTCTCCGATGAATCGGATTCCGACGAGAATTCCGATGATGTTATAGAAATTACCCCAACTGAATTTAAAAAGGCAAAAGAAAATAATAAGGGAAAGGGCATAAAAATAGAGAAATCTAATTCCAACCCCGATGAACTTTATATGTATCGTCAACCCCCGAAGTCCTTAAGTTGTAACAATGACCCGGGAACCTCTAAACCACCAGGTTTTCCTAAACCAATGTGGAAAACGACGGCTCGTATTAGGGGAACATCATATATCCCTAGAAACTTGGCAAAACGAACCAAAACCGAAGAAGAAGAAACAAGCGAGTCAGAATAAGATAGTTATATTCGTGTGGTGTAATATATGTAATATAGTGTGCTTATGCTTTATTATATATGTAAAAATTGCTTGTATTAATAAGTATTTTTTTTATGAATCTAACTCTTGTCTATTTTACAGTATTAAAACACAAAATGGATAGACAACCCAATATTTTAGGAGACCTACCCGGAGACATGATTGATGAAATCTTGTCTAGAGTCGGTCAGAATTCTTCGGCACAACTATTTAAGGCGAGATCAGTTTGTAAGACATTCGAAGAACGTTCCAAGAATGCCTTGGTTTATAAAAGGCTTTCGTTTGAAAGATGGGGGATATCATATTGGGAAATCCATAAGTTACGATGTGTTTACTTTGACGCATATATTGCGGGAAACCCAAATGCTATTTTACGCAATGGGTTAAGAAATTATTTTGACTCAATATATCCGAATATTGGACTTCGTGATTTAGAAAAAGCGGCTAACATGCAACATAAAGAAGCATGTTATGCTTACAGATTAGTAATGTTCACTTCTCACCAAAGTGAGAACAAGAACATCGGCCTACAACTATTAAACAAAACGTTCCCACAAGTGACGGAGTCGGTAATTGGGGTAAGAAATGAGGTTTTTAGATTGTTACGGGACTGTTGGACATTACGTAACCCTCGTGCCTTTGACGACGTTACAACACACTGTCTTATCAACGGCCATAACGGTTATGTTCCACAAGACCAAGGATGGGAAGTAATCCTAGTAAAACCAGAATGCATGACTTGTTTCTGGACGTATGAATTACGTGTCTTTATTACCTTTGCTGAACGACTTGTGTACTAGCTAGAATTATCTTCACAACCATCTTGTATCAAATTTATTTTGTGCTATATTTCATGCTATATATAAAAAATAAGCGGTATTGTAAGTTTGTAAAATATTGTGTAAAAGTTTGAACGCGAAATATTATTATAACCAGTTTTTCATATAGAATTGTAGTAGTTGAATTGTATATTAGCTACTAAGTATGAACTTAACGGGTAGGTACTACCCGAATTTAAACTTATAAAACGCTAATATGAAGAAAAAGCTTTTATAAATGAGTTCATATTATGCTACGAAATACTATTAACTACTCTTAATATTCTGTATGATTAACTTGTTCCATTTGACTATTTTGAAGGAAATGGCACCGACTACTCGACACACCGTGAATATGAATGAAGAGGAATTCCGTACTTTTCTAGCTTCAAACATAGCTCAGTACAGGCTGCGCTACATACCAACAATAACCTTGGATCTAGCAGTACCGGAAATCGTGTAGGATGCACCTACAAAGAATTTACTGCCTGCAAACCTTTGGAATTTGATGGAACCGAAGGACCGATCGGATTGAAACGGTGGACCGAGAAGGTCGAATCGGTGTTTGCCATAAGTAAGTGTACTGAAGAGGACAAAGTGAAGTACGCTATGCATACCTTCACAGGTTCTGCGTTAACATGGTGGAATACCTATCTAGAGCAAGTGGGACAAGACGATGCGTACGCACTACCGTGGTCAGCATTCAAGCACTTGATGAACGAGAAGTACCGTCCCAGAACCGAGGTCAATAAGCTCAAGACAGAACTTAGAGGGTTACGAACCCAAGGATTTGATATTACCACATACGAAAGACGATTCACAGAATTGTGCCTATTGTGTCCGGGAGCATTCGAAGATGAGGAAGAGAAGATCGACGCGTTTGTGAAAGGATTACCGGAAAGAATCCAAGAAGATATAAGTTCACACGAGCCCGCCTCCATACAACAGGCATGTAGAATGGCTCACAAACTAGTGAACCAGATTGAAGAAAGAATTAAAGAACAGACTGCTGAAGAGGCCAATGTAAAGCAAGTCAAAAGAAAGTGAGAGGAAAACGGTGATAAGAATCACCAATACAACAACAACAGCAATTACAACAGTAATCGCAACAATTATCCCAACAATCGCAACATCAATCGCAACTACAACAAACGGCCCAACAACAACAACAACAGCAACTACAACAATCATCCCAACAACAATAATAACCGCAACAACAACAACAATCAGAAGCAGCTATGCCAAAGGTGTGAAAAGTATCACTCGGGGTTCTGCACCAAATTTTGCAACAAGTGTAAAAGAAATGGTCATAGCGCGGCGAAGTGTGAAGTCTACGGACCAGGGGTTAATAGAACGAAAGGAACAAACGGTGTCGGAACGAGTAATGGCGGGGCAAGTAGTGTCGGAGCAAGTTATGCCAATGTAGTTTGTTATAAATGTGGAAAACCGGGCCACATTATTAGAAATTGCCCGAACCAGGAGAACACGAATGGACAAGGCCGCGGAAGAGTTTTCAATATTAATGCGGCAGAGGCACAGGAAGACCCGGAGCTTGTTACGGGTACGTTTCTTATTGACAATAAATCTGCTTACGTTTTATTTGATTCGGGTGCAGATAGAAGCTATATGAGTAGAGATTTTTGTGCTAAATTAGGTTGTCTATTGACGCCTTTGGATAGTAAATTTTTACTCGAATTAGCAAATGGTAAATTAATTTCAGCAGATAATATATGTCGGAATCGAGAAATTAAACTGGTTAGCGAAACATTTAAGATTGACTTGATACCAGTAGAGTTAGGAAGTTTTGATGTGATAATCGGTATGGACTGGTTGAAAGAAGTGAAAGCAGAGATCGTTTGTTACAAAAATGCAATTCGCATTATACGAGAAAAAGGAAAACCCTTAATGGTGTACGGAGAAAAGGGCAACACGAAGCTACATCTTATTAGTAATTTGAAGGCACAAAAACTAATAAGAAAAGGTTGCTATGCTGTTCTAGCACACGTCGAGAAAGTACAAACTGAAGAAAAGAGCATCAATGATGTTCCCATCGCAAAAGAATTTCCCGATGTATTTCTGAAAGAATTACCGGGATTACCCCCACATCTATCCGTTGAATTTCAAATAGATCTTGTACCAGGAGCTGCACCAATAGCTCGTGCTCCTTACAGACTCGCACCCAGCGAGATGAAAGAACTGCAAAGCCAATTACAAGAACTTTTAGAGCGTGGTTTCATTCGACCAAGCACATCACCGTGGGGAGCTCCTGTTTTGTTTGTCAAGAAGAAAGATGGTACATTCAGGTTGTGTATCGACTACCGAGAGTTGAACAAACTTACCATCAAGAACCGCTATCCACTACCGAGAATCGACGACTTATTTGATCAACTACAAGGCTCGTCTGTTTATTCAAAGATTGACTTACGTTCCGGGTATCATCAAATGCGGGTGAAAGAAGATGATATTCCAAAGACTGCTTTCAGAACACGTTACGGTCATTACGAGTTTATGGTCATGCCATTTGGTTTAACTAATGCACCAGCTGTGTTCATGGACCTTATGAACCGAGTGTGTGGACCATACCTTGACAAGTTTGTCATTGTTTTCATTGATGACATACTTATTTACTCAAAGAATGACCAAGAACACGGTGAACATTTGAGAAAGGTGTTAGAAGTATTGAGGAAGGAAGAATTGTACGCTAAATTTTCAAAGTGTGCATTTTGGTTGGAAGAAGTTCAATTCCTCGGTCACATAGTGAACAAAAAAGGTATTAAGGTGGATCCGGCAAAGATAGAAACTGTTGAAAAGTGGGAAACCCCGAAAACTCCGAAACACATACTCCAGTTTTTAGGTGGATTGAATTGTTGAACGATTATGACTTTGAGATTCGTTACCACCCGGGAAAGGCAAATGTGGTAGCCGATGCCTTGAGCAGGAAGGACAGAGAACCCATTCGAGTAAAATCTATGAATATAATGATTCATAATAACCTTACTACTCAAATAAAGGAGGCGCAACAAGGAGTTTTAAAAGAGGGAAATTTAAAGGATGAAATACCCAAAGGATCGAAGAAGCATCTTAATATTCGGGAAGACGGAACCCGGTATAGGGCTGAAAGGATTTGGGTACCAAAATTTGGAGATATGAGAGAAATGGTACTTAGAGAAACTCATAAAACCAGATACTCAATACATCCTGGAACGGGGAAGATGTACAAGGATCTCAAGAAACATTTTTGGTGGCCGGGTATGAAAGTCGATGTTGCTAAATACGTAGGAGAATGTTTGACGTGTTCTAAGGTCAAAGCTGAGCATCAGAAACCATCAGGTCTACTTCAACAACCCGAAATCCCAGAATGGAAATGGGAAAACATTACCATGGATTTCATCACTAAATTGCCAAGGACTGCAAGTGGTTTTGATACTATTTGGGTAATAGTTGATCGTCTCACCAAATCAGCACACTTCCTGCCAATAAGAGAAGATGACAAGATGGAGAAGTTAGCACGACTGTATTTGAAGGAAGTCGTCTCCAGACATGGAATACCAATCTCTATTATCTCTGATAGGGATGGCAGATTTATTTCAAGATTCTGGCAGACATTACAGCAAGCATTAGGAACTCATCTAGACATGAGTACTGCCTATCATCCACAAACTGATGGGCAGAGCGAAAGGACGATACAAACGCTTGAAGACATGCTACGAGCATGTGTTATTGATTTCGGAAACAGTTGGGATCGACATCTACCGTTAGCAGAATTTTCCTACAACAACAGCTACCATTCAAGCATTGAGATGGCGCCGTTTGAAGCACTTTATGGTAGAAAGTGCAGGTCTCCGATTTTTTGGAGTGAAGTGGGGGATAGACAGATTACGGGTCCGGAGATTATACAAGAAACTACCGAGAAGATCATCCAAATTCAACAACGGTTGAAAACCGCCCAAAGTTGACAAAAGAGCTACGCTGACATTAAAAGAAAAGATATAGAATTTGAAATTGGAGAGATGGTCATGCTTAAAGTTACACCTTGGAAAGGCGTTGTTCGATTTGGTAAACGAGGGAAATTAAATCCAAGGTATATTGGACCATTCAAGATTATTGATCGTGTCTGACCAGTAGCTTACCGACTTGAGTTACCTCAACAACTCGCGGCTGTACATAACACTTTCCACGTCTCGAATTTGAAGAAATGTTTTGCTAAAGAAGATCTCACTATTCCGTTAGATGAAATCCAAATCAACAAAAAACTCCAATTCATCGAAGAACCCGTCGAAATAATGTATCGTGAGGTTAAAAGACTTAAGCAAAACAAGATACCAATTGTTAAGGTTCGATGGAATGCTCGTAGAGGACCCAAGTTCACCTGGGAGCGTGAAGATCAGATGAAGAAGAAATACCCGCATCTATTTCCAGAAGATTCGTCAACACCTTCAACAGCTTAAAATTTCGGGACGAAATTTATTTAACGGGTAGGTACTGTAGTGACCCTAACTTTTCCATGTTTATATATATTAATTGAGATTGATATTTACATGATTAAATGTTTCCAACATGTTAAGCAATCAAACTTGTTAAGATTTGATTAATTGAAATATGTTTCATATAGACAATTGACCACCCAAGTTGACGGGCGATTCACGAACGTTAAAACTTGTAAAAACGACATGACGATATATATATGGATATACATATGGTTAACATGAGATTATGATAAGTAAGTATCTCCATAAGTATATTAACAAGGAGTTATATACATATAAACAAGACTACTAACTTAAGGATTTCGAAACGAGACATATATGTAACGATTATCGTTGTAACGACATTTAAATGTATATATATCATATTAAGATATATTAATATATCATAATATCATGATAATATAATAATTTAACATCTCATTAGATATAATAAACAATGGGTTAACAACATTAATTGAGATCGTTAACTTAAAGGTTTCAAAACAACACTTACATGTAACGACTAATGATGACTTAACGACTCAGTTAAAATGTATATACATGTAGTGTAATTAGATGTATTAAAATACTTTTGGAAGACTTCAAGACATATATCAAAACACTCATACTTAACGAAAATGGTTACAGTTACTTTCCCATTCTTTTCTTTCATCAAGAATTCTAGTCGTATTCTTACCCGTATTATACACAGCTTCAAAACGTACTTACTATGGGTATATACCAATAGGAACTAGCATGGGATTCCACTCTTGATTATGTCATGTATGACTAATCAATTTTAACTTCTACCATGAGCTAGTCAACTAACTAGAACTCCTTTTAACCCCACTCACCACTCACCAATTACCACTCATCATTCACTCCATTTCACTTCCAATTCTCTTTCTAATTCTCTCTCAACACACACACACACACTATTATGAACGTATTTTTCCAGTAGTTAATCATCATCTTCATCAAAAATCACTTCAAGAATCAAGCTATAATCATCATAGGAAGAACACTTCAAGAACACTTCAAAAATCCCTTCAAGTTTACTAATTTACTTCCAAGCTTTCTAATCCATTCCAAGTAATCATCTAAGATCAAGAAACCTTTGTTATATATAGTAGGTTATCTTTTTTATTCAAGGTAATACTCATATTCAAACTTTGATTCAATTTCTATAACTATAAACTATCTTAATTCGAGTAAAAATCTTACTTGAACTTGTTTTTGTGTCATGATCCTACTTCAAAAACTTTCAAGCCATCCAAGATCCTTTGAAGCTAGATCATTTCTTGTCACTTCCAGTAGGTTTACCTACTAAACTTGAGGTAGTAATGATGTTCATAACATCATTCGATTCATATATATAAAACTATCTTATTCGAAGGTTTAAACTCGTAATCACTAGAACATAGTTTAGTAATTCTAAACTTGTTCGCAAACAAAAGTTAATCCTTCTAACTTGAATTTTAAAATTAACTAAACACATGTTCTATATCTATATGATATGCTAACTTAATGGTTTAAAACCTGGAAACACGAAAAATACCGTAAAACCGGATTTACGCCGTCGTAGTAACACCGCGGGCTGTTTTGGGTTAGTTAATTAAAAACTATGATAAACTTTGATTTAAAAGTTGTTATTCTGAGAAAATGATTTTTATTATGAACATGAAACTATATCCAAAAATTATGGTTAAACTCAAAGTGGAAGTATGTTTTCTAAAATGGTCATCTAGACGTCGTTCTTTCGACTGAAATGACTACCTTTACAAAAATGACTTGTAACTTATTTTTCCGACTATAAACCTATACTCTTTCTGTTTAGATTCATAAAATAGAGTTCAATATGATACCATAGCAATTTGATTCACTCAAAACGGATTTAAAATGAAGAAGTTATGGGTAAAACAAGATTGGATAATTTTTCTCATTTTAGCTACGTGAAAATTGGTAACAAATCTATTCCAACCATAACTTAATCAACTTGTATTGTATATTATGTAATCTTGAGATACCATAGACACGTATACAATGTTTCGACCTATCATGTCGACACATCTATATATATTTCGGAACAACCATAGACACTCTATATGTGAATGTTGGAGTTAGCTATACAGGGTTGAGGTTGATTCCAAAATATATATAGTTTGAGTTGTGATCAATACTGAGATACGTATACACTGGGTCGTGGATTGATTCAAGATAATATTTATCGATTTATTTCTGTACATCTAACTGTGGACAACTAGTTGTAGGTTACTAACGAGGACAGCTGACTTAATAAACTTAAAACATCAAAATATATTAAAAGTGTTGTAAATATATTTTGAACATACTTTAATATATATGTATATATTGTTATAGGTTCGTGAATCAACAGTGGCCAAGTCTTACTTCTCGACAAAGTAAAAATCTGTGAAAGTGAGTTATAGTCCCACTTTTAAAATCTAATATTTTTGGGATGAGAATACATGCAGGTTTTATAAATGATTTACAAAATAGACACAAGTACGTGAAACTACATTCTATGGTTGAATTATCAAAATCGAATATGCCCCTTTTTATTAAGTCTGGTAATCTAAGAATTAGGGAACAGACACCCTAATTGACGCGAATCCTAAAGATAGATCTATTGGGCTTAACAAACCCCATCCAAAGTACCGGATGCTTTAGTACTTCGAAATTTATATCATATCCGAAGGGTGTCCCGGAATGATGGGGATATTCTTATATATGCATCTTGTTAATGTCGGTTACCAGGTGTTCACCATATGAATGATTTTTATCTCTATGTATGGGATGTGTATTGAAATATGAAATCTTGTAGTCTATTATTATGATTTGATATATATAGGTTAAACCTATAACTCACCAACATTTTTGTTGACGTTTTAAGCATGTTTATTCTCAGGTGATTATTAAGAGCTTCCGCTGTCGCATACTTAAATAAGGACGAGATTTGGAGTCCATGCTTGTATGATATTGTGTAAAAACTGCATTCAAGAAACTTATTTTGTTGTAACATATTTGTATTGTAAACCATTATGTAATGGTCGTGTGTAAACATGATATTTTAGATTATCATTATTTGATAATCTACGTAAAGCGTTTTAAACCTTTATTGATGAAATAAAGGTTATGGTTTGTTTTAAAATGAATGCAGTCTTTGAAAAACGTCTCATATAGAGGTCAAAACCTCGCAACGAAATCAATTAATATGGAACGTTTTTAATCAATAAGAACGGGACATTTCAGTTATGAATTCTCTTGTTATCATGAGTTTTATTGTTCTTGCTTTGATCATGATTGGCTAAAGCTTTAATGTTTGCTTAGTTGTGAAAATTTTATTGGTTGGATTGTTCGATCATGTGGATTATATTGTTTAATTGATAATATTGTTATTGAGTTTGATCAAAGGCTCCATTATTGTAATTATTTGTTGCTTTAATTCAATTATATAGGTTGTTGACTAGTTATTGTAACGTCCCGCCTTACCACGACCACAGTATTGTCCGTTTTGTCCACAGGCGCACAACTTTTTCGTGGCGACCACACGAGGCCTTCCAAGGAGGTCACCCATCCTAGTACTACTCCCGCTCGAGCACACTTAACTGCAGAGTTCTAACGGGATTTGTTGTGCTTGTAGCCCCCAAACGCGCTGTGTCTGATAAGGATGACAGTTATCCTTCAAGGGACTCAAACTTACAAATTCTATCCGATGTGGGACGGGTTATTACATACATAAAATATTGTTCTTAACGATCAGTTGTAAAATAACTTTTTAGGGGCTCATGTTTGGTGTTTTATCGATTATTTGTCAATTGAAGTTAAAATGATTCTAACAGACGGACTCATAATCTATGCGTTAGTATTTAATACTAATGTTTTCGATACAAATGTTATTAGTAATAAAACGTTTTTATATTGTAATTGTATTATAAATTGAATAAGTATCAATATTAACGTTATCCACTACTAATTTATACGATATAAATGTAGTGTAATGCACGAGCTAGCTTGTAGCTGGAGTTGGAAGCTGTAGCTTATTTTTTAAGCTAGAAGTTAGAGCTTATGTTTTATAAGTGTTTGATAAAGTACATGAAGTTTATGTATGTAAAATGACATAAAATAACAAAAAAATAAATGATAAATAATGATTTAGAAGTTAATAATGTATGTTAGGTAATTCTCACACACTACCTTTTGATCTATTTACATTTTTGTCTCATAAACTCACGTCCCTACGTTAATAAGCCCTAGAACCTGCTTCGCCAAACCCTAGAAAACCCCCGCAAGTTCTGCTATTCAAGTTCTATAAAGACTACTTATAATTTTGAGAGCGCAACCGAAAACCCCCGCGTGAATTTGGCGCCACCGCGAACTCCGATCATCATAATCCGCCGTCGCCGATCATCGTTACCGAAGAATGGAGACATCAGCACCACCTTCATCAAACTCGCACCGATCACCAATTCGTTACTTGTACTGCAGCTGCTTCAAACGATTTTGTCGCTGTTTTTGTTGCTGCTACTCTTACCCTTAATTAATTAATTAAGGTTCAATTTGAAACCCTAACTTTTTATATCTATGATCTATCTATCTATGATACAATTGAAAATAGAGAAAGAAATTGTAGTTTAATATCGTTTTGTTTTAATTGCTTTTATTACACGATGCAAGTTTGGGTTGTCGTGTTCTCTTTTCGAGTTGAACCTTCCGAATTTTACTAGAATCAAAATTCTGAAAATTTGGTAATTGAATTCTTGTTATTTGGTTTCAAACCGTCTAATCCGAAAACTTAACATAATGAAAATCGAAAAAAGTCAAACCTAGTTTGGTTTTCGGTTCGATTTCGGTTTGCTTTTAGTTCGGTTTAGTAAAACGAATTTGGTTTGCGGTTTTACTTTTTTGAATTCGATTAAACTGAAAACCAAATTCAACTTATGATATACTCTCTCAATTCCAATTCAATTGTACCACACAAAAGACACGGTTTAAGAATTGTCATAATTACACAGTACTTTTTGTTTACTTTCCAGTTTATCACTTATTTTTTCATAATTATTTGTATTACATACATATTTTAAGGACAACAAAGAACATTACCCCTTTATTCTTATCTATTTTAAGGACAATTAATTTGTAACCATTCAAAAATTGAATACCAGACAATAAATTTGGGAAGGAGTATTAATGTATTAGTATATATATGTACACCACAAATCGATTTCACTACCAAAACTCGAATTCAAAATCGATATTTAATACTCCCTCCGTCCCAGATTAATTGTCCAGTATTCCTTTTTGGGACGTCCCAGATTAATTGTCTACTTTCAAATATGGAAAGTAAATTTGATAAAGTTTACAATATTGTCCCTAATGAATTAATTAAATTACAAATGTGAGAGAGATTTCTAATTAATTAGTTGAGGGTAAAACAGTAAAGTAAGAAAAAAGTACTGAAAAAGTACAGTGTGATAATGACATTTCTTAAACTGTGTATTTTTTGTCTGGGGACAATTAATCTGGGACGGAGGGAGTAGTTATCTAAGTTAAATTATGTTTTTTTTTTTTTTTTCATTTTAACCGAACCTGAACCGAATTCAAATTCGGTTTCGGTTTGGTTTTGGGTTTGGGTGATTTCAACCACCATCACAGATTAGTTCAATTATCAAAGTGCATACGTACTTAATTTTGCATAATTGTTCTGTGCAGCATCTAATACATACCCGTTAATTTTGCATAATTGTTCTGTGCAGCATCTAATACCTACCAGTTAATTTATCAGCGTTTCCAGTTTCGAATCACCTTGTCTGCTCAAGAATGCTTCGAAAAACTCATGGGTACGATCCATCCAAAATATGTACCTTTACTTATAATTTACAGTGGGTCATGTAAATAAGTAGATAATGATAATAAAGATGTATGTATGTATATATAGATTAGCCACTTCTAAAAAGTATGTTTGCATAATTACTAGTTAGTGTCATGTAGTTCTGTACAAGTGGTTAAGATCTGTGTACTGTTAACTGTTGTTAATTATAAACACACTTCTGTTTATTGTTTCAGTCATCTAAACAGGACTTGTTTGTTCAATTGATTGATTAACTTTACAAATTACAAGTAAAATTCGCGTTATGAACTACAATGATATATTTACATTAATTTCGACATGTTTATTCTATTACACGTTTTTGTTTCGATTTGTTAACTTTATATTTATGTTAAGTTTATTGAAAAATAATGACTTCATAATATGAAATCAAGACGTAAGCTAATCATGCATATAATTCTGTGTTTAGACTAATGTCATGACTCATGGTTAAAAGTTGGATTCATTCTGTCAAAATTGATCAAAGTGAGTCAAATCAATTGAAGTTGGTCAACGTCCGACTAGTCCTATAGTTCCTATACCCGACTAACAACTCTTAGAACTTTGATTATATGTAATCTGTATATGTGTTGTATATATGTAACCTTATTTAGTAACATTGCACCAACTTTTATCAAGTGATAAGTTTTATTGCTATCACACTAAATATACACAATACATATACATATTATGTATTACATTACATATTACATATTTAACATATAACATGAATGACTCGAAGTTTAATAAATTGGATACTAAGGGCATGTTTAATACACTAAATGTTATCAATGTCTTATTCGGTACCTTTTGTGCTTATTATCATCATATCTGCCTACACAGCAGTACTTATGAATTATATGGGCAACAATTTGGGTCGGGTTGGCACATTCAAATACCCAACTTGACCGGATTTTAAAAAGCGCGTTGGAAATCTTAACCTCCCAAACATGGCCCCCATACTGAACGCGTCAGACAAGTTGACGAGTCTGCTATCGGGTCACACGGGTCAAAATAAGCAGGTCAGTTTAGGGTTGGTGAGTTGATTTAAGTCGAACGGGTCTAATATGGAGGGTTGGTTTCCATTTGGTATATGTTAGGCTATATGTTAGGTTGTAATTTCAAGGTTTACGAGCTGACCCATTTAAACAGAACCTGCCTTAAATCCGGTCTGATAATGAAACTGAAACTAAACATTTGCATCCAAGCTTTTGATTCATATCTACGCTACTTGCAAGATAAAAACGAAAAGAAAAACTGCCTGATTTATTATAAGAAAAAAGAACGAAAAAAAGTGCAAGTTTTCTACTATCTTTGACAAGTAATCAAACAAATAAAAGCGATAATACGGGTACCTAATCCGGTAGCAACAAGTAGAAAAAGACATCGGTTTGAGTTATGTATATCATAATCGTAATGCTTTAACGCAGCACATCGGGTCATTAGCCAAACACCGTTGTACCTAAAAATAGATCAAAGATTACAAATTTAAACAACATAATCACGTCTAAACACTATCTTTAACAGCTCGTATAATCATTTCAAATCGCATGTTGAATTTTACACAACTCGTTTAAGTAGAATAGTACTACTTCATAAGACGGGCTAGAGTTCGTACGTACTCTTTTGCATTTGCGATGATGAAAGCTTCCAGGGCCCACTTAGGGAACACGTACGGTGTTATCACTGAAGAAGCCGAAGTTTTGCTCTGATTCGCAATGAGAGTCAAAACAACGGGAAAAAGCACGGACCACTGCAGACAAAGGATATAATTGTAAACACGTGTATATAATATATAATATATAATAATACTACAAGAATCAAGTAAAAAGTCTTTTTTTTTTTTGAGGTTGTTACGTATGTACCAGTTGAGCTTGACTGAATTCGAGGGAGATGGCGAGAATGTATGCTATGCCAGTTACGCAATAAACGAGACAAACCATAACTAAGTAATTCGATCCAAAGCTTGATCTTGGATAGTTGAAGAAATAGAATAAGCAAAGATAAAATAACGGCTTCATCGTTATATTTATAAGATCCATCGTATCTTTCGATAAAAAATACGATAGACTATTCATGCCGCTCGAGCTCTCCCTCTTATAGTGTAATTTATCCAACGAAAACGTTCTTAGAGCTCCAATCATACATAACAACGCTACAAAACAGAGATAAATGACATAAAAAGTTATATAAAAATCTTTAAAAAAATATATCTTATAAGTTCATCATTCATGTTGCTGCATAAAAAATATCACAATTTCAAGAAAGGGATTAAGCCATAAAATGAGAAAGGTAAGCTCCTAGCAGTTCATTTAAAGTTTAATTTTTTTCTTCAATATTCCTATTCGGCAGCCTTTTTACCGGATAAAAGATGAAATTTATGACTCAAAGCTTATGTGGCTAACACATTGTGATTATTGGCATACACTTGACGCTTATGTGGCGTACATTGGTCGTATTGGAACAAATATGGAGGTTTGATAGGTATCCGATTAATAAAAAAGCACGTTGCTAATATAGGCAATGTTGAAAAAGACGCAAGACGGAGACGAGTCGGTCAGGACCTTTACCCTAATATATGGCTTAAACCCTTTCGACTAGTTTGGTCTTGTACTCTTAAAATGAAAAGTAAAGGGAAAACAAATATGAAATACTTTTTTATGTTTTCCCTTACTTACATACAGCA
The DNA here is from genome assembly GCF_046630445.1 of Rutidosis leptorrhynchoides. Taxonomy (NCBI): domain Eukaryota; kingdom Viridiplantae; phylum Streptophyta; class Magnoliopsida; order Asterales; family Asteraceae; genus Rutidosis; species Rutidosis leptorrhynchoides. The sequence goes on along the minus strand of NC_092343.1, from coordinate 376,448,765 downwards.
ATGACGGTGTACTGATAACCGGTAGCTCCAAAAGTGTCATCGGTTACTTTAGCCATAGTTCCTAAACAAGCTCCAGCAAGCAAAAGAATAATATAATCCGCAGCTTGTACTCTACCATCACGTGTTCGCTGCCTCAAAACCCTAAAAACGTCACATTTCACATACATTATTACAATCGTCAGATATAAGTGAACTAAGAAAACAGTTCATTCACAAAAAGTTTATACGTAAACAGGTTGTAATTGCCACCTTTATAATATATAGGGAAAGAGAAGATTTCAATACAATTACCTTTCAAGGTAATATTTGTACTGTCTAAAAACTCCAGGAGTTACTCGTCCCGATAAATCCGGCGTCGAAAAGAAACTATAACTCGGAACGTCTCGTTGAGCTTCACCGTTATACGATCTAACTTTCGATTGGCCAACATTTGAAGGTAAGTAGGTCCCACTTTGATCACAAAGGTGTAGCATATCTGAGGGTACTCTGTACCCATTATGAAGCATCCATCGTACGGGAAGTTGCTGAGTTGTCACATCTCCTGGCTTAATTATACCCTCGAGAATATCGATTAAGTAGTCGGGTGGATTTATACGATCCGGTATTGTAATTCCTAAACCTGCAAAGTATTCTTCAACTTTCTTTATGGGTCCGTGGTAGACCGTTAGACCGCCTTTTGCAAGAAGTATCAAGTCATCGAACATTTTGTACAACGAGTAACTGAAGAAAAAAAATCCCGCATAATTTCAGACAATGTCCGTTTCGAATCTGATTATATGATTTTAAATGATCAGAATCATGTAATCGGTAGAATTGGTTTTTGTGTGTGTGTGTGTGTGTGTGTGACAATGAAGCTTTTTTTTATTACTGGAGTTAATTTAAAATGTGAAACTTTTTACAGAGGATTTTTTCAATCAACTTTCTGAAAAATCATCATACAAAGATATGTAAATAAAAAGCTAAACCAGATAATCACTTTCAAATCACACATCCAAACACCCTCTGAAACATGGATATAAAGTTTATTAAAATACAAGTAAATATGCATTAGGATTCATTTGTTAAATTCGATTGTATAGTGTAAGAGGTGGCAAATTTTATCCATTTAGTTACGAAACAGTCAGCTTGGGTTGTAACTCACATCAAACACGTCAAAAAAAAAAAAAAAAAAAAAAATAAAAAATAAAAGGGGAATGGGTATAACGGGTCGAAGTCGCTCAAATTCAACGCTATTGCCTATAACGTCCTAATCATTATTAGTGCAATACATATTCAAAAATATGGAAAAACTATTGTTCGAGGGTCGACTCAACCCAAACCCGCGCACTACAACCCGTACTAAAACCGCCACAGTTTAATTCAGAGATGTTATGATCCGTTACCCTTACCAACTCAGTAGTACCTTTAAAGGTCGAATCGGGGGTTGACTAACGTTGACCTTTTATATATATATAAATATAACATCAGAGTGTACCTTGGTTGGTGAACAACCATGCTAATGTTAACTCCTTCAAGGGCTTCACGACGAAGAGCTCTAAGAAGCAAACTCGAAGACGCACTATCAAGACCCGATGTGGGCTCGTCCAAGATCAAAAGTGAAGGTTCCATGACCATTTCCAGCCCGACATTGACCCGTTTCTTCTGGCCTCCCGATATTCCTCGTTTTTCGACGGTTCCAACTTTCGAATCCCTTACTCCTTGAAGTCCCAAAGACTCGATAACTCTTTCGATTATAAGAACTTTATCTTGTTTTGGCAAGTCAGAAGATAATCTCCAGATTATAGAATAAGGCATAGATATAACAAATCAGTAAATAATCATATAAAGATGTAGGGTGTGTTTGGCACAAGAGCTTATGAGAGCTTATCAGAGCTTGAGCTTATGATTTTAATAAGCTCCAAGTAATAAGCTTTGTTTGGTAGACATAAAAAGTAAAGCTTATGAAAATCATAAGCTCTAGAAAAATAAGCTACTTTTAGTAGCTTATGAAAAAAAGTAGAGCTTATGAACTGGAAAATAAGCTCCAGCTAGTTTACTAAACACTTATAAAAAATAATAAGCTCCAGCTACTATAAGCTCCAGCTCCAGCTCTAACTCATAAGCTCCAGCTCCAACTATAAGCTCCAGCTCCAGCTAGTTTCATCCAAACACACCCGTAAGCAAGAAGGTGTTCAGGGGTGTGCATGGTACACAACCGGACCAAACTAGTTCGGTTCAGTTCTGTCTCGAGTCCCAATTTGTAGCAGAAAGTCGGACTAAGGACCGGACCAAATATTTTCGGTTCGGTTCTGTTATTTTTGGAGATATTTTTGGGTTTGGTTCTGTCCGAACTGAACCGAAGAGTGAAAATCTGAGAAAATGTGTGACTAGTACCGGGCCGAAATAACTCGGTTCAGTTCGGTTCAGGATTGTTTCGGTTCCTCATTATGGGTTATGTTTCTCATTTTTTCCGGCGATAAAAGCTACACAGTTATGTAAAGATGCATACCTACAACGTGCACTGAATCGTAGATTCTCTTCGACAGTCAAATCTCCATGAACTATATCATCTTGAGGTACAAAACCGACAATTTTCTTGTAACAATGAATAGACTCGTTTTTTCCGTTAACCAAAATCATGCCCGACATTGTGCATCCCGTTATCTTTCCGGTTAAAGCGGAAAGGAACGTAGTTTTCCCGGCTCCTGACGGGCCCATAACAGCCGATATTCTACCGGGCATTAACTTCCCACTAACCGATCTCATAATACATTTTCTTTTCCCTTTAAGAGTCAAAGTCAACTCGTTGAAAGCTATCTCAATCCTCGGTCGTCTTCTTAAACTATCTTCACCTCCACGTTTCGCAATCGAGAGTAATCCAGAAAATGTCATGTTCTTATTCTTCTCCTCCATTGCTTTCTCTTTCTCGATTTGACCGTACGCGTATTTGAATATTTGACTTTTCGTGTGAAGATCTCTTTTCGTTTTAACCTTTTTCTTTTTAAATTGTTTATCCCCAGTCTCTAAACTAAACAATTCTTGATTTCCCGAACCATCATCCATCGATTCCAACATCTCGTTGAGTTTATCCGTATCTTTCTTATTACAGGGTGAAAACGGATTCGAAATTTTCGATTTTAGATCATGTCTCGCACTAGATTTTCTCGAGAACGTTTGCGAAAGATTTCGTTGCAACCCTTGAACACTCGGAGGTTTAACGGCCATATTTTTTGCAGCATGCCACCTTTCTCGTGCTTGTGTCATTTCACGAACATGTTTTGCTGCCGCTTCCCGGGACTTGGCGTGTTTTTTATATCGAGTTGACATCATTTGGTCCGAGCAATTATACACGACAATTAGTATACCCGTCAACAGACCCTACAAAAGAAAACCGAAAACCCGCAACTTTAGTAGTGAATCTCATTTTTTGACTCGATTAGTATATGATTAGCAACTTACGATGAGCATGATACCAAAAACCTTCATACTTGGAATATTTGTTCGTTTCTCGCACCTAGATCCAGCAAAGCAAACTGCAGATACATATAATATGTTACGCTAAATCTAAAAATAAAAATTTTATAAGAAAAAATGGGTCTCGACCCGACCCAACCCGACCCAACCAGTTTGGACCCGACCCGTTTGAAAATTGAGACCGGTTCGACCCAAGCCCATTTGGGTCCCGTCCCAACCCGACCCATTTGCCAGGTATACTAAATCTAGGACATTAAATACAGTCGAGGACAACAAAGAAGCCGTTTGGACAGAACAGCGCATTGTTAGTAGGGGGCAAATATGTAGGTCAGGCAGATCGGGTAACGAGCCAAAATAAGTTGGTTCAAAGGGGGTAAGTGTTGTATGGTGTGGGCCACTTTGACCCATAACACTTTACGAGAATTGAATACACTCAACAACTACAATAAATATTGTGACAAAATAACCAAAAGATTGAGAGTGAAAATGGGTTGGGTAACTGGTAAAATGGGTCTTCTTTGTACAGGATGAAAATGGGTTGAATACTTGTCTAAACTATTTAATGAAGAGACTTATGAGGTTAAAAAATACTCACGCTTGCTCTTCACAGAGCCCATTCTGCAGTAGCGTCTGCAACAAAATCAAAACGTGAAAACCATAATACTTCGTGCACTATGGAAAATAATATAGTAAATACCCTTTGGGGCACGCGATTCGTTCAATAGTCGTTGGACAATAGTATCCCGGTGCGCAGAATAAATCACTACCTATTTGTACTGGACCCCACATATCAGCTGCACCACAAGTATGATTTGGCTTGCCTGCAGGTTGTTGGTAATGGTATCTGAAAAAACATTCTACCGAATTATGTCTTAGTAATCTGTATAAACCACAAATAATCTAAAAAGATTAAAACTTTATGGCTAAAATAGCATAATAATAACTTACGGCTCACACATTCCAGATTTTTTGTTGAGCTTTGCAACGGGGCAGTATGCACCTAATGGGCATGCTACAGTCACAAGTTGACATAATATATTATGGTAGTGGGAAATCAAATTAAATGCAATATTGCTATATTGAGGGAGTACTCGGTCAGGACTTGACTTATTTGAGGGAACACTCTGTCGGGACTTTTTGAGGGAGTACTCGGAAACTCGGGAATACTTGGATTGTTGACTAAGTTTGACTTTGACCTCTTTTACCGAGTTTTGACCAAATTTTGAACAATTTTCCGAGTAATCCCGAGTTTTGACCGATTTTCTGAGTTTGACCGAGATTTGACCGAGTTGGACCAAGTTTGACTGAGTACATGCCGAGTACTCCCCGAGTTGCAAAAACTTTGACTACATGCATGTTCGGAAACTCGGGGAGTACTAGGATGTTGACCAAATCTGACTTTGACTGATTTGACCGAGTTTTGACTGATTTTCAGAGTAATCCCGAGTTTTTGGCCGAGTTTGGACCGATTTTTCAAGTAATCCCGAGTTGGACCACGTTTGACCGAGTACTCGAGTTGCAAAAACCGAGTACTCGTCGAGTAATTCCGAATAATGTGTAAGAATATATTGCAAGAAGTTGCTTAAATAGACTTACGTATCATGCAAGTGAGACCTTGAGGGCAGAAAAAGCCCTCACAACATGGTTGACTATCATAAGTCCGGAACGGCATTTTACGTGGATTCGTCTCGTTAAACTCGTATTTCTCTCCCGGATTGACGGCACTAGCCCATCCTGACTCACATCCACCGGACCATGAGGTCAGATTACAGTTTCTGTTAGGATCCAAGAAATGAGCTTGCGATATGCTTTTTGTCGCATCGTCAACTTTAGTTATAAAACTCGTGAAATATACTCTAAGTTCTGCCGCAGTACATAACCGCTTTGCCAGATCTGAAAATCAAGTAATTATAGTGACTTTAAGAATCAGAATTTATCAATTAGATAAATATCTATCTATATGTCAAGGGGGTGATATTTCCACCACACTTTTCGATAAATCGACCACACACATGCATTAATGAGTTGTACAGTACAACTCCTTAATGCATGTGTGCGGTGGATTTATCAAAACACGTGGTGGATTTATCATTAGCCAGATGTCAAACTAAAATAATTTTGTCCACAAAAATAGAATTATAATCATGTTTATGTAAACATTGATCAACTACTATTTTGACTTCAAATTGCCAATTTAAGCACCAATCGAAACACCACCTACTTTTTCAACTCAGATTATGACCATACATTCACAGCTGTAGGTACGTTTCGATACAGTCCTTAAACGCATAAGGTGATGATATTTCCACCTTCAAGATTGATAAATCCACCAGAATTGTGCATTAAGTACTTGTACAGTACAAATACCATCAAACTTGATGATCATCCTTCAGGCAGGTTTAAAACCTAAATTGAATTTCATGCAGGTTTAAAACCCATGGAAATTTGATTCTACCATTTTCATGGCGTCTCACACTTTTCTTTAACCTACTTATTGGCCGGAGGTCCTTTCGGAAGCAACCTCTCTATCCAGGGGCGGAAGATAGTAGGGACAGGGCGGGGCACCGCTGGATTTTGGAAAAAAAAAAAATTACACTAAAAAAATTATTAAAAAGTAAAGTTTTTATTGGTGTTTGACCCTGCTGTCAATAAAAAATTTAATAAGTTTTTCCGTCCGCCCCATTTGTGACCGAGTTCAAGTTCCGCCACTATCTCTATCCATAGAATATTAAGAGGGAAGACTTTTTCTACTCTTGGGGTGCTTCACTCTGGGTGGAGAAATGACTTCTCTTTGTTCTAGGAATATGGGAAGGATTGTCTACATCATCTTGCCTCCCTCATGTCCCACTTTTGTAGGATTGGGAGGATTGGGTTTTGTTGTTGATGATGATCATCCTTACCACCAGTCTTCATTAAATCATACACTGGTTTCTATTGTTTCTTTATTTTTCTACTAACATGTTAACTATTATTTACCTCATACACTAACATTTATCTAATCAAATCAAGAATGGTACCATTGGAATACCTGTGAACTTCAATTGACATTTAGTGAAAAATTCATCCTTGCCATGAAAATTAAAAGCTCCATCTATATCTTTTTCCCTAAAACATAAAAATAATTAACAAACATACCAAAATATATACATATATACCACATATTATGTATAATAAATAAATGTAATGTAATATAAGGAATTCAAGTAGAGCATATTACTCTGATACTCACACATCTTCCGTGCAATAATGTAAGGTTCTTTGAATAGAAGACTTGTATTTCCTGATTGAATTGTTAAACCTTTGTGAAAGATAATTTTGAAACAATGGTGAAATTCTTGCTCTTTTATTGTTATGAGGACCATCATCATTATCATTGTCATTATTATTATCATCTTGACACCAAACACAATTTGGGAAACAACACACAAAAACAAGAATCAAGATAACCCATGATGAAATTACAACCCTCTTTTCACCATTCATATTCCCATGCAAAATCCAATTGAAATCATGGCATTTTTTGGCCTGAAATTACTTTTTTGGTATGACCCAGATGGGGATTAGGGGTGATTGTTGAAATGGTGATGAACCCATGAAGAAATTGACCCAAAGTTGAAAACTTTTTGAGTTGATTTGACAAAAGAGGATGATGTGGGTCAATGCAGGTGTGTTTGTCATTGAGAGGGTTGGGATTTGGGTGGCCGGACATGGTTTGTGGAGGAAAAATGGCTCGGGAAAATGGACGATAAGTTTGGGATTGGGGTGATCATTGATTTCAGGCATATTCACATTTATGTGTTGCTATTTTTACAAGTTTGTTTTATTTGTTTATTTATTTTTCTTCAACAGTGTATTATTTAATTTACCTTAATAAAAAAATATGAAGTAAAAAATGGCTTTCGGAAATAACTTTTAATTTTATTTTATTGTACGGTTAATTAGCATAAGTTAAGATACTCTACACCCTTAGACCATGTTTAACCTGACATCAATTTGAATCCGTCACACCAGGTTTGTGTATTTGTTTCAATGTATTTTCTTGGATGTTTGGATTAGGGTCCAGGTCGATTGAACTCATAGATCGTTAGATCTTTTGAAGTCTGATATTGTGGGACACACTTATAAGTAGGAATGGCAATGAGCGGAAAAAAACCCGTGACCCGCGGGTACCAATGCACGTGAGGGGCGAGTATTTATGAAAAATGCACATGCGGACACAGTTCAGGTGAAATTTTGTAGGAAAATTCGCCATAATACACCTTTTTCAAAGTTTTCGGACAAAATAGACTTTTTTTTAAAAATTTGTCTATTTACACCATTGGGTCGACTATCATTTTGGTCGACCACCTCATTTTTCAAGGTCGACTACCATGTATACATGGTCAACCAACATATAAATAAATAAATAATTGAAAATAAGGCTCAATATCCATGCTTTATAGAGTCACTTGTCTGCACATTTTTTTAAAGTGCACATTTTGTAAACTCGTCGATTTACTTGCGGCTCGCGGGTACCTTTGAGTCGCGGGTACGAGCATAAAAATTTACCCATTGATGGGTAAACGGGTAACCGCAGATAAAGAAAAATTCTTTACGGACAAATTGTAGGTATTAAGGATCTGTGTTCATCACCCGCGAATACCATCTCTACTTATAACACAATAAATTCCTCTGATCGTTTTGCAATTTAAATAGGGTCTATATGTTTTATGAGGAAAACAAAAAAAGTAAAAATAACTTTCAAAGTTAAATGATGTGGGACTCGAAATCATCTGTCATAATAGAGGGTTGGTGATTCTAAAACTAAAACAAAAATGAAAATATTAAAAAATGAAAATAAAAATAGAAAAGGGTAGAGAACAAACGGTAGTCATTGTCCGTTTGATTCCTTACACGCGTCGCCACAACCCGGATTCCAAACACAAATTCCATTCTGATTTCATAACCAACATTTCGATTCCGTCCAATAATACACATTACATCACTCAATTGCACACTATCCTCTCTGTTTTTTTTCTTTATTTCCCTTTTTATTAATTAATTTATATTTATTTATTAACATCAAATTCCTATGAAACATTTCCATCAATCTAACCTTTTGTTTTCAGTAGATTGACTTCATCACTAAGCTTCATTCCCTCCGTACTCATGAATCAGGTTGTTATTTATTTATTTATTTATTTTTGTTTAATTCATTTTAATAATGGAATCTGATTCTGGGATTTCTATATTTTTTAAGAAAAGTTGAAGTCTTGCATTAAGCTTTTATGTGGGTTTTTAGTGGGGATTTTAGGTTTATGTGAATCTTGAATATGCATTTTTTTGTTGGTAGTTGTATGATTCAATTTGATAGTTGTGATAATGAAATTATTATTTACTGGGTTTTTTGTATTTTTAAAAAAGTTCAAGTCTTGCATTATTAGTATTCAGTTTCTATGTGGGATTTTTAGTGGTGTTTTAGGGTCATGCAAATGTTGAACAAAATATACTTATATTTGTTGTACTTATATTATGATATAATTTGATTGTTGTGATAATAGAGTTACATTTGACACATATTTAGAATGATATCTTTGTGGTTTATGCTAATATCAGTGTAGTGTAAAACAAGATTCAAGTTCTATGAGCCTTCATGATGAAAGTTTGAGGTCAATTTTTAAAATAACTGAGCTTGATTCATTGATTGAATAGCTTATAAGTTGCGAACTCGAAAAAGTTTGATTAAGCTAGCTTTGTTTGAGCTCAAGTTACGAATTCGAGAAAGTTTGACTTGTAGAAGGTCACATTTGGATGAGTCGTTGAGAACTCGGCTGTTGAGCCACTCTAGTTACATATACATTAGCACTTGCATAATACTTAAGAGTTAAGAGGTTGACAAGAATTTAAGTGCGTCCTTTCAAGATTGTGTTTGGCTCGTTATATATTTCGAGCTCAACTCTTATACTTTAACTGAGTTTCAGATAGTTACATTACATATCGATGTCATTTTGTGTTTTATTTACTGCAAAAGTTTCGTGTCGTATCCTATTGTTTCAATAAGAACGTGCTTACATTACAGAAAATTAGCTGCATATACAAAAATGTGAATTGTTATCCCACTAAAAGCTCACATAGAGAGTGTTCAAACGAATTTCAGTATCAAACTCTTCGTTAAAATATTTAAATGGTAAGACTTAACAGCAAAGATACCTACAATTGATTACACGTAGTGTGTGAAGACTGAATATTGCAGAAACTGATATTACGTCTCGATTTTCTAACTTTTCCAACTATAAAAAAGATTAGGTAAATATCAGAAATTAATATTACACATGGTTACAAACAGGTGTTGTGGCGGTTTGGTGACTAGCCCGTCTCGTTTTACCCATAAACGTCTATTCAGTTTGTCAATGCTAAAAAGTCAGGTCAAAGTTGGTCAAAGTCGGTCAACGTCATTCAACTTTTTGTCTGACGTTGCTCTAGTGTAAACAAAAATCCCAAGCACATATTTGGATTATTTATTCGGATCCGTTAGACAATTAAACGCCATGAAGTCATTTGTCCACGATACATATTAAATGTTGCTTTATCTTTATCTTTGTCTTCATCTATATGTATAATCATTGATCATTGATACAAAATATATGATGTTTATATGTGCATTCTAATGCTTATATTGATCTGGATGATGTAGGATTTGTAACTTTTACTATGAGTTATTTCTATGTAGTTAATCTGTTATTTTTTACACTTCGTTTTTTTGTGTTATTATTTTTTTTTTTTATATTTTTTTTATAGGTCGAGGAGGAATCCTTATATCATTCCTTAGGGGAAGAAACGATCGATGTTGACTGTTTGCTTGTGGAACCAAGGTCTGACCAAGTTTCAGTAAGTGGTGTATGGTGTTATGAAGAGAATAACATTGGAAAATGTATAAAAAATGAAGACGCTTCCTACAATATACGTACGTCTCTATGGATTCTAGTTTATGTGAAAGTTAAGGTTTTTTTTTTTTTTTTTTTTTTTTTTTTTTTTTTTTTTGAGTGATGATTCATCCTTCATTGCTATATATGTTTGCAGACAGAATTAATATACTCCAGTTTTTAATAAATATTAATTTTTATCTCTTATAAAGGCACCTCTCATTTAAATATAAACGTGCAAGGCGTAGAGAAGGCAAAGCATAATGTACGTTTTCTTCTCTACTTCAAACTTATGTATATTACTTATGTTATTACGAGGCTTTAGTCACATATGATTCACTCTATATTCAATAATTGTACATTCTACAACTATTGTCTAATATTGTTTTATCGTTTTTCATTGGCAATTATAGTAAAACGTGCGATTATATATATAGCATTAGAATCTGTAAACTTATTGGAGCTATTAAGTAAAATGGCATATGAACAAGCTTTAATGATATTGAAAATCTTTATAAAATTTCTAAAAAGGCTACACAATGGCAATATATTTTTGCATATCTGTAACTTGTGTATTTTCATTTATTTTTTATTCTTTCTTTGTATTTATCTTTATGAAATAGCGTATTTGCAGGCACTTGATGTTTTGCCACACGAAGTTGGAGTCGAAAATCTTCTAGCAGCAAATGCCGTCTCTTCTTGTGATGATTATCTACTAGGTCACTTTTTACCCGTTTTTACGCTATTTTAATACGACTCGTTTGAGAGACTAAGATAAAATCCAAACAAGAAAGGACCTATTTTTATTCAAATGGGTCAAATTGGCACCTATAGAGACACATCAAATTACTACCAACTACTTACATAATTACTTACTTACTGTAGATATTGGATACATTGAGCATGGTTCGTGTATGGACTACGCACCCAACGAAATATTGCACGTTGGAAATTCGAGTTCAGACAACCCGTTTCCCGTTTTTCGTAATACCGAAAAGGGCAATTTTGGAATTCAACATTTATCAACCGAAAACATTCCTGGATCTGAATGCCAAAATTACTTCCTCGGCAAGACAATGTGCGACTTCGGAACTAAATTCGAGGATTATTCAAAATCTTTTATAGATCAAGAAGAAAGTAACGAAGATATTTCGTCACCTCATATTACACAAAATAATAATGATAATAATATGGCAATCACTGTATTTTGTAAAGATGGGCCCCCAAGCTCGGTTCAAGATCACGGTGTTGGTGAAGTGACAAACAAAAGATCACGTAAGCCTACGAAACGGTACATTGATGAGTCATCAAATTTGGATCTCATGAAGTGCAAGAAGAGAAAAGAAGCTGCTTTAGCGTTGAAAGTCAAAAAGTCAACGATTAGACGTCTTAAGCATAAAAGTGAGGTGGAACCTAAACAAAAAGAAAAAAGTTCATCGTGTGATGTCTCGTTTGGTAAAGCTATTCAAGTACCGTTTGTTTTTCAAAGCCCAACCGAATGCGAGAAAAATAGTTCACCGAAAAAGAGTTCACCGGCTAAGGTATGGAAAATATAAATATGCTATTTATCAAGAACCTTGTTTACTGCATAAATTTTTATTTCCTGCAAAAAAAAAAAAAAAAAAAAAACCCTTCACATTTCACTTGGTAACTGCCACATTTGACAACGGTTACCAAATATTATTTTGCCATTTTCACAAAAGGCTCTGTTGATTTTATTTTAATTTTATATTAACTATTTTGTGGCAATCTATACAGATGATATAATTAGCAAGTAGTGTAGATATTTGACAAGTAGTCAGACTAATGGTTATGAACCATTTATGTTATGGAGGAAGTTGACACTAGACCTTATGTTTTATAGGTGGCAATATTGACCCATTTACTTTTTATGTGTGCGTAGTTTAATGATTGTTAAACGGGTCAAATGGTTTTTTTTAACAACAGTTTTGGGATCACCCAGGGGGACTACACCACCCACGCGTTCATCTCCCGCAGCTGCATAATCCGCGCCCAACTGTTGCCCAGGAGGAAACCCGACCCAATCCGGGGCAATGGGCGGTAAAACCCCCCTCCCCCACTTCCCCTGCAACACGATGTGCGGAAGGCACCCTTGGGTGGAATTCAAGGGTTATGGGGCAACCTGGTGTGCAATGCTGCACCCCACGGGACGAATTACTGACCTCTCACTAAGAGAGGCAGGCCACTACCACGTGAGCTACTACACATGGTAAACGGGCCAAATGGTTTATATTACTGGGTTTTGTGATGCTAAGTGTACTGAGTTTTAACATTTGATTTCTTTTCATCTTTGGTGCTAACTTCATAAAATTTATGTCATATATGCATATAGAAAGTACCAGGTCTTAACCTATAAGTACCTGCTGAATTTTGAACTTATATGTATATATCTACAGATTGAAAACCAAATTGTGAATTATTTGAGTGGATCTGAAGACGATTCTGAGACAACGAAATCGATTGTTGGTGGCAATCAAAGGAAGCTTCATAGACTCTGGACCGTTTCAGAAGTTAAAAAGTTGATCGATGGCGTTGCTCATTTTGGGGTAGGCAAATGGACTCATATAAAAAAATTGCTATTTTCATCATCGGTTCATCGAACTCCCGTTGATCTAAAGGTAATTTTCGTCAGTGTTGCAGAACTCGGAATAACTCGGAGAGTACTCGGTCAAACTCGTTCAAAACTCGCCCAAAATTTGAGATTACTCGGAAATTAGGACAAAACTTAGTCAAAATCAGTCAAAGTCAAACTTGGTCAACATCCGAGTACTCCCCGAGTTTCCGAGTACTCCTCGAGTAGTGATTTTTGCAACCTTGGTTTTCATTATCTAAATATGTCGTATCTTATATGTCATTATAAGTTGTTGCTATGAACATATGGATTCATCTTGTATATATGATAACTTGATATAATTTTGTAGGACAAATGGCGAAATCTTTTGAAAGCAAGTCGTGTACTGAAGGGGAGTAGGATAGAGGTTAGTTGTCTTCTTTCTTTTCTTTTTGTTGTCTTTGATACAATATAATTATGATATATTCTGTAGTAGAATAATTATTTTATGATGTGTTAGCTCCGGTTTAGTTTAAATCATGATGAAATTTGTGTTGATTTACTCCTTTTGGTTTTTTTAGCCTACCCAACTAGTTTAAAAAGATTTTCAAACATAAAACATACATATTTCACAAAATCCAATTTTAAGATGTATCAAAATCAAAATTTTGACCTAACTTTGACCAAAATGTTGGTTATTTGCAGGAAGACCAAAAAAGATGTCAACCATGGCGACCTTTACCGAAATCGATCCTTCATCGTGTTCGAGAACTAGCGTCCGTTTATCCGTACCCACGAGAAGATAACTCGAAGATTTCGAAATCCAAGTTTCCTCTTGCACACCATGTCTCATCTCCTGCAAGGATCAAAGGAAATAAGGTTCCCGTTTCTTGAATAAATCTGTGTATAGAAGATGCAAATAATATATCTACTTGAATATTGACGAAAATGTGGCTTCTATTAAGCTCCTATTCGAACACTTTGCTAGATTTGTAGGTTAATTGAAAAAAATGAAAATGTACCTAGCGTATCGTTGTGATTAAATGCAAGTGGTATTATAATTGACTTAATGACTTATCTTACCTGAGGTGGTAAAATGGGTCGGATAACAAGTTGGGTAACTTTAGGGTCAAAATGGTCCAGGTGGATCGGACCAACCTGTGGATACTTTCTTGATCCATTTTTTAAAAAGCTATGTAATATAGTACAGAATATTATAGCAAACAATATCGTTAAAATCAAATCAAATCTAAATTTTATTAAAAGTAAAATGTGGCGTGTTTGAATTCTAATCGCTTTTATGTGATAAGAGTATTTTTGACGACCCGATCAAGTTATCTGTCCACGTGACCCATTTCAGTTTTAGATAAGTTTCTAAAATTTCACTTGTTGATATAAAAACCAACCCAAATTGACCTGGCTCAGGTAAATTGTTCAAAATATCAACTCTTTTGCTCCTTTTTCTTGTTTATTTATGAATATGAGTAATATAATATATTTATTGGACAATTTGTGCTTTGGTATTTGAAAAAGAATTTTAAAGTTTTGAGATTTTACTTTGCCTGATTTGAGCCCATAGTCCACAACCTATTTGCCCATGTTCAGTATTTATATACAACAATAACAATAACCAAATCCCGCATATGTGAGATATGAGGAGGTGAGATGTAGACAATCTTTCCTCTACCCCGAAATAAAAGATAAGTCGTTTCTTTAACAACGAGTCGAGAAAAAAATGCTTCACCCACTGGAAGAGAAAGTCATCACTCTCTATTCCAGGGTAGAGAGATTGTTTTCGCGAGGACAACAACAAAATCCAATACCAGATGAGTGGTGTATGGGAGATGTGAGATGTAGACAATCATTCCCCTATCCGAGAATAAAAACAAGTCATTTATCCACCCAGAGTGAAAACACTCTAAAAAGTAGAGAAAGTCAACTCTCTATCTATTCGACGGATAAAGAGATTGCTTCCGTGAGGACCTCCGGCAAAAAAAGAAAAAAAGAAAAGAAAAGAAAAAGATAGACCTCACGAAAATGGTAGAATCAAATTTTCATGGATATTAAAGCCAACCTTACAATAAATTTAGGCTCTACGAGGCAGTGAAACCTAAATGTTATATATAGCAAATTCAATGTTTTACACGATTCATTTCTTTCTTATTTCCCTTTATTTTATTATCATTTTTTTTAATTTGTGAACCTAATCCACTTATAATTTGGACCAAATGCAACCTTTACCCGACGATGTTTAGCTATTTTATGTGAAACGCAGTGACTTGAGAATGAACACAATGCCTTACAAAATTTTCATTGTACTAAATTGTACGCGGTTTAACCGGATTATTTATCGAAGCGGAGCCTCATATATATTATGGTGGCCCGTGACACCAGTCCATTGAGCCTTACAGTGGGTTTGAATAGGAGTAAGATAGTGGGTCCCAATACAGTGGGTTTGAATAGGAGTAAGATAGTGGGCTTCTAGTTAGTGCTACCAATAAAAGATGTTGGGCATCCACCAAACTCAAAACCCATTAAATAAAGACAAATTTGCGCGGTTGATCCCTCATCTTTGTATTAGACAACATAGATAACCTTTATCTTTTATTTTGGCGTCGTTGACCTTGATCTTTCAATCTTTGATACGGATGACCCTGTTGCTAACTTCTGTTAGATTTTCCTGTTAAATTTGCTCACATGGTAGGCACATGAGGGCATTTTCGTCTATTCTACCCACATTCTCCCTTTTTTTTTCATCTTCAACAAAAGTAAGATCATCAAAACATATCATATCCTCATCTTCATCATCTCCTAATCTCCTAAAACATATTACAACACCACCACCATTAGATCTCAAAATATCTCAACATTTTTTAAATCTAATTTTTGATCGTCACTTTTCATCCAAATACCAAACACCTATCATTAACGACGATGTTAACGAACAACTCATCATCTTCAACTTACATAATCATCAAATTCATTCTTCATAATGAAATAAATCCTCAGTACAATCATTTTCCATAACTTCTAACACATCTATTTCCCTCATCAAATCTTATATACTGTTGCGAACATTTTGACGTGGAACATGGCTTGCAATATGAACGAGTCCTATTGGAATTATGATTAGTTCCCATTATATTATAATCTATTCTATTAATTAATAATTAAGTAATTTTAAATTTAATTTAAATAAAGAAATTCAATTTTATTCTATATAGAATTCTTGTCCAAGTCTCCATCTCTTTTCTCTTTTAAACATTAAAAGACAATCATTATTTCTCCTAATTAAACAAGCTAACCCCTTTGACCATAGGATCATTCCTAAGATTTAATCACAACCTTTCATTTAAGGTATTAGCTAACAAAAAAACTAGATTAACTAATCATCCAGTAAAATGACTAAATTACCCTCATATATTGTAGTCAACTACAACAGCTACCACTCATTAACCTCCAGACATTCAATCTAAAAACCCTAATCGTTCTTTCATTGAAATCTCTCGGACGATCTCTCTCATTACACAAATTATACATCTTTCACTACATGGAATTATGAATCAAATGATCTCATCTCCGGTGATCTGATATCGTTACAATATGTTAAATGATTTTCTCAAATTATTTTCAAAGTTTTTACCCAAAAATTTGTTCACAGAATTCGATTCTGTCAATTGTCAATTGATTGTCTCATATAATCGCATGTCATCAATAATCGTTTCTGTTTGTGTTCTAAAATATGTTCATCTAAAATATCTCATCTATAAACAATTTTTGCCCTAAAATATGTTCAAGGATTTCGCTGAATCGTTTCGTGGATTTCTACATGTAATCGATCATGTACATGAATCGACACTATAGGTACGTTAACTGTTCTTTTTATATATTAATATCATAATTGTTTCTTAATCAATAATTCTTACGGCTTTGATTCGTAAATACCAATATGATGGATGGATCAACTCATCTTGATCCATTTGATTGAAAATTCCGTAACACTATTAGATTATATATGTGTGCGATAAATTCTTAATGAGTGATTTTTACCGTTATCAATTCCGAAATTAGGTTATATTCTTTGAAGAAACGGCTATCAATGTTATTTTGTGTGACATGAGGGTGGTGTTGATCTTTTGAAAAAGGTTGAACGTGTTTTCAGGTGTTACATAGCCATTTGAAACGACTAAATGATGGAACATGGTCAGAAAATCGAGAATATAATTTTAGGGATGATTTTAGGGTTCAAGGTCGGGGAAGAAAAAGCCGTTACAAAGATCACGTTAGAAGACCCGCATGTGAGACATTGTTAGTTTGGTAGAGAAGCACAAATTAGAGATCCTGCTATGCTATCCAGTTATATTCAAAATTCATAAAAATATTATCTGTCTTTTATTGTATATAAACAGAGATGCTACGTTCAGTTATATTTGTAAAACACTCCAATAAAACCATTATGTAAATTTTTCGAATATTATATGATCTAAAACACGTTTGGAGTTTTGTAGTCGAGAACCTCATCTGCACCAAAGCTTTTCATTAGGTCTATGTTTCGAGTCACAAGTGGTTGTAACATGGGCGTTAATTAGCTTTGCGAGTAAGACAGTTTATTGGCCTACTTTGTCTGAACGGAAGTGATAACGATGTTGGTTGTGTTATCAAAGGTAAGACCAACATTCTAGGTGAGGGCCTGTTGTGCTGTAAGGCCTGCACCAGTTAGCCCTGCACTGTCTATTTCAGTATTATTAAGCAATATAATCATTTTTATCTTACAAACAATGAACTGATGATTGTAGGTACCCCAGTTTATATACATGCATTATTATGTATTTACTTTGTTGGCGGGTAACACCTAATTTGGCTTGCAAAAGTGCCCGTCAGAAACCATTGCAGGTTAACACTTTAATTGATTCTTATATATTAAATTTAATAAGGCAAACTTTACTATGTATTTTTTACATGGATTTTACCCAGTGTCTGCTAATACAATTATAGGATGAAGATCATAGAAACCCGGCGATTTTTCAATTGGATGTTTTCATAACAAGGTAGCAATCTTGACCCATTCATTTTTTTTTTTTACATTTTATTCAAGTTCCATGCAGCTTTTAATAGAATTTTAGTTTATTAGTAAGATTGGAATAACGTTTTAGAATATAACGACGTTCAACAAATTACTGAATCTTCAAAGTGTGTTGTCCTATTTATACAGTGTTTGATGGTTTACACAATTCCAGATCCACATGTCAAGGGAACTTTCGGAGTTTTAAACTAAATGTTTAATGTGAAGCAGTAGAGAGGCATCGTGCTCTATGTTGATTGTTGGTAGCCATGATTATGGGTCAATCAAAAGGTAATCACTCGTCTATATAAACAAATCTTACTAACGTATTAACTATTAAACCTATGTTCGAGTACTTGAAATGGTAAAAATAAGCGATTTTTACTTTTTGATGTTGAGTTTGTAAAGCTGTCTTGATAGTGACTATTTTACTAATCATGCCCACTACACTGTGATGATAGTGACGAAGCCATATATCCAACACTAAAGAGTTTTTTTAATGAATGTTAAATTTTGATTGAAGATTTTATGCCTAAAAATTTATACAGATTTGATGGAATTATTGTATGAAGATTAAATACGTAACATAATCACAATATTAAGTCGAACATAACTTTTGTGAGTACATTACATAGGTAACTAAAGTCTTTATATCTTGGTCTCAAACTGTTAAATGATAGGAAACTTGACCGAGTTTGTTAACGGGACATAATGAGTTTTATTTGTATCCTGACCTCTGAAATCATATATAATAAAATAATTTGAGGTTGTGTTCATTTTGGGTGGTTAACGAATCCTTTCAACTTCAAGAATTTTAATCTTTCTACTTTGATTTGTGCCAATATATGATTTATGTTTTGGACCAGGTCAAACAAGAGAGAAACTCTCTTTCTGATTGTTGTGACAAGTAGACGTAATAATTTTTGAATATTTTGTTTATTATATCTATGTTCGGACACACACGCATGTATATAGAATTTAATAATAACCCTTAACATTTGAGTTCTGGATACTGATAATTAATACTCCGTAATATTTTGGTTTATCAGATTCATTCAAAGATGCATATGCAATTTCCGGAAACAAAATCTCCACTTCGTTCATTTGTCACTAATGGTAACATCTGTATCTTTAATTGTTGTATGATTAATCTTCTTGTCAGTCATAGGTAATACAGCCTGAATCATAAATTAGTTGGTAGATGTTGAAGGTTAGTACTTATTTTGTAGTATCCACACGACACTTATAGTAAATAGTACTTTCAAACTGTTGATTCATGAAGTCAGATATAAATTTGAAGTGTATTAGATAATTGGCCTAAGCATAGGGCTTAGAATATCAAACCATGGAAAAATATTAATACTTATTGGATCAAGTACATCTGCACTAATATATCAACCCACCTGAAGCTAATTAGTCTTTCTAATAAAAGATTTTGAATAATCATGTAGATAACTAAATATCGTAGATATAAATATAGTTTTAGTATACAAGAGGTAATATTCATAAAAAATATGAGAAATTATAAGTTATAGTTGGACAAATTCTTTTGTACTGACTCATAAAACTTTCGTAGAAATTCTGCATATGTATTTATTTATGTCGCTGGTTTTGTTATAAATGTGTCATACATGATCAATGTTTTAAAGCCTTAACTAAGCTTTTGAATTTTAGTAAGACGTTTTAGCAGAGCTGGTTACTTGGTTAGCATGGTTAGAATATTGTATGTTTTAAGTTTACATAAATGTTTTATCAGATGTGGAAAAATGAGTGGGTCGGGAAAATGGTAAAATGAATCTACATCAAAATAGGTATAGTTTAATAAAGAAGATTATGTCTACCCAACCAACCTCTTAATTCGTCTCAAATGTGGGTAACAGCTTGCTCCAGCCTATACGTTTGAGTTGTTAGGCATGCCTCACAACAAATAAAAGATTGTGCATCTGACTGGAATCAAGCTTAATATGGCCAATTGGTACGTTCAGGTTTGATGTTTTTTGACTGCTACTATCGTATACTGAAAATATTCATTTGGTACTTTGCGGTTCATTCTCTAAGCTTTACTATGATCATAATCGTTTTCCAGCAATCATAGTCCTTTTCCAGAAAGTGTTATATCACTGTATTTGTATTTGTATTTGGTAGGGAGGATGACTTAATCTGGGAGCCAAACAATCATGCTTAATTACAATAAATCATTTAATACAGTCATAATAAATTAATCTAATACACATTACATCTTTGGAAGATATCTAAAGATATAATGTTGATACATGCGCAACATGTAAACGGTCTACCAAAACGTTGAGAAGGCAGAATGGACAAAGAAGAACAGTGTTTCTCAAAAGTGCCTCATTACAATAATGTTATCTACTTCTACAATATTTGATGATTTTTAGAATGTGAGCTTTTTATGCCTCTTTCTTGTACGTGTATTTAGCACTGATGAGCATAATGAGTGGGTGAGTGTGTTGGATAAAGAGGTCTGATCATATTTGTTCGTAAGTATTTTCATATTCTTCAAAACTTAAATTAAAATAAACTAACTTAATTTTCATCCTTTACTTCCAGGTGAATACACATTATTTTTTTACCAACTTGTGAAATGTTTTATTACATCATTCAATTATATTACATTGATGTTTCAACTTTACTAACATAAACCCACGAATTCGCTTGTATTAAACTAGTATAACTTCATTATAAATATAAAAATACTTAGTTCGGTGGCTTTTCAATGTATTTGCTTGTCACACCCCCAAATAGGGCCTGGGTTATTTGTGACTAATTATATCAAATCAGAGTTGTATAAACGAGAACGACTATACATGAGACGTTTTGTTGAGTTTTGCAGCGGAAGATAAATATGTCTTTAATTGATATGATATGTAATGAAGACCCCAAGCATAGCAAGCAATCATCATCAAAGCAGTAGATATACAGCGGAAGCAATATTTAAGTACCTGAGAATAAACATGCTTAAAAAGTCGACACGAGGTTGAGTGAGTTCATAGGTTTGTCATAAATAATGATTTCAGTAATAGTGTTAGACCACAAGATTTAGTTTGTAAAGTAGATCTCGCAAGATCCAGTCAAGTTGATCTCCAGCAGGATCAAAAAGTTATGTCAGTGCGTGATATTTAGACTAAACGTTGTTTGCCCCGTGACAAGTTGTTCTGTCCTTGTCGTTTAATTTCATTATCAAGTAATACAAAGACTTAGTCAAATGTATCGGGGACGTTACTCCCGATAGGCCTATCCCCAATAATTAAGAATGCCGCAGCAATTAAAAATATCACTGTAGGGACTTAGTCGGACATAGTCGGGTATAGCATAGTTTTAACAGTTGGTACTGATATTTAGACTAGACTTTCAAGTTTGCCCCGTAACAAGTTATCGTTTATACTTGTCGGTTGGGAACTTGCTGGTCAAAGCCGAACATATCACAGTTTAATAGTTGGTACTGATATTTAGACTAGACTTTCAAGTTTGCCCCGTACAAGTTACCGTTTATACTTGTCGGTTGGGGACTTGCTGGTCATAGCCCAACATATCACAGTTTAATAGTTGATACGTGTAAAACAGTTATAAAAGTTGCGCATGTATTCTCAGCCCAAAAATATATAAAAAGGGAGCAGATGAACTCACATTAAATAGTAGTTGAAGTATTCCACGCAAGAAGGAAAGTAAAGCAAGTAAGTGATCTGGATATCAACCTTGAGGTATAACGTTTGATTAGTTAATGTCTAACTTGACATAAAGTATGTTTATTAATATAGCAACTATATTGACAGTGACGGTTTTCGAGAAAAGTTCCTATTTCTCAAAAGTTTCTATTTTTGGAAACCTACTATTTATGAAAAACTTTCACTTATAGTAAGCTTCTAGTTTAAGAATGTTCGGGTTATAATTCTTAACAAAGATGTTGTTCAATCTCGCCCAAACTTCGTCGCTAACATGCAAGTCACTCGAATGATCTATTGTTACCGAGCGGCCCAGGATCTCTTGACCAGAATCTAAGTCTTGGCATTCGAGATCCACAAGCGTCCCATAATGGTAACAAGGATCACCCTAGGCCACAAGTAGCGGTGATGTTTGTAGTATATGTACGCTATCTTCAATTATAACCTTCACGTTAGGTGCGTATATACATATATATTCATTAATTCGATTTTAATTATAACTCCTATATATTAATTCATAAAAATACTTTTATAATTTTTAGTAACATATATTACTAATTATAACATGTTATTTATTTTAATTTTAATTGCATATAATTTATAACATTATTTACATGTTTCGGTAAAAAAATAATAAACCAAAGTAAATAGTAAAAAGTAAAAAGTAAAAAGTAAAAAGTAAGAAAAGAATACTTACTAGTAGTAATTCTTCAAAGAGAGAATGAGAGAAATTTTGGTGTGAGTTTGAATGAGAAATGAGGGGTATTTATACTTGAAAAAATTAGGTAAAAATAATAAAATAATTAAAAGAAAAAGAAATATTTTAATTTTTAATGGGATTTTAAAATTCAAAAGTATTAAATGTTAGGTCATGGGATAATGCACAAAATAAAATAATAAAAGTAGTTTTCCATTATAATTTTTAATTAAAAAGTAATTTATTTATTTATTTTATTAAAAAAAATCATTTATTTTAAGGAGTTTTATATATATATATATATATATATATATTTAAAATAAAAAAAATTGATTTACTACTTTTCCAAGAATATTTGTCAATATTTTTTTTTATTATTCATAATAACAATACTGATAATAAAGATATTAATTATTGATATCTTGTTTAAAAAGGATATTAATAATAATAATAATATTAATATATCAAATTAATGCGTAATTATTTACAAATAATTGTTCGTGAATCGTCGGAAACAGTCGAAATTTAATGAAATCATATAAAGTTTTTTTGTTTAAATCAACTCGGAAATTTCCGGGTTGTCACAGTATCCCCCTGTTAATAGAAATTTCGTCCCGAAATTTTAGTTGTTGCCATCCATCGGCGTTGTTTGTAAACAGGTGAGGATATTTTCGTTTTATTTGGTTTTCAGGTATACTCAGGGCCTTGCGTGAAATCCAACGGATAGAATATTGTTTTGTTCCGAGCGTTTTAAATCTTATGATTCATAAATTTTACGAAGTGCATTTTATTATTAATGCGGAGGTTATCTAAAGGATTTAACAAGAATGTCATTGATTAGGTTTTATCAGAAAGAGATAATGATGCTATACAAGCATTTCAATACACATGAAATGTATTATAAATAATAGTGAGCTTATTTAAACCTTGAGCGTTTATGCCACAATATTAGGGTAGTCAAAATAGAGAGGAGTTCGTGAAAATTACGGTCATGAAATTTGATAGAGATCGTCATTGTTTACAACATGGATATTGTAATGATGAATATGAGTTGAAAAATAGAGTTTTATCACCTTTGAATAATGTGGATAAAACGATTCGATTATAGGAAGAGTATAAACGAAGCTATCGTAAAAGATTGAAATGAGGAAATTAAATATTTGCCTTAACTTTTGATATGGTTAAAGTTGATTTCCGGAATTCAAGGGATTTAAAGAAATCTTCATAATCTTTATAAGATTTGATTCTCCGGTAATTACGAAAATTAGGATTTTCTTTGATTAAATGCGGTGAATTGCCTCGATTGTTGTGTCTGGAATTTCGCTATAAATTAGCTTCTTCCGTTTCATTATCTTCACCATTTCTATACTTTCTTCCTCAATTCATACTTCTAAAAGATTTGTTAATATGCTCAATCCAGTTCTTATTCTTGACCTTATATTGGTTATCGCCACAATCTTCCTTCTTTTCCAACTCCCACCAGAGGAGTCTGTTTACTTCTATTATGCTCTAGGATTTATTGTGTTTTTAGTTCTCCCGTGTCTTTATATTGCTATACGCATTGATATACACGGTTTGTAATTTTGGTGTCGTTATCGGGCTTTATATTTTCCCTTATATGTCGGAGCTTCATGCATTTGTAAAGCAAGTAACGGTCCAGAATTCGTAGGTGTGGAGTTTCGAATGATCATAATATACAAAGCAGAAGGAAAGGTAATAACACGATTTGATTTGTCAAATTACCAGAATGTCCGGAAAAGACCGAATCATCAAGAAAAATATTTTCTTGATATGTTTAGAGTTTAAATAGAATGTAAGAGTCGTGTAACATGGCAAATGATGATTATAAAGTCTATGAATCATCATCTTCCATTAAAAATTTAGCATGACTTACTGTAATATAATCACGTTGGCCTGACGTCATTATATTATACTAACTCAAGCTTCAATTCCCAACACTACTTCAAATCATTCAAAATTTAAACTTGAATTTTACATAATATAGAAACTAAAATAGTTTCCTTTATGATGTGATAAAGATATCGCAAGGAGACAATTAATTGCGGTCAAGAATTGTTATGAAGATATCTTCAGAAATATAGAGGATATTTATAACAAAAGATATGGTGATATCTTAGAATTTCTAAGATCTAATGACGAGGAAAATTCTTCTGTTTCCTCTGCATTTAATGCTACTATATCGGAATCATTGGTTATCAAACCGAGATGGTTTCAAGAATTTTTTATTTTTTTTAGATGATTAAACGCTGATTGTAATCGTCAACGAATCTAATGGTTAACGAATAGGCGTTATTGATTTTAAAAGTGATGAGTGATAATTTCGGTGGTTTGATGTGATAATTCATTACAGAATACGAATGAATGAATGTAGTAATCTTTAGGAAGATAACACCTGCTAAAGCTTTACTTGAATTTCGATATGTTAATTTCAGAATGTGTAATTGATTTTGTATGAAGATGATTGTGTATCATTGTGAAGGTAGTGCGTATATTTAATGATTTATGAATCGAAATTGAAGAATGTACAGTGTATTAATGTGAGATGTAAATATTTCTCGGGTATTACCTACCCGTTAAAATATTTTCACAATTAACAGTTTGTACAACAGAATTTACAATCTGTATGAAGATATACGTTCATATATGTATTCTTCAGATATAATCATGGATTTAATATAATATTAAACTCATTTGATTTACGATTGAAACGATAATGAATAATCTCCAAAACCTTTAGAGATTTCATAATTGTCGCGAAATATTTCGCTAATGAAGTTATGAATCAATACATTCATCGTTACACTTGATTTATTATGAAATGGAGTTTATTGTGTTGAAGCAGTGATTAACAATTGTTAAGTCATTAACTAAGGGTGTACATCATAGCATATTAGTGATATGAATTAACCAAGTAGTACATACTAGTTGAGATTCACACGTAATTGCTTAGTACGACAAGATTTATTATTGTTCCAAATCATATATATATAAAGTATACATATATAATTCTTCGTGAAGAATGAGTCAATACATCTTAACTCATTATTACTAATATTCCTTGGTATCTATGGGCGTATGATGTTGATGTTTGAGGTACTGAGTGTGATGTTGAGGCGTGGGATGCGGATGTTGTTGTTGATGAAGCTGATGCTGTTGGTGGTGATGCTGATGGTGCTTACAATTCTTGTAGTGTTGGTAATGTTGGTGGTACTGATGGTACTAGTGGTGTTGCTGGTGTTGCTTGTGGTACTTGGGTAGTAGGTGTGAGCCTAGCTTCCAAATCGTGCACCGTTTCCTCCAGGGTTTCTACTTTATGCTCGAGTCTATGGATTTGTTCTACCCATTCCTTCGTATGGTTTGTCAATTCTTGATATTTAGTTCGAAGTCTTCTAACTTCTTCTGGTAATCCTATCTGATTAGAATTTGGGAGTAGAGGACGAATACTGTCTTGGGCTACATCGAGTCGACCTTCGAGGAGGAAAATCCTTGCGAAAAGAGTGTAAACGGTATTACGAATAGGTTCACCGGTAAGCGGATCGAGTACTCCGACGTTTGGTGGTAAGTTTGGCTCATGATAAGGAGTACCTTCTTCGTTTCTCCATAGGGTGAGTATTTCACGAACCCATCCCCATCTTCTGAAGAAATCACGGTAGTTGATCGGTTGGTGGGTCCCCGTCATGCTGTCTTCGGAACTAGAGGAATTTGAAGAATCGGGTGAGAAATCCATATTATGTGTTTGGAATAGGGTTTGATATGAAATGGGTATTGAATACTGAATGATATATTTGTCTCCTTGAATACGTATTTATAGCAAAAAGATTTCCGTAATTTACGGAGGAAATTTAGGAAAAGTGGTAGACAAGGTCTATTGGGATAGATATGATAAGATATGATGTGTCCTCCATTTATGTAATAATGGTGGTATGACGTGTTGAGATTTATAAATAATAAGTTTGTAACCAGATATTGATTAAAGAATTTCAATTCGTATACTATGATAACCCAATGACATTTTCCGGTTCGCAAACCGATGCATAAAGGTATAAGGCATATAGGTACGTGATATAACAGGGAGTTATATACATTTGAGTATAAATAGTAACAATTATAGGAGTTTCAAAAATCATGGATAATATTTCATGTAATACATATGTAATACACAAAACCATGATACATGACATAGGAATGTCAAGAATTTCAGAAATCATGGTGTCGCATTTAAATGCGGTGGCGTAATTGGATAATACTTAGGAAAGTGAGCAGAGTTCTTAGGTTGGCTCGGCATTCTAAGATAAGTAAAGTTTCTAAAGTATAGTGTAGCATTTAACAGTTAAAGGCAACAAGTAAAGGCACTACGGTCAAGGAAAGTTGTAGTCCTACATTGCTAAGGTACCTAATTGTATAAGGCACACATAAAATGCAATCCTGGTTCTCTACAACAACCTGCTCTGATACCAATCTGTCACACCCCCAAATAGGGCCTGGGGTATTTGTGACTAATTATATCAAATCAGAGTTGTATAAACGAGAACGACTCTACATGAGACGTTTTGTTGAGTTTTGCAGCGGAAGATAAATATGTCTTTAATTGATATGATATGTAATGAAGACTCCAAGCATAGCAAGCAATCATCATCAAAGCAGTAGATATACAGCGGAAGCAATATTTAAGTACCTGAGAATAAACATGCTTAAAAAGTCGACACGAGGTTGAGTGAGTTCATAGGTTTGTCATAAATAATGATTTTAGTAATAGTGTTAGACCACAAGATTTAGTTTGTAAAGTAGATCTCGCAAGATCCAGTCAAGTTGATCTCCCGCAGGATCAAAAAGTTATGCCAGTGCGTGATATTTAGACTAAACGTTGTTTGCCCCGTGACAAGTTGTTCTGTCCTTGTCGTTTAATTTCATTATCAAGTAATACAAAGACTTAGTCAAATGTATCGGGGACGTTACTCCCGATAGGCCTATCCCCAATAATTAAGAATGCCGCAGCAATTAAAAATATCACTGTAGGGACTTAGTCGGACATAGTCGGGTATAGCATAGTTTTAACAGTTGGTACTGATATTTAGACTAGACTTTCAAGTTTGCCCCGTAACAAGTTATCGTTTATACTTGTCGGTTGGGAACTTGCTGGTCAAAGCCGAACATATCACAGTTTAATAGTTGGTACTGATATTTAGACTAGACTTTCAAGTTTGCCCCGTACAAGTTACCGTTTATACTTGTCGGTTGGGGACTTGCTGGTCATAGCCCAACATATCACAGTTTAATAGTTGATACGTGTAAAACAGTTATAAAAGTTGCGCATGTATTCTCAGCCCAAAAATATATAAAAAGGGAGCTGATGAACTCACATTAAATAGCAGTTGAAGTATTCCACGCAAGAAGGAAAGTAAAGCAAGTAAGTGATCTGGATATCAACCTTGAGGTATAACGTTTGATTAGTTAATGTCTAACTTGACATAAAGTATGTTTATTAATATAGCAACTATATTGACAGTGACGGTTTTCGAGAAAAGTTCCTATTTCTCAAAAGTTTCTATTTTTGGAAACCTACTATTTATGAAAAACTTCCACTTATAGTAAGCTTCTAGTTTAAGAATGTTCAGGTTATAATTCTTAACAAAGATGTTGTACAATCTCGCCCAAACTTCGTCGCTAACATGCAAGTCACTCGAATGATCTATTGTTACCGAGCGGCCCAGGATCTCTTGACCAGAATCTAAGTCTTGGCATTCGAGATCCACAAGCGTCCCATAATGGTAACAAGGATCACCCTAGGCCACAAGTAGCGGTGATGTTTGTAGGATATGTACGCTATCTTTAATTATAACCTTCACGTTAGGTGCGTATATACATATATATTCATTAATTCGATTTTAATTATAACTCCTATATATTAATTCATAAAAATACTTTTATAATTTTTAGTAACATATATTACTAATTATAACATGTTATTTATTTTAATTTTAATTGCATATAATTTATAACATTATTTACATGTTTCGGTAAAAAAATAATTAATCGAAGTAAATAGTAAAAAGTAAAAAGTAAAAAGTAAAAAGTAAAAAGTAAAAAGTAAAAAGTAAGAAAAGAATACTTACTAGTAGTAATTCTTCAAAGAGAGAAAGAGAGAAATTTTGTTGTGAGTTTGAATGAGAAATGAGGGGTATTTATACTTGAAAAAATTAGGTAAAAAGAATAAAATAATTAAAAGAAAAAGAAATATTTTAATTTTTAATGGGATTTTAAAATTCAAAAGTATTAAATGTTAGGTCATGGGATAATGCACAAAATAAAATAATAAAAGTAGTTTTCCATTATAATTTTTAATTAAAAAGTAATTTATTTATTTATTTTATTAAAAAAATCATTTATTTTAAGGAGTTTTATATATATATATATATATATATATATATATATATATATATATATATATATATATATATATATATATATATATATATATATTTAAAATAAAAAAATTGATTTACTCCTTTTCCAAGAATATTTGTCAATATTTTTTTTTTATTATTCATAATAACAATACTGATAATAAAGATATTAATTATTGATATCTTGTTTAAAAAGGATATTAATAATAATAATAATATTAATATATCAAATTAATGCGTAATTATTTACAAATAATTGTTCGTGAATCGTCGGAAACAGTCGAAATTTAATGAAATCGTATAAAGTTTTTTTGTTTAAATCAACTCGGAAATTTCCGGGTTGTCACACTGCTTTTCTTTGAATTAATAAAACTAAACAATGCTTCGGCTTGCTTTCAATTGCATTACATGAACCCATTACTTGCGTTCATCTACAGGTTAAAAAACATTACTTTTATAGTCATAACTTTGTCTGTATTAATATGTGTTCATAATCACCGCTGAATACATCAGGCCGTTGAGGTCCTTGGATCAAATCGTTCACCCACAGATCAAATTGCTTACAGGTTTATGTTCCTAATCACTTGTTTGTGCTTCATCAATCTTTAAATCGATTTAAAAACTCATAGA
The DNA here is from genome assembly GCF_046630445.1 of Rutidosis leptorrhynchoides. Lineage (NCBI taxonomy): Eukaryota > Viridiplantae > Streptophyta > Magnoliopsida > Asterales > Asteraceae > Rutidosis > Rutidosis leptorrhynchoides. The sequence goes on along the minus strand of NC_092343.1, from coordinate 376,419,341 downwards.
AATTTTCAGATCTGAATTTGAAGTTTTTGACCTAAAACTTGATAATTTTAATTTGGATTAAATGGATGTTTTCTGGTTCTGAAATTGGTTTTCGAGCATTAGGTAAATGATTTCCAGCATCTTTCAAGTTATAATCATCACTTAAAAACATCCAGACTTGGATTTCAATTTTATGTTCAAAAGGTTTTTAGTTTTGCTGTTCTTCATAATTTTCGATTTGATTTGTTTGATTTTGTGAGTTTAATTGCTTGAATAAGATTGCTGCTGCTTCAAGGAGTGTTATGAGATCATTAAAATAGATTTAAAATACAAGAATACAAAATTTGAGCAAAACGTCTAAACTGTTCAGTATTTATTTCTGTCATCGTTTTCTACTGTTCTGCAATATGTTCTCATGTGACTGGGATGGACGAAAATACCCTCGTGTGCCACTCACATAATCTTACTTAACGAACGGGTGTTAGTGGTTTGGTCATCTATGTCGAAAGTTGATATTTGAGGGTCATCTAAGTCGAAAAAAAAGATAAAGGTCAACCATGCAGTTTGATACAAACATGATGGACCAACGGTGCAATTTTGTCTTAAATAAATAAAATAATGGTCCACTGTGGAAAATTAAGTCACCACCACTAATGCCTCAACACCTCGCTATTATTTACTTGTGCGTTATACATTATGATGATTGTGAAGTTTGTAAAATAAAAGTTGCGTAACCAAATTAATGATGAATTTTTGAATGGTTGTCGTCATGGTGTCAGAGAAAGAGAAACACTTGTTAGCGTTGTCCTTTAAGTAGTTATGAATCATTTTCAATGGAAAAAGATCATAAGGGACAATTGTATTAAAATGTTAGTTTTATATGTTTATACTGAATCATAGCTTGTTATTTAAATTTTTGTGACTCGATAAATTTGATATTATCTTGTGGCAATAGTGACAGAAAATTCTGGCTTCACCCCTGATTATTTAGAGACCGTTTCCGACCCTCTTCTTGACTGCCCAAGATATGTTACACAGTGATGTTTGAACTTGAGATAAAAAATTATTCATATTTTTAGGCACACAAGCAGACGCATACCACCGTTCTAGTATTCTGGATGTAGTTCAACCAACACATGAAATTTGGTACCACTTCTAAAATTTTCGAAACACACTCACATTACATCTCATACCAACAACTACAAGCCTACAACAAGGGTATGGTCAAGGTTGGAGGACTCGGATCTCGGAGAGATCTCGTTTGGACATTTTTTGGGGAGATTTCGGCATCTCGGAAATTTCTCGGACGTTAGACTTTTCAGTTTCCTTTTAATATAAATATAATATATCTATAACTATTTGTATATTTACATAAGATTTTACAAAAAAAAATCCAAAAAGTGAGTGAGAAAACCTGAGAAGTTACTAGATTTTATGAGAAAATCCGAGAAATGACTGAGAAAATTTGGAAAATTGTGGCTTTGACCAAGTTTGACCCTTTAGACTGAGAAATCTCGGGAGATGAACATCTCATCTCGGTCGGGATGATCTCGGGGAGAAATAAGAAGATTTACAACACTGAGTATGGTATTATGGCATGACAACTAGGACATATGTTTTGGAAAGATACACACGAATGGACTGTAAACGTGTCATATGAACATAAATAAGAACTGTTGATTGATTGGTTATGAGTTAGTTACTTGGAAGTGAAAAAATGGTGTCCATCTAGTGAAAATAGTCAGGGGCGGAGCTAGGATTTTTAATCACTGGTGGCACAAAATAAAACATGCAATGTCGTGTTTACCATGTCATAGAATAAGTGAGGAGCAGTATGGGGTTGAATTAAAAGCATAGATTTATTATAAGAGATTTTGACATGGAGATGCAATGCAATAGGTGCCAGCTAAACAACCCTCAAGTAATCAACTTTAACGCACTACTACCAAAAAATGGGCTAAGAAACCGGTTTCGAGTCATTAAGAACTGGTTCAAAAATATATTTCTATTGGTAGGTGTCTCTTTAGAAGACCAGTTACAAAACAGGTTCCTTTGCGTGAGAAAAGAGACTGTTTTTCTTTCCTATTCGTGATTATACCAGGCAATTGGGTCGTGTCGCGTCCGGTTGGGTTTTGATCGAGTCTAAATGGGTCTGAGTCAGAACGAGTAAGAATTTGAAAACTTTAATATCCATTCTTTGATTTTACATCTCTGAAATGTCTAAATCAGAATGATGAGTAGTACGCAAATATGATCTGTTGATGTTGGATTTCATCCGACCAACTGCCCAAGGGGATGAATCACTTCGCTGGATTTTCATTTACTCCCCATTTTTGTGCAACTCAAATGGGCCCCTCTGCTCACAGTTTCATCTCAAGCTGGCGATTTGACATACACATGATTCACACCATATTAACCCGATCCAAATATCTAAATCTGAATCGTTTCTAGGCACACATTCGAGACTGTATCATACTCACATAACACACCATTTTAGAACACGCGGCAACGTAGCACATTGACTTGTTATAAGCGGGATGTGTGTCACTAAACACTTGTACTCGTGAAGTTGAAGTTTGAACCTAACACCTCTTGTGAAAATATTATGGCGTTAACCATTAGACCACACGTTACAGTGACTGTGACGTATAGTCAAATTTAGTGTTTTTTTTCGGATATGAGAGAAGATTTTGACTGTGATGTGGCAGTGTCTTTTTGAAGTTGTGTTATGGTGAATGCCAAATTTGGGTGTTCAATTTGTGCGAAAAGATTTTGGGACATGTGTTAAAATATGATTGAAAGTTGAGTAAAAAATAAATAATTAAACAAACTATAAATGGTGTGGCGAATTTTAATTGGCTAAAAGAAATCTGACGCCGCAATTTTTGCCTGTTGGAACAAAACTAACAAAACTAACGTCCCACCATCGTCACTTTTGGCGCCTCGTAACAGGCATTAGGGGCTCAAAAAAATACCAACTTAGCATCTGACGCCCTTTTGACGCCCCGTAGCAAGTGGTCCTAGAATATCCAAGATGTCAAATTTAATTTAGCATCTAGTATTGTCTCAGCTACTCATCAAAGTGAGCCGCAAAATAAGCCTCAAAGCGAAGCGAGTCACGAGTTATTTCGTGCTAACCACCACCGTCCACCAAGTTTATGGGTCCGCCATTGGTGCCAATGGGCAACGACGGATGATTAAGCTTCGTATTAGTGGTCAAGAGAGTGTCCGGTTAGATGGCGGTTCCCACCCACGAATTGTGGCTGCCTGCCAATATTCAGCCATGGGTGATGTGTCACATATCGAATGTTTAGTGTTGTAGGATTAATGTGCAAGGTACAACATATAACTATATGACCAACTTCATTTGAGCCTTCGGGGTCACACACATATACACCGAGACGTCAAATAAAAAATATATATATATGATGTATATATATTACCCAAGTAACAAAATAGTAAATCGAAATTAATTCATTTACTATTTATATGAATAGTATATGAAACGAAATTACTTAATTTACTATTCACATGAAAGCGACATGATAGAAAATTATTAATTATAAATTACATAACATACCCCTAAAGTATTTGAAAAATAAGACTTTTTGAAATAAAATCAAACGAAATATAGATTTTGGGAATCTAAATATAGATAGAAACAAAATAAGTTTGTACGCGTTTTGTTTCACGGACTTCACAATTTAATGTTTACTTTTACACATATATTATAAATATAAGCATTGATTGGTTTTTGGAAGAGTAAGTCAGACAAAAAGAAAAGGAAACACATACATCGCAAATCAAATGAACCCTTTTTATCTCATCCTTGGCTCTTTAATTCGTGAAATTAATTAGCATGAAGAGATGTGATGTGTGCGAGGTAGTACACGAAATAGTTATATTTTTATTACGAAATACTATTAAATACGATACAATTTTACACAAGTTAGGGGTACGAAATATACTTATTTTTAATACGAAATACGATACAAATGACACAAGTTTTATTTATTTATATAGATGGGATATACCTAAACCTTGCTACAACACTTATATGCAGTGTACCTAATCGTAGAGTAGTGTAGTTTTTAGTAAGTCCGGTTCGTTCCACAGGGAGACGGCTTATTGCGTACACTATATTTTTAAACAATTATATTTGTATAAATATATATATATATATATATATATATATATATATATATATTAGTAATATAATAGTATTATTATTATAAAAGGGGGGTTTTACCGTTTAATGACCGGTTTGTCGATTTTAAATAAAGCGTAAAGATAAATGACGATAATATAAATGACAGAATATAAATTGCGATAAAGTAAATTGCAGTAATTAAAATGACAGTAAATAAAGGTACGATGAAATATGAAATAAAAGTATTATGCTTATTTAAACTTCCGTAATCATGATGTTTGACGTTTTGATTTTATTTTATTACCCTAGGTTAATTGTCCTTTGTCCTGGTTTATTTGATACCTATCTGGTTTTGGTCCATAATAGTCCATCGGTCATAATTATAAAATGCTCGTCAAATTATCCTTATTCCCGAAGTCAAATATTCCAACTAATTAGGGATTCGAACTGTAACAAGGTTTTAATACTTTATTAATAATTACACCAGGTTATCGACTGCGTGTAATCCAAGGTTTTAATACTTTGTTAACAATTATACCAATTATCCTTGTATGTAATCCACCCCTGTTTTAATTAGTCCATGATACATTAATTTATTCACTTTGGCCATAATGAATAATCAATTACCCAATCCAATTGATTAATTAAATGATTGTAAACGATGTCGTATAAACGTCACTAAATAGGACATTCGTAATCATTTTAATAATTATTAGATTAACTAATTTGAAGATAGGTTCGACAGGTTCCAATGAGTTGTCATTCGATTAGACAATACCCCCTACCTATTAATAGTCAATAGTCCAATGTTCACAAGTGTCGGTCTTTTGTCCAAACCTTAATTATGGTACAAAATCCAATAACCTCATCTTAATATTTAGTCTAACATCACGATTACTTTGTCTCAAATAAGCAAAATAATAACTTAGTTACGATACATTAATTTAAAAAGGAAGAACATAGCTTACAGTGATTATTTATCGCGTAGAGTTACACGGACAGAATTTCGACTTACAAACTTAAAACATTCGCCAACATAACCTTATTATTATTAAACTTAAATTAAAATTAAAATTATATATATATATATATATATATATATATATATATATATATATATATATATATATATATATATATATATATATATATATATATATATATATATATATATATATATATATTTACGTATATAGAAAGAGGGAAAAGGATGCATTTTCATCGAGCAGAATGCGAGGCCTTTTATAGGCCCACGTTTAACTGTACAGCTCCGCGTGTGCGGAGGTTTTATGCTTCACTGCTCCGCGAGTGCGGAGGTTCCATTTTCAGCTCACATTATTTGGATCCTAGCTTGCCGACGGTTTTTAATATATAAATATAATATATATATATATATATATATATATATATATATATATATATATATATATATATATATATAATTTTATAGAATTAATTATATATTATATTATATTTATGTGCATAGTTAATTTGTAATTTTAGGTCCGTTGCGTCGCGCGTTGATAGGTGACTCAGGTCCCGGTTCCAGATTTTCGAACGCCTTTTCGTATAATTTAATATCTTGTACTTTACGTTTTGTGGCTTGTACTCTTGTAATTTCTAGACGTTTCTCATCAATAATTTGAACCACTTGGATTGTAACTTGTACGTTTGAGCTTTTTGGTCATTTGCATCTTCAAATCTTCGTTTTCTTCTTTTGTCTTCGCACTTATTTATTTAAACGAATATTACTTGAAAATAGAACAATTGCAACTGAAAACTTTACATATTGGAAGAATATTGTGCCTAAATATATGTTCGTTTGGAGCACTATCAAGATGCTTAAGTGTTCTTGCAAACAAGAGTTATACGGAGTATTATATATTGTTTTATTATAATAATTTGATTATTATAATAAGTTACTTGGGTTTGGACTAGCATCCATTGACGGTCGTTTGAAGTGTAGTGTGGACTATCCTAAGAGACGGTCATATTTTTGATCGTAAGTTTCTCTCATTCAATCAGTTTCTTCAATAAAGGTATATCGTTTACTCATCTTATGATTTAATATTCATGACAATTATTATGGTGTAACTGAATCTCATTGGGATAAATTAATCGTGTGCGTGTTTCATTAAATATATGAATATTTAATCTTGTAAATATTTTATGAAATATTAAAAGATTATTATTTTAACTATCCGCTGCGTTAATCTGAATTGATAAAAGTACACACGATTTTCCAACAGTGGTATCCGAGCCGCTTTTACACCATCTTAATTGTCGCGTGATTTTCTTTAGATTTAGCTTTGTGGTGAATTGGTAAAAGTCGAAACCTTTTTGATTTTTAAAGTCAACACGGTTGATTTAGACTTAACCTTATGACGCACAAATATGATTGAAAGAATATAACTATTTTAAATTGTAGATTTAATTGTTATAGCTTGAATATTTATTATAATTGTTAATTGTTATATTCCATGGTTATACATATGCATTATAACCATGGACAAGCCATATATAGGTTTTAATAATGTAGTTATTAAAATTGTGATTGCATACATAGCCCGTAATGCCCCGACCTATGTGTTTGATTATATGTGATTGTTGTGATTATTGATTACGGCAATATTATGTCATGTTGATTATTTATTTTATTAGAAAGGCCATTTTGAAGCCAAAGTTGTATTATATTTATTTTACATTTTCATAGTATTGTATTTAAGTTTATTCTAAATTGTAAAAGTATTAGATTAGTTGTACTTTTCAATTTTAAATAAATGTAATAAGATGAAGATTAAAGATAAAGATGCAACGTGGATTTTGACTTAGAAGATGGCGAACAGGTCAAGTTGACAACGATGGCGTTTGTCAAGTTTCACTTGATTCTTGAATTAAGTGGGAGCTATGATATTATCCTTAGTTTGACCTCTTGATCTCATGTCGGCTCATTGGATCAAGCATAGGATTTTTGGGCTAGACTATGTGTGTGATGCATGGTTGTGTTTTATTTTACGCATTTATATTTAATTGTTGATTATAATATATGCTAAATGTTTTTGATGAAAATATTAAATAAAACCGGTAACGAGTTTCAAATATTAAAATTGATGATTTTAAAAAAAGTTAAACTCTAACGAGTTTAAAGTTAAATAATTTTGAGACTCAAGTTATATATGTTTTTGATGAAAACATTAAATAAAACTCTAAACGAGTTTCAAAGATTAAAATTGATGATTTTAAAATAAGTTAAATTCTAACGAGTTTAATGTTAAATATTTTTTTAAACTCAAATAATATATATGGACGACATCTTTTAAAACTGTTTTAAAACGATACACGTTTGTGTATTTGTTATTTTTATGCTGGAAATTAAATAACAAACTAGACACATAAACACGATCGACATGTATAATTGGTTAAAATGATTTTTAACAAATAGTGTAGCGAATCTTGTATGCATGCATTATTCGTTAACACAAACGTTTTCAAATACCCGTCAAATTTAAGTCATGACATCCAATGAGCTTGCAAACACTCCTCGTTATTTTTCTAACCTAGTAAGACTAGCATGAATTATAACCACGAGGTGGAATTTCTAATCTAGTAAGACTGGCGTGAATTTCCACTGTTTCCAAATTGGACGACTTAATCGTATTCACGATGAGACCTGAGTTTGAGGCAAGGATGAGACAAACATGTCAGTAGATAATAGTAGTTTGTTGGACTACACATATCTCTAGGTCCCATAAAGAACTAAGAGTTGCACTTGTGATGTAATTGGTACTCGCTACCTACCAATAGACTCCATAACTGCTAGCTGATCAACAGATGTGGCTATGGAACCTCTATGTGGATCTTAGGCTTTCGTAAATTAATTGTTTTTAAAAATTATAAAAAAATTGGGTAGTTAATTTATTAAAGCTCAATATCGAAAATACTAAATTGAATCTTATTTCTGTTGTAGATGTTAAATAATCAAAACGTAAACCAAAACACACTTCCTTCTTTGTTGGAGAAGGATAAACTCAATGTTTAAACTTCCTAGACTGGCATTGCAACCTGAGAATTGTTCTCAAACATAATTGGAAGTTGAATAAAGTTTAGAACCCATATCCTTTCTTCCTGTTGTGGCAGTTGCTGCTGCTCAGCAAAATGATTATCGAATGTTGTTCGATGATCAAGAAGAAATAGGATTGAAGGGTGAAAAAGAATAAGCCGAACACTTTGTGGAAGGAAAATGAAAAATCATTTGCTAGGAAAAATATTCCACCTTCCAAGAAGGAAAGCCCAACAAAAGACGCCAAATGTTTCCATTGTGGAAAGGTTTGCAATTGGAGAAGGAAGTTGTCCTATCTTCCAATCTGAGCTGGGAAAAGGCAACGCTGGTGAGACTAGCAAATCAGGTATATTCCATATATAGTTATATAATTCTTCTAGTGATTCCTAGACCTTTGTTATCTGGTTATGGCCTTCACACCTGTAACAATATGAAGGAAATGAGAAGAAGTAATAGACTGAAGAAAGACACACTGGATTTGCAAGTAGGCAAAGGGGATCAAGCTTTAGTTAAAGCTATTGGTACCTCTGAACTTACTTCTCTAAGTGGTCTTATTGTTTTGTTGGAACAATAGCATTATGCCCTCAATACTGCGAGCGACATAGTTTGAAAGATGTTAGTATTGAACTTGCATTTACACACTTAGGTATTTCAGTTTCTAAGGATAATATATTTATCTTAATACCTATCCATGTGATGGTATTTTTGAAATTGATATGCATAGTGTAATTTCAAATGAGAATTCTGTGTATACCTACATCGCCAAAGTCTTCAAGCAAGACTTGAATAAGACCTATCTATGACATTGTCATATTGGTCATATAAACAAACAATGCATTTCAAAACTCCAATCTAATGGACTTTTGGAATCAATTGACTATAAGTCATTTGATGTATTCGAGCCATGTTTATGTGAAAAGATGACAAATGCTTCTTTCTCCGATTTAGGTAAAAGAGGTAAAGATCTTTTAGGACTAATACATACTGTTGTATGTAGCCCTTTAAGAAAAATGTATAGATTTAGTTAATTTTTACTTCATTACATTTACTGATGAGTACAATAGCTATGATTATGTTCACTTGCTGAAACATAAACATAAAGCTATTTTAACATTCAAAAGTATTCCAAAATGAAGTAGATAACCAGCTTGGAAAGACCATTAAAGCACTTCGCTCCGATGGAGTAAGTAAGTTTATGAATCAAGAGTTTTTTTTTGGACCACCTAAAGAATTGTGGGATTGTCTCATAGTTCACTCTACCTTACACACCACAACACAATGGTGTGTCTGAGTAAGAGGAATCGAACTTTACTTGATATAGTTTGATTTATGATGAGTCTGATTTCTCTACTGCCGTCTTTTAGGGATATGCATGAGAGTCTGCTGCAGGCATACTCAATGTGATTCCAACTATGAAGGTAGAAAAGACACCATATGAGTTATGGAATGGGAAGAATCCCAAGTTGTCTTATCTGAAAGTCTGGGGTTGTAAAGCTTACGTGAAGCATGACACTTCAAACAAATTAGAACCCAGAACTATCTAATGTTACTTTGTACGATACATAAAGGAAACAATGGGTTACTACTTTTACTACCAAGCTGAAGACAACGTGTTTTCTGCTCGGTCTGCTGAATTCCTGGAAAGAGATCTTCTCTTACAAGAAGTCAGTGGGAGTAAAGTAGATCTTGAAGGAATTCAAGTACTTTAAAGTAACATACCTTCAGTAAGCACTAGCAATCCACACGTTGAAACTGAGCGCACTGTTGGTGAGCCAGAACGTGTTACACCTGCACTTTATAGATCTAGTAGAACTCATCGGCTTATGAGGTTTAAACTGATTAATTCAGATAAACCTCAACTAAGGGATTATGATGAACCCTCTAGCTGCATGAGGTCATATCAGATCCTGAATCTGAAAATGACTAGATTCTATGAATACAGATATGCAGTCCATGAAGGATACTTGATGTGTACGAGGTGGTGTATAAAATAGTTATATATTTGCTACAAAATACTATTAAATACGATACAATTTTACACAAGTGATTTATTTATTTATAGAGTGGATATACCTAAACCTTGCTACAACACTTATAGGCAGTGTACCTAATCGTACAGTAGTGTAGTTTTTAGTAAGTCCGGTTCGTCCACAGGGAACTCTAGCCAAGTTTAACGCTATATTAGTTTTAACTTATAATTGTAAAAATATAAAAAAAATATATAAGTAGTATTATTATTATAAAGGGGGTTTTTACCGTTTAATGACCGGTTTGTCGATTTTAAAACTTTAGCCGCAGTTAAAACCTAATGTAAAATATTAAAAATAAATATAACTTAATTTAAAGTGTAAAGTAAATAACGATAATGAAATTGCGATAAATAAAAGTGCGATAAAATAAAATTGCGATAATTAAAGAGTACGATAATTAAAAATGCAATTAAATAAAATGACAATAAATAAAAGTGCGATAATTAAAAGTGCAATTAAATATGAAATATATAAATTATGCTTATTTAAACTTCCGTAATCATGATGTTCGACGTGTTGATTTTAGTTTATTCCCATGGGTTAATTGTCCTTTATCCTGGATTATTCGATATGTCCATACGGATTTGTCCATAATAGTCCATCAGTCATAATTATAAAGTGTGAAAGTCTTCGTCAAATTTTTCTTATTCCCGAAGTCAAATGTTCCAACTAATTGGGGATTCGAATTGTAACAAGGTCTTAATACTTTGTTTAATGAATACACCAGGTTATCGACTGCGTGTAAACCAAGGTTTTACTACTTTGTTAACAATTACACCAATTACCCTTGAACGTAATCCACCCCTGTTTCAACAAGTCTATTAACTATTAATCCAGTTCCGTGTCCGGTAAAATGAACAATTATTGGTATTTATATATATCCCGCCCACCGTGCCCAGTCAAGAGTATGTGGTTATATATAAATACGTCAAATTATAAGTCTATATATTAAATCAACGAGGTATCATTTAGTTAATATAAAACCCATTAATAGCCTATAGTCTAATTTCTACAAGTGTCGTTCTTTTATCCAAACCCCAATTATGGTCCAAAGCCCAATTACCCAATTTTAAATATATTAGCCCAGCATCATGATTACTTCGGTTTAAATAAGCATAATAATAACTTAGCTAAGAGACATTAATTTAAAAATAACATTAACCATAACTTACAGTGATTAAAAATAGCGTAGCGTTACACGGACATAATTTCGACTTACACCCTTACAACATTCACTAACATACGCTTATTATTAGAACTAAAATTAAAATTAAAATTATAATATATATATATATATATTATACGAGTGAGATAGAGAGAAAGATATATGGATGTGTAAAAGATCGCTCAAACGAAATTTATAGCATGTGGCCTGACTTTTTGGCTCATGCGATCGCATGAGATTATCTCATGCAGGCCATGCGATCGCATGGCCTGGGATTCCAGCTCACATGTCTTTGTTTGCATTCTGCCGACGGATATTAAATATAAATATAATATATAAATAATTTTAAGAAATATTTAAATATTATATTATATTTATGTGCATAGTTGACTTGTAATTTTAGGTCCGTTGCGTCGAGCGTTGAAAGTTGACTTTGGTTTTGGTTCCGGATTTTTGAACGTCCTTGCGTAAAATTTAATATCTTGTATTTTGCGTTTCGCGTCTTGTACTCTTGTAATTTTGAGACGTTTCTCATTAATAATTGGAACCACTTTGATTGTATTTTGTACTTTTGAGCTTTTTGGTCGTTTGCGTCTTCAATTCGTCGAATCTGTCTTTTGTCTTCACCTTTTATTATTTAAACGAATATTACTTGTAAATAGAACAATTGCAACTAAAAGTTTGTCTTTCTTGAGGGATAATGCTATGAAATATATGTTCGTTTTTAGCATTATCAAATATTCTCACACTTGAGCGTTGCTTGTCCTCAAGCAATATAGTCTTGAAATAAAAATACTAGAATCACTTCTTTATTCTTCACACTTTGTACATCAGTGATTTCTATACGGCGGTATGAACAATGGTAGTAACGATATGGTTTACAGTCCCACATGACTATAAAATTTAGATCCCTTAAGGAAATTGGATCTTTATGAAAACATTTGATATTTTGAAAATTAAATCTAGCTTTTACCCTAGATAAGTTTTTCGGAATAACCCTTCACCGGTGTTTGCAAAATGTTTTTGTGGATTTCAGATTTGAAAATTTTAGCTCAAAACTTGCGGTTTTGTGTCACCCACTTGCTAACCTTGTATTAGGAAAGCAACACATCCAGTATACTTGCTCCGTATATTACCTTTTGGTAAACTACCGTCCGGTTGTAAAGGAAAGCGTTGAACAAGCAACTGTTAAGGCAATGTCCCCTGACATGCTTTTAATTATTGTCTATAACGTGTCGGATGCAATTACTATCCTTGGTAGGAGCAATAGTAAAGCTTACCCTTTATAATTTTTCGGTTTGGCACAAGGTCCTGTCTTTGACCATGCTATGCAACCACCGTTCTTACGGTTGACACCCGATTTGGTTCAGGTGATCTAATGAATTCCAGGTGAATTCCTAGGATTTTACGTTCAATAGTAATGAACGCATTGAAAATGAGTTTTCAAAAAACAAATCGGTTTTAATTTGATCAAAATATTTTCTCGTTCAAGCTCGAGTTTAGATATCATCGAATTTCATGAGTTTGTAATTCTCAATCTTTAAGGTCAATCTCAAGGATTGAGTAATATCAGGCTTAAAAGATGATTTTTAATCTTTAAGGAGATTATCCTTTCTGGGGGTCTGATTCATTAGTCTTATCAAGCTAATTTGCACGGCGTCCTCCCCATTTTACGAGACAGATCCTCTCATGGTGAGGATAAGTCTGACCACTTGGCGACCCTGTTTGATGCTGAGGTCCGTGGATTTCCTGCTGATTTTAGTGATGACTTTTCTAGATTTTTCGTCAACCTACAGCTGGTCTGGACGACAACTTCATGACCTAAATCAAGAAGCGCGTGTCTTTTTCGGAAGACTTTACTTCCTTTTAATGATGGAATTGATTCATCGTGTAGATCCATCTTTCTTTCAAATGTATTACAGTAAATCGGGTAAAACTGATTAGTTTAGTCTAAAGCAAAAGTATCTTCAGTTATTTGTACAAAAATATGTAATATATGTTCAAAATAACTTGGTAATTTTTTTTCACACTTGGCTTTTATTTTCCTTTTTATTGTCCTCTATTGCATTTTAAATGAATTCTAACATTTTGGTTTGTTTCTCAATTTATGTCCTTTCTGAGGTAACAATAATTTCGGTGTTGACACCTAGTTTTATCGTTCATAAATATGTATAAACATGATTTTGAATTTATTTAATTGAAAATTTTGAAAATTTGACTAGAATTGGGTAGTCAGTATATAAGACTAGGGATGTTCTTTATTATCAGAGAGCACTGAATTCTAATACAACTACTGCTTTACTAGTATTTTTAATGGTAACCAAGTGTTTAAATTTAAAATTAAAAATCCGAAAGAATTTAACCCCTTCCCACACTTAAGATCTTGCAATGCCCTCATTTGCAAGAAATTAGTAACAATTTAAATTATTGAGGGTGATTAGCGTAGAAAAATGATTAAATTTTACCAAAGTTTACAAACATATTGGCGTTTGTTTGTTGAATGATAAATGGTGCACATCATTTGTTCATTCCGTCTTATTGTTACATCACATTTATTTTTCGTTTTGTCGTCAAAAGTACTAGCTTTTGCTAAACTTAATGTCAGTCTTTGAAAATGCGTTGTTTTACCCTGTTGTGTACAATTGACAATATACATACATACAAATATAAACATGCATGGTAATTTGAAATGGGACTTAAAATCCCACTTTCAAATCAAATATGAAATATTAGTACCAAATAATAAAAATATTAAACAATACATTAATGTATCACAATATCATATGTTTAAACATAAATAAATAAAAATAATAAAAAGATAAAAATCATAGAAATCACCAACTGGAACTATATCAATCTGGATAGGGGTTCCAGTTCATGTCGTCGTCCGGGTTCCATGGTTGGTGATAGGTGTACTGGTAGGCCTGGTTAGGGTAGTAGAGAGTATATGGTGGTCTCATCTCGGGCTGGTGTGGAGGATAGTAAGCGGGTCGGGTCGGAACGTAGTGATCCTGAGGTGACATCCGGCTCATAATCTGACGCTGATGATAGTCCCATCTATCATGCTGTCGTTGCCTGGAATGCTCGTAATCATTCCGGGCTTGCCACTGCTCCATCCGACGAAATCTCTCCCCGTTTGTCATATCTACTTCATCTACACGCTGGTAGACGTCAGTCATAGCCTCCCTAATGACATCCCTAATGTCATCCGCTTCCTCCATTTCCTCATCTGAAACTGTCTCTACCTGAGGATGACTACCTTCATAGGGTACTGGCTGGTTGCGTCTGCTCTTTAATACTATAGCACCCTGATAGACCTTCAATCCTAAAGGCTCAACCTGTTCCCTACATTCCAAAAGTGGACCCCCTTGGTCCTTATCTACACCCAAATACTCTCCAATGAGAGTAACAAAAATACCTCCTCCTATAATCCCCCCTTCCTGTATTCCTTCCACCATCTTAGACAAATAAAAACCAACACAGTAGGGGATATTAACAAAGCTTCTTGGGTCTTGAATACACTTTAGGTAAAATAAATCATGTAAGGTCATTTTCTCCTTGTTGTGACCTCTCTGTGTAATCGAGTTAGCCAGAAATCTATGAATTATACGAAGTTCGGCTTTGTTAATATGTAAGTAGGAGTGTTTTCCTCCTAGTGTAAAAACATTATAGTTTGACATACGCCTCCAGACGGCGTTCGCGTCAAAATTCCTATCTACCCTTTCACCACGATAAATCAAATTCATACAATCGGGTAGTAGTAATTCACCGGGAGTATATATCTGTAAATCCCTGGCCATGTCCAGCATGGACATCCTGTACATCCTACGGCCAAGTATAAACCTAAGAAAACTTCTATCATCTAACCTATCTACATCTGCATTTAATGCTATAGTACTCATCAGCTCAACACACCATTCCTTATATACAGGCCTACGAATGGTGAATAGACGTTCCCAATCGGTAAAAGAAGAACTGCCATACATTTGAATTAGATGCTCCCTAACTAAGTTGGACCCTTTTCAAAGGATCCCAATCGATTACTCTTGGCACTTCTACATTTTTCGGTATTAGTTTGAATTTATTACTTTGATATGCCGGGTAATCCCTCCAGCTTCTATCGAATCTCGGATTAGGATGCAACGTGTGTTCAGGAATCGTTGGGTATTCTACTGGCGGATGTATCGGAAATACTATAAAGGCATCAACAAATTGTAGCGGATCATAATAAGGTATGTGTTGATCAGGCTGTTGTTGTGGTTCCTGTTGTTGTTCTTGTTCGGGTTCATATTGCATTTCAAGTTCAGGTTCTGGAGCAGGTTGCCTGGATGATGATGTTGCACCATCAGTATCTGTAAATCTCTGCAAAACACATTAAACACCAAATTTGTGCATCCAAATATGTATTAGTGTTAGCAATATAACAATTTAAAACAATCACAATGACATGTTCAATCAAAATTAAACTTATACATATTTTCACAATTTTTTACAATTCTACACTTTTTCAAATAAGCATAAATGAAAATGTATACAAAGTTCATAAGCATTCAACTCAAATAACATGTTAAAACATCCATTACTAGCAATTAAACAAGTCTCAAATGGCAATTATATCAAATTAATCAAGTTCATGAATTTTAGATTTAAAAAGTCCACTTTAATCTTCAAAAATCATGTTTAGGATCAAAGTTTGGATCATTTAGCTACCTAAACATGTTACACTACTTAATTTAGCAATAATTCATGACAAAAATCGGCCATAACCTGTTTATATCAAAAAGCCCCAAATTGCTCAAGAACACAAACCCTAGATTTCTAAAAATTTTGAAGTTTTTGGCTTCAAATCATGTTAAATAGCATCAATCTAGGTTATACATGCATAAAATACTAACAATTTAACTCTAATTACACTAGAAATTAACAAAATCAAATTAAGAAAAATATAGCTCAAGAACACTAAAAATCAAATTTAAAGAGGTTTAGGGATGTAATTGTTACCTTTCTTGATAAACTTCTGAACAATTTCATGTTTAGAGCGGATTGTAGCAAGAAATTTGGTGAATTTTGGTGTTAAAATGGTGATTTTAGGAGATAATATGTGTATGTGTTCGTGTATGTTGTGTGTGTGTTTGTGAAGAGAGCAGAACAGACTGCCTTTTGTTTCTGGCCAAAATTCCAGCTCCATGCGATCGCATGGTCCTGAAGGCCAAATCCCATGCGATCGCATGGGGTTCGGGTACAGTGATTTCTGCTTTTTTTTCTTTTTTTTTTTATTTTATAAAAAACCTTATACTTAATAAAACATATAATTAATAAAAAAATTAAAATTTTGTTTCTTTTTAGGAAGAGGGCGTTTCAGAACGGTGTCCTAGTCCGTCCTTCAACAAAATTTTAAAATTTTGTCATTTTTAAGCGTGGTTTTAAAAGCAAAGATTTTTGGATTTTTTAAATGTTTTTGGCATATTTTAATTCAATAAGATTAAAAATAATGATAATAAAAGTTCTCGTCCCTCCCTTGGGTAGAGCAATTTCGGTTCAACGACCTAGTTTTTAACTCACGACGAATTTTAAAAATCACATTTTTAACTTAACGAAATAAAGTAAATTTTTGTTTTTAAATTCACACCCAACTTAAATTTGAAATGCATAAAATTAAAAATTCATATTATGAAAATTGAAAATTCACACCAAATTTATATTATAATTTTTTTTTTATACATATAAACTTATATTAAAAACATAAATTTTTTTTTTCAAATATTTACAAAATTAAATATATTGATTTTAAAAGCTTTACAATATTAATTAAATATTTATATATTAAATTTAAAAACATAGTAAAATTAAAAATTAAAAATCTTTTTGGTCTTTTATCCCACTTTAATCAATCAAATATTATCAAAAATATACGCCCCTCTTTTCGGTAAAGTAATTTCGGCTATATAACCTAGTTTTACTCCTGACGAATTTCTGAAATATTTTGGGTTGATTGATTAAAGATATTTATACCTTAAGAATAAACGGTAAATTTCGCAGTGATGTAATAAATTTTTGTATGATATCAATAATTTCGGTCGCAAAACCTAATTTTATTGAATACCAATTTAATACTTTATAGCGAACAATTTAGCGTTTAATATCAAAAGGTTAAAAGCAATAAAATAAAAATAAAAACTGTACATACTTACCTGTGAGATAGAATTCTCAGTGACCTGCTTTAGCCCACTCATAAGATAGTCGGACTAATTGGTTTTCCATAGCTACATAGGCGTAACCCCGAGCATTCAACGATTTTTCTTCGAAACATATGAACGGTCCTTCTCCGCATAAAGTAACGAACTCGGTATTGGAATATGTTTGATTATTTGAACATTTACCTTCGTGTGACCATTTTCCGCATTTGTGACATCTTTCAAGGTGTCGTGCTCTTCTTTTCGCTGCGGATTTTGATTTTCCTTTACCAAATTGTAACTTATTATTTTCGTTCCTGAGTTCTTTTCTTACTCCGTCCAACTTGGCTCTTATTACTGACACCAGGTCACTCGGAAGTGTGTCATTATTACGTTTAGTGATCAAAGCGTGTAGCATTAGACCATGGTTTAGTTCACAGGAATTCTTCATCTCGTAAAACCTAAAAAAATAAAAATTTAGAATGGGGGGAGAAAACTAGTTCTTTAGGGTCTGCTAGGGAAAGACCATTCGGATTCCATTCTCGAGAACTACACGAAAACAGAAAATCTAACTCTAACAGAAATACATATTACCCTAAAAAGATTCGAACCTCCCCACACTTAGTTAGATGTGGTGCTGAAATTGTGATTAACGTTATTTTCAATTGGATCATCAACAACTTGTATATCTCTGACTTTTGCTTCAATCCATTTGTTGATTTCCTCCGTAACTTTCACAAATTCAACTAACATTGCCTTTTCTTTTGGAGATAAATTGGATAGTAATCGGTTACATAACTTAAAGTTTCCCTTAATCCTAGCATCGTGAATCTGTTTATAAAGTTTCTTCGTTGAACTGTTAAAAACGGGTTCATCTAATTTCGTATCATAAACGGGGTTCTTTGTGATCGGATCATCATTAAGTGTTTCTTCATCTTCCCCACACTTATGCGTTTTTATTGGTTTAACAACTTTGGTTGGTGGAGATCTAAACTTTCGGTTCACAAAGGTGATCGATTTATCACCATCCCTAAGTGTCATTCTACCTTCTCTTACTTCAATGAACGCCTCGGTGGTTGCTAAAAATGGGCGACCTAAAATTAGAGGAATATCAAGGTTTTCCTCCATATTAATCACTATGAAATTTGCAACAAAGGTCAAACTTCCCACGTTAACAAGTAAATTACTTGCTATTCCAACCGGGTGTTTAATGGTTAGGTCAAATGATTGAACACCTATTTTGGTTGGTTTTAATTTACCCATACCTAATCTTTTGTATAACGAATGTGATAACCCGAAAAATTCTGGCCAAATTTAAACTTAATCTTGTATGATTAACGTTTCCGACACGATAAACAAAGTCTATGAAGTTAAATCTCAAAATTTTGAACTGTTCAATTAACCTTCGATTGTTCTCAACGAAACGCGAACAATTATATATAGATACATATACATATACTATAACTTGAAAATGTAACAAAGTGTTGAGGATATGATACTGTGCATTAAACTTATTGGTTTGATTATCTGATTGATATATTTAACTACAGAGTTAAAAGATTATGCCAAATGATTCTAGTAAAAGATATTTACTGAGTCTCTTAAGAATTATGATATTATTACGTGTCTCTGTTGAGAGGTCCACGTTGATTTGAGAAATCATTCATTTTTAACGGTATTCGGAATAAATGGTGAATTATTTGTTTAAATAACGTAATTTGGACACATACAATAATAAGGAATATTAACTGATAAGAATTAATTATATGAATAACTTGCGATACATATTTTAAAACGTGTTTATAAATATTGAGAATAGATATTAACTTGGTTATGAAACGTTTGATAAATACTATTATATTAATAAATAACGAGACAATGATTTATAGAAGTAAATGACCAAAATACTCGAAAGTTTAAGATATACTTTGGGTGGTATAATTTAGGGATAATTTAAGGCTATATTTTGACAAAGGTACGTGTCCCAGAATGTAAATTACAAGTTTTCTCAGCGTACGAAGGGACACTCAAAAAACCGGAACCGGGACATAAGTCGCGTAACAACGTACGACTTATCGGAACAAAAATTACAAGTTAACTATGCATGTGAATTTAATATAATATATAATTAATTATATAAATTAAATATATTATATATATTATTAATAATTATGTCGACAAACAAAAATACAAAAAAATGTGAGCTGGATTTTGGGGCCATGCGATCGCATGAAAAATAGGCATAAAACTCATGCGATCGTATGGGGTCAGATTTCAGGAAAAGTTTATAAATTGAATTCGTTTTGCTTCGAGACACACACACACCAATCCATCTATCTCCCTCTGTAATATATATTTATATATTATTATTATTATTATTATTATTATTATTATTATTATTAATTAATTAATATTATAATTAATTTTAATACTATTAGTAGTATTATTATTAATTAATATTATACATAAAATACTACGACGAGGTCATGAGCGTGTCACTTCAAAACAAGTTTTTCGAGCGGGATAAAGCTAAGGAAACTATGGATTATAGCTATGGAGGTTAGGGGTAATATTCGTGGGTAATATTCACAAGTCAAACCTAGTGTTTATCATCTCCGTTACGTCTACGTACTTTTCTGAAATATTGAATCACAATAATAATACGTAAGCATTTATATTTTATATTTTATAAATTAATTGTGTATCCATGTCTAGTGCTCGAGTATATATATTTATACAGGCTTGTATGCTAAATTTCGTCGTTAAACAGTTTATAATGAATCACGAATTAAATACATATATTATTGGTAAAAGGTATATGATATACATGTTTTTGGAAAACTGGCGAAAAATCAATAACTTTTCATTTAGAAATCGCGTAATTTCGATGAACGAAACAAAAGATATGGTCAACTGAATTATAATTGACGTTAATTGGAATTGCTTTTGAATCTGCAATTAATATTTAAACAACTTGTTGGTAAGATTGATAAATAGAATTTTTGAATATTACCAACCGAGTAAATGAATCCTTATATAAGGTACGTCTAGTTTTGTTGAACTATTGTCAAAATTGACCTTTCGAAACGACTTTGGATAACTTTTGTATGTCGATCTCGAGCATTAGGATTGTGATACACTATGACCATACCTAGCTTGTTAAACATTTATTGACCAACATATGTTCTCTAGGTTGAGATCTACGGTTATTTGGGTATTCCGAGTTTCGATCACATTTTGGTGAACAACTTTATGTGCTGCTAAGGTGAGTTTCATTTGCTCCCTTTTTAATTGCTTTTGCAATCTATATTTTTAGGTTGAGAATACATGCACTTTATTTTAAACGCAATGGATACAAATACATACTAAATTCTACACCGAGTTTGAACCGAAAATCCCTTAGCTTTGGTAACTAGTAACTGCCGGTTATAAGAACTGGTGGGCGCGAGTAGTTGTATATGGATCCATAGGGCTTGACATCCCCGTCTGTTCCAGGTATAGAAACCCTAGCCTGAACTATAAAACAGACGTATGCTATTTGAGTTTAGTACACGTTGGTTTGCGTGTATTGTACATGTTGGTTGCATGTATGTTAAAACAGGGGTACTTATTATAGACGTTAAAGCTTAGTTACCAGGGTGCTCAATCTTGTAGAATCTTTTGATAAACGTTTCAGGTGAAACAACTGAAATCTTGTGATCCACCTTTATATACAGATTATACGAAACATTAAAACTATGAACTCACCGACCTTTGTGTTGACACTTGTTAGCATGTTTATTCTCAGGTTCCCTAGAAGTCTTCCGCTGTTTGCTTATATGTTAGACAAGCTATGTGCATGGAGTCTTACATGGCATATTTTTCAAGGAAACGTTGCATTCACCAAATCATCACCATGTATCTTATTTTGAATGCATTGTCAACGGAAGTACTATTGTAAATTATTATTTACGGTGATTGTCTATATGTAGAAATCATCAGATGTAGAAAACCTTTAATTTAAATATTCATTTATGGTGTGCCTTTTCAAAAGAATGCAATGTTTACAAAACGTATCATATAGAGGTCAAATACCTCGCAATGAAATCGATGAATGACGTGTTCGTCCATATGGGTTTGGAGCGATCGTCACAACGAAAGAGGCATAATATTTGCACTTGCTCCTAAATATGCGAGTCCATTATATACAGCACCATCATTAAGCAAGCAAGAAATGATAAATTCACCCGGGTCTCCTGCTTTAGTAAGTCGAGTTGGTGTGTAAACCTTTTTCGGGTGTTCTTTTCTTGGTTCTTTCACTTCTATTTGAACTTCTTGTTCACATTTTTCTTCGTTTCTTGGAATGGGAGGTTTGTATAAGAATTCTTCTTCATCACTCCAATTTGAATCCTCCCTATTTTCCAATTTTGATTTTTCATATGTTGTTGATAACATATTTATGTTTTCATTTTGAAGGTTTTCTTGGGTGGTGAAATTATGATTTACTTCATTGTCAACTTCCATCGGACCATGTATGTAATGTTTAACTCTGTGAGCATTAACTTTAAATTCAATCCCATTTGAATTTATTAACTCTATTGTTCCGTATGGGAAAACTCTTTTGACTATAAATGGTCCAGACCATCTTGATTTCAATTTTCCAGAAAATAGCTTGAATCGTGAATTGAAAAGAAGAACTCTGTCTCCTTCTTTAAATTCTTTTGAACTTCTGATTCTTTTATCATGCCATTTCTTCGTTCTTTCTTTATAGATTAACGAATTTTCGTATGCTTCATGTCTTAATTCTCCTAATTCGTTTAGTTGACTTAATCGTAGACGTCCGGCTTCATGTAAATCAAGATTACATGTCTTCAAAGCCTAAAATGCTTTGTGTTCAATTTCTACTGGAAGATGACATGCTTTTCCGTAAACGAGTTTAAAAGGTGTGGTTCCAATTGGAGTTTTGTAGGCTGTTCTAAAAGCCCAGAGTGCATCCTCCAATTTAATGGACCATTCCTTCGGATTTGATCCTACGGTTTTCTCTAGAATACGTTTTAAAGCTCGGTTGGTATTTTCAACTTGTCCACTTGTTTGTGGATGATAAGCGGTGGAGATTTTATGAGTTACTCCATATCTTTTAAGAACTTTCTCAAGTTGATTATTACAGAAATGAGTACCCCGATCACTTATTAAAGCTTTCGGTGTTCCGAACCTTGCAAAAAGACGTTTTAAAAAGTTGACTACAACTCGTGCATCGTTAGTCGGGAGAGCTTGTGCTTCCGCCCATTTAGATACATAATCAATAGCAACGAGAATGTAGAGATTATTATGAGATTTTGGAAATGGACCCATAAAGTCAATACCCCAAATGTCAAATACTTCACATAATTGAATGACATTTTGTGGCATTTCATCACGTTGACTTATTTTTCCGGCCCTTTGACAAGCATCACAGGATTTGCAAAGAAGGTGTGCGTCTTTGAAAATTGTAGGCCAATAGAATCCAGCATCGTAAACTTTTCTTGCTGTGAGCTGAGGCCCATAATGCCCTCCTGTTGGTCCTGTGTGACAATGGTTTAATATTTGACTAGCTTCATCTCCGAATACACATCGGCGTATTATTCCATCAGGACAACTTTTAAACAAATGTGGATCTTCCCAGAAATAGTGTTTTATATCACTAAAGAATTTCTTTCGTTTTTGGTACGATAATCCTTTTTCAAGGAATCCACATACTAAATAGTTTGCATAGTCTGCAAACCATGGAATTTCATTATAATCTATCTTCAATAGATATTCATCAGGAAAGTTGTCTTGTATGGCCGATTCATTTAGAACTTCTAATTCGGGATTTTCAAGACGAGAAAGATGATCATCGGCGAGATTTTCTGCTCCCTTTTTGTCTCGGATTTCAATATCGAACTCTTGTAAGAATAAGATCCAACGGATTAATCGTGGTTTGGCATCTTGTTTTGAAAATAGGTATCTAAGAGCAGAATGGTCGGTATAGACCACTGTTTTAGCTAGAACGAGATATGAACGAAATTTGTCAAAAGCAAAGACAATAGCAAGGAGTTCTTTTTCAGTAGTTGTGTAATTTGTTTGTGCTCCTTGTAACGTCTTACTAGCATAATATATAGGTTGAAATCGTTTTTCAATTCTTTGTTCTAAAACGGCTCCCATTGCAAAATCACTTGCATCACACATAAGTTCAAATGGTAGATTCCAATTTGGAGTTATCATGATCGGCGCATTAGTGAGTTTTTCTTTAAGAATATTAAAAGATTTGATGCATTCATTTGAAAAGATGAATGGAGCATCCTTTTCTAGGAGTTTATTCATAGGAGTGGCAATTTTAGAAAAATCTTTTATAAAACGTCGGTAAAAATCGGCATGCCCTAGAAAACTCCTAACTCCTCTAACATTGGTGGGATGTGGAAGTTTAGCAATTACATCTACTTTAGCTCTATCCACTTCAATTCCTTCCTTTGAAATTTTATGTCCAAGAACGATGCCTTCTTTAACCATGAAATGTCATTTCTCCCAATTAAGTACTAGATTTGATTGTTCGCATCTAATAAGGATTCGTTCAAGATTAACTAGACATGATTCAAATGTATCACCGAAGACTGAAAAGTCATCCATGAAAACTTCCATGCATTCTTCTATCGTGTCGTGAAAAATCGCCATCATGCATCTTTGAAAGGTTGCAGGAGCATTGCAAAGTCCAAATGGCATGCGTTTGTAAGCAAAAGTACCATAAGGGCACGTGAATGTGGTTTTCTCTTGGTCCTCGGGTGCGATTGGAATTTGAAAATATCCGGAAAAACCATCAAGAAAACAATAGTAACTATTTCCGGCTAATCTTTCCAACATTTGATCAATGAAAGGTAAGGGAAAGTGATCTTTTCTGGTGGCGTCATTTAATTTTCTATAATCAATACAAACACGCCATCATGTTACAGTCCTAGTAGGAATAAGCTCATTTTTCTCATTTGTGATGACAGTCATGCCACTCTTCTTAGGTACACATTGAACTGGGCTTACCCATGGACTATCAGAAATTGGATAAATTAAACCTGCATCAAGCAGTTTAATAATTTCTTTCTTAACAACATCTTGCATATTCGAATTTAGTCTTCTTTGGCGTTGCACATACGTTTTATGACCTTCTTCCATAAGGATTTTATGTGTGCAATACGGAGGACTTATTCCTTTAATATCATGAATTTTCCATGCAATAGCTGGTTTATGAGCTTTTAGCACAGAAATGAGTTGAGATTTTTCATTTTCAGTAAGAGAAGACGATATTATTACAGGTAATTCAGATTCACCATGTAAATAAGCATATTCCAAATGGTTTGGAAGTGGCTTTAACTCTAATGTCGGTGGTTCTTCTATCGATGATTTATATCGATATCTGTCTTCTTCTTTTAGCATTTGAATTTCTTCTGTTGTTGGTTCATATCCATTAGCCATAAGTGTAGCTAACATTTCAGTTTCATCAATTGGTTCAGTTCCTTCTCCTAAAGAACATTCTCCTGTTCCTTGTAATTCTGGAAATTCTTCTAACAATTCTGCATGTGAATCTATAGTTTGAATATAATAGCATGTATCATCTGCAGATTGCGGTTGTTGCATGGCTCTATCAACAGAAAGGTAACACTCTCGTCCTCTATACTTAGGGTCAGTTTCTTACCAAACACGTCTATTATTGCTTTAGCCGTGTTTAAGAATGGTCTTCCTAATATGAGAGGAACTCGAGAATCTTCTTCCATGTCCAGAATAACAAAATCTACTGAAAATACTAAAGTACCAACTTTAACTAGCATGTTTTCCATTATTCCTCTAGGATATTTTACTGATCGATCGGCTAGTTGTATACTTATTCGTGTTGGTTTCAATTCTCCAACGTCTAGTTTAGCGTATAGTGAATACGGCATTAGATTTATACTAGCACCTATGTCTGCCAATGCTTCTATTGAACTAAGACTACCCAGAAAACATGGAATTGTGAAACTTCCTGGATCTGATAATTTTTCTGGTATCTTATTCAATAGTACTGCAGAGCAATTAGCATTCATAGTAACAGCCGAGAGTTCTTTCATTTTCTTTCTATTTGTGATTAGATCTTTCAAGAATTTGGCATATCTAGGCATTCCTGAAATCACATCAATGAAAGGAAGATTGACATTTATTTGTTTAAACATATCCAAAAATTTGGATTGCTCGGCTTCAAGTCTCTCTTTTCTCATTTTACTCGGGTAAGGAAGTGGTGGTTGGTATGGTTTAACATAAGGTTTAGCCTTAACTGTGTTATCTTCATTAACCTTTTCAACTACCGGTTCTTTTTCCTTATCTTGTTCAGATTGTGGTTCTTGTGGAGTAGGAATAGCTTCATAAGAAATTACAGGTATTTCAGGTGGTTTAAGTGTAATACCACTTCTTGTGGTAATGGCTTTAGCTGTTTCATTCCGGGGGTTAGCATTTGTATCACTAGGTAGACTTCCCGGTTTTCTTTCACCTATTTACCTTGCTAGGTTGCTCACTTCTTGTTCCAGATTTTGAATAGAAGCTTGTTGATTTCTAAATGCTTGAGCATTTTGTTCATTGGTTTGTTTCTGAGATGTGAAAAACTGTGTTTGAGATTCAACTAGCTTCGACATCATATCTTCTAAATTTAACTTTTTATCATCGGTTTGTGGTGGTTTATTTTAAAAAATAGGTCTTTGCTGGTTGTAAGTATTATTAGATACTTGTTGATTGCAAGGACCTTGTTGGTTGTTGTATGGAACATTTCGGTTATAATTCTGGTTTTGATTGTAAATTGGTCTTGGCGGTTGATAATTATTCTGATAATTATTTCCAGGCCTTTGGTTTATGTATGAAACATTCTCTCTTTGTTCCATTGTTAGTTCAATACTGAGACAATCTTTTGTCAAATGTGGTCCTCCACACTGCTCACAACTAATTCGTATTGAGTGAATATCTTTAGTCATCTTTTCCATTCGTCTCTCAACAGCATCTATCTTTGCGGAAATGGAATCTAAGTCATGGCTAGAATCGGCTCTAGCTGCTTTAGATGATCAAACGATATCTTTTTCTTGATGCCACTCATGTGAGTGGGAAGCAGTGTTATCAATAATTTTGTAAGCGTCAGTTGCGGTTTTCTTCATAATGGAACCACCAGCTGCTATATCGATGTCTTTTCTTGTAGTGATGTCGCATCCTTGGTAGAATATTTGTACTATTTGACAAGTGTCTAAACCATGTTGCGGACATCCTCTTAATAACTTTCCAAATCTTGTCCACGCTTCATATAGAGTTTCATTTGGCTTTTGTGTGAACGTAACTATTTCTCCTTGAAGTCTCACGGCTTTAGATGCCGGAAAGAATTGTTTAAGAAATTTTTCAACTAAAACGTCCCATGTATCAATCGCCCCTTCAGGTAACGATTCTAACCAATCTTTGGCTTCTCCCTTTAAAGTCCAGGGAAATAACATGAGATATATCTGTTCATCCTCAACTTCTCGAATTTTAAATAGTGTACAGATCCTATTAAAGGTTCGAAGATGTTCATTTGGATCTTCCTTCGGCGCACCACTAAATTGGCATTGATTAGTTACCATGTGTAGGATTTGTCCTTTGATTTCATAATCTGGCGCATTTATGTCAGGTTGAGTAATTGCGTGACCTTGGCCAGTGCGTTTAGCTCTCATTCGGTCTTTCATACTTAGAGGTTCCAGATTCTCCATAATTGAATTTGTTGAATCTGAATCAAGAGTGAATTCTGATTTAATGGGTTGTTCCTCGACAATCTCCGTTTGAATGATTGGTGGTTCCGGAGGAAAGATTAATGGTTCAGGATCTCTGAATTGTCCCTAAATATCCTCCGGATTCTCAATTGTGAGGTTGGGTTCAAAAAATGGATTATCGAAAATTTGAATTGGAGTACTTGGTCGACTAGATGACGATTCTAAAGAAAAATCAACGGCGACAATATTTGCTAGATGTCTTGATCTGGTTACAGGTGGTGAACGTACAAAAGGTGGTGAACGTTTTGCTCGGTGCATTCACTGAATATCCTATTAGTTATAAAAGATAAAGATTATATAAGTTATCAAATTAATAGACTTTTCTGCTTTTGCCCACGTTTCGAATAGCCAAAAGATGTAGCAGGGAGCCAGAACCCTTTAAATCGGAAGCTCACAACTCAGCCACTAACAAATCCAACTATTACTACGAAACAGAACATTTGGATGTCTATCAATTTAACCGTTTAAAATAATTTTTCGTTGAAATTTAAAGAAATTTTAGAGAAGAAATAGAAAATTCTATGTCCTAAAAACTAGAGTGGCGAAAAATAAGAAAGAAAAAGTACGCGTCGAAAAACGTCAAAAAATAAAAGGCGTCGAAAAATAAAAAAAAAAAGTAGCGCGTCGAAACTTAAAAAGGAACTAAAAACTAAGAATTAAAAGTTACGTCTAAAAATATTAAAGCTTAGAGAAATACTATATCCCAAAACGGTAATAATTTAAAAAGGTACTAAAAACATAAAACGGCGTCGCAAAATTCTAAAGCACCTAAATCTTAGTCTAAAGAAAAAGCACTTAAGGGATTTTACGGCAAAGCCTAAAAATCTAGAAATAAAAATAACTATTGCAAAAACTATGCCTTAAAACTAAATACGAGCGAAAAATATAAATATTACGCTAAAACGAATAAAAAGATACAAAAAATAAAAATATACTTAAAGTTGTAAAAAGTACAATTTTTATAAAAATATTATTTTTATATTATTTATTTTATAAAACTATTAATTTTATATATTAATTAAAACTAATTAAACTAAATAAAACAAATTAATTAAAACTTAAAATTAAATAATTAAATACATAACCCTAATTAGGGTTTTAATTAAATAATAATTAATAATAATACTCCGTAATGAAAGCTGTAGCAGGTCAACTGTGGCGTGTCAGATGCGTTCATGCGATCGCATGAATTATTGCCTTCGGGCTCATGCGGTCGCATGAGCTAGGGTTTCGGGCCAGTATATGGGCTGCTACAGTACCAGGCCGAATGTTTTTATTATATATTTTTTTTTTCAGTTTTCAGTTTTATATTAATACAAAATATTTAAATAAAATTTATATTTTTACAAACTAAAAATAAAAATAAAGAAACTTTATAAAACATAAATATTTAACAAACTCTTAAAAATATATAAATTTTGTTTTTCTTTTTATATTTTTTAATATATTATTTTTTTTTAAAAAACGTATATTTTTATAAGAAAAAAAAAATCTTTTTTTTAAAAATATATTTAGCGTTGCGCTTTCGGCGTTTTAGCTTTCCCCGACAGCGGCGTCAAAAATACTTGATGTGTGCGAGGTGGTGTATAAAATAGTTATATATTTGCTACAAAATACTATTAAATACGATACAATTTTACACAAGTGATTTATTTATTTATAGAGTGGATATACCTAAACCTTGCTACAACACTTATAGGCAGTGTACCTAATCGTACAGTAGTGTAGTTTTTAGTAAGTCCGGTTCGTCCAAAGGGAACTCTAGCCAAGTTTAACGCTATATTAGTTTTAACTTATAATTGTAAAAATACAAAAATATATATAAGTAGTATTATTATTATAAAGGGGGTTTTTACCGTTTAATGACCGTTTTGTCGATTTTAAAACTTTAGTCGCACTTAAAACCTAATGTACAATATTAAAAATAAATATAACTTAATTTAAAGCGTAAAGTAAATAACGATAATGAAATTGCGATAAATAAAAGTGCGATAAAATAAAATTGCGATAATTAAAGAGTACGATAATTAAAAATGCAATTAAATAAAATGACAATAAATAAAAGTGCGATAATTAAAAGTGCAATTAAATATGAAATATATAAATTATGCTTATTTAAACTTCCGTAATCATGATGTTCAACGTGTTGATTTTAGTTTATTCCCATGGGTTAATTGTCCTTTGTCCTGGATTATTCGATATGTCCATACGGATTTGTCCATAACAGTTCATCAGTCATAATCATAAAGTGCGAAAGTCTTCGTCAAATTATTCTTATTCCCGAAGTCAAATATTCCAACTAATTGGGGATTCGAATTGTAACAAGGTCTTAATACTTTGTTTAATGAATACACCAGGTTATCGACTGCGTGTAAACCAAGGTTTTACTACTTTGTTAACAATTACACCAATTACTCTTGAATGTAATCCACCCCTGTTTCAACAAGTCTATTAACTATTAATCCAGTTCCGTGTCCGGTAAAATGAACAATTATTGGTATTTATAGATATCCCGCCCACCGTGCCTAGTCAAGCGTATGTGGTAATATATAAATACGTCAAATTATAAGTCTATATATTAAATCAACGAGGTATCATTTAGTTAATATAAAACCCATTAATAGCCCATAGTCTAATTTCTACAAGTGTCGTTCTTTTATCCAAACCCCAATTATGGTCCAAAGCCCAATTACCCAATTTTAAATATTTTAGCCCAGCATCATGATTACTTCTGCTTAAATAAGCATAATAATAACTTAGCTACGAGACATTAATTTAAAAATAACATTAACCATAACTTACAGTGATTAAAAATAGCGTAGCATTACACGGACATAATTTCGACTTACACCCTTACAACATTCACTAACATACGCTTATTATTAGAATTAAAATTAAAATTAAAATTAAAATTATAATATATATATATATATATATATATATATATATATATATATATATATATATATATATATATATATATATATATATATATATATATATTATACGAGTGAGATAGAGAGAAAGATATATGGATGTGTAAAAGATCGCTCAAAATTGCGAAATTTATAGCATGTGGCCTGACTTTTTGGCTCATGCGATCGCATGAGATTATCTCATGCAGGCCATGCGATCGCATGGCCTGGGATTCCAGCTCACATGTCTTTGTTTGCATTCTGCCGACGGATTTTAAATATAAATATAATATATAAATAATTTTAAGAATTATTTAAATATTATATTATATTTATGTGCATAGTTGACTTGTAATTTTAGGTCCGTTGCGTCGAGCGTTGAGAGTTGACTTTGGTTCCGGTTCCGGATTTTCGAACGTCCTTGCGTACAATTTAATATCTTGTATTTTGCGTTTCGCGTCTTGTACTCTTGTAATTTTGAGACGTTTCTCATTAATAATTGGAACCACTTTGATTGTATTTTGTACTTTTGAGCTTTTTGGTCATTTGCGTCTTCAATTCGTCGAATCTGTCTTTTGTCTTCACCTTTTATTATTTAAACGAATATTACTTGTAAATAGAACAATTGCAACTAAAAGCTTGTCTTTCTTGAGGGATAATGCTATGAAATATATGTTCGTTTTTAGCATTATCAATAATCAAGTATGAGACTTGATTGATCTTCTACCCAATTGTAAGACAATGAGGTAAAAATGGGTCTTCAAAGGAAGACTGATATGGACGGTAATGTAAACACTTTTAAAGCTCGATTGGTGACAAAAGGTTATGATTTAAGTTTTTCACCAGTCGCGAGTCTTAAAACAATTAGGATACTTATTGCCATGGTTACTTTTCATGATAATAAAATATGGCTAATGGATGTTAAAACCGCTTTCCTAAATGGCGACTTAAGCGAGGATGTATATATGGTTCAGCTGGAAGGGTTTATGAATCCTAAGCATCCTAATAAAGTATGCAAGCTTCTAAAATCCATTTATGGATAAAAGCAAGCATCAAGGAGCTAGAATCTTAAGTTTAATGAGAAAATCAAAGTGTTTAATTTTTCTCAAAACCAAGATAAGCCCTGAGTTTACATTAGAGCTAGTTGGAGCAGAGTAGTCTTCTTGATCTTATATGTTGATGACATATTACTTATTAGAAATAACATTCCAATTTGCAAGATGTCAAGTCTTGGCTTGGAAAATGTATTTGCATAAAGGATCTTGATGAAGCTACTTATATTATTGGAATGAGGATCTATACAATAGATCCAATTGGCTTATTGGTTTGAATCAAAGTACATACATTATCTTGCAGAGATTTAGCATGCAAAACTCCAAGCATGGAGCTTTGCCAATGCAAAAGGGCATAACCGTGAGAAAGTCTTAAAAGTCCTATCACATCAGATGAGATGAGACAAGTGAAATGTATCACATATGCTTCGGCTATATGATCCATTATGTATGCCATGATATGTACTATGCTCGATGTTTCATTAGTTTTGAGTTTGACGAGTCATTGTCAACATAATCCAGATGAAGTATATTGGATTGTTGTTAAGAATATTCTTTAGTATTTGCAGAGTACTAATGATATGTTCTTGGTTTACGGTGGTTTGGAAGAAGAGTTAAGTACTAATGATTTTAGTTTTCAAACTGATCAAGATGATTCTCGATCCAGTCACGTTGTTTCTTTGTCATGATGGGCAAGACAGTTGATTGAAAGAGCTCTAGGCAAAGCACTATTGAACAATCTACAACAAAAGCAGAATATATTGTTGACTGAGAAGCTGCTCAGAAAGCTGTCTGGATAAGGAAGTTTGTTGTTATACTCAGAGTAGTACACAACATTTAATCTTCTATAATATGTACTGTGATAGTTCGAGTGTTAATATACTTTTGAAAGAATCACATGTACATTTAAGTATCTGGCACATTCTTCAAAAGTTTGACTACATTTCATTAAGTCATTAAGAGGAATGATATTAGTATTCTTAAAGGTTCATACAAATGATAATGTGGCTGACCCGTTCACGAAGCTCATGATGCACAACAAGCATGATGATCATGCTAGTAGTATTGGACTTCGTTATGCTGCTGATCTTTTTCATTTGTAATTTAATATTTGGATATTTTTGGAACATTAAGCAGTTTTATATTAATGAATTGACATACTTGATATGGTCGTTTTCATTTTATATCACTGTGTTCTATATTAGCATGTTTAATCCATGAATAATTGTTGATTATTCAAAATCTCCATAATCGGTCATGTTATGGGAATAACATGAAATAAGATTGATGTGAAATTTTGGTTATATTCATTGATGATGAATACTTAACTTGTTGAGACCAAAATTCATATGTATTCATTGATGATGAATATTGGAATGACCCAACCATGAGATGTCACTACATGGATCGTAGTCAGTAGTGAATCTTTTAGTGATTATGTCTTTGTGTCCTTAGACTTGATATGCACGCCCGTCTTGATGAGTGTAGCATTGTACTTTGATATGGTTAAACGCTGTCCTGAATAATGCTGTTATAAAGGCCATTATTGGGTATAATGTAAAGCTCGTGATAGAAACGTGTATGCAATATAGGATTTGTTCCTCTAAAATGTTTAGAGTTAGATACTTTTTGAGCTCCTCGATGAATGAATAAGATATTTGTGTGGCCGCACCCATATGTAATTAAGATGATACTTAATTAATTTGGTGATCTAATTCAGTTCTAAGATCGAGAAACAAAATTGTTAAACAAATGAGAATGACCGATGATCCATATCTCAAATTTAACTAAAGTATCTGAAACAAAAGGACAAATGACATTTAAAACTTACCATAAACAGTTTCGAGAAACTACCCTCACATGAATTTGGGGACAATGATGTGTTGCTAGACGCTTACCATTGTTTGTATAGTTACTTGGTGTTGTGCCATGCACAAGTGGGAGTCTGTAGGATTAATGTGCAAGGTACAACATATAACTATATGACCAACTTCATTGAGCCTTTGGGGTCACACACATATACACCGAGACGTTAAATAAAATATATATATGATGTATATATATTACTCAAGTAACAAAATAGTAAATCGAAATTAATTCATTTACTATTCATATGAATAGTAAATGAAACGAAATTAATTAATTTACTATTCACATGAAAGCGACATGATAGAAAATTATTAATTATAAATTACATAACATACCCCTAAAGTATTTGAAAAATACGACTTTTTAAAATAAAATCAAACGAAATATAGATTTTGGGAATCTAAATATAGATAGAAACAAAATAACTTTGTACGCGTTTTGTTTCACGGACTTCACAATTCAATGTTTACTTTTACACATATATTATAAATATAAGCATTGATTAGTTTTTGGGAGAGTAAGTCAGACAAAAAGAAAAGGAAACACAATCGCAAATCAAATGAACCCTTTTTATCTCATCCTTGGCTCTTTATTTCGTGAAATTAATTAGCATGAAGAGAGGCTTAAGTGTTCTTGCAAACAAGAGTTATACGGAGTATTATATATTGTTTTATTATAATAATTTGATTATTATATTTGGACTAGCATCCATTGACGGTCGTTTGAAGTGTAGTGTGGACTATCCTAAGAGACGGTCATATTTTTGATCGTAGGTTTCTCTCCTTCAATCAGTTTCTTCAAGAAATGTATATCGTTTACTCACTTTGTGAATTACATATTTTGACAATTATTAGTGGTGTAACTGGATCTCATTGGGATAAATTAATCATGTGCGTGTGTAACAACCCTGATTTTTCCGTTACTTCCGTTAACCTTCCGTTAGTTTATTTAACGGCGATTATTTAACTTTTATGCGTTTATGTGTATTAAATGCGTACTTGATCTTCGGAGGGTTTCAATAATTAATATGTGTTGATATTAATTCAAATAAATATTTCGGATAATGAAATACGATAAAAACGATACGATTTTGATAATAGCTTTTTGAGCAACGAAACGCTCGGGTTTATTTTAATAATTAATTTTATTAATTATTAACTTTTTAAAATATTTAATTTATTGGGTTTTTAATAAATTAAACAATTGATTGCGTTTAACGATCGGGTTAGCGTTCCGGGCCTTCGGTACGACTAAACGGCACTTAAAACGGACCACGATTACACGGGATTGCAAAATGAGAGCCCAGGGATACCCCATGGGGCCCATTCGGCCTCCCCCTCCCCCTCCCCTTATTTTGGTAATTTTTAGCTTAATGGAGGTACTTAAGTGCAATTAGTGGTAATTAGTCCATGTATAAATTAACTAGTAACTTGTATTCTTTCCCTAAACCTAAAAAAAAGAAGCAGTCGATCCCTCCCTGGCTCCCCAAAACCTTCGATCACCACCACCATACTATCACCATCAATTTTTCACTTTTTGATTAAACCTCAAGAACAAACGTTGCAATTCTCGATCTCCTCTACGCGTTGATATAATTCTTTTAGCGATCAAAGGTATAATTGCATAAACTCTAATTCTTAAAATCTGATTTTCATGTGAGTTTCATAGTTATGTTGTCAATTGCTCAAGTCTATACGCGTACGTGTTAATTGTAATCGTTAATTTGATTGTTTGATGCGCTAGGGTTTAAAAACGAATTTGTATTTGTTTGATCAGAAAAATTAAGTTTTTCAAATGTTAATTATTATGTTATAATCAGATTCCTTGCGAAAAACTATTGAGTTTAAACTTTGGATTCGCTTGATTTCGTTTCCGTACGATTAAATTATGTCAATTTGAATTATCGTTGTGTTTTTGTTGCTTGATCAGAAATCTGGTATTGATAGACAATGAATTGGCATGTGAGACTTATACCACTGGAAAGATAATTTAAAAACACTCAATTTAGACTAGGATATCATGTCGTTTGCTTATGTATAGCTCGAGATATGCTTGAATTAGTGTAAAAGTAGTTTTATACAGCACTTGCATGAAAATAACCTTGTATGATAAAATGTGTTAACTTCTATGGTTAAGACTTTGCATATTTGAAAATTAGACAAAAAGTACTTCATCTTTCATGTGGATATCATAGGCTAATTGTATCTAGATCTTCGGATAATCGCGTGCGAATGTGACTAACTAAATGAGAATCGAATCTGTAAATTGAACACGGTTTTGTACTCTGTGGATTGTGTATATTGCATGAGCATGTATGCTTCTGTAAAATGAAACTTAACATGATATGTGACTTATTGTTAGTTTATGTCAATCTCTGAAACCTTATGCATTGGGCACAATAGAGCCGTACTTTATGTGAATTCTGATTTGAGCTGAAAACTGAATGTTCAACTTGCACGAATAAACTGTACAAATTGGCTAAACAAAAGTTGCTAGATTTTTGATATGTGTTACTTTGATTTGTCCTTGAACTATGGCCACTGGTCTTGTATCAATTGCATGTTCCTAACTCCGGTTATAGCCTAAAGGAAATCAGTGCGCGGTCAGAAACTGACTTGGCAAACCCCAAATGTATCGCTTCTGATTCCTGACTTTTAATTGTCGTATGAGTCCCTGGCCAGACTTTTTGGAATCAATATTAAGTATATTTATGATCTGGAGTTTGTTATATTTACTTGAATTTTTTACTATGGGATAATGTGCTAAGTATGCTACGTGTTCATAAACTTTGTGCATGACGTTAAACTGAAATTGTGAAAATGATCATTCATGACCTAAAACGTATTGTTTGACTTAGGTTTGACATGTTGACCAATATTTGACATGAACCTACTGATGTTGACTTTAGTTGACCACATTGACCAAGTTTGACTTCCGGGTTGACTTCGGTTGACTTTGTTTGACTTGCATGATATAGTTGACTTTTACTTTGAAACGCGTCGAGTCGAGCAATAAGACAACGTACACTATGAAGCCACACTTATTTAAGATACATATATTGACCAACCTAAATACGTATACCTAGGTTACATTACTCGGGTCTAACCGTACGAGTCGTTTGTCTTTCATTCCGAGCTATATTCAAAGGTGAGTCTACAGTCCCGCTTTTTACATGTTTTCAGGGATGATAATACACACTGTTATATTTACATTTTCAAATACTTTTGTATTGACATGAGTACTACACATATGCATAATGAGTTTGTTCAAAAAGCCTCTAGCTTGAATACTTTTAATACCATCGGTGTAAGCACAATTTAGATGGACGGATCCGTTAGGTTGACTACCTCACCCGCTATAAAAACTGTGGTGCATTTACTTTGAACATTAAATACATTTGAACAAGTGTATAACATTTTACGAGGTAAGGCGGGTATAGTGGCTTCTATACTCGGGTCATTGCTAGTATTCAGGTGCTCGGGTTATGCAAACGATAGAATCTCGTGGTCAAGGAAACTAAACTATTTTTCTGATAACTGTTTTTCAGATACTGTTACATTATTTTAAACCTGTAGATTCACCAACATTATTTGTTGACCTGTTTTTGCGTGTTGTTATTCTCAGGTCCTTAAGAGGTATGCTTCCGCTGTGTTTGCTGCATGACTGGCCGTGGAATCAGCATTTGATTTTAAAGAACATTATTTATTTTCGCATTTAAAACTTTTATACTGTTTAAATACTGCTGGCTTGTGGTTACGATCACAACAGTGTTTCTATTTTGGGATTATTGACTTATGTTTTTGAAAGTTAATTTTTAAATAAAATTAAATGCGATTGCTTTAAACGTCTCATATAGAGGGCGTAACTGTTAACTGTGGGACCTGAATTAACACGCCGTCAGATGGTAATTTGGCGGGGTGTTATAGTTGGTATTAGAGCTGGTTTAACCTTTGCCGTAAAGGTAGTTATCGTTACGCGATCTGGCTGTCACGCAGGGCACCTGAACGGACTATGCTTTTTGGCGGATTAATCGTAGAGGGGGTTCTCACAGTGTAACCTGTGACGAAGCATTGGCTCTTACCCCTTGTGATCCCTTTGGAGAAGGGTTGGCCGGCTTGGCAGAGATGCAGGCCGTAAAATCAGTGTCTGAGGGACGCTCAGTGGTCACCCTGTTCGCAGGAAGGCACTGGGTGGGTTTCTACCCCAACTATAATGGTGTTGTAGTTGGTATCAGAGCTAACGGTTCGTAGGGAAACTAGGACTTGCATTAATGTGTCTGATTTGGTCATTAGGACACCTTGATGAGTCTAGACTACGACCGGGACTTAGTCATTACATGAGTACTTTGTGACTAACGTTATTTACTTGACCAATCTGTTTCGTTTGTGTTCTTGTACTATGAGTTAGATGTCACAGGATTCAGGAAGCAGTGACAGCGACTTCAGTGTGGCTGAGGTGAATGCTCCTGCCCCAGCACCAGCACCTGCTCCGCATCAGATACCTAACCATCCCGTGAACCTTTATGCATTGGATTTGGTTCATACTAACCGTAACAGGGATATTGTTGATCGGGTTAATGCTTTGAGCGATATTGCTAGGACATATCCGCACCCCGATGATCTTGAGAGGATGGAGGAAAGAGTCACAGGTATAAATACTTATACGTACGAGGCTGAAGCGAGGTTCGTTGAGATGGCGGGATTGATAGCAGCCTTGACTGCCAGGGTTGCTGCGCTAGAGGCGGAACGTAATAGGCCGACGAATGATGGACCTGCCTCCCGCACCCGACAAAAGAGGAAGTGAAGGGTCGCTGACCATGAGCTTCTTTTCCTTTTTCATCCGCCATACTTTCTTTAATTGATTATATAAGACTTACCGGATGTTATAAACCGGGCTATTAGCACATTATGTTTATTGTTTGGTTTACTACTTTGAAATTTGGTTTATCACTTTCGGATTTTATTTATATAATGGTGGATTATGCTATTAGTAACTATTATATTTTATTGCATGCGGTATTATTCTATATTTAGTAACTTTGTATGATCATAATACTTGCGTTATGTTATACTACTACTATTGCCATTAATGTTACTACTTAGTGTTACTACCACTACTATCACTACAAGACACTAGTACCACTATTACTACCACTAGTGTTACTACTATCACTACTTACACTACTTCTCACTACTAACGAATCTTTTCGTACTATTATTATTTACTAGTCTTCAACACTCGTTGCTAGTAAATTTTCATATATAGCGTTGTTTTGACACTGACCTGGTGTGTTTTTCTGTGTTGAAGATGCCTCCGAAGGAATCAACCGCCGCTCCAATTAGGAGAATGGTCGCCGAAGGAATCTCGGCTGAAAGAGCTGAACTACTGAGAGAATTCAACAACGCTCGAAATAGTAATGATCGTGGTGGTTCGAGCAACACCAATGGAAACGGTACTCAAGGCCGTAATGGATGTTCTTACAAAACGTTCACTAGTTGCAACCCGCATTCTTTCAACGGAACTGAGGGACCAGTTGGTCTCACTAGGTGGTTTGAGAAGCTCGAGTCGGTTTTCCGTATTAGTGGGTGTAATGATAACGACAGGGTAGGCTTTGCAACGGGCACACTAGCAGACAGTGCGCTCACCTGGTGGAACAACTATGCTCAATCCCTGGGTCATGATCAGGCTTATGCCCTACCTTGGGACACTCTGAAGCAAAGAATGATCGAGGAGTATTGTTAGAGGAACGAGGTTAAGAAAATGGAACGCGAGTACCGAGAGCTGAAGTTAGTAGGCAACGATCTCACCGCCTATAACAAGAGGTTCTTTGAGCTGGCGTTAATGTGTCATGAAATGGTTACTCCGGAAAGGCGTAAGGTAGAACTGTACATTGAAGGTCTGAGTGAGAATATTCAAGGCGGGGTCACTACTTCAAAACCCGCAAACGTGCAGGAAGCTATTGACATGGCTAGTTTGCTATTGGATCAGATTGCCCAGAGAGGGAAGGGCACTACAGTGAATGAGAATAAGTCAAACAATGGTAAGAGGAAGTGAAACGGCGGTCAGGACAAGAATTTCAATCAACAGCCGTTCAAAAAGCAAGATTCTTACCGCAACGACACTGGAACCACAGGAACTAACTCCGGGTATAAGGGCAAAAAGCCACAATGTCAGAAGTGTGGCAAGCATCATACTGGAAATTGTTCTGTTCTAAATTGTGACCGTTGTAAGAAGTTTGGTCATTTGTCAAAAGATTGCAAGGTTAATCTCAACGGCAACACCAATAACAACAGCACTTCAAGCAACGCGAACAATGCTAATAGTGGTAAGAACTGTTATGGTTGTGGACAGCCGGGTCATTTCAAGAAGGACTGTCCTAAGAACAACAATGGGAATGCTCGAGGAAGGGCGTTCAACATCAATTCTGCGGAAGCTCGTGATGATCCAAAGCTAGTCATGGGTACGTTTTCACTTGATAATCAACCTGTTTATGTTTTGTTTGATACTGGCGCCGATAGAAGTTTAATATCTAAGGATATTTGTCACAATGTTAAGAATTATGTTTCTTCCTTAGATAACGTGTATTCCATAGAACTAGGAAATGGTAACTTGATGAGAGCTGATAAGATTTTTCGTGATTGTACATTGACGTTAGAAAGTAAGCCTTTTAGCATTGATGTGATACCTATTAAACTGGGAAGTTTTGACCTTGTGGTTGGAATGGACTGGTTAGCTGGTAACAAAGCCGAGGTGGTCTGTGACCTAAAGGCTATTCGTATTCCTATTGCTGACGGTGAACCTATGATGATTTATGGTGAAAAGAATGGCTCACAATTACATCTCATTAACTGCTTGAAAGTCCAGAAGCATGCGAGAAAAGGATGTATCACGTTCTTGGCTCATGTAAGCCAAATTGTACCAGAAGAAAGGAGACCCGAAGACGTTCCTATAGTTAAGGATTTTCTTGAAGTTTTTTCGGACGAATTACCTGGTCTCTCACCGCATCGAGAAGTTGAGTTTCAGATAGACTTATTGCCAGGAGCGGCACCGGTGGCTCGCGCACCGTACAGACTCGCACCCTAGAGCTTCAAGAGTTGTCTAGTCAATTGCAAGAGTTGTTAGACAAGGGATTTATTCGACCGAGTTCTTCGCCTTGGGGAGCTCCGGTCCTGTTTGTTAAGAAGAAGGATGGGTCGATGAGATTGTGCATCGACTACAGAGAATTGAACAAGCTGACAATCAAGAATCGGTATCTGCTACCGAGGATTGATGACTTATTTGATCAGCTGCAGGGATCCAGTTGTTATTCGAAGATTGATTTGAGATTCGGGTATCACCAATTGAGAGTCAAAGAAGCTGATGTCCCGAAGACAGCGTTTAGAACACGTTATGGGCATTATGAGTTTACAGTGATGTCGTTTGGTTTGACGAATGCACCAGCAGTGTTCATGGACCTCATGAACCGTGTGTGTAAGCCATACCTAGATAAATTCGTCATTGTGTTTATTGATGATATATTGGTGTACTCCAAGAACATAGAAGAGCACGAGCAGCATCTACGTTCGATATTGACTATGCTTAGAGAAGAGCAGTTGTATGCAAAGTTCTCTAAGTGTGACTTTTGGTTACCCGAAGTACAATTTCTTGGCCATGTTGTAGGGGCCAATGGAATACAGGTCGATCCAGCAAAGATTGAGTCGGTTAAGAATTGGGAAACTCCAAAGACGCCAACGCAGATTAGGCAATTTTTGGGTCTAGCTGGTTACTACCGGAGATTCATTGAAGGATTCTCTAATATCGCCCGACCATTAACCGCATTGACTTATAAGGGCAAGAAGTTTGAGTGGTCAGAACCGCAAGAGACTGCATTTCAGTTGTTGAAAGAGAAGTTAACAACTGCACCAGTATTGTCTCTACCCGAGGGAAGTGAAGATTTCGTTGTTTATTGTGATGCCTCACGTCAAGGAATGGGTTGCGTGCTTATGCAACGAAACAAGGTTATTGCTTATGGATCGCGTCAGTTAAAGATTCATGAGCAGAACTACACTACGCACGACCTTGAGTTAGGAGCTGTTGTCTTTGCACTTAAATTGTGGAGACACTACCTGTTTGGAACCAAGTTCACTATCTTCACTGACCATAAGAGTTTACAGCACATATTCGATCAGAAACAGCTCAACATGAGACAACGACGTTGGATGGAACTACTTAACGATTATAACTGCGAACTCCAATACCATCCGGGCAAGGCGAATGTTGTGGCGGATGCCTTAAGCAGAAAGGAGCGAGAGAACCCTCTTAGGGTTAAAGCTCTTAACATAGTTGTCCGTACGAATCTCACATCACAAATCCGCGAAGCACAACAAGAAGCCATGAAACAAGAGAATGTCGATGTTGAATTTCTCAAAGGGATGGATAAGAAGTTTGACATCAAGGAGGACGGAACACGGTACTTTACTAACCGAATTTGGGTACCAAAGTTTGGTGGATTGAGAGAACTAGTGTTGGAGGAAGCACACAAGTCGAGATACTCAATTCATCCGGGATCAGATAAGATGTACCAGTATTTGAAGGCGTTTTATTGGTGGCCAAATTTGAAAGCTGATATTGCTACCTATGTCCGGAAGTGCTTGACTTGCGCTAAAGTCAAGGCTGAACATCAGAAGCCATCAGGATTATTAACTCAACCAGAGATTCCCCAGTGGAAGTGGGAAGGTATTTCCATGGACTTCATTACGAAACTACCAAGAACGGCGGGAGGTCACGATACTATTTGGGTTATCGTGGATCGTCTCACTAAGTCCGCACACTTCTTACCGATAAGAGAAACTGATAAAATGGAGAAGTTGGCTCAGATCTACATTAAGGAAGTCGTCTCTAGGCATGGAGTGCCTGTATCCATTATATCCGATCGCGACAGCAGATTTACTTCCAGGTTTTGGCAATCATTGCAGAAAGCAATGGGGACCCGTTTAGATATGAGTACAACATATCACCCCAGACGGATGGCCAGAGCGAACGAACTATTCAGACTTTCGAGGACATGCTGAGAGCGTGTGTCATTGATTTCGGAAACGGATGGGATAAGTATTTATCACTAGCTGAGTTCTCATACAATAACAGCTACCATGCGAGTATTAAAGCTGCACCTTTCGAGGCATTATACGGAAGGAAGTGTAGATCTCCCGTTTGTTGGAGCGAATTGGGAGATAGTCAGTTGACAGGTCCTGAGATTATTCAGGAGACAACTGAGAAAGTCCTACAGATTCAGGAACGACTGAGGACGGCTCGAAGTCGTCAAAAGAGTTACGTCGATGTTAGACGGAAGGACATAGAGTTCCAAGTTGGTGAGAAGGTTATGCTTAAGGTATCACCTTGGAAGGGCGTTGTACGATTTGGGAAACGAGGTAAACTGAGTCCTAGATATGTTGGACCGTTTGAGATAACTGAAAGAGTTGGACCAGTAGCTTACAGATTGGAACTACCACAAACACTCAGCGGT
Organism: Rutidosis leptorrhynchoides; assembly: GCF_046630445.1. Taxonomy (NCBI): domain Eukaryota; kingdom Viridiplantae; phylum Streptophyta; class Magnoliopsida; order Asterales; family Asteraceae; genus Rutidosis; species Rutidosis leptorrhynchoides. Next base: position 376,376,652 of record NC_092343.1, on the reverse strand, counting down.
ATTCATGACGTTTTCCATGTATCCAATCTAAAGAAGTGCCTAGCCGATGATAATTTGATTATTTCTTTAGAGGAACTACGTATCGACGAAAAACTTCATTTCATTGAGGAACCTGTTGAAATCTTAGGCCGTGAGGTCAAACAGTTGAAGCAAAGCAGAATTCCTATCGGTAAAGTTCGGTGGAACGCGAGAAGAGGACCAGAGTTCACGTGGGAGCGTGAAGACCAGATGAGGCTGAAATATCCGCAACTGTTTCCCGAGGAAACTACTTCAGCGGACGATCACTAAAATTTCGGGACAAAATTTTCAATAACAGGTGGGTTACAACCCTGATTTTTCCGTTACTTCAGTTAACCTTCCGTTAGTTTATTTAACGACGATTATTTAACTTTTATGCGTTTATGTGTATTAAATGCGTACTTGATCTTCGGAGGGTTTCAATAATTAATATGAGTTGATATTAATTCAAATAAATATTTCGGATAATGAAATACGATAAAAACGATACGATTTTGATAATAGCTTCTTGAGCAACGAAATGCTCGGGTTTATTTTAATAATTAAATTATTAACTTTTTAAAATATTTAATTTGTTGGGTTTTTAATAAATTAAACAATTGGTTGCGTTTAACGATCGGGTTAGCGTTCCGGGCCTTCGGTACGACTAAACGGCACTTAAAACGGACAACGATTACACGGGATTGCAAAACGAGAGCCCGGGGATACCCCATGGGGCCCATTCGGCCGACCCCCTCCCCTTATTTTGTTAATTTTTAGCTTAGTGGAGGGACTTAAGTGCAATTAGTGGTAATTAGTCAATGTATAAATTAACTAGTAACTTGTATTCTTTCCCTAAACCTAAAAAAAAAAAAAGCAGTCGATCCCTCCCTGGCTCCCCAAAACCGTCGATCACCACCACCATACTATCACCATCAATTTTTCACTTTTTGATTAAACCTCAAGAACAAACGTTGCAATTCTCGATCTCCTCTACGCGTTGATATAATTCTTTTAGCGATCAAAGGTATAATTGCATAAACCCTAATTCTTAAAATCTGATTTTCATGTGAGTTTCATAGTTATGTTGTCAATTGCTCAAGTCTATACGCGTACGTGTTACTTGTAATCGTTAATTTGATTGTTTGATGCGCTAGGGTTTAAAAACGAATTTGTATTTGTTTGATCAGAAAAATTAAGTTTTTCAAATGTTAATGATTATGTTATAATTAGATTCCTTGCGAAAAACTATTGAGTTTAAACTTTGGATTCGCTTGATTTCGTTTCCGTACGATTAAGTTATGTCAATTTGAATTATCGTTGTGTTTTTGTTGCTTGATCAGAAATCTGGTATTGATAGACAATGAATTGGCATGTGAGACTTATACCACTGGAAAGATAATTTAAAAACACTCAATTTAGACTAGGATATCATGTCGTTTGCTTATGTATAGCTCGAGATATGCTTGAATTAGTGTAAAAGTAGTTTTATACAGCACTTGCATGAAAATAACCTTGTATGATAAAATGTGTTAACTTCTGTGGTTAAGGCTTTGCATATTTGAAAATTAGACAAAAATTACTTCATCTTTTATGTGGATATCATAGGCTAATTGTATCTAGATCTTTGGATAATCGCGTGCGAATGTGACTAACTAAATGAGAATCGAATCTGTAAATTGAACACGGTTTTGTACTCTGTGGATTGTGTATATTGCATGAGCATGTATGCTTCTGGAAAATGAAACTTAACATGATATGTGACTTATTGTTAGTTTATGTCAATCTCTGAAACCTTATGCATTGGGCACAATAGAGCCGTACTTTATGTGAATTCTGATTTGAGCTGAAAACTGAATGTTCAACTTGCACGAATAAACTGTACAAATTGGCTAAACAAAAGTTGCTAGATTTTTGATATGTGTTACTTTGATTTGTCCTTGAACTATGGCCACTGGTCTTGTATCAATTGCATGTTCCTAACTCCGGTTATAGTCAAAATGAAATCAGTGCGCGGTCAGAAACTGACTTGGCAAACCCCAAATGTATCCCTTCTGATTCCTGACTTTTAATTGTCGTATGAGTCCCTGGCCGGACTTTTTGGAATCGATTTTAAGTATATTTATGATCTGGAGTTTGTTATATTTACTTGAATTTTGTACTATGGGATAATGTGCTAAGTATGCTACGTGTTCATAAACTTTGTGCATGACGTTAAACTGAAATTGTGAAAATGATCATTCATGACCTAAAACGTATTGTTTGACTTAGGTTTGACATGTTGACCAATATTTGACATGAACCTACTGATGTTGACTTTAGTTGACCACATTGACCAAGTTTGACTTCGGTTGACTTTGTTTGACTTGCATGATATAGTTGACTTTTACTTTGAAACGCGTCGAGTCGAGCAATAAGACAACGTACACTATGAAGCCACACTTATTTAAGATACATATATTGACCAACCTAAATACGTATACCTAGGTTACATTACTCGGGTCTAAACCGTACAAGTCGTTTGTCTTTCATTCCGAGCTATATTCAAAGGTGAGTCTACAGTCCCGCTTTTTACATGTTTTCAGGGATGAGAATACACGCTGTTATATTTACATTTTCAAATACTTTTGTATTGACATGAGTACTACACATATGCATAATGAGTTTGTTCAAAAAGCCTCTAGCTTGAATACTTTTAATACCATCGGTGTAAGCACAATTTAGATGGACGGATCCGTTAGGTTGACAACATCACCCGCTATAAAAACACTGGTGCATTTACTTTGAACATTAAATACATTTGAACAAGTGTATAACATTTTACGAGGTAAGGCGGGTATAGTGGCTTCTATACTGGGGTCATTGCTAGTATTCAGGTGCTCGGGTTATGCAAACGATAGAATCTCGTGGTCAAGGAAACTAAACTATTTTTCTGATAACTGTTTTTCAGATACTGTTACATTATTTTAAACCTGTAGATTCACCAACATTATTTGTTGACCTGTTTTTGCGTGTTGTTATTCTCAGGTCCTTAAGAGGTATGCTTCCGCTGTGTTTGCTGCATGACTGGCCGTGGAGTCAGCATTTGATTTTAAAGAACATTATTTATTTTCGCATTTAAAACTTTTATACTGTTTAAATACTGTTGGCTGGTGGTTACGATCACAACAGTGTTTCTATTTTGGGATTATTGACTTATGTTTTTGAAAGTTAATTTTTAAATAAAATTAAATGCGATTGCTTTAAACGTCTCATATAGAGGGCGTAACTGTTAACTGTGCGACCTGAATTAACACGCCGTCAGATGGTAATTTGGCAGGGTGTTATAGCGTGTTTCATTAAATATATGAATATTTAATCTTGTAAATATGTTATGAAATATTAAAAGATTATTATTTAAACTATCCGCTGCGTTAATCTGAATTGATAAAAGTACACACGATTTTTCAACAAGTGTCACATTTGTGAAAATAGCAAGCAATCCACAAGTGAAATTTGTTGATCAAAAAGAGCATTTCGGTGATTACTTTTTTTTCTTTCTTTAATAGGAGCGTCATAATTGATTTTCTATTTTGATTTTATCTATGTTAACAGTATGTAAAGTTGTACTTGTCATGGTACCATATTAAAGTGAATATTTTATATTTTATCTAGAAATAGAAAATGGGTACGGGTTGTACATCTTTTGTTTGAATATACGTGTGAAAGATAGTGCGTTTGTGACAGGACACAAACAAGCACAAATCGATATTAAATTGTGCAACCACCCTCTTTATGACACTTGTAGATTTTTTATTCTGAAACCAAGATTTTATAGTTATCCAACTAAATCATGATTTCATATAATCATGCTTTGGGGTATATTATATGATATGATGATATGATACCACCAACTAATGTTTTGTGACAATTATAAAACCAGAAACTATACCATCACACATCACTAAATCTTTGATTGTTAAGTTTGGTTTTTGCAAGTTAGGTATTTTCAAAACCATTAGAAAATATCTAAGTTACCAAGAACTAGACCTAGACTCGGTTGATAACTTGGTTACTATAATCAGTGTTTCGAGTTTGAAAAACAAAGAAGAAACTTGCTCGGTCTAAATTTTGTATGCTTATAAGTCCACTCGTAAGCTAAAACTTCCGGGATCTTATGGGAGAGGGTCAACCTTGGTTTTAGCTATTGACGACACATGTCTACATTAGAGACCGGGATACGGACACGAAGCTGCTCAAAATCAAGAACAATTTTATTTTTCTAAAAATTTGATAACTTTATCGAAAATTTTCATCAAAAATATCCTATGAACAAGACATGACGTATCTCATGATCTTTATTATACTAGCAAGATTAGACCACTCTTAGCTATGACATACTTTTAAAAAAAGACTGAATTTCACATGAGCTGCATGTCAACATTTTTTTAAAACGACTGAAAAAGACTAAACACTATCAACCATAATATACTTTTTTAGAAAGACTCAACCCACCCACTTTATATCATGCCAAATACAAAAAGTAATCACATGGCCCACATGCCACCGTCTTCGTGTACAGAATGACAATAATGGAAAAAAAACTTTATATAAAGACGGTGCATGACGTGTGTATTCCAACCGTGTCTTTTTGGTTGAAAAATGACGGTAGTATGACACTACCGTAGTTATTGGTCTTAGTAAGAAGAAAATGTTGCAGACGGTATCATTTCCCTTTCCACAGTACAAAATTTTTACAAAAAAAATGACTTAGAACCGACCATGAGCTTTTATCGATCTTGACCATTTTTTCGTATTTGAAGTGATTTAGATAAACTTACTATATATACAATGGTGCAACAGTTGAAAATTACTATAACAAAGGATTGTACCATTTAGAAACATGGGTCCATACTTTCTTTAGAAAGTGAAATACATGTCTCAGTTTTAAGTTAAATGGGACAAGCACTCTCAAGAGCGCTGAATTTAAAAATGAGTGACGATCGGTATATCATTAAACATGCATTATAATATTGTACTGTATAATCATCTTAAGCATCTTAAGCAATTAAGCAGTTTTAGTAGTGTATGGATAATTTTATAGTTTATGGATAAATTTTAATGGTGTAAAGATGATATCAATCCCTACTAAAAATAGTTTAAAGTGTTGGACAAAAGTAATGATCCTGCCATTTGGGTCAACAATCCACTTTCCACTAACGCTATACGTGAATCACAAAATCCATGTTTAGATTAGATAACTATGAGTCAATCCTCAATTCACTTTCAAAGACCCTCCTAAACCACAATCTTTCAACTACATCAATCCATTGACTATACACATAGCCAAATTTACTTTATAGCCTAAATCGATATAGATGGCGTATCAATCCATTGCTCCATGGCCCACTAATTCAATCAAATAACCATAGTAGTCAAAGAAGTCAAAGCTCGGTTTTACGCCTAGTTCAGTATGACATTTATCGGTTGGAAAAAGGTACTTAGAGATCCGAGTATTCGGTCGAGGCTTTTTAAGGAGTACTCGGAAACTCGGGGAATACTCGGGAAGTACTCGGATGTTGACCAAGTTTGACTTTGACCTAGTTTTGACCGATTATCCGAGTTATCTCGAGTTTTGACCGATTTTTCGAGTAATGCCGAGTTTTGACCGAATTTGACCAAAACTTTCCGAGTACTCCCCGATTTTGAGTTGCAAAAATCGAGTACTCGCTCAGTAATCGCTAAGTAATTCCTAGTTATGCAACAATGGGGTGCCTCGATAAGTGAAATCCCTATTATTCAACTTTTAAACAATTGTTTTAAGATAATTTAACTATTTAAGGAAGTATATATCAAGAATTACTTAAAAAGGAGAAGCCAAGTAATAAAGTCAGGCCACGAGTTGGGAGTGGGATAGATAAAAAGGATAGTATGGAAGGCATGGGATAAGATTCTTGGACAAAGTGCAATTCCACACACTTTTAATTCTTACTGATTATTACTACTTTAAGATATCCTAAAATAATATGCACAATACATGTAGGAAAAAAAAGCTTATTTGTCAAACAATAGTCCTCTTTTAATCATGCCAAATACTTGTCCGTACAGCTATATATCATTCATAATATATGACTGAAATATAATAATCTAATTGCTCCCATGAATGCACATTCAAAGTACAGTATTGCATCATAAGATCATAACCACATAAACTTTCAACTCTTATCACCCTTTTCCCATATCCCCTTTGAGCTACACCCATCTCTCTCTCTCTCTCTCTCTCTCTCTCTCTCTCTATATATATATATATATATATATATATATATATATATATATATATATATATATATATATATATATATATATATATATATATATATATATATATATCACATTGTCTAAGCTTTGAGATATTCAATCACAAAGCACTATATATAATCACTCCTACCTCCAAACCAACAACACAAGATCACTCATAAATTCACACAAACAAGTATATACACACACATATACACATATCTAATAATATACATATATACACACACATATAATTAAGATTAAGATAAGATGATGAATGGCAAGGCTATGAAATCATGGGTAAAAAAGTGGAAAAAGATGAATGATGGAGGAATTGTACCTTCATCTGCAAGTTGCGACAAATGTTGTCAATGGGCATTCAATTGGCCATCATCATGCATGCACGAAGAACACGAAGCTTCGATCCCACGAGACGTCCCGAAGGGTCATACGGTGGTTTACGTAGGGAAAAACCAGAGGAGGTTTGTGATTAAGGTGAAATTACTAAAACACCCTTTGTTCAGCGCGTTGTTGGATCAAGCTCGAGAAGAATACGACTTCACTAATGATACCAGACTTAGTATTCCATGTGATGAGGAGGTTTTCCTCAGCGTAGTTCGGTGTGTCACGTCACCACATGATCGACGAATTCCTCTGTGCATTTGACTTTTGAAAAAGTCAAACGAATTGTTCCTGCAATATTATTATTATTATTTATATTTATATTCATGTAAGAGATTAATATTGTATGAGATTAGCTATAACTATGAGCTCTATTATGAGAAATGGAGCCTTTTTTTTTTTTTTTTTTTTTTTTTTACGGATGAGGATCACATATGTAAATTAAGAGTTTTTTGAAACCTGTATGAACATGATGATATTCAAAGCTCATTAAAGATAGTCTGTATAAAATCGTGTACAATTATTTCAGCAGTAAGTACACAACGACATGAAGAAGTAATAAAGATTCAAAAAAAAATAAAAAATTTAAAAAAAATAAAAAATAAAATAAAGATTCAAAAAGTAGTAAACAATTAATGTTTTAAGATGTGTCTTTTAATACCTAACTATAATATAATGCCATCTCTTAAGTATATGGTTCTATGGATCACAAATTCATCTTAAACGAATTGTGACCCGTTTCACTTTAAGAGAATGTTTTTATATTACTGTTGGAGAAAAAACACAATTCAAACCAACTCACCGATAATAAATGGTTCAAAATTGACACCTTTAGCGACAGCATTCAACATTCAGTCTCCAGTACCAAGATTCGTATGAACATTAAGGATGCGACAACAATATATATTGCAACACGTATGGACAAGAAACACACAAAACAAACAAAAAGACATCCATTTATAGAAACAAGTTTATGATTTATATATATTTGAACTGAAGCATTTTACAGTTCCTTTACATGTATAGAAACATGTTTATCATCTCTCTGCACCATGCAGTATATTCAAGAAAGTTTTAGCCTTAAGAATAATCTAAGGCCTCCAATTTTTAATATCAGTGTAATTTGGGTGGGTCAGCACAAATCTGCAGCATATAGATAGATAATCCTTTCTAATCTATAGATGATGACATTCTTCCTGAATAAATCAATTGCAGCCCTAAACCCTATGCCGAGTAGATATTTATTACATGAAAAAAATGTGCAGAACGCAGTTATTCATTTCTAAGGCATTTTTCTTTTTTCTGAAGCCGAGGTATAATGGTGGATGGGTAAACGAAACTAAATTTATGATGGCTGATATTATATTAAGTCATAAAATCAAGATAAACATTTAAGGCCAAGTTTCTTGATCCTTTGAGTATAATTAAGCAATGCTACTCAAAAATTTAAACTAGGGAAAATACATGCTTTTTAGGGTGATATAATGGCATACACAACTCCTGATCATATATAACTTACATATTGGGACTGGAGGACTCTCAATGGTGTTAATCGGTAAATGTCGTCCTATAAAAGTTCTAAACTTAATGCGCAACAAAAAACCTTTTACTAGTTTTCTGGTCAATATGAACATATCACACAAACACACCCTTTTCCCATTGAAGCAAAAAAATATGAATAAGAAAACAGGTCAGCTCAAGTTGGAGAATTCGCTTCTCAGGGAGAACTCGGCAGAGACTTTTGAAGGAGTACTCCACAACTCAGGGAGTTTTAGGAGAAAACTTAGATGTTGACTAACGTTGAATTTTTGATATAAATATATGTTTCAAACATAATCAGAAGAGCAGCAGCACAAGAATTATCAGATATGAACAGAAGTTAGAACATACAATATTAAACATACACAGAACAGCAGCAGCACAAGATTCAAACTCATCTTACATGCAGAATTAGAACTTACATACAGAATCGTTGACCGAGAACTTGGATAAGTGACCGAGAACTCTATAGTTGCAAGTCTAGTGTCCTGTCTCGTTCCACCCAAAACTAAAAACCGTCAACGAAAAAAAATGGTCAACATCAGCATACGATGGTCAACGACTGGCAACCTTAGCATGTATGCCATATGCGGCATACTGCCGGCATACATACTAATTCAATCCCTTGAAACAAAATGGAAGTTTTATTATCTGAGAGATTTTTTTACAAGTACATGAACAAATATACCTAATGATGGAAATAATCAGAAGTTACTACAAAACAAAATTAAAACTCTATATTCATAACATCTTATGTAGTAGCAGTAGCTAAAAAATGACATAATGTTAACAATAATTACTATGGGGCATATCAACAACATAAGGATGCATCTTTTACCACACAAAAAAGGGAAAAAGGATAAACTATACAAATTTTATATCTGCCTCGTGATAGAAAGTACATATGATACAAAACATTAACATGGTGTTGAAAAAACAATGGCAGTGCAAAATCACATTTGATCAATTACATCAACAAGCAAAAGTGTTGAAGATTACCACTTCACTTTGTACTCAACTTTTCTGGCTTTTGGAAGCAAAATTCGTGCGAATTTGTTTGTAGCAAGCATTATCTAACATCTTCAAGCAATCGTTCAAGTTCTCTATTACCAAATGGTACTCCAATAGAATTAGCATCCTTTGATTTAACCGAAAAGTAGTATAGAAGCCATGCTACCATAAAGTATACCTCCATAAAAGACTGAAACGCAGAAGCAAATAACTTCCCAAATAAACCCGAAAGTACCCATCTAGTAAACGACCCACAAACGATACCTTCTAAACACTTGAGATTAATCGCGGGATGCAACATTATAGACAACAAATGACACCCTTCTTTTACAACTTCCTTCACACTTTTTCTCGTATCCACCATCGCAATCCAAGCATCCACAGCAAAAACAAACGAAACCAACGTATCCAACAAAAACCACGATAGCAAAAATCCATAAATCTCTCTTTCAAAACCTTTAACCCAAGGAGACACAATTGAAAAAGGCATCAACTTCAACCTAACAAAAATCTTGAGAAATGAATACTGATCTTCAATTTCCCCGAAAAACCAAACACCTAATAACTGCGTCAACGCATCCCTTAACGCCCATCTCATTACAATATAACCAGACAAACGTTTCAACCCTAAATTCGAACCATCCCATAAAGTTCGTAAGAACGATTTATACACTTTTAACAAATCATTCACCACTACTACAAATATAATCCCAAGCACCCAAGCATAAGTAACCACGTATCCGAACATAGCGAAACCGTAAGAAGCAGATAATCCACCAAGCAAAAACAATAAAGTAGTCATTTCATGATGTTCAAGCTCAAATTTTATCAAGAATTTTTGCAGTTCATCAATAGTTTCACTCTCATTCTCTTTATATATAGTATCTTTATCATCAGTATCTTTTTTTAAATCATTTCCCTCAACTGAATTAAACGAAATTTCACTATTCGACCGTACAATTTCCGAAACCCTAATTCCATTATCAGAAATCAAATTACGAAACCCTAACCGTGAATCAAAGGCATCAACAATCAAAAACGTGGAATTCATTTGTGGTTTAGCTAGGGTTCCAAATAACCGGTGATCAAAATCTTCATCACCGGAGAAAAAATCATCATCTAGGGTTCCGACACGAGTAAGCTGAAGAAACGGCCGGCGACGGCGATTCAGGTTATTATTGTTATTGTTGTTGATGATATTGTTGGCGGTGGTGGTGACACGTGGCACGTCGGAGATATGGAGACGAGATAAAAGTGATTTAATTGAAGGATCATGATCGATGAATGAAGTAAGAGAGTGAGTTGCAGTTTCGACATTTGAACGGAGAGTTAAAATTAGGAACGAGAGGATTATGAAGATGAAAAGATGGTGATTTGAGGTGAAGATTACGGTGGTTTGTTTTAGGATTTGGGTGGTTGTACGGAGGTGTAGCGGCGGAATACGGTGGTCCATGATCGTTATCGGAAATTGTAATATTTTTGTTTTTAATTTTGTTGAAATTGAAATGATTTTTATTTTTATGTATATGGAGTTGCATATTGTAAGCTTTGTAATGAAAATTGCGAATTACTAAATTAACCCTGGTTGAAACACCAGCTTCTTGATATAGGGGCATATTTGGATTTTACATACTTTGAAAAAATGTTAACATTAAATTTTTGTCTAGCAAGTAGAGGTATAACCGTATAAACATACCAACTTAATTAATTAAGCAAGCAAGCATACGTTAGGTATGTCGAAACAACTAGATCTATCTATAGACGTAATAAATACACTAATGATGAGAGGTATATTCGAACGTAGGCAAGATATGCAATTATCTAGGGCTCAAAAATTTAAAAGAACCAAAATTTTGAATATGTAAATATTTTTCTCAATATATTTAATTAATTCAAATAATTTTTTTTTTGTTAAAGTTAAAAAACCTTGTTTTTAATAGTTAAATAACATATAAGTAAATAAATAGATAAATTGGAGTATTATTTTTTATACGTAGTAAAAAATTTTAACGTATATGTGATCCTATTTTTATTTTCGTCTAAAGTTTTTAAATTGTTGAGATAGCTTGCTAATGATTTAGTATCAACTTAGCTTTTTAACTTGTTAATTATTATAGCCACATAAAAAAAGATATAATTGTAATGCTTATTATAATCTTCGGATTATTAAGATGAAATAGAAGGATTGAAAATCATTTTTCAAATAAAAGTGATACTCATCTACAAATGGATGTTTCAACGGTTGTGGTCAAGTAGAAGGTTCATCAAAATGTTTGAGGAGACTTTCGCGATATTCGATGAAATAATGACGAGTATGGTCGAGGAGAGTGAATCGGTTACGATTAACCTAATTAATTCTAGTGAGATCCCCAATGTGCCGGTTAAAATAAGAATCAACATAAGCGGAAGAAAAAATTGGTTCAGTGCGCAGAGATGGAAGACTTCGGCGTCTTCATAAAATATATTTGAGATTGATACTATCGGTTTCGTGTTTTGTAGCGTCCTTTCGGTTTCGAGGATCGTTTTTTTGTTAGCAATTTGTAGTGGTTTTTGTTTCCGTTTAAGCAAGATGAGATATGGTATAGATAATTCGTATGTTAGCCGTTTTTTAGGTACGAGCCTCATCTGGATTCTCTCTTGTATCTGTGACGACCCGGAAATTTTCAATCCAAATTTAAACTTAAATCTTATATGATTTCGACACGATAAGCAAAGTCTATTAAACCGAGTCTCAAAATTTTTGAACTGTTTCATGAAATCATTTGACCTTCGACCAGTTCCGACGATTCACGAACAATTGATTGTAACTTGATATATGTGTGTGTGTGTATATATATATATATATATATATATATATATATATATATATATATATATATATATAAATATTAATTGGAAACATAATTTTAAATATTGTATGTTGTTGTTACTAAAATTTATTTATGTAAAGAAAAATAAAAATATGATATTATAATGATTGTTATTTAAAAAGTATCTATATATATAAATAAAGTATATTGAATATATATTTTGTGATTTCGAATCTATTTTAGTAAACGACAGTAACAATCAATTGTCATTCGATTGATAGTAAGCAATTTAAATTTGAACTTATGTGATTTTAAAATAAACGGTTAGCCGAAAATGAGTTTTATAGATTATAGGCTTATTAAAAATGTATTCAGGAACTAGTTGTTGAATTTTAAAACTTTTTATATTTCACCTGGGGTAGGGAGTGAATAATTAATGTAATTTTTATTTAATAGTTAATGACCGAATTTTATACCATAATGACCAAAATAAATAAAGCTATTTAATTTAAAAATTTGAGATTTTTCCGAAGACTTTTTATCTACCACAGATGAATCAACGGAGCATGAAATAATATCCGTATATATTAAATGTCGACTAGAAAACTACAAGATCACCGTCAGCTTAACTATTGCGAATACTATTTGCTTTTTAATTTCTTGTACGATTATGATATAATATATCATACTCACATGCATTTATAATCATGCCTTTCACTATCTAGTGTTTCTAATTGAATATAGATATACCCTACATATATACATGTTGAAATATATATCTGGACATCCATGGAAACATGAGTAAAAATCAAACACTTACTCTTTCTTCTTTCTTCATCAACTAGTCAACAACCATCTCCATTAAAGACCACCATAAAACCGCCACAACTATAACAACCCGGAAATTTCGGACAAAATCTAAACAAAATCTCTACATGATTTCATTTAACTTCGATAAATTCCGACGATTCACGAACAATTATTTGAAAATAAATACGTATCAGTATTATTATTAATATTGTTTTTAAAACAATATTATCATTAATAATTTTATCATTTACAATTATCATTATCAGTATTAGTTATATTATTACTTGCAATATAGAATGAAATGTGATACATTTAAATTGTAATATTATTATTACAACAACAACAACAACAACAAAACCCAATCCCATATGTGTGGGGTATGGGGAGGTGAGACGTAGACAATCCTTCCTCTATCCTTGAATAAAGAGAAGTCATTTCTCCACCCCGAGTGAAACACTCACAAGAGTGAAGAGAGTCCTCCCTCTCCTGATTCGACGAATAAAGAGATTGCTTCCAAGCGGACCTCCGGCCAAAAAATAGGAAAAAAAATAAAATAAAATAAATAAATAAATAAATAAATAATAGAAAAAATAATAATAAAAATAATATATATATATATATATATATATATATATATATATATATATATATATATATATATAATAAACACTAAAAATAAAATAAAATAAAATAAAATAAAATACGCCATGAAAATGGTAGAATCAAATTTTTATGGGTTTTAACATGCCTGAAGTTCGATTTGGACTCTAAGCGTCAGTCAAGTCGCCAGTAAATCGACGCTTGCTATTGCCTCACTTAATAGAGTCGTAATTAAAAAATAAATAAATAAATGATGATAGTAATTGATGATGTAGCGTGAGGGTACGAAATAGTATTATTTTTACTAGGAAATACTACAAAATATGACACAAGTTTTATTAATTTACGGATGGGATATACCTAAACCTTGCTACAACACTATAGGCAGTGTACCTAATCGTAGAGTAGTGTAGTTTTTAGTAAGTCCGGTTCGTTCCACAGGGAGCTAGTGATTACGTACTATATTTTTATAAAACTATATTTATATAAATATATATATATAAGTAGTAATATTATTATAAAAGGGGGGTTTTTACCGTTTAATGACCGGTTTGTCGATTTTATATTTTTAAGCGTAAAGATAAATGACAATAATTAAAGTGCGTAAAATAATGACAATAAATAAAATGACAGTAAATAAAATTGCGAGTAATAAAATGACAGTAAATAAAGATACGATGAGAAATATAATAAAAGAATTATGCTTATTTAAACTTCCGTAATCATGATGTTTGACGTGTTGATTTTAATTTATTACCATGGGTTAATTGTCCTTTGTCCTGGTTTATTTGATACGTCTATCTGATTTTTGTCCATAATAGTCCATCGGTCATAAAAATAAAGTGCGAGTATCCTCGTCAAATTACCCTTATACCCGAAGTCAAATATTCCAACTGATTAAGGATTTAAACTGTGACGCAGTTATCACTTCTGTCAACAATTACACCAGTTATCACTGTATGTAATCCACCCATGTTTTAATTAGTTTATGAATATTAATTCATCCACTTGATCAGAATGAATAATCAATTACCCAACCCAATTGATTAATTAAATGATTATAACAGATTCCATATGAACATCACTAAATAGGACAACCATAATCATTATTAATTATTAGGTTAATTAATTTGAAGATAGGTTCGACAGACTCCAATGAGTTGTCACTCAATTAGACAATACCCCCCATCTATTAATAGTCAATAGTTCAATTTCCACAAGTGTCGGTCTTTTGCCCAAACCTTAATTATGGTCCAAAGTTCAATAACCCCTTCTTAATATTTTAGCCCAACATCACGATTACTTCGGCTCAAATAAGCATAATAATAACTTAGTTACGATACATTAATGTAAAAAGGTTGAACATAACTTACAATGATTAAAAATAGCGTAGCGTTACACGGACAGAATTTCGACTTACACACTCAAACGATCTCTATCATAAATCTTATTATTATCATAATTTAAAATTAAAATTAAGATTATTGTTATATCTTATTAAGTTAACATTATGATAGAGATATAGAATATAGATATTGATAATTGATATTGATAAATAAGAAAAAGATAGAAAAAGGTGTGTTTTTACATTACGATTACAAAGCCTTTTATAGGCGAATTTAGAAATTGAATTTTCACTTATGACCCCTGAACTATGCTCAATTAATAACTTTTTATTATTTAATATTATTCTTATTATGAATTATTTAAATATTATATTTTATTCTTGTGCATAGTTGACTCGTAATTTTTACACCGTTGCGTCGAGCGTTGAGAGTTGACTCATGTCCCGGTTTCGGATTTTCGAACGTCCTTGCGTACAATTTAATATCTTGTACTTTGCGTTTTGTAACTTGTACTCTTGTCATTTTTAGACGTTCTTCATCAATAATTTGAACCTTTTTAATTGTATCTTGTACTTTTTAGCTTTTTGGACCTTTTTGTCTTCAAATCGTCGTTTTCGCCTTTTGTCTTCGCACTTATTTAAAATAAACGAATATTACTTGAAAATGGAACAATTGCAACTAAAATCTTGTCTTTCTTGGGGGATTTTGCTATGAAATATATGTTCCTTTTTAGCCTTATCAATATCCCCACACTTGAGCGTTGCTTGTCCTCAAGCAATACAGTCTTGAAATAATATAATACATCACACGAATCACTTCTTTATTCTTCACACTTTGTACATCAGTGATTTTGATAGAGCTGTATAAACAATGATATTAACAATAGAACCATGGTTAAAGGTGGGTGTGTCATCCACAGTTGCCTTGGGTTTAGGTCAACGACACTTGCAATCAAATAGCCGATTTACTTTCGGTTTCCAAAGCAAAGTGCACATTTGAAAGGCGGTTTACAGTCCCACATGACTATAAAAATGTAGATCCTTTAGGAAATTGGATCTTTATGAAAACATTTGATCTTTTAAAAATTCAAGCTAGATTTTACCCTAGACAAGTTTTCTGATTTGACCCACCATCGGTGTTGCAAAATATATTTGTGGATCAATATTTTGGCTAAAAACATTTAGGTTCGTGTAATCCACTGCTATCCCGGTATCGGAAAGCACACATCCAATTTACTTGTTCCGTATATTACCTTTCGGTAAACTACCGTCCGGTTGTAAAGGAAAGCGATGAACAAGAAACTGTTAAGGCAATGTCCCGTGACATGCATTTGATTATGGTCTAAAAACGTGTCGGATGCTAGTACTATCCTTGGTAGGAGCAATAGTAAAGATCATCCTATAATTTTTCAGTCTGGCACAAGGTCCTGTCTCCGACCATGCTATGCAACCACCGTTCTTACGGTTGACACCCGATTTTGTTCAGGTGACCTAATGAATTCCAGGTGAATTCCTAGGATTTTACGTTTAATGGTAATGAACGCATTGAAAATGGGTTTTCAGAAAACAAATCGGTTTGTATTTTTGATCAAAATATTTTCTCGTTCAAGCTCGAGTTTAGATATCATTGAATTCCATGAGTTTGAATTCTCAATCTTTAAGGTCAATCTCTAGGATTGAGTAATATCAGTCTTAAAAGCTGATTTTTAATCTTTAAGGAGATTATCCTTTCTGGGGATCTGATTCATTAGTCTTATCAAGCTAATTTGCACGGTGCCCCCCATTGTACGAGATAAATCCTTCTCATGGTTAGGATAAATCTGACCACTTGGCGACCCTGTTTGATGCTGAGGTCCGTGGATTTCCTGCTGATTTTAGAGATGACTTTTCTAGATTTTTCGTCAACCTACAGCTGGTCTGGACGACAACTTCTTGACCTAAATCAAGAAGCGCGTGTCTTTTTCGGAAGACTTTACTTCCTTTTAATGATGGAATTGATTCATCGTGTAGATTCATCTTTCTTTCAAATATATTACAGTAAACCGGGTAAAACTGATTAGTATCATCCAAAACAAAAGTACCTGCAATAATCTTGTACAAAGATATGTGATAGATAGTTTTTAATTGAATAACTTGGTACATTCTCCCCAACTTAGTTTCTTTCTTTGCCTTTTTATTCTCCTTTATTCCATTTTAAATGAATTCAAACGTTTTAAGTTGTTTCTCAATTTATGTCCTTTCCGAGGTAACGATAATTTTGGTATTATCACCTAGTTTTCACCGTTCATAAATATGTATAAACATGATTTTGACTTCATTTAATTGAAATTTTTTCAAATTTTCACAAAATTTGGCAAATAAACCAAGTATAAACCTGAGAGAATTTATAACCCTTCCCCACACTTAAGATCATGCAATGCCCTCATTTGCATGAAATCAGACTATAATTTAAATTCATGAGGGTGATTAGCGTAGAAAAGTGATTAAAAATACCGAGTTTGCAAACATATTGTTATTTCACATTTGATTTTTTGCGTCTTGTCAAAATCAGTAGCTTTTGCTGAACTTCATGACAGTCTTTGAAAGTGCGCTGTTTTACCATGTTTTGTACATAAGATAAAATACAAACATATATATATATATATATATATATTTTTGAAGTTTGGTTTATAACCCCACTTTTCAAAAATTTATAAAGTATAATATTTTTGGCATACTTTAAATCAATAAAATTAAAAATAATGATAACAAAATTTGTCGCCCCGCCCTCGGGTAAAGTAATTTCGGCTCAACGACCTAGTCTTCAACTCACGACGAATTTTAAAAATCATATTTTTAACTTAATGAAATAAAGTAAATTTTGTTTTTTAAAATCACAATAAAACATAAATTAAAATGCATATTAATTTCAAATAAAACCTAAAAAAAATAAAAATTCAGAATGGAGGGAGAAAACTAGTTCTTTAGTGTCTGCTAGCGGAAAAGACCAATCGAATTCCATTCTCGGAACTACACGAGAACAGAACAAATAACTTTAGACAGCATTATCTTTTTAGAACATTCGAATCTCCCCACACTTAGGTAGCTGTGGTGTTGAAATTGTGATTAACTTCATTGTCAATTTCTCTTGGTCCATAATCAACTTGCATATCTGTGACTTTCTCTTTAAGCCATTGGTCGGATTCCTGTGTAATATCCACAATTTCAACTAGCTTCACCTTTTCTTTAGGCGATAGATTGGATACTAATCGGTTACATAACTTAATGTTCCCCTTACTTCTAGCATCGCGAATCCGTTTAATAAGTTTCTTCATTGAACTATTAATAACGGGATCATTTAATTTCGTATCAACAACGGGGTTCTTTGTTATCATGTCATCATTAGGTGTTACTTCATTTTCCCCACACTTAGGCGTTTCATTATTGCTAAGTATTACCGTTGTAGTTGGTAAAACCACATGGTTCTTACCAATTGTTTTTACTGGTTCAACGGTTTTGGCTGGTGGAGATTTAGACTTTCGAATCATAAAGGTGATTGATTTGTCATCACTACTAAGTGTCATTCTACCATTTCCTACATCAAATAACGCCCCGGTGGACGCAAAGAATGGTCGACCTAAAATTAGAGGAATGTTTGGGTCCTCTTCTATGTCAATGACAATGAATTCGACTAGAAAGGTTAAATTACCTACTTGAATGGGTAGGTTGTCAGCAATTCCAACTGGGTGCTTAATGGTTTGATCAAAGAGTCGAACACTCATATCCGTTGGACTTAACTTACCTACACCTAATCTCTTATATAAGGAAAGAGGCATAACACTCACACTTGCACCTAAATCTGCTAGTGCATCATACATGACACAATCGCTAAGTAGACAAGGAACAATAAATTCACCCGGATCACCTACTCTTGGTGGAGGTTTTGGTGGAACTGTCTTCACCGGGTTTACTTCTACGGTTTTTGTTTCTTGCACTTTCTTATACTTGTTCTTCTTCTTCTTTCCAATGGTATCACCAACTTTATTACCTATTACTTGCTCATACTCAACTCCTTTTCTTGGAAACGGGATGGGTGGTTTATATGGTGCCACCACTGGCTTTACATACTCTGGTGGTGGTGTAACTTCTTCATTGTTACTCACATCTAAAACCTTCCCAACTTCTGGAGTTGGTTTTTCAGAATTTGTTGACACCATGTTAACATTCTCATTCCGAGGATTTACTTCAGTATTACTCGGTAGATTTCCTTGTTCCCTCTCACTCATCATGCTAGCAAGAGTACCTACGTGTTTTTCAAGATTCAAAATGGAAGATTGTTGAGTTCTTAATGACTGATCAAACCTCTCGTTCGTTTGGGTTTGAGATGTAATGAATTGTGTTTGAGATTCAATCAGCTTTGCCATCATTTCTTCTAGATTTGGCTTTTTCTCTTCGGGTAGTTGTGGTGTTTTATACAAGCTAGGTCTTTGTTGATTGAAAGTGTTGTTTTGAGTTGGTTGGTTATTCGGACCTTGTTGGTTGTACGAGTTGTTGTTGGGTCCGTTTGGATTGTAAAGAATGTTTTGATTTCGATTGAAGTTTAACTTTGGCGGTTGATAATTATTTTGATAATTATTTCCAGGCCTTTGGTTCATATAGAAAACATTCTCTCGTTGTTCCATGGTTGGTTCAACATTACAATCTTTCATTAAGTGTGGTCCACCGCATAGCTCACAACTGATTCGTATTGCGTGAATATCTTTATTCATCTTTTCCATTCGTCTTTCGAAAGCATCTATTTTTGCGGAAACGGAATCAAAGTCATGGCTAGAATCGGCTCTAGCCGCTTTAGATGAACGAAAAATATCTTTTTCTTGATGCCACTCATGCGAGTGGGAGGCTGTGTTATCAATAATTTTGTAAGCTTCAGTTGCGGTTTTCTTCATAATGGATCCACCAGCTGTTATGTCGATGTCTTTTCTTGTAGCAACATTGACACCTTGGTAAAATATTTGTACTATTTGATAAGTGTCTAAACCATGTTGAGGACATCCTCTCAACATCCTTCCGAATCTTGTCCATGCCTCATATAATGTTTCATTTGGCTTTTGCGCGAACGTAACAATTTCTCCTTGAAGTCTCACGGCTTTAGATGCCGGAAAGAATCTTTGAAGAAAATTTTCAACTAAGACATCCCATGTGTCAATCGCCCCTTCAGGTAACGATTCTAACCAATCTTTGGCTTCTCCCTTTAAAGTCCAGGGAAATAACATGAGATAGATCTGCTCATCTTCCACTTCTCGGATTTTGAATAGTGTACAAATTCTTTTAAACGTACGAAGATGTTCGTTGGGATCTTCTTTTGGCGTACCACTATATTGGCACTGATTAGTTACCATATGTAGAATTTGTCCTTTGATTTCATAATATGGAGCATTAACTTCTGACTTAATAATGGCGTGACCTTGGCCCGTGCGTTTAGCTCTCATTCGATCTTCCATACTTAGAGGTTCCGTTACTTCCATAATTGAATTCGTTGAATACGAATCACTAGAGGACTCTGATTTAACGGTTTGTGGTTCAGGATCTTGGAATTGTCCTTGAATATCCTCCAGTTTCTTAGTTGTGAAATCGGGTTCAAAAGATGGATTGTCGGAAATTTGAATTGGAGTATTTGTTCGACTGGATGATGATTCTAAAGAAAAATCAACGGCGACAATATTTGCTAAATGTCTTGATCGAGTTACAGGTGGTGAACGTATAAAAGGTGGTGAACGTCTTGCTCGGTGCATTCACTGAATATCCTATTAGTTTTTAAAAGGAAAGAAAAATTATAATAAGTTATCCAATCAATAGACTTTTCTGATTTTGCCCACGTTTCGAATAGCCAAAAGATGCAGCAGAGGGGCAGGATTCGTTTGGTCTCAATATAATTGAGTACTGTTTGGCTCCAATAACCCGGTCCACGTACAAATCCAACTATTACTACGAACCAGAAAATTTTGATGTCTATCAATTTAACCACTTAAAATAAATTTTCGTAATTTTAAGAAATTTAGATAAGAAGTAGAATAAAAATCTTATCCTAAAACTAGAATAGCGAGAAATAAGAAAGAAAAAGATTGCGCGTCGAAAAAGGTCGAAAAATAAAAGGTCGAAAAATAAAAGGTCGAAAAATAGGCGTCGAAAAATAAAAATAAGAAAGTAGCGCGAAAAACGGCGTCGCAAAATTCTAAAGCACCTAAATCTTAGTCTAAGGAATAAGCACTTAAGGGATTTTACGGCAAAGCCTAAAAATTCTAGAAGTAAAAATAACTATGGCAAACCTAAACTTAATACTAAAAGTTGCGACTATAGTCTAAAAATCTAAAGGTAATAAAACTAAAAAAAAACAATTTTTTTTTATAGACAAAATCTTAAAAAATATATATATATTTTTTTAAATAATTTTTTTTTTTTTTACGTTTTTTTGTTTTTTTTTTTTACGTTTTTGTTTTTTTTTTTACGTTTTTTTTTTTTAAAAACGAATTTTTTTTTCTAAAAAAAACGTTTTTTTTTTTTACAATTTTTTTTTTTAAAAAAATGATTTTTTTTACAAATTAATACTTTTTTTTATAATTATTATTTTTTTTTCAAAACTTTTTTTTTAATTCATTTACTATTCATGAATAGTAAATGAAAAGAAATTAATTAATTTACTATTCACATGAAAGCGACATGATAGAAATTATTAATTACAATTTACATAATATACCCCTGAAGTATTTAATAAATACGACTTTTTAAAACTTTTACGATTCAAAATATATTCTAAAATATTATTATATTATTATATTCTATTTCAATATTATTATATTATTATATTCTATTTCAATATTATTATATTATTATATTTTATTTCAATATTATTATAATTAAAAATATAGCGTTTTAGCGCTCCCCGGCAGCGGCGCCAAAAACTTGATGATGTAGCGTGAGGGTACGAAATAGTATTATTTTTACTAGGAAATACTACAAAATATGACACAAGTTTTATTAATTTACGGATGGGATATACCTAAACCTTGCTACAACACTATAGGCAGTGTACCTAATCGTAGAGTAGTGTAGTTTTTAGTAAGTCCGGTTCGTTCCACAGGGAGCTAGTGATTACGTACTATATTTTTATAAAACTATATTTATATAAATATATATATATATATATATATATATATATATATATATATATATATATATATATATATATATATATATATATATATATATATATATATATAAGTAGTAATATTATTATAAAAGGGGGGTTTTTACCGTTTAATGACCGGTTTGTCGATTTTATATTTTTAAGCGTAAAGATAAATGACAATAATTAAAGTGCGTAAAATAATGACAATAAATAAAATGACAGTAAATAAAATTGCGAGTAATAAAATGACAGTAAATAAAGATACGATGAGAAATATAATAAAAGAATTATGCTTATTTAAACTTCCGTAATCATGATGTTTGACGTGTTGATTTTAATTTATTACCATGGGTTAATTGTCCTTTGTCCTGGTTTATTTGATACGTCTATCTGGTTTTTGTCCATAATAGTCCATCGGTCATAAAAATAAAGTGCGAGTATCCTCGTCAAATTACCCTTATACCCGAAGTCAAATATTCCAACTGATTAAGGATTTAAACTGTGACGCAGTTATCACTTCTGTCAACAATTACACCAGTTATCACTGTATGTAATCCACCCCTGTTTTAATTAGTTTATGAATATTAATTCATCCACTTGATCAGAATGAATAATCAATTACCCAACCCAATTGATTAATTAAATGATTATAACAGATTCCATATGAACATCACTAAATAGGACAACCATAATCATTATTAATTATTAGGTTAATTAATTTGAAGATAGGTTCGACAGACTCCAATGAGTTGTCACTCAATTAGACAATACCCCCCATCTATTAATAGTCAATAGTTCAATTTCCACAAGTGTCGGTCTTTTGCCCAAACCTTAATTATGGTCCAAAGTTCAATAACCCCTTCTTAATATTTTAGCCCAACATCACGATTACTTCGGCTCAAATAAGCATAATAATAACTTAGTTACGATACATTAATGTAAAAAGGTTGAACATAACTTACAATGATTAAAAATAGCGTAGCGTTACACGGACAGAATTTCGACTTACACACTCAAACGATCTCTATCATAAATCTTATTATTATCATAATTTAAAATTAAAATTAAGATTATTGTTATATCTTATTAAGTTAACATTATGATAGAGATATAGAATATAGATATTGATAATTGATATTGATAAATAAGAAAAAGATAGAAAAAGGTGTGTTTTTACATTACGATTACAAAGCCTTTTATAGGCGAATTTAGAAATTGAATTTTCACTTATGACCCCTGAACTATGCTCAATTAACAACTTTTTATTATTTAATATTATTCTTATTATGAATTATTTAAATATTATATTTTATTCTTGTGCATAGTTGACTCGTAATTTTTACACCGTTGCGTCGAGCGTTGAGAGTTGACTCATGTCCCGGTTTCGGATTTTCGAACGTCCTTGCGTACAATTTAATATCTTGTACTTTGCGTTTTGTAACTTGTACTCTTGTCATTTTTAGACGTTCTTCATCAATAATTTGAACCTTTTTAATTGTATCTTGTACTTTTTAGCTTTTTGGACCTTTTTGTCTTCAAATCGTCGTTTTCGCCTTTTGTCTTCGCACTTATTTAAAATAAACGAATATTACTTGAAAATGGAACAATTGCAACTAAAATCTTGTCTTTCTTGGGGGATTTTGCTATGAAATATATGTGAAACCGATGCGTGGTGCTCAAGATATCGGGAAAAGCTACACTAAAAGCACACTAACCATATAAGGCCACATACAAACAACCATAAACACACCTAAAAATATGTAACCACATACATACATACATACATACATACATACATACATACATACATACAAAACATAAACACCCACATCCATCCATATACACATACATACATACCTACCTACATCCGCACCGAAACATACATAAAACATACCTATATGGAACATACCCAAAAACATACATACATAAACATGCAAGCATCCGTACCCTAAACATGTGTACATACAAACACAAACAACTATACATACACCAACATACATGTACACACAAACATACCCAACAACCAAGAGGGGGGTTTTGGTAAAGAGCGAGGCGCGAAAATACATTTTACAAGGAGATACATACAAACATAAACAATCGTACGTAGATCACAATAAAAGAGGGCACAAACACACATTCACCCAAACCCACAAACACACATACCCACAAACCCACATGCACATACATACTAAAACCTACTCGTCTATTCTAATTAAAGTCCTCCACTCATTCCTATCAGAAGTCATGTCCTCGGTCAATAAAAGCTCCTTCAAGTCGAGCTTTATTCTATCTTCCCACCTACGTGTAGGTCTACCCCTTCTCCGTACACCATCAACTGTAAGTGCCTCGACTCTCCTAAAAGGTGCAGTAAGAGGTCGCCTCCTCACGTGCCCAAACCATCGAAGTCGTTCTTCTCTTAGCTTGTCGATGATGCTTATAACTTTCAGGTTCTCCCTAAAAACACTATTTGGAATCATATCCAACATGGTTTTACCGCATGTCCACCTAAGCATCCTCATCTCTGCCACTTCCATCCTTCTCTCTTGCGCCTTCATCAATGGCCAACACTCTGATCCGTATAGCATGGCAGGTCTAATTGCCACCTTGAAGAATTTCCCTTTTAGCTTAAAGGGGATCTTATTGTCGCATAAGACTCCAGTCGCTGCTCTCCACTTTACCCACCCTACTTTAATGCGGTGCGACACATCTTCATCTATCCTCCCTGATTTGTGGAGCATTGAGCCTAGGTATCTAAACGAAGTTTGTGGATGTAGGATCTGGTCTCCAATGCAGATGTTCACTCCATCTTCTTATTCATCATCGTTCCTATTGAAATCACAACTAAGATATTCAGTTTTTGGTCTACTAATTTTTAGACCATTGCTTTCTAAGGCCACCCTCCATTGCTCCAGTCTTCTATTTAGCTCCTCCTTAGATTCGAAAACAAGCACAATATCATCATCAAAAATCAAGCACCAAGGGATACACTCTTGTAACCCTCGAGAAAGCTCGTCAAGGATCAAAGCGAAAAGAAAAGGGCTAAGGGCCGATCCCTGATGCAGGCCTACTTCTATTGGGAAAGCTTCGGTATTTCCCACCGGTGTTCGAACGCAGGACTTCGCCCCTTCGTACATATCCCTAATAACACTAATATAATTACGATGGATACTTCTACCATTAAGGGTCTTCCAAATCAAGTTTCGTGGAACGCAATCGTAGGCCTTTTCCAAGTCTATGAAAACCATCTCTAAGTTCTTTTTCTTTTCTCTATACTTCTCCATCAGGTTCCTAATAATATGGATTGCCTCTATCGAAGAGTGCCCTGGCATGAAACCAAATTGGTTCTCTGAAATATATGTATCGCGTCGAAGTCTAGTCTCAATCACCCTCTCCCACAGCTTCATAGTATGACTAAGTAGTTTTATGCCTCTATAATTACCACAGTTTTGAGCACCCCCTTGTTCTTATAGATGGGGATAGTCTCGCTTAGTCTCCATTCCATAGGCATTTTAGAGCTTCGAAACGTGATATTGAAAAGGCAAGTCAACCACCTAACACCATCCTCGCCAAGGCACCGCCACGTCTCAATGGGGATCTGGTCCGGTCTCACGAATTTATTTCTCCCCATCTTTCGTAGTGCCACTCGTACTTCCTCTTGGTTGATCCTCCCACAATCCGTGTTGTTCTGGGATTGTTCAATATCGGGGTCTTGTGGGTCTTCGAGAGACCCGGGTCTTCCCTCAATGAACAGAGATGAGAAATACCCTTCCCATCTTTTTCTAATTTCGTCTTCCTTTACTAAGGTTTGCCCAGCTTCGTCTTTGATAAACTTGATGTTATCTAGATCCCCGCGCCTTCTCTCCCTAGCTTTGGCTATCCTGTATATATCATTTGCTCCCTCTTTGGAGTCTAGTTTCCTATACAAATCTTCGTATGCCTTTTCCTTTGCGCGGGCTACATCCTTCTTAGCTTCTCTTTTGGCTTCTTTATACCTCTCTCCGGCCCTAGTTCTATCTGTCAGGGTCCCCTCCCGACAAGTGATAATCTCCCTAAACCTAATTTGCTTAAGCGCGACTTTGGTTTGGACATCGTCACTAAGCCACCAAGATTCCCTATCAAACTTGTGTCCTCTTGAAGTCCCTACTGCCCGACCTAAAACTTCTTTGGCTACCTCTCTAATGGTGGACGCCAGAAGATTCCACATCTGATCCGCGTCATCATAAGATACCATTTCCACTCTTGCATCAACTTTTTCTACAACTGAAGTTTTAAAAGCCTCTGCCTTCTCTCCGTTCAACTTCTTCCACAGGATTTTAGGCTGGACGGGCCTCACACTCTTGGTGGCCCGTCATTGGAGAACTAAATCCATGACCAACAATCTGTGCTGGGAGGAGCAGGTCAAGTCAGTCAGGACCTTACAGTCTCCACATGTCCTAAGATCACCTCTACGAATTAACAAATAGTCAATCTGGGTATTATGACCCCCGCTATGAAAGGTTGCTAACTGCGCAGCAGTCTTCCTGAAAAATGAATTTGCCACAACCAAATCATGGGCTACAACCAAATCTGGGTACTATTACTAGTATTATTGTTATCATTACTAATATCAATATTATAATTTATAATAAAATTATGATTTCTTTTATATCTGTTTTTATTTTTCTGTTTGATCAATCTGAGTCGACAACCATAAACAGCATATTAAAATCGATTTCCATTACTGCTTTATACAGTCAAATAACACTATCATTATCATTTATATATTGGTTGTAAGATTACTGCAAATCAAAGAAAAACTAAACAGAAAAATAAATAAAACCTATGTTCTTGATCATATTTCCAAAAACTCGAATTCGAAACCCTTTTCAAAATCTAATAATGCATTTTTATTAGGAATTACCTAGTGAAACTTTCTGCAAAATCCTAAGTTCCAATTCCTAATATCGAATTCTAATTTTCGAGTCAAAGTTTAAATTTCAAAAGTCAAACGTTTGTTCAATCAAGAAATTTGAATTCGTTTTTAATGTTTCAGTTAAATTGACGATTGTAAAAGATTTTAGGATGGATTTGAAACATATTTCATGTTGGAATCATAGTCTAAAACACTACCATTTGCAAAATCATATATATATATATATATATATATATATATATATATATATATATATATATATATATATATATATATATATATATATATATTTTTAAAAACACTCGACAGCAGCAGCAGGTTTTATTTTATTTTTTCTTTCTTCTTCTGTTTTAATTAACTAAAGTATGTATAAATCGTTTCTATAAAATAACCTAAAATTAGTTTAGATAATTGTATGTTGTTAATTGGGTCTGTGATCGAATCAAATTGTGAACAAGATGGAAATAAATTTGTACGGGTCATATATGTATCAGAGAGAGATATAAACAGAAAGACAGATCGGTTCAGCTGGTTAGGATTGTAGTCGGGTGAGCGAGAGGTCACGAGTTCGAGTCCCGTCTTGGGCATATTCTTTTTAGAAAAACTTCAAAGGTAGTTTTCAACTCTATTTTCATTATTATTATTATTATTATTATTATTATTATTATTATTATTATTATTATTATTATTATTATTATTATTATTGTTATTGTTATTGTTATCACTAAAATATGTATTATTATTATTATTATTAACAAAATAAGTAAAATTATGTTTCTGAGTAAGATTAATATAATTAAATCATGATCAAATAAAATTATCATTTTCATAATTATTATTAGTGTTATTCAAGTTATCATTATCAAAATTTTCATTATTAATATTATTAAAAACTATTATTTTTATCATTCTCATTACTAATATTATCATTATTATTTTTATCATTATGATTAATATTGTAATTGTCATGATTTTTATCATAATTAGTATTATTTTTATATAACAAATAAATATTATATATTTATATTAATACTACCTATAATTTATATATTAAACAGATTAACAATTTATTAATCATATACAAAATAAACATATACAAATATACAAAGTATATAAAATTTAGTACAATTTCTATATAAACTACACACTAAATATATAAATATTATAATTAATATATGTAATTATTTGATTACCATTATACGTGTTAATCTATATATAAATGATTTAGGTTCATGAATCCGAGGACAACTCTGTACTTGTTCAGTGCTATCATACGCATATCATACAAACTATCGTATCGTGAGTTTTCATAGCTCCCTTTTTATCTATATTTTTGGGCTGAGAATACATGCGCAACTTTTATAACTATTT
Source organism: Rutidosis leptorrhynchoides (assembly GCF_046630445.1). Lineage (NCBI taxonomy): Eukaryota > Viridiplantae > Streptophyta > Magnoliopsida > Asterales > Asteraceae > Rutidosis > Rutidosis leptorrhynchoides. Next base: position 376,348,414 of record NC_092343.1, on the reverse strand, counting down.
TATACGTTAGACACAAGTACCAACTATTAAACTGTGATATGTTGGGCTATGACCAGCAAGTCCCCAACCGAGAAGTATAAACGATAACTTGTTACGGGGCAAACTTGAAAGTCTAGTCTAAATATCAGTACCAACTATTAAACTATGCTATACCCGGCTATGTCCGACTAAGTCCCTACAGTGATATTTTTAATTGTTGCGGCATTCTTAATTATTGGGGATAGGCCTATCGGGAGTAACGTCCCCGATACATTTGACTAAGTCTTTGTATTACTTGATAATGAAATTAAACGACAAGGACAGAACAACTTGTCACGGGGCAAATAACGTTTAGTCTAAATATCACGCACTGGCATAACTGTTTTTGATCCTGCGGGAGATCAACTTGACTGGATCTGAGTGATCTACTTATGAAAACTAAATCTTGTGGTCTAACATTATTACTGTAATCATTATTTATGACAAACCTATGAACTCACTCAACCTCGTGTTGACTTTTTAAGCATGTTTATTCTCAGGTACTTAAATATTGCTTCCGCTGTATATCTACGGATTTGATGATGATTGTTTGCTATGCTCGGAGTCTTCATTACATATCATATCAATTAAAGACATATTTATCTTCCGCTGCAAAACTCAACAAAACGTCTCATATAGAAGTCGTTCTCGTTTATACAACTGTAATTTGATATAATTAGTCACAAATACCTCAGACCCTATTTGGGGGTGTGATAGATTGGTATCAGAGCAGAGTTGTTGTAGAGAACCAGGATTGCATTTTAAGTGTGCCTTATACAATTAGGTACCTTAGCAATGTAGGACTACAACTTTCCTTGACCATAGTGCCTTTAATTGTTGCCTTTAACTGTTAATTGCTACACTATACTTTAGAAACTTTACTTATCTTAGAATGCCAAGCCAATCTAAGAACTCTGCTAATTTCCCTAAGTATTATCCAATTGCGCCACCGCATCTAAATGCGACACTATAATTTCTGAAATTCTTGACATTCCTAAGTCATCTATCATGGTTAGTGCATTACATATGTATTACATGAAATATTATCCTTGACTATATTTGTTACTATTCATACTCAAACGTATATAACTCCCTGTTATATCACGTACCTATATGCCTTATGCCTTTATGCATCGGTTTGCGAACCAGAATATGTCATTGAGTTATCGAGAATCTCAAAGACATTATAATGTCATCACTATTCATATTCATTACTTTCAAAAATCTTTGCTTTCTCGTTATTTTTGATCATTGAATTTTCTTGACAAGTGGCGTCTACGAAACTCTAGAATGTAAGGGTTTGGATTACCGATTTAAAGGATCCTATAGCTCAAGCCCCTAGACATGAATAGGCCATTACGAATTAAAAGTCTTCAATCGAAAGATTATCTGATTACATACTTATCTCGACACGTCATACCGCCATTATTACATAAATGGAGGACACATCATATCTTATCATATCTTTCCCAGTAAACTTTGTCTACCACTTTTCCTGAATTTCCTCCGTAAATTACGGAAATCTTTTTGCTATATATACGTATTCAAGGAAACAAGTATATCATTCAGTATTCAATAACCATTTCATATCAAACCCTATTCCAAACACATAATATGAATTTCTCAAACTCTTCAAGCTCCAACGGCAGCATAACCGGAATAAACGAACCAATCAGCCATCATCTTTTCTGGATGAATTGGGGATGGGTTCGTAGCCGACTCAATCAATGGAGGTAAGAAGAAGGTGATCCCTTCCAACAACCGAATTCACTTCTTGGCGAAGAACCTGAAGCGCCTACAGGCGAATCAGTCTGAAACACCATTTTCTCTCTTCTTTCCAGAGTATCCCGTCATGAATATATAATATCGAAGATTCTAGATCTTATTCACCTCCTTGTTCCAACCGCCAATCATCCCGGAATAGTAGAAGAAGTCAATGAGCTTCGCGCTCGAGTGGTGGCACTCGAGAATACGGTGCGATATCTACAAGCATCAGCAGCACCAGCAGCATAACCAGCATCACCACCAGTACCATCAGTACCATCAACATCACCACCAACAGCATCAGCTTCATCAATAACAGCATTCGCATCCCATGCCTCAACATCACACTCAGTACCTCAAACATCAACATCATATGCCCATAGATACCAAGGAATATTGGTAATAATGAGTTAAGATGTATTGACTCATTCTTCATGAAGAATTATATATGTATACCTTATATATATATGATTTGGAACAATAATAAATCTTGTGGTACTAAGCAATTACGTGTGAATCTCAACTAGTATGTACTACTTGGTTAATTCATATCACTAATATGCTATGATGTACACCCTTCGTTAATGACTTAACAATTGTTAATCACTGCTTCAACACAATAAACTCCATTTCATAATAAATCAAGTGTAACGATGAATATATTGATTCATAACTTCATTAGCGAAATATTTCGCGACAATTATGAAATCTCTAAGGTTTTGGAGATTATTTACTCTCGTTCCAAACCGCAAATCAGATGAGTTTAATATATATTGACTCATTAAATCCATGATTATATCTGAAGAATACATATATGAACGTATATCTTCATAAAGATTGTAAATTCTGTTGTACAAACTGTTAATTGTGAAAATATTTTAACGCGTAGGTAATACCCGAGAAATATTTACATCTCACATTAATACACTGTACATTCTTCAATTTCGATTCATAAACCATTAATTATATGCAATACCTTCACAATGATACACAATCATCTTCATACAAAATCAATTACACATTCTGAAATTAGCATATCGGAATTCAAGTAAAGCTTAGCAGGTGTTATCTTCTTAAAGATTACTACAATCATGAATTATATTCATTCGTATTCTACAATGAATTATCACATCAAACCACCGAAATTATCATTCACTTTTAAAATCAATAACGCCTATTCGTTAACCATTAAATCCGTTGATGATTACAATCAGCGTTTAATCATCTAAAAATAAAATTTCTTGAAACCATCTCGGATTGATAACCAATGATTCAGATATGGTAGCATTAAATGCAGAGGAAACAGAAGAATTTTCCTCGTCATTGGATCTTAGAAATTCTAAGATATCATCGTATTCTTCGTTATAAATATCATCCATATTTCTGAAGATATCTTCATAACGATTCGTGTCCATAATTAATTATCTCTTTGCGATATCTTTATCACATCATAAAGGAAACTGTTTAAGTTTCTAAATTCTATAAAATTCAAGTTTAAATTATAAATGTTTTGAAGAAGTGTTGGGAATTGAAGCATGGGTTAGTATAATATAATGACGTCAGGCCAACGTGATTATATTACAGTAAGTCATGCTAAATTTTTAATGGAAGATGATGATTCATAGACTTTATAATCATCATTTGCCATATTACACGACTCTTACATTCTATTTAAACTCTAAACATATCAAGAAAATATTTTTCTTGATGATTCGGTTTTTTCCGAATATTCTGGTAATTTGACAAATCAAATCGTGCTATTACCTTTCCTTTCTACTTTATATATTATGATCATTCGAAACTTCATACCTACAAATTCTGGACCATTACTCGCTTTACTTAGAGTCGAGAGGAGAATAAAAAGGCAAAGAGCTTCGACATATAAGGGAAAATATAAAGCCCGATAACGACACCGAAATTACAAACCGTGTATATCAATGCGTATAGCAATATAAAGACACAGGAGAACTAAAAACACAATAAATCCTAGAGCATAATAGAAGTAAACAGACTCCTCTGGTGGGAGTTGAAAAAGAAGGAAGATTGTGGCGATAACCAATATAAGGTCAAGAACAAGAACCGGATTGAGCATATTAACAAATCTTTTGGAAGTATGAATTGAGAAAAAAAGTATAGAAGTGGTGAAGATAATGAAACGGAAGAAGCTAATTTATAGCGAAATTCCAGACACAGCAATCAAGGCAATTCACCGCATTCAATTAAAGAAAATCCTAATTTCCGTAATTATCGGAGAATCAAATCTTATAAAGATTATGAAGATTTCTTTTAAATCCCTTGAATTCTAGAAATCAAATTTAACTATATCAAAAGTTAAGGCGAACATTTAATTTCCTCTTTTGTGATAGCTTCGTTTATACTCTTCCTATAATCGAATCGTTTTATCCGAATTATTCAAAAGGTGATAAAACTCTATTTTTCAACTTATATTCATCATTAAAATATTCTTATTGTCAACAATGACGATCTCTATCAAATTTCATAACTATACGTACACCTCTCTATTTTGTCTACCCTAATATTATGGCATAAACGCTCAAGGTTTAAATAAGCTCAATATTATTCATAACATATTTCATGAGTATTGAAATACTTATATAGCGTCATCATCTCTTTCTAAGAAAATCTAATAAATGACACTCTTGTTAAATCCTTTAGATAACCTCCGTATTAATAATAAAATGCACTTCGTAGAATTTATGGACCGTAAGATTTAAACGCTAGAAACAAAAAAATATTCTATTCGTTGGAATTCACGCAAGGCCCCGAGGATACCTGGGAACGTGAAAACCAAATAAAATGTAAATATCCTCGTCTATGTATGAACAACGCCGATTGATGGCAACAACTAAATTTCGGGACGAAATTTCTTTTAACGGGTAGGTACTATAACAACTCGGAAATTTCGGACAAAATCTAAACAAAATCTCTACATGATTTCATTTAACTTCGATAAATTTCGACGATTCACGAACAATTATTTGAAAATAAATACGTATCAGTATTATTATTAATATTGTTTTTTAAAACAATATTATCATTAATAATTTTATCATTTACAATTATCATTATCAGTATTAGTTATATTATTACTTGCAATATAGAATGAAATGTGATACATTTAAATTATAATATTATTATTATTACTAGTATTATTGTTATCATTACTAATATCAATATTATAATTTATAATAAAATTATGATTTCTATTATTTATTCATTATCATTATTAAAATAAGTATTATTATAAAAATATCATTTATCATTAATGATATTATTATTGTTAACATAATTATCAACAAATATCACTATTCTTGTTATTTATATTATTAAAAGTATTATTATTATTATAATTAATATTATTAATACAATTATTATTATTATTATTAATATAATTATTATTATAATTATTGTTAATTTGTATATTAATTAAATAAAAAAAAGTATATACCTAAATTAGGTACTAACAACGAATGATTTTTTTTTTAAAGAAATAGATCACGATCTTCTTTATATTTTATAAAAGATAAATTAGGTATTTTACTTTTATATCTGTTTTTATTTTTCTGTTTGATCCATCTGAGTCGACAACCATAAACAGCATATTAAAATCGATTTCCATTACTGCTTTATACAGTCAAATAACACTATCATTATCATCTATATATTGGTTGTAAGATTACTGTAAATCAAAGAAAAACCAAACAAAAAAATAAATAAAACCTCTGTTCTTAATCATATTTCCAAAAACTCAAATTCGAAACCCTTTTCAAAATCTAATAATGCATTTTTATTAGGAATTACCTAGTGAAACTTTCTGCAAAATCCTAAGTTCCAATTCCTAATATCGAATTCTAATTTTCGAGTTAAAGTTTAAATTTCAAAAGTCAAACGTTTGTTCAATCAAGAAATTTGAATTCGTTTTTAATGTTTCAGTTAAATTGACGATTCCAAAAGATTTTAGGATGGATTTGAAACATATTTCATGTTGGAATCATAGTCCAAAACACTACCATTTGCAAAATCATATATATATATATATATATATATATATATTTTTTAAAACACTCGACAGCAGCAGCATGTTTTATTTTATTTTTTCTTTCTTCTTCTGTTTTAATTAACTAAAGTATGTATAAATCGTTTCTGTAAAATAACCTAAAATCAGTTTAGATAATTGTATGTTGTTAATTGGGTCTGTGATCGAATCAAATTGTGAACAAGATGGAAATAAATTTGTACGGGTCATATATGTATCAGAGAGAGATATAAACAGAAAGACAGATCGGTTCAGCTGGTTAGGGTTGTAGTCAGGTGAGCGAGAGGTCACGAGTTCGAGTCCCGTCTTGGGCATATTCTTTTTAGAAAAACTTCAAAGGTAGTTTTCAACTCTATTTTCATTATTATTATTATTATTATTATTATTATTATTATTATTATTATTATTATTATTATTATTATTATTATTATTATTATTATTATTATTATTATTATTATTATTATTATTATTATTATTATTATTATTATTATTGTTGTTGTTGTTGTTATTGTTATCACTAAAATATGTATTATTATTATTATTAACAAAATAAGTAAAATTATGTTTATGAGTAAGATTAATATAATTAAGTCATGATCAAATAAAATTATCATTTTCATAATTATTATTAGTGTTATTCAAGTTATCATTAACAAAATTTTCATTATTAATATTATTAAAAACTATTATTTTTATCATTCTCATTACTAATATTATCATTATTATTTTTATCATTATGATTAATATTGTAATTGTCATGATTTTTATCATAATTAGTATTATTTTTATATAACAAATAAATATTATATGTAACACCCCGTTTTCCCGTGCGCGTATAAAGTTACGTACTTAATCAAAAGTACGCTTAAAACTTGTTCGTTATGTGATTAAATGAGCTACGGTGTTAATTGTAGTTTAAGGGCATATGTGTATATATATTTATATGTTTGAACCTTTGTTTTATGTTAAACTTTCGAAGTGACCAGGAAAAGGCAAACGCCGCACCGCGGCAAAAGGGATCGCGCCGCGGCAAACAAAGCAAATTCAGATCAGAACTTGAGTTAAGAAGGGTCATTTTTCCCTCTTTATGTCGCGCCGCGACAAAGAAGCCGCGCCGCGGCACTTCTGCAATTCTGACTCCGAATTTTACTCAAATTAAATAGGGTTTAGGGGTAATTTAGTCTTTTTACATGTAGATCTGGTTGGAGCTTTTAATATCAACCACTTATCCTATATTCTCATTTCTTTTTCATTTTCTTTCATAAATTCCTCTCAAAACTTAAAATCCACTTAGTTTATACTTGAGATTTGAAGAAAGAGTTTTGTGAATCAATCCTAGAAGCAAGAATTAAAGTTGTCCTCCTTGCTATTAGCTACAAGAGGATAGTTTTGGTAAGTCTCAACTTTAAGTTTCGAGTTTTATTTAGTTAAGCTAGGGTTTGGTTCATATGGGATTTGTGTGACCCATTTGAGGGTTAAATGGGTGGATTTTGGGTTACCATAATCTAGGGTTTGGTCTAATGAAATGGGGTTTGTAAGTGTTAATGGTGTTGTAAGAATTAAATACACTTGTTAAATGTTGGTGAGATTGTGAATAGGTTATGTATGACAAAGTTTGATTGTGTAAGTGTCAAAATGGGTCATATGAGTCAAAGTTGAACTAATTGGGTAAAATGGGTATGAAATACACCAAGTTTATGTTAGTTGATGTTAATAGACCCTAATCACTAGTTTTTAGTGATTTATGACAAGAATGGTCATTTATGGGCGGTTTTGGTATAGTTGAGTCATTTAATGCGATAGGGTCATTAAATGCTCAAGGGTTAGAGGTTAGCATTTAATTCAACTAGATTGTATGTTAATAAATGCATAATGTAATAGGTACGTTTCATTGAAGGGTTGCAAGCTCGGTTAGCTTTTACAAGAGACTTGAGGTGAGTGGAAAATCTATATATGTATGTATATGATTTACGTGCCGTATTAATGGTGTCACATAGCCGTTTTGTGACCATAGTTGTGAGACATAGCCGTTTTGTCCACGTTTTATATTTATACACATAGCCGTGTTTGTGCATATAGTGGCGAGTAATAGCCGTGTTTTACTCCCACGTTATTATCCGTGTTATTGTGCACATAGCCGTGTTTGTGTACATGATTGTGAGTAATAGACGTGTTTTACTCACATGTTGATCAAGTAATGTCATAGCCGTTTTTGGGAACACTTGGGGGTGATGCCATAGCCGTTTTTGGAACACCTCGGGGGTTAGTATACCATAGCCGTGTTTGGGAGCTAACGGTTGTTATGAACATCGATGACTTGTTTCGTGAAGTCATTCCCCTGCGAAGAATTGGGTTAACCATGGGTTATAGTTGTTAACGTTAACATTTCAATTAATGCTATGATTACTATGCTATTAATGTTACTAGTTGTACGATTTGATGATGCTAGCTTGTTTATCGAGATGTTATGTGATTGTGTGCGTTATATGATATCGTGGATGCGAGTGGGTAAGTCTTATATGCATGTATATATTTATTCTACTCACTAAGCTTTGCTTACCCCTCTCGTTGTTTATCTTTTTAGATGCAGGCGCAGACAAGGGCAAGGGGGTTGTTGGGCACTAGGTGTCCCTTGTTGTTGTTATGTTGGAGCTTTTGAAAGTTGGCCTAGCTTTGGGTAGTTTTGTCCCAAACCATGCTCAGAACGTCGTTTGGTTTATAAACTATCTTTTGTAATGGGTCAAACTTGTACTAAACTTTATTCGTGGCCTTCGTGCCTTTTGTAAACAATTAATTGCTGTGCGTTTTAAATGGAACTCGTGAAATGGGTTACATATTTAGTTGGCATGAAATTGTGTTGTATATAAAAAAAATTTATCGCATGGATTACGGGTTGGGTTGTTACAAGTGGTATCAGAGCATGGTCTAAGGGATTTAGGTGACTTGAGATAGGCGCCTAGACTTAGACTTTTGTTTTGTGAAATTATATGCGGGACTTGTAGGACTACGGGTCAGTGCAGGGTTTGATTAGTTCTTTGATGCATAAGTGGACAACTATGCTATGTTATGATGTTACTAATCGTGTGTTGTTGTCTCGGAACATCGACACGTTTGAGCATGGCACGGCATGTGAGCGTAATAGTGAATCGCGACCACTATTACGGTTGCAAGTCAAGTCAAGCAAGGATGTGCGACAAGTATCGAGTTAGATGTGGTGTGTGTGCGGTCATATGCATAGGTATATATGTGTATTAAATTATTAGTGATGTCTAATCCATTTTTAATCTTTAGAATGAAGACGAGAAACGAAACGAATACGAAGGGTAGTGGTGGTCCCTCTCATGTGGAGGAAGATGAGATGACTACCAAGATTGAGACCGCTTTAGAAAACTATGTTTCAGTTTTCTCACGAAGGGTTAAACAAATATTCGAAGAGTCGGTTTCGGAACAAATTGTCGATATGATTCAAGAACGGATGACTAATGCCGTTAAAGAAGAATTTGAAAGGAGGTTTCCTAGACCTCAAAATGTGGGCGAGTTGGAGTTTAGCTATAAGAACTTCTTGGCGACTAAGCCTCCTCACTTTTACGGGGATCCCGACCCCATGAAGAGTGCACCTTGGATTTCCGATGTTAAAGGTTGTTTTCGCACGACCGAGTGCCCACCCGAGAAGAAAACGAGGCTTGCTACTAGTTTGTTAAGGGGCCATGCTAAAGATTGGATCGATAGCAAGATTGATATGGTGGGTGATGCGGCTTTTGTGGGGTTATCTTGGGCGGATTTCAAGAACGAGTTTTTCCTTGAATTTCGTACGCAAGCGGATCTTTCCAAATTGCGCAACGAGTTAAGGAACATGCGTCAAGGGTCTTTGGACCTAAACACTCTTAAAACCAATTTTTTCGCCAAGGCACGGTTTTGTCCCGAGTATGCGGGAAATGATCAAATGCTAATGGAAGACTTTCATGCAATCCTTAGAGATGATTTATGTAACATCCCGCATTTTTCCGTTAAATTATTTTAACGCCCGTCTTTTTATTTTAATAATATCCTCAGTATCTCGATTCGTATCCTCCATTAGCTTATATTCTTATAATATTTTCGTCATTTGGATTATAACATCTCTCGTTCTCTCGTGTAATTTAAAAATAATTCGTTGGTTAACTTCCGCACCAGATTACAAACTTGAGGGACTAATCCCGTCCTTTGGCCAAACTTGGACAACTAGTCACCACTTCCCACCATTCTCTTCCATTCATTATTTTCTTTTCTTTTTCCATTTTTCTCTAATACTTTCACAAATCCTCTCAAACTCCATTTCAAGAATTCATCATCTAATTTCGGATTTGCAGGCTAACATAAAAAAAAATTACATATTTGGAATTCTCTCTTCATCCTCTACAATTTGATACCAATTTCATCTCATTTGGGTAACTTTCTAAAATCACTAGATTTTGTGTTCTTGATATTTTTGAATTATAAAAGTGTTAATTAGTGTCAATGGCTCGTGTATAACATGAATATATGTTTTGTTTGTTCGATTTGTTGATTTGAGTAACTAGTTTGAACACTTGAAAATGGGTTTGCTTAATCTTTAATTTTGGAAGATTAAATGTTGTTAAATTGTTAAAGTTCATGTTTTAATTGTGTTACTAGTATCACTAGCTTCGTTTTGATGCGAAGGTTGATTAAGAAAACTTCAAATACATGATTTGTGATTTTTGTGAATTTTGATTAGAGTTTGATGAACTTGAAATGAACTTTTGATACTTTGGATGCCATGAAATGTTGTTAGTAAGTGTTTATTTGTATTGCATGAGTAATTACCTTCGAGATGGCATATCATATGTGTGGATTGGATTCCCGAATCATGTAATGCATTTCAAGAACTTGAAACTTTGAAAATGGACCTTGAATGACCACTTGGCGAGAAATCGGTTATTGTAAATGATGTTTTCGCTTGATGAAAAGTAGTTAGTTATGTTCCTTGTCAAAATACCTTTCCGATGATATAAGATACATGTTTTGGTTGTTTGCGGGTCATAAATGGTGATTGTTTGAAGTTAGGTTCGTGCATAAAACTTAAAAACTGCCAGAATTCTCTGCACAGGTAATGGCGCGGCGCGCCATATACCCGCGCGGCGCGCCAAAGTGGGCTGTCCAATTTTGTCAATTTTCGAATAATGTTTGCCATGCTACGGACCTCCGATTCACATGAAACTTGTTCTAACATGCTTATATATGAATAACTAGCACAGAAAAATAGTTCGGGACCCGACCCGAACGTGTTGACTTTTTTGTTGACTTTGACCCGACCCAAGTTTGACTTTTTGTCAAACTTAACCAAATGATTATGCAATCTTTCTAACATGATTTTTTACTTGTATCTTGCATGAAACTTGACAATTTGATTCACATGCTATATAATCGAGTCGTAACGAGCCATAGGACTAATTGAACATCTTTGACCGATCGTGTTTACCGTTATTGATACAACCCTATTTGTTTAGGTCAAGACTAGCTTTGTCTTTGCACGCGTTTACTTGTTGAAGTACTTTATTACTCTTGCACTCAAGGTGAGATCATAGTCCCACTTTTACTCTTTTGAACTTATATTTGGGATGAGAAAACATAAACGTTTCTTCTTAACTAAGTGAACACAAGTACAGGAAAACAAACATTCTACATACGAGTTTAGAATGAAAGCCTCAATTTGATTATCATTAGTTACACTTGCAGGGTGTAAGTGTAGGCGTGAACTTATGTTGTATGGCCATATGGGTTTGACAAACCCTCATCTTGGACGGTTCGCTACCGTCTACGGATGAAATATATTTTCGAGAAATAGTGTTGTTCTAGCACTATTAATGGGGTATCAACGGACGGAACGTTAAGCCTTGATAATTGGGTGCTCGTGAATATTAACTTTTAGAATGTATTACTATTATTTCAACTTTGCAAATCTTGTGGTTCGGCTTACTTTACTTACTCAATTACTTACTTAAACCTATGATTTCACCAACGTTTTCGTTGACAAATTTCCATGTTTTTCTCAGGTCTTTGAACGATATGTGAAACATGCTTCCGCTCATTATTTGATACTTGCATTGGATGTCGAGTATACATGCATTTCATGGAGCGTCTTTTGACTTTCTTTAAAACTGTGTCGCATAGGTTTCACATGTAACTATAACCTTGTAACGAAACTTTTGGATGAACAACTCTTGTAAACCTTGAAATAATCTTTATTTTTGAAAGGATTGCGACATATCTTTGGTCAAACGTCACGTTCAAGACCTATGACCACGCAACGGGACCTAAGTAGTCGACACCGTCAATTGACGATTCGTCGGGGTCTCTACAAGTGGTATCAGAGCTTTGGTTGTAGGGATTTAGAGTTCATTGGTGTCAACCCCGAGTCATAGGGTACATTGGTGAATCTAGACTACAACCGGCATATAGACTAAAGTAGGAATTACTTGATTATTTGTGCATTATACTCGAACTCTTTTATCATATCTAACTCGTATTCGATCTTGATCTTACGTTGATAAATTTTGTTGACGCGCCACCTTGACTTTATGAAGTAATGCTAAATGCACATGTGAATCAGGGTAATATAATTTCCGGGATTATATTACGGTGATTCACATGAACGTTCCGACATTATGACATAAAGAATTTAAGGCGAGTCAAGGAATTTTTTTTTTCTCTCTATCCTTTTTCCGTATCACGGTTAGTATTGTTGAAAATACTAATCAACGATATTCTTGTGTCATGAAGGAACAATGGCTCACCAAGGTCAACACAATACTCCTCCCGAAACTCTAGAACAAGCTCTTCAACGAATGATAACCACCGCCGTAGGTGCGGCCGTGGCCGATCACTTTTCCAACAACAACAATCGTGGGGCCGGTAATTCAAACGAAGGTTGCTCCTACAAAAACTTTATGAAGTACAAGTCTCCCACTTTCGATGGAACCGGGGGACCGGTTGCTCTCACCCGATGGTTTGATCAAACGGAATCCGTTTTTAGTATAAGCGGTTGTCGAGACCGAGATAAGGTCAAATTCTCCACCCTCACTTTCACCGGTGTTGCTCTCTCATGGTGGAACACGCATGTACAATCGGTGGGTATCGATGAAGCCCACACACTCTCTTGGACCGAATTAAGAGAAAGAATGATCACTGAATACTTCCCGTGCAACGAGACTCGAAGGCTCGAACAAGGGCTAAGAAATTTAAAAACGGTCGGGAATGACCTCGAAGCTTATAATCAACGGTTTACCGAACTAGTCTTAATGTGTCCAAATCTCATGACTCCCGAGTCCCTAAGAGTTGAACTTTACATGGATGGCCTCCCTAAGAGCATTCAACACGGGGTAATGTCATCCAAACCCACTAACCTACAAGAGGCTTTAGCGATGGCCCGCCAAACTATAAAAACGGTGAATGAAATTGAAGCGCCGGCACCAACGGCCGAGGACCAACCGGGTAACAACAAAAGAAAATAGGAAGCCTCTCCATCAAGTAACCACAACCACAACAACTTCGCCAAGAAGCCTTTCACCCCCGGTGGCAAGAAGGGGTATGCCGGAAACCTACCTTATTGTAACAAGTGCCACAAACATCATTTGGGAGAATGTGGTAAACCATTTTGCATCAGGTGTCAAAGAAGTGGCCATGTGGCCCATATTTGTAAAAGTGCCACCCCCGTTGCTGAAAAGGGGCCCAATGTACCAAAAACAAGTGTTTGTTTCGAATGTGGCCAACCGGGTCATTTTAGGAATGCATGTCCAACGAAGAAACCAACCCCAACGCACGCCATTGAACTTTCAACATCGACACCTAGGATGCCCGAGACGATGATGGACTAGTCACGGGTACGTTTCTTCACAACAACCCGCATATTTCATACTTATTCGATTCGATTACCGTTAGACGTTTTATAACCAAGGCTTTGACTCGTACTCTTTGCACTCCACCTTTTTCCTTTAGATATTACTTAGGCAATTTAAGTGACCAACGAAAAATTTTTGTGTATCGATAAATTTTATCGGAGGATATACGTTAAACTTATTGGGTGGATAATTTGAATTGTGACTTGACACCTATAGAACTAAGGAGCTCAAAACCTATTCGTTAAGGAGAAAAGTTTCCCTACAATTATGTATAGATCATTGGAACTAAATAACTTTCGGTTGAAAACCGATACCCTTATCCTCGTATCCCTGACCTCCTGATTATTTACATGAATCTTGCGTATATTCCAAACAGACCTCTGTTCCGATTATCATCAATTGAGAGATCAGGGAGAAGATGTCTCCTAACCCACTTTCAGAACTCGCTACGATAGTTGTAAATTTCTTTTAGTACCGTTCGATTATCTAGGCCTCCGCCCGTATTCATAGGCCTCCTGAACCGCGTTTGTAAACTTATCTAGACAAAAATCGTTACCATACTTATAATTGATGTTCTAAACCTATTCAAGTAAAGAAGAAAATGAACAACATCTCCGTCTTACGCTCGAACTCTTGAGAAAAGAGCAACTCTATACCGAATTCTCCAAGTGAGAATTTTGGATAAACGAAGTCAAATTTCTAGACCATGTTGTTAGTGGTCAAGGCATTACAACACATCTCGCAATTGGAACCACACGTAATCGGGAAACCCTCACGACTCTGACTTGTACTCGTAAAATCTTAGATCTCGTCGATTATTACCGCAGATTCATTTTTGACTTTTTCTCGTGTTACTCGTCCTTTAACCCCGTTAACTCCCCCAGGAAAGGACTAAACCTCTCTGTGTCTGAACTTTTAACGCGATTATTCACACCAACCTTACTAGCTAAATTCATGTAACACAATGAAATTCAAATATGGAAATATTTCTACTTGAACGCCCGAAAGGCATACTCTCTCGACTCGAAATCAAGGAAACTGAAATTCGTTATTTTTGCACGAATGATTGGAATACTTAATTATGGATCCGATCAATCTTCTCATCACCACATACCACGTTACATAACACTGTTATTTCACTATGACCGTCTGATGTTACTGGGACCCAAGATAACACACAATCCAAGGATACTTCCTTTCTCTTTGACTTATCGTCCTCATGCTCCTGATACGGACAACTACTACTCGACCCCGAACTATACAACTATGTGTTCTATCTTGTTTTCCCACCAGGTCTCAACATTTGACCACTAGATGCGCGATATGGCTACCTCAGGATGTGAGCTCATCCTATTCTAAGTTCACATTCCACTCATGTCCTTTCGCTTGTACTTTTGTATAAGGAAACCTTTTATATACTTTTTCAATGGAGAGAGAGACTCATAATGTATTACTAGTATTCACCACGAGGGTGAATAGCCCTGGAAAACGTTCTCTGTATCCGATAAGGAACTTGTTCCAACGAACGTTTTCAAACCCTAACTAACTTGTTCAAACATATCTTAATTCTATTCCAACACGGTGTACCATTGTTGATTATCTTGGATCACAATACTCGTTTCACTTCTAGTGTTACAAGAAGCCTTAGAGACACGTTTAAACATGAGTACCACGTATCATCCACAACCAACGGACCAAACAAACGTATGTTTCACATCTTGGAAAGACATGTTACAAACTTGTATTGTTGCCTTTAGTTACCTCCTCTCACACAGCAGTTACCATTCGTGTATTAACGCCGCACTTCCGAAACCCTATATGACCGCAAATGTCATACCCCTATTCGTTGGACCAAAGCATGTGGCAAGCAAATCACCGAATCCGAACTCATTCAAGAAATAACAGTTGAGATCGTACAAGTCCGAGAAGGACTCAAGACGACCCGTAGTCGCCAAAAGGGCTATACCGATATTCGACGTAAACCTCTCGAATCCCAAGTCAGTAACTGTGTACTATTGAGAACTCGCACCTTGGGAAGGTGTAATCCGTTTCGGGAATCAGGGAAAGTTAAAACCGCGATATATTAATCCTTTTGAAACCTTGGGGCGTATTGGAACCGCTCCTACCATTTAGAACTTCCAACTCAATTAAGTTTCCGTTTACCCTACGTTCCATGCAACAAACTTAGAGACGTGTCCTACGGAACAGGAACGTGCTACTCTCCTAGATAAACTTACTATTGATGGTAAACTCCCCTTCATGGGAAACTGGTTGAAATTGTGGATCGTAAAACCAAGTTTTAATACAAACTGAGATCTCGACTGTCAAAATTTGTGGGAATGCCCAAGGATGTATCTTCACTTATTCATAGCATTGACAACACTAGGTCTCGAGTAAGAAATAACGACTATTGCTTCCAACTAAATTTCGGGACAAAATTTCTTTTAAGGTGTGGGTAATGTAACATCCCGCATTTTTCTGTTAAATTATTTTAACGCCCATCTTTTTATTTTAATAATATCCTCAATATCTCGATTCGTATCCTCCATTAGCTTACATTCTTAAAATATTTTCGTCATTTGGATTATAACATCTCTCGTTCTCTCGTGTAATTTAAAAATAATTCGTTGGTTAACTTCCGCACCCGATTACAAACTTGAGGGACTAATCCCGTCTTTTGGCCAAACTTGGCCAACTAGTCACCACCTCCCACCATTCTCCTCCATTCATTATTTTCTTTTCTTTTTCCATTTTTCTCTAATACTTTCACAAATCCTCTCAAACTCCATTTCAAGAATTCATCATCTAATTTCGGATTTGGAGGCTAATATCAAAACAAATTACATATTTGGAATCCTCTCTTCATCCTCTACCATTTGATACCAATTTCATCTCATTTGGGTAACTTTCTAAAATCACTAGATTTTGTGTTCTTGATGTTTTTGAATTATAAAAGTGTTAATTAGTGTCAATGGCTCGTGTATAACATGAATATATGTTTTGTTTGTTTGATTTGTTGATTTGAGTAACTAGTTTGAACACTTGAAAATAGGATTGCTTAATCTTTGATTTTGGAAGATTAAATGTTGTTAAATTGTTAAACTTCATGTTTTAATTGTGTTACTAGTATCACTAGCTTCGTTTTGATGCGAAGGTTGATTAAGAAAACTTCAAATACATGATTTGTGATTTTTGTGAATTTTGATTAGGGTTTGATGAACTTGAAATGAACTTTTGATACTTTGGATGCCATGAAATGTTGTTAGTAAGTGTTTATTTGTATTGCATGAGTAATTACCTTCGAAACGGCATATCATATGTGTGGATTGGATTCCCGAATCATGTAATGCATTTCAAGAACTTGAAACTTTGAAAATGGACCTTGAATGACCACTTGGCGAGAAATCGATTATTGTAAATGATGTTTTCGCTTTATGAAAAGTAGTTAGTTATGTTCCTTGTCAAAATACCTTTCCGATGATATAAGATACATGTTTTGGTTGTTTGCGGGTCATAAATGGTGATTGTTTGAAGTTAGGTTCGTGCATAAAACTTAAAAACTGCCAGAATTCTCTGCACAGGTAATGGCGCGGCGCGCCATATACCCGCGCGGCTCGCCAAAGTGGGCTGTCCAATTTTGTCAATTTTTGAATAATGTTTGCCATGCTACGGACCTCCGATTCACATGAAACTTGTTCTAACATGCTTATATATGAATAACTAGCACAGAAAAATAGTTCGGGACCCGACCCGAACGTGTTGACTTTTTTGTTGACTTTGACCCGACCCAAGTTTGACTTTTTGTCAAACTTAACCAAATGATTATGCAATCTTTCTAACATGATTTTTTACTTGTATCTTGCATGAAACTTGACAATTTGATTCACATGCTATATAATCGAGTCGTAACGAGCCATAGGACTAATTGAACATCTTTGACCGATCGTGTTTACCGTTATTGATACAACCCTATTTGTTTAGGTCAAGACTAGCTTTGTCTTTGCACGCGTTTACTTGTTGAAGTACTTTATTACTCTTGCACTCAAGGTGAGATCATAGTCCCACTTTTACTCTTTTGAACTTATATTTGGGATGAGAAAACATAAACGTTTCTTCTTAACTAAGTGAACACAAGTACAGGAAAACTAACATTCTACATACGAGTTTAGAATGAAAGCCTCAATTCGATTATCATTAGTTACACTTGCAGGGTGTAAGTGTAGGCGTGAACTTATGTTGTATGGCCATATGGGTTTGACAAACCCTCATCTTGGACGGTTCGCTACCGTCTACGGATGAAATATATTTTCGAGAAACAGTGTTGTTCTAGCACTATTAATGGGGTATCAACGGACGGAACGTTAAGCCTTGATAATTGGGTGCTCGTGAATATTAACTTTTAGAATGTATTACTATTATTTCAACTTTGCAAATCTTGTGGTTCGGCTTACTTTACTTACTCAATTACTTACTTAAACCTATGATTTCACCAACGTTTTCGTTGACAGATTTCCATGTTTTTCTCAAGTCTTTGAATGATATGTGAAACATGCTTCCGCTAATTATTTGATACTTGCATTAGATGTCGAGTATACATGCATTTCATGGAGCATCTTTTGACTTTCTTTAAAATTGTGTCGCATAGGTTTCACATGTAACTATAACCTTGTAACGAAACTTTTGGATGAACAACTCTTGTAAACCTTGAAATAATCTTTATTTTTGAAAGGATTGCGACATATCTTTGGTCAAACGTCACGTTAAAGACCTATGACCACGCAACGGGACCTAAGTAGTCGACACCGTCAATTGACGATTCGTCGGGGTCGCTACAATTTAAAGGGTAAAATTAGTATCGGTCATGTTGAAACTTTCGCTAAGCTTTTGGCGGTGGTAAAAGGGTTTGAAGCACAAGCTCCGAGTCCGGTTCCGGTTAGTTATGGGTCGAGCAAAAGAAAATTTGGAGCGCCTAGTTACTCCAACAAGAAGAGCAAGGGTGTGTCCGAAAGCGTCGGAAGTATGAAGAAGGGTGGTTCGAATACTTTTAGGCCTACTTGTTATAGTTGTGGGAAGCCAGGTCATTACGCTCGTGTTTGCTTGATCAAGACGGTCACGTGCTTTAATTGTCAAAAGACGGGGCACCGAAAGGCGGAATGTCCCGAATTATCAAACGACCAAGGAAAGAGGCTAGAGAAGGCGGCGGGGTTGGCTAGGGGGCGTAACTACTTGATGACGAATGATGAAGCCAAACAATCCAACGAAGTCGTCTCAGGTACTTTCATGGTTAACTCTAATCCGGCAAGGATTCTATTTGATAGCGGTGCAAATTTATCGTTCGTATCTCCAAAATTTGTGCCTAAACTTAATAAACTGTTAGCTAAGTTATGTAACAGACTCGTCCCACATCGGTGGGAGAGGAAAACAAAGCACTCCTTATAAGGGTGTGGATACCTCTTCTGGTATGACGCGTTTTGAGGGTGTTTATCCGAGAAGCAAATCCGTGAGGTTGAAGTGCGATCCGGGGTTGTACTCGTGCGCGGGTAGCCCGTCGGTGATCGGCTTGTGTCCAAAGCGGACAATATCATACTACGGGCTGATGGTGATGTTACTTATGGTATCAGAGCTGGGGCCCGCATCGATGTGCACTGCGGGGACGCAGTGTCCCGAAGGGGGGGAGAGTTGTAACAGACTCGTCCCACATCGGTGGGAGAGGAAAACAAAGCACTCCTTATAAGGGTGTGGATACCTCTTCTGGTATGACGCGTTTTGAGGGTGTTTATCCGAGAAGCAAATCCGTGAGGTTGAAGTGCGATCCGGGGTTGTACTCGTGCGCGGGTAGCCCGTCGGTGATCGGCTTGTGTCCAAAGCGGACAATATCATACTACGGGCTGATGGTGATGTTACTAGTTAAGTCGTCCGGTAGAAGTCGAAATAGCGGATGGCAAGACTGTGCTAGTGGTTGATGTGTGTAAAAATTGTAACGTTGTGTTTGGTTCCGAGAACTTTAATATTGATCTCATTCCGATGACGTTGGGTGATTTTGATATCGTGGTTGGTATGGATTGGCTCGATCATAATAGAGCCAATATTGCGTGCCATGAAAAATCTATTCGTGTGAAGACCCCAAGTGGGGGAGAGTTAATTATTCACGGTGATAAACGAAGGAGACCGGTGCCGATATGCACTTTTGCACGGGCACGTCGTCTCGTTGTTACCGGTGGCATGGCTTTCCTTGATCATGTTGTTGATACTCGTAATGATCCACCACCCATTCGTGAAATTACAGTTATAAGTGAGTTTGATGATGTTTTTCCGGATGAGTTACTGGTGTTTCGGCAAAAAGACAAGTCGAGTTTCACATTGAGTTGGTTCCGGGAGCTACTCCCATTGCTAAAACTCCTTATCGTTTAGCACCGACAGAAATGCAAGAGTTGTTAAATCAAACCCAAGAGTTACTTGAGAAGGGTTTTATTCGACCGAGTACTTCACCATGGGGCGCTCCGGTTTTATTCGTGAAAAAGAAGGATGGTAGTATGCGGATGTGCATCGATTATCGGGAGTTAAATAAGGTGACAATCAAAAATCATTATCCATTGCCTCGGATTAATGATTTGTTTGACCAACTCCAAGGTGCGACATATTTCTCTAAGATCGACCTACGGTCCGGCTATCACCAAATGCGGGTCCGTGAGGAAGATATTGAGAAAACGGCTTTTCGAACGCGTTACGGGCATTTTGAATTTGTGGTTATGCCTTTTGGTCTTACGAATGCACCGGCGGCATTCATGGATCTCATGAACCGAGTGTGCCAACCTATGTTGGACAAGTCGGTAATTGTGTTCATTGACTATATTCTTGTCTATTCTAAGAGCATGACGGAACATGAACACCACTTGCGCGAAGTATTGAAGAAGTTGAGAAAAGAGAAGTTGTATGCTAAATTCTCAAAATGTGAATTTTGGCTAAGGGAGGTTCAATTCCTTGGCCATATTGTGAACAAGGATGGTATTCAAGTAGATCCGGGTAAGATAGAAAAGGTGAAGAGTTGGGGACAACCGACTACGCCTACGGAAATCCGAAGTTTTCTCGGATTGGCCGGTTACTATCGTCGGTTTATCCAAGACTTTTCCAAGATTGCTTTGCCATTAACTAAGTTGATAAGGAAGAATACGAGATTCAATTGGGAGAACGAGCAAGAAATCGCTTTTCAATTGTTGAAAGAGAAATTGTGTAAAGCTCCGGTCTTAGTATTGCCGGAAGGTGTAGTTGATATGACGGTCTATTGTGATGCTTCTTTGAATGGGCTCGGGTGTGTTCTAATGCAACGAGGTAAAGTCATCGCTTACGCCTCTCGCCAATTAAAGGAACATGAAAAGAGATACCCGACTCATGATCTCGAATTAGCGGCGGTGGTCCATGCTTTGAAAATTTGGCGCCATTACTTGTATGGTGTCAAGTGTATTTATTCGAATCACAAGAGTTTGAAACATGTTTTTGATCAACGGGATTTGAATTATCGTCAATGTAGATGGATGGATGTGGTGAAGGATTACGATTGTGAGATACTTTATCATCCGGGCAAGGCGAATGTGGTCGCAGATGCGTTAAGCCGAAAGAGTCACCACCCGATGTTACGATTGGGATTGTTACATATGATTATTACTAACGATTTTCTTGAAAAACTTGGTGTGATTCAAATATGCTTACGTTCACAATAAGCATGCGGAACGAATTGTGGGGCAATCGGAATTCATTACGATGGGTTAACGTGGTTTATTGTCTTTTCAAGAAAGAGTGTGGGTGCCTAAGATGGGTGATTTTCGAAAGGTGCTTCTTGATGAGGCGCACAAGTCTAAGTATTCCATACATCCGGGTGCGACAAAGATGTACCATGATTTGAAGAAAGATTATTGGTCGCCGGGCATGAAACGCGACGTTGTTAAGTATGTTGAGCAATGCGTCACGTGTTTGCAAGTTAAAGCCGAACACCAAAAGCCGTATGGTAAGTTGCAACCGCTAGAAATTTCGTTGTGGAAGTGGGAGCATATTACCATGGATTTTATTACCAAGTTGCCGAAAACGGCAAGAACCCAATTTGACACTATTTGGGTGATTGTCGATAGATTGACAAAGAGTGCGTTGTTTCTTCCTATTAAAGAAGCAATTTCGTCGGAGGCACTCGCGAAGATGTTCATTAAAGAGGTGATATCGAGACATGGCATTCCCGCGTCTATTGTTTCGGATCGGGACACGCGTTTCACTTCTCGATTTTGGAAGAAGTTTCATGAAGACATGGGTACGAGGGTAAATATGAGTACGGCGTACCATCCTCAAACGGACGGTCAAATCGAACGTACGAATCAAACATTGAAGGATATGTTACGTGCGTGTATCATTGACTTCGGTGGTAGTTGGGACGAACATTTGCCATTGGTGGAATTCTCGTACAATAATAGTTTTCACTCTAGTATTGGAATGCCACGATATGAGATGTTATACGGTAGGAGGTGTCGAACCCCGATTTGTTGGGGTGATGTGGGTCAAAGGGAAGTCGGGAGCACCGACTTGGTATTGGAGACAAATAGCAAAATTGATATGATTCGGGCTCGTTTAAAGGCGGCACAAGATAGACAAAAGTCTTATGTCGATAAACGTAGGCGACCGATTGAATTTGAAGAAGGCGATATGGTGATGCTTAAGGTTTCGCCATGGAAGGGTATTATTCGGTTTCGGAAACGAGGAAAGTTAGCTCCTCTGTTTATTGGGCCGTTTAAGGTTTTAGCTCGTGTTGGTGAAGTCGCGTATCGTTTGGAATTACCCGAAGAACTTACGGGGATCCATAACACATTTCATGTTTCCCATCTCCGAAAGTGTCTTGCGGATGATTCTTCATGGATGCCTTTAGACGAAATTGAGCTAAACAACAAGTTAGAATACGTTGAAGAGCCGATTGCTATACTCGATGAGAAGGTAAAAATGTTGCGTAACAAAGAGGTGAGGACCTTTAAGGTCTAATGGCATTATAGTAAAGGTTCCGAGTTTACTTGGGAGCCTGAAGAATTCGTGTTGGTTTACCTTCCCTCGTGTCATGCGGGTTGGACCGCGAGGACGTGCTCCGATTTAAGTGGGGGAGAGTTGTAACACCCAGTTTTCCCGTGCGCATATAAAGTTACGTACTTAATCAAAAGTACGCTTAAAAATTGTTCGTTATGTGATTAAATGAGCTACGGTGTTAATTGTAGTTTAAGGGCATATGTGTATATATATTTATATGTTTGAACCTTTGTTTTATGTTAAACTTTCGAAGTGACCAGGAAAAGGCAAACGCCGCGCCGCGGCAAAAGGGATCGCGCCGCGGCAAACAAAGCAAATCCAGATCAGAACTTGAGTTAAGAAGGGTCATTTTTCCCTCTTTATGTCGCGCCGCGACAAAGAAGCCGCGCCGCGGCACTTCTGCAATTCTGACTTCGAATTTTACTCAAATTAAATAGGGTTTAGGGGTAATTTAGTCTTTTTACATGTAGATCTGGTTGGAGCTTTTAATATCAACCACTTATCCTATATTCTCATTTCTTTTCCGTTTTCTTTCATAAATTCCTCTCAAAACTTAAAATCCACTTAGTTTATACTTGAGATTTGAAGAAAGAGTTTTGTGAATCAATCCTAGAAGCAAGAATTAAAGTTGTTCCCCTTGCTATTAGCTACAAGAGGATAGTTTTGGTAAGTCTCAACTTTAAGTTTCGAGTTTTATTTAGTTAAGTTAGGGTTTGGTTCATATGGGATTTGTGTGACCCATTTGAGGGTTAAATGGGTGGATTTTGGGTTAGATTGTTGAAAGGAAACCCTAATTACCATAATCTAGGGTTTGGTCTAATGAAATGGGGTTTGTAAGTGTTAATGGTGTTGTAAGCATTAAATACACTTGTTAACTGTTGGTGAGATTGTGAATAGGTTATGTATGACAAAGTTTGATTGTGTAAGTGTTAATGGTGTTGTAAGCATTAAATACACTTGTTAAATGTTGGTGAGATTGTGAATAGGTTATGTATGACAAAGTTTGATTGTGTAAGTGTCAAAATGGGTCATATGAGTCAAAGTTGAACTAATTGGGTAAAATGGGTATGAAATACACCAAGTTTATGTTAGTTGATGTTAATAGACTCTAATCACTAGTTTTTAGTGATTTATGACATGAATGGTCATTTGTGGGCGGTTTTGGTATAGTTGAGTCATTTAATGCGATAGGGTCATTAAATGCTCAAGGGTTAGAGGTTAGCATTTAATTCAACTAGATTGTATGTTAATAAATGCATAATGTAATAGGTACATTTCATTGAAGAGTTGCAAGCTCGGTTAGCTTTCACAAGAGACTTGAGGTGAGTGGAAAATCTATATATGTATGTATATGATTTACGTGCCATATTAATGGTGTCACATAGCCGTTTTGTGACCATAGTTGTGAGACATAGCCGTTTTGTCCATGTTTTATATTTATGCACATAGCCGTGTTTGTGCATATAGTGGCGAGTAATAGCCGTGTTTTACTCCCACGTTATTATCCGTGTTATTGTGCACATAGCCGTGTTTGTGTACATGATTGTGAGTAATAGCCGTGTTTTACTCACATGTTGATCAAGTGATGCCATAGCCATTTTTGGGAACACTTGGGGGTGATGCCATGGCCGTTTTTGGAATACCTTGGGGGTTAGTATACCATAGCCGTGTTTGGGAGCTAACGGTTGTTATGAACATCGATGACTTGTTTCGCGAAGTCATTCCCCTGCGAAGAATCGGGTTAACCATGGGTTACAGTTGTTAACGTTAACATTTCAATTAATGCTATGATTACTATGCTATTAATGTTGCTAGTTGTACGATTTGATGATGCTAGCTTGTTTATCGAGATGTTATGTGATTGTGTGCGTTATATGATATCGTGGATGCGAGTGGGTAAGTCTTATATGCATGTATATATTTATTCTACTCATTAAGCTTTGCTTACCCCTCTCGTTGTTTATCTTTTTAGATGCAGGCGCGGACAAGGGCAAGGGGGTCGTTGGGCACTAGGTGTCCCTTGTTGTTGTTATGTTGGAGCTTTTAGAAGTTGGCCTAGTTTTGGGTAGTTTAGTCCCAAACCATGCTCGGAACGTCGTTTGGTTTATAAACTATCTTTTGTAATGGGTCAAACTTGTACTAAACTTTATTCGTGGCCTTCGTGCCTTTTGTAAACAATTAATTGCTGTGAGTTTTAAATGGAACTCGTGAAGTGTGTTACATATTTAGTTGGCGTGAAATTGTGTTGTATAAAAAAAATTATCGTATGGATTACGGGTTGGGTTGTTACATTATATATTTATATTAATACTACCTATAATTTATATATTAAACAGATTAACAATTTATTAATCATATACAAAATAAACATATACAAATATACAAAGTATATAAAATTTAGTACAATTTCTATATAAACTACACACTAAATATATAAATATTATAATTAATATATGTAATTATTTGATTACCATTATACGTGTTAATCTATATATAAATGATTTAGGTTCGTGAATCCGAGGACAACTCTGTACTTGTCCAGTGCTATCATACGCATATCATACAAACTATCATATCGTGAGTTTTCATAGCTCCCTTTTTATCTATATTTTTGGGCTGAGAATACATGCGCAACTTTTATAACTATTTTATACGTTAGACATAAGTACCAACTATTAAACTGTGATATGTTTGGCTATGACCATCAAGTCCCCAACCGACAAGTATAAACGATAACTTGTTACGGGGAAAACTTGAAAGTCTAGTCTAAATATCAGTACCAACTATTAAACTATGCTATACCTGGCTATGTCCGACTAAGTCCCTACAGTGATATTTTTAATTGCTGCGACATTCTTAATTATTGGGGATAGGCCTATCGGGAGTAACGTCCCCGATACATTTGACTAAGTCTTTGTATTACTTGATAATGAAATTAAACGACAAGGACATAACAACTTGTCACGGGGCAAACAACATTTAGTCTAAATATCACGCACTGGCATAACTTTTTTTGATCCTGCGGGAGATCAACTTGACTGGATCTGAGTGATCTACTTATGAAAACTAAATCTTGTGGTCTAACATTATTACTGTAATCATTATTTATGACAAACCTATGAACTCACTCAACCTCGTGTTGACTTTTTAAGCATGTTTATTCTCAGGTACTTAAATATTGCTTCCGCTGTATATCTACTGCTTTGATGATGATTGCTTGCTATGCTCGAAGTCTTCATTACATATCATATCAATTAAAGACATATTTATCTTCCGCTGCAAAACTCAACAAAATGTCTCATATAGAAGTCGTTCTCGTTTATACAACTGTAATTTGATATAATTAGTCACAAATACCCATGCCCTATTTGGGGGTGTGATAACAACCGTCCGCCATCACCGGAGCACCACCCTACCTCATGAATCTTTGTCTATTGCAAAAGTGTTCGAACCACCACCTTAACCCACTACAAACCTAACCCTAACACCATCGGCTCATCACCTCCAACCTACGGCTCATCATCCACGAAACTTGATCACCACCATGGACGCCATCTTCCACCACCCGTCTTTCACTCTCTCTTCTCTCTCTTAAGTTTAAACGTGAACCACCACCACATCAAACCCACTTTTTGTTGTTGTTGCTTGCTGTTATATTCTGGCCGAACACCACCATTTAAACCATCTTAACCACCATGATCATCACCACCGCTATTCTAATCATCACCATAGCACCACCTCACTCTCTATATATATCTCTCCCACTCTCTCTCTCTCCTCTGTGTTGTTAGAAACCGTCACAGATCACCATGGTTCTACCATCTTCACTACCCCATTCGACCACCACCATCACCTGCTTAGTCTATTTCTATTTGACCAATAACCGCTACCACCACTTTGAAAATCAACCACGATCACCTTCGTAAAATCATCACAGGTTGCTGTGTACTCAGCCTTCAGTTTTGATCGAATAACACAAACCTAAAACCTGCAATTGTAATCGAAAAAATAAACTGTTGTGCTGCTGCTAACCGCTTGTTTCTGGTTACGTTTGTAGACCACCGTACCACCACCAAACCACCGTAAACAGTTGCGGCCGCTATACATGTTTTCTGCTGCTATCGTAAATTTTTTTTTAAACCGTGAACCTGACCCATCAATTTATGTTATTGAATGAGCATTGGGTTAGTTTAACTGATTATGAATTGGACTTGACACTTGGGCCAAGAGCTTTTAAATTTGCTATTGGGCCATAATTTGATAGGTGGGCTTGTGTGTATTGGACCGTATGAATTTTTCTATTGGGCCGACTTTCTGCTGAAAAACGAATTATGATGATGATGAGTATTGTAGTGACCCGAACTTTTCCATGTTTATATATATATTAAATGAAATTTTTATTTACATGATTAAGTGTTTCCAACATGTTAAGCAATCAAACTTGTTAAGACTTGATTAATTGAAATAGGTTTCATATAGACAATTGACCACCCAAGTTGACCGGTGATTCACGAACGTTAAAACTTGTAAAAACTATATGATGACATATATATGGTTATATATATAGTTAACATGATATTATGATAAGTAAACATATCATTAAGTATATTAATAATGAACTACATATGTAAAAACAAGACTACTAACTTAATGATTTTGAAACGAGACATATATGTAACGATTATCGTTGTAACGACATTTAATGTATATATATATCATATTAAGAGATATTCGTACATCATAATATCATGATAATATAATAATTTAAAATCTCATTTGATATTATAAACATTGGGTTAACAACATTTAACAAGACCGTTAACCTAAAGGTTTCAAAACAACACTTACATGTAACGGCTAACGATGACTTAACGACTCAGTTAAAATGTATATACATGTAGTGTTTTAATATGTATTCATATACTTTTGAAAGACTTCAATACACTTATCAAAATACTTCTACTTAACAAAAATGCTTACAATTACATCCTCGTTCAGTTTCATCAACAATTCTACTCGTATGCATCCGTATTCGTACTCGTACAATACACAGCTTTTAGATGTATGTACTATTGGTAAATACACTCCAATGATCAGCTCTTAGCAGCCCATGTGAGTCACCTAACACATGTGGGAACCATCATTTGGCAACTAGCATGAAATATCTCATAAAATTACAAAAATATGAGTAATCATTCATGACTTATTTACATGAAAACAAAATTACATATCCTTTATATCTAATCCATACACCAACGACCAAAAACACCTACAAACACATTCATTCTTCAATTTTATTCATCTAATTGATCTCTCTCAAGTTCTATCTTCAAGTTCTAAGTGTTCTTCATAAATTCCAAAAGTTCTAGTTTCATAAAATCAAGAATACTTCCAAGATTGCAAGTTTACTTCCAAGTTTTCTAAATCCATTCCAAGTAATCATCCAAGATCAAGAAACCTTTGTTAATTATAGTAGGTTATCTTTCTAATACAAGGTAATAATCATATTCAAACTTTAATTCAATTTCTATAACTATAACAATCTTATTTCAAGTGGAAATCTTACTTGAAATTGTTTTCGTGTCATGATTCTGCTTCAAGAACTTTTAAGCCATCCAAGGATCCTTTGAAGCTAGATCTATTTTTCTCATTTCCAGTAGGTTTATCCAAGGAACTTGAGGTAGTAATGATGTTCATAACATCATTCGATTCATACATATAAAGCTATCTTATTCGAAGGTTTAAACTTGTAATCACTAGAACATAGTTTAGTTAATTCTAAACTTGTTCGCAAATAAAATTTAATCCTTCTAACTTGACTTTTAAAATCAACTAAACACATGTTCTATATCTATATGATATGCTAACTTAATAATTTAAAACCTGGAAACACGAAAAATACCGTAAAACCGGATTTACGCCGTCGTAGTAACACCGCGGGCTGTTTTGGGTTAGTTAATTAAAAACTATGATAAACTTTGATTTAAAAGTTGTTATTTTGAGAAAATGATTTTTATTATGAACATGAAACTATATCCAAAAATTATGGTTAAACTCAAAGTGGAAGTATGTTTTCTAAAATGGTCATCTAGACGTCGTTCTTTCGACTGAAATGAATACCTTTACAAAAACGACTTGTAGCTTATTTTTCCGACTATAAACCTATAATTTTTCTGTTTAGATTCATAAAATAGAGTTCAATATGAAACCATAGCAATTTGATTCACTCAAAACGGATTTAAAATGAAGAAGTTATGGGTAAAACAAGATTGGATAATTTTTCTCATTTTAGCTACGTGAAAATTGGTAATAAATCTATTCCAACCATAACTTAATCAACTTGTATTGTATATTATGTAATCTTGAGATACCATAGACACGTATACAATATTTCGACCTATCATGTTGACACATCTATATATATTTCGGAACAACCATAGACACTCTATATGTGAATGTTGGAGTTAGCTATACAGGGTTGAGGTTGATTCCAAAATATATATAGTTTGAGTTGTGATCAATACTGAGATACGTATACACTGGGTCGTGGATTGATTCAAGATAATATTTATCGATTTATTTCTGTACATCTAACTGTGGACAACTAGTTGTAGGTTACTAACGAGGACAGCTGACTTAATAAACTTAAAACATCAAAATATATTAAAAGTGTTGTAAATATATTTTGAACATACTTTAATATATATGTATATATTGTTATAGGTTCGTGAATCAACAAGTGGCCAAGTCTTACTTCCCGACGAAGTAAAAATCTGTGAAAGTGAGTTTCATTTGCTCCCTTTTACTCTTTACATTTTTGGGCTGAGAATACATGCACTGTTTTAATAACTGTTTTATAATATTTATATGCGTGAGTTTCATTTACCTTTTTACCCTATGTATTTTTGGGCTGAGAATACATGCGCAATTTTTATAAATGATTTACAAAATAGACACAAGTACGTGAAACTACATTCTATGGTTGAATTATCGAAATCGAATATGCCCCTTTTTATTAAGTCTGGTAATCTAAGAATTAGGGAACAGACACCCTAATTGACGCGAATCCTAAAGATAGATCTATTGGGCCTAACAAACCCCATCCAAAGTACCGGATGCTTTAGTACTTCGAAATTTATATCATATCCGAAGGGTGTCCCGGAATGATGGGGATATTCTTATATATGCATCTTGTTAATGTCGGTTACCAGGTGTTCACCATATGAATAATTTTTATCTCTATGTATGGGATGTGTATTGAAATATGAAATCTTGTGGTCTATTATTATAATTTGATATATATAGGTTAAACCTATAACTCACCAACATTTTTGTTGACGTTTAAAGCATGTTTATTCTCAGGTGAATACTAAGAGCTTCCGCTGTTGCATACTAAAATAAGGACAAGATTTGGAGTCCATGTTTGTATGATATTGTGTAAAAACTACATTCAAGAAACTGATTTCGATGTAACATATTTGTATTGTAAACCATTATGTAATGGTCGTGTGTAAACAGGATATTTTAGATTATCATTATTTGATAATCTACGTAAAGCTTGTTAAACCTTTATTTATGAAATAAAGGTTATGGTTTGTTTTAAAAATGAATGCAGTCTTTGAAAAACGTCTCATATAGAGGTCAAAACCTCGCAACGAAATCAATTAATATGGAACGTTTTTAATTAATAAGAACGGGACATTTCAGTTGGTATCAGAGCGTTGGTCTTAGAGAACCAGAATTTTGCATTAGTGTGTCTTATCGAATTTGTTAGGATGCATTAGTGAGTCTGGACTTCGACCGTGTTTACTTGAAAAATGATTGCTTAACAAATTTTGTTGGAAACTATATATTTTTAACATGTGAATATTATGTGATATATTAATCTCTTAACGTGTTTGATATTATGTGATAGATGTCTACCTCTAGAACAAGTCCCATTGACTCACCTAATAATAATGAAGAGTCAAATATAAATTGGAATGATTCGTGGACTGATTCACAAGTTCCCGAAGAGGAACCGGAGGAAGAGTCGGAACCGGAAGAAGAGTCGGAACCGGAAGAAGAATCGGAACCGGAGGAGGAAATAGAACCGGTGGGGGAAATAATAAAACGGTTAAGTAAAAGAAAATCCTCAACCAACCGACCAAGGTTAATTATGGTCAATGGTGTTTCCGCCAAGGAAGCAAAATATTGGGAGGATTACCAATTCTCCGATGAATCGGATTCCGACGAGAATTCCGATGATGTTATAGAAATTACCCCAACTGAATTTAAAAAGGCAAAAGAAAATAATAAGGGTAAGGGCATAAAAATAGAGAAATCTAATTCTAACCCCGATGAACTTTATATGTATCGTCAACCCCCGAAGCCCTTAAGTTGTAACAATGACCCGGGAACCTCTAAACCACCAGGTTTTTCTAAACCGTTGTGGAAAATGACAGCTAGTATTAGGGGAACATCATATATCCCTAGAAACTTGGCAAAACGAACCAAAACCGAAGAAAAAGAAACGAGCGAATCGGAATAAGATAGTTGTATTCGTGTGGTGTAATATATGTAATATAGTGTGCTTATGCTTTATGATATATGTAAAAATTGCTTGTATTAATAAGTATTTTTTTTATGAATCTAACTCTTGTCTATTTTATAGTATAAAAACACAAAATGGATAGACAACCCAATATTTTAAGAGACCTACCCGGAGACATGATTGATGAAATATTATCTAGAGTCGGTCAGAATTCCTCGGCACAACTATTTAAGGCGAGATCAGTTTGTAAGACATTCGAAGAACGTTCCAAGAATGCCTTGATTTATAAAAGGCTTTCGTTCGAAAGATGGGGGATATCACATTGGGAAATCCATAAGTTATGATGTGTTTACTTTGACGCATATATTGCGGGGAACCCAAATGCTATTTTACGCAACGGGTTAAGAAATTATTTTGACTCAATATATCCGAATATAGGACTTCGTGATTTAGAAAAAGCGGCTAACATGCAACATAAAGAAGCATGTTATGCTTACGGGTTAGTAATGTTCGCTTCTCACCAAAGTGAGAACAAGAACATCGGGCTACAACTATTAAACGAAACATTTCCACAAGTAACGGACTCAGTAGTTGGGGTGAGAAATAAGGTTTTTAGATTGTTACGGGACTGTTGGACATTACGTAACCCTCGTCCCTTTGACGACGTTACAACACGCTGTCTTATCAACGGCCATAACGGTTATGTTCCACAAGACCAAGGATGGGAAGTAGTCCTAGTAAAACCAGAATGCATGACTTGTTTCTGGACGTATGAATTACGTGTCTTTATTGCCTTTGCTGAACGACTTATGTACTAGCTAGAATTATCTTCACAACTATCTTGTATCAAAGTTATTGTGAGCTATATTTCATGCTTTATGTAAAATAAGCGGTATTGTAAGTTTGTAAAATATTGTATAAAAGTTTGAACGCGAAATATTATTATAATCAGTTTTTCATATAGAATTGTAGTAGTTGAATTGTATATTAGCTACTAAGTATGAACTTAACGGGTAGGTACTACCCGAATTTAAACTTATAAAACGCTAATATGAAGAAAAAGCTTTTATAAATGAGTTCATATTATGCTATGAAATACTATTAACTACTCTTAATATTCTGTATGATTAACTTGTTCCATTTGACTATTTTGAAGGAAATGGCACCGACTACTCGACACACCGTGAATATGAATGAAGAGGAATTCCGTACTTTTCTAGCTTCAAACATAGCCGCAGTACAGGCTGCGCTACATACCAACAATAACCTTAGATCTAGCAGTACAGGAAATCGTGTAGGATGCACCTACAAAGAATTCACTGCCTGTAAACCTTTGGAATTTGATGGAACCGAAGGACCGATCGGATTGAAACGGTGGACCGAGAAGGTCGAATCGGTGTTTGCCATAAGTAAGTGTACTGAAGAGGACAAAGTGAAGTACGCTACGCATACCTTCACAGGTTCTGCGTTAACATGGTGGAATACCTATCTAGAGCAAGTGGGACAAGATGATGCTTACACACTACCGTGGTCAGCATTCAAGCACTTAATGAACGAGAAGTACCGTCCCAGAACCGAGGTCAATAAGCTCAAGACAGAACTTAGAGGGTTACGAACCCAAGGATTTGATATTACCACGTACGAAAGATGATTCACAGAATTGTGCCTATTGTGTCCGGGAGCGTTCGAAGATGAGGAAGAGAAGATCGACGCGTTTGTGAAAGGATTACCGGAAAGAATCTAAGAAGATATAAGTTTACACGAGCCCGCCTCCATACAACAGGCATGTAGAATGGCTCACAAACTAGTGAACCAGATTGAAGAAAGAATTAAAGAACAGACTGCTGAAGAGGCCAATGTGAAGCAAGTCAAAAGAAAGTGGGAGGAAAACGGTGATAAGAATCACCAATACAACAACAACAGCAATTACAACAATAATTGTAACAATTATCCCAACAATCGCAACATCAATCGCAACTACAACAAACGGCCCAACAACAACAACAACAACAACAACAACAGCAACTACAACAATCATCCCAACAGCAATAATAACCGCAACAACAACAATCAAAAGCAGCTATGCCAAAGGTGTGAAAAGTATCACTCGGGGTTTTGCACCAAATTTTACAACAAGTGTAAAAGAAATGGTCATAGCACGGTGAAGTGTGAGGTCTACAGACCAGGGGTTAACAGAACGAAAGGAACAAATGGTGTCAGAACGAGTAATGGCAGAGCAAGTAGTGTCGGAGCAAGTTATGCCAATGTAGTTTGTTATAAATGTGGAAAACCGGGCCATATTATTAGAAATTGCCCGAACCAGGAGAACACGAATGGACAAGGCCGCGGAAGAGTTTTCAATATTAATGCAGCAGAGGCACAGGAAGACCCGGAGCTTGTTACGGGTACGTTTCTTATTGACAATAAATCTGCTTACGTTTTATTTGATTCGGGTGCGGATAGAAGCTATATGAGTAGAGATTTTTGTGCTAAATTAAGTTGTCCATTGATGCCGTTGGATAGTAAATTTTTACTCGAATTAGCAAACGGTAAATTAATTTCAGCAGATTATATATGCCGGAATCGAGAAATTAAACTGGGTAGCGAAATATTTAAGATTGATTTGATACCAGTAGAGTTAGGGAGTTTTGATGTAATAGTTGGCATGGACTGGCTGAAGAAGGTGAAAGCATAGATCGTATGTTATAAAAATGCAATTCGCATTGTACGAGAAGAAGGAGAACCCTTAATGGTGTACGGAGAAAAGGGCAACACGAAGCTACATCTTATTAGTAATTTGAAGGCACAAAAACTAATAAGAAAAGGTTGCTATGCTGTTCTAGCACATGTCGAGAAAGTACAAACTGAATAAAAGAGCATCAATGATGTTTTGGTCGCAAAAGAATTTCCCGATGTATTTTCGAAAGAATTACCGGGACTACCTCCACATCGATCTGTTGAATTTCAAATAGATCTTGTACCAGGAGCTGCACCAATAGCTCGTGCTCCTTACAGACTCGCACCCAGCGAGATGAAAGAACTACAAAGCCAATTACAAGAACTTTTAGAGCGTGGTTTCATTCGACCAAGCACATCGCCGTGGGGAGCGCCTGTTTTGTTTGTCAAGAAGAAAGATGGTACATTTAGGTTGTGTATCGACTACCGAGAGTTGAACAAACTTACCATTAAGAACCGCTACCCACTACCGAGAATCGACGACTTATTTGATCAACTACAAGGCTCGTCTGTTTATTCAAAGATTGACTTACGTTCCGGGTATCATCAAATGCGAGTAAAGGAAGATGATATTCCAAAGACTGCTTTTAGGACGCGTTATGGTCATTACGAGTTTATGGTTATGCCGTTTGGATTGACTAACGCACCAGCTGTGTTCATGGACCTTATGAACCGAGTGTGTGGACCATACCTTGACAAGTTTGTCATTGTTTTCATTGATGACATACTTATTTACTCAAAGAATGACCAAGAACACGGTGAACATTTGAGAAAGGTGTTAGAAGTATTGAGGAAGGAAGAATTGTACGCTAAGTTTTCAAAGTGTGCATTTTGGTTGGAAGAAGTTCAATTCCTCGGTCACATAGTGAACAAAGAAGGTATTAAGGTGGATCCGGCAAAGATAGAAACTGTTGAAAAGTGGGAAACCCATACGCCAGTTTTTAGGACTAGCTGGTTACTACAGAAGGTTCATCCAAGACTTTTCCAGAATAGCAAAACCCTTGACTGCATTAACAACTGAATATGAGGCAGCGTAGGTGGATTGAATTGTTGAATGATTATGACTTTGAGATTCGTTACCACCCGGGGAAGGCAAATGTGGTAGCCGACGCCTTGAGCAGGAAGGACAGAGAACCCATTCGAGTAAAATCTATGAATATAATGATTCATAATAACCTTACTACTCAAATAAAGGAGACGCAACACGGAGTTTTAAAAGAGGGAAATTTAAAGGATGAAATACCCAAAGGATCAGAGAAGCATCTTAATATTCGGGAAGACGGAACCCGGTATAGGGCTGAAAGGATTTGGGTACCAAAATTTGGAGATATGAGAGAAATGGTACTTAGAGAAGCTCATAAAACCAGATACTCAGTACATCCTGGAACGGAGAAGATGTACAAGGATCTTAAGAAACATTTTTGGTGGCCAGGTATGAAAGCCGATATTGCTAAATATGTAGGAGAATGTTTGACGTGTTCTAAGGTCAAAGCTGAACATCAGAAACCATCAGGTCTACTACAATAACCTGAAATCCCGGAATGGAAATGGGAAAATATTACCATGGATTTCATTACTAAATTGCCAAGGACTGCAAGTGGTTATGATACTATTTGGGTAATAGTTGATCATCTCACCAAGTCAGCACACTTCCTGCCAATAAGAGAAGATGACAAGATTGAGAAGTTAGCACGACTGTATTTGAAGGAAGTCATCTCCAGACATGGAATACCAATCTCTATTATCTCTGATAGGGATGGCAGATTTATTTCAAGATTCTGGCAGACATTACAGCAAGCATTGGGAACTCTTCTAGACATGAGTACTGCCTATCATCCACAAACTGATGGGCAGAGCGAAAGGACGATACAAATGCTTGAAGACATGCTACGAGCTTGTGTTATTGATTTCGGAAACAGTTGGGATCGACATCTACCGTTAGCAGAATTTTCTTACAACAACAGCTACCATTCAAGCATTGAGATGGTGCCGTTTGAAGCACTTTATGGTAGAAAGTGTAGGTCTCCGATTTGTTGGAGTGAAGTGGGGGATAGACAGATTACGGGTCCGGAGATAATACAAGAAACTACCGAGAAAATCATCCAAATTCAACAAAGATTGAAAACCGCCCAGAGTCGACAAAAGAGCTACGCGGACAGTAAAAGAAAAGATATAGAGTTTGAAATTGGAGAAATGGTCATGCTTAAGGTTTCACCTTGGAAAGGCATTGTTCGATTTGGTAAACGGGGGAAACTAAATCCAAGGTACATTGGACCATTCAAGATTATAGATCTTGTCGGACCAGTAGCTTACCAACTAGAGCTACCTCAACAACTCGTGGTTGTACATAACACTTTTCACGTCTTAAATTTGAAGAAATGTTTTGCTAAAGAAGATCTCACTATTCCGTTAGACGAAATCCAAATCAATGAAAAACTTCAATTCATTGAAGAACCCGTCGAAATAATGGATCGTGAGGTTAAGAGACTTAAACAAAACAAGATACCGATTGGTAAGGTTCGATGGAATGCTCGTAGAGGACCCGAGTTCACCTGGGAGCGTGAAGATCAGATGAAGAAGAAATATCCGCATTTATTTCCAGAAGATACGTCAACACTTCCAACTGCTTAAAATTTCGGGACGAAATTTATTTAACGGGTAGGTACTGTAGTGACCCGAACTTTTCCATGTTTATATATATATATTAAATGAAATTGTTATTTACATGATTAAGTGTTTCCAACATGTTAAGCAATCAAACTTGTTAAGACTTGATTAATTGAAATAGGTTTCATATAGACAATTGACCACCCAAGTTGACCGGTGATTCACGAACGTTAAAACTTGTAAAAACTATATGATGACATATATATGGTTATATATATAGTTAACATGATATTATGATAAGTAAACATATCATTAAGTATATTAATAATGAACTACATATGTAAAAACAAGACTACTAACTTAATGATTTTGAAACGAGACATATATGTAACGATTATCGTTGTAACGACATTTAATGTATATATATCATATTAAGAGATATTCGTACATCATAATATCATGATAATATTATAATTTAAAATCTCATTTGATATTATAAACATTGGGTTAACAACATTTAACAAGATCGTTAACCTAAAGGTTTCAAAACAACACTTACATGTAACGGCTAACGATGACTTAATGACTCAGTTAAAATGTATATACATGTAGTGTTTTAATATGTATTCATACACTTTTGAAAGACTTCAAGACACTTATCAAAATACTTCTACTTAACAAAAATGCTTACAATTACATCCTCGTTCAGTTTCATCAACAATTCTACTCGTATGCATCCGTATTCGTACTCGTACAATACACAGCTTTTAGATGTATGTACTATTGGTATATACACTCCAATGATCAGCTCTTAGAAGCCCATGTGAGTCACCTAACACATGTGGGAACCATCATTTGGCAACTAGCATGAAATATCTCATAAAATTACAAAAATATGAGTAATCATTCATGACTTATTTACATGAAAACAAAATTACATATCCTTTATATCTAATCCATACACCAACGACCAAAAACACCTACAAATACTTTCATTCTTCAATTTTATTCATCTAATTGATCTCTCTCAAGTTCTATCTTCAAGTTCTAAGTGTTCTTCATAAATTCCAAAAGTTCTAGTTTCATAAAATCAAGAATACTTCCAAGATTGCAAGTTTACTTCCAAGTTTTCTAAATCCATTCCAAGTAATCATCCAAGATCAAGAAACCTTTGTTACTTATAGTAGGTTATCTTTCTAATACAAGGTAATAATCATATTCAAACTTTAATTCAATTTCTATAACTATAACAATCTTATTTCAAGTGGAAATCTTACTTGATATTGTTTTCGTGTCATGATTCTGCTTCAAGAACTTTCAAGCCATCCAAGGATCCTTTGAAGCTAGATCTATTTTTCTCATTTCCAGTAGGTTTATCCAAGGAACTTGAGGTAGTAATGATGTTCATAACATCATTCGATTCATACATATAAAGCTATCTTATTCGAAGGTTTAAACTTGTAATCACTAGAACATAGTTTAGTTAATTCTAAACTTGTTCGCAAATAAAATTTAATCCTTCTAACTTGACTTTTAAAATCAACTAAACACATGTTCTATATCTATATGATATGCTAACTTAATGATTTAAAACCTGGAAACACGAAAAACACCGTAAAACCGGATTTACGCCGTCGCAGTAACACCGCGGGCTGTTTTGGGTTAGTTAATTAAAAACTATGATAAACTTTGATTTAAAAGTTGTTATTTTGAGAAAATGATTTTTATTATGAACATGAAACTATATCCAAAAATTATGGTTAAACTCAAAGTGAAAGTATGTTTTCTAAAATGGTCATCTAGACGTCGTTCTTTCGACTGAAATGACTACCTTTACAAAAAAGACTTGTAACTTATTTTTCTGACTATAAACCTATACATTTTCTGTTTATATTCATAAAATAGAGTTCAATATGAAACCATAGCAATTTGATTCACTCAAAACGGATTTAAAATGAAGAAGCTATGGGTAAAACAAGATTGGATAATTTTTCTCATTTTAGCTACGTGAAAATTGGTAACAAATCTATTCCAACCATAACTTAATCAACTTGTATTGTATATTATGTAATCTTGAGATACCATAGACACGTATACAATGTTTCGACCTATCATGTTGACACATCTATATATATTTCGGAACAACCATAGACACTCTATATGTGAATGTTGGAGTTAACTATACAGGGTTGAGGTTGATTCCAAAATATATATAGTTTGAGTTATGATCAATACTGAGATACGTATACACTGGGTCGTGGATTGATTCAAGATAATATTTATCGATTTATTTATGTACATCTAACTGTGCACAACTAGTTGTAGGTTACTAACGAGGACAGCTGACTTAATAAACTTAAAACATCAATATATATTAAAAGTGTTGTAAATATATTTTGAACATACTTTAATATATATGTATATATTGTTATAGGTTCGTGAATCAACCAGTGGCCAAGTCTTACTTCCCGACGAAGTAAAAATCTGTGAAAGTGAGTTTCATTTGCTCCTTTTTACTCTTTACATTTTTGGGCTGAGAATACATGCACTGTTTTAATAACTGTTTTATAATATTTATATGCGTGAGTTTCATTTACCTTTTTACCCTATGTATTTTTGGGCTGAGAATACATGCGCAATTTTTATAAATGATTTACAAAATAGACACAAGTACGTGAAACTACATTCTATGGTTGAATTATCGAAATCGAATATGCCCCTTTTTATTAAGTCTGGTAATCTAAGAATTAGGGAACAGACACCCTAATTGACGCGAATCCTAAAGATAGATCTATTGGGCCTAACAAACCCCATCCAAAGTACCGGATGCTTTAGTACGTCAAAATTTATATCATATCCGAAGGGTGTCCCGGAATGATGAGGATATTCTTATGTATGCATCTTGTTAATGTCGGTTACCAGGTGTTCACCATATGAATGATTTTTATCTCTATGTATGGGATGTGTATTGAAATATGAAATCTTGTGGTCTATTATTATAATTTGATATATATAGGTTAAACCTATAACTCACCAACATTTTTGTTGACGTTTAAAGCATGTTTATTCTCAGGTGAATACTAAGAGCTTCTGCTGTTGCATACTAAAATAAGGACAAGATTTGGAGTCCATGTTTGTATGATATTGTGTAAAAACTGCATTCAAGAAACTGATTTTGATGTAACATATTTGTATTGTAAACCATTATGTAATGGTCGTGTGTAAACAGGATATTTTAGATTATCATTATTTGATAATCTACGTAAAGCTTTTTAAACCTTTATTTATGAAATAAAGGTTATGGTTTGTTTTAAAAATGAATGCAGTCTTTGAAAAACGTCTCATATAGAGGTCAAAACCTCGCAACGAAATCAATTAATATGGAACGTTTTTAATCAATAAGAACGGGACATTTCAAGTATAAAGAAGAAAAATGGACGGATATAGTGGCTAAAAGATTT
The DNA here is from genome assembly GCF_046630445.1 of Rutidosis leptorrhynchoides. Taxonomy (NCBI): domain Eukaryota; kingdom Viridiplantae; phylum Streptophyta; class Magnoliopsida; order Asterales; family Asteraceae; genus Rutidosis; species Rutidosis leptorrhynchoides. The sequence goes on along the minus strand of NC_092343.1, from coordinate 376,308,286 downwards.
AGTTTAAGAATTGTTTCAGAAAAACTGAATTGCTTGGATGGTTAAGGGTGTTTGGGTTTAGTCAAGAGGTCTCAAGTTCGAGCCCGTGCAGTGGCATTTTTTTTTTTAAAAAGCTTGATACTTGGAGGTAGTAACATTATTTTTATTATTATTTTTTTTACTTATTATTATTATTATTATTATTATTATTATTATTACAACTAAACTATTATCATAATTATAACTAGCAGTAAAATTATTAGTTTTATTATTATTATTATTATTATTATTATTATTATTATTATTATTATTATTATTATTATTATTATTATTATTATTATTATTATTATTATTATTATTATTATTATTATTATTATTATTATTATTATTATTTTCAAATCTAATTATTATTATTATTATCATATTCTTATTATTATAATCATTATTCTTACAAATATTAATATTAGATTTTTAATATATTATTTTCACATTTATTAAAGTATATATATCATATAAGTATTATAAAAAATAATAAGGATTAATATAATAATATATAAGGATATTAATCTATATATATATTATAAAATATATATAAACTTAGTTGATTAATATTACAATGTGTTAATATATATATTTGACATAGGTTCGTGAATCCGAGGCCAACCCTACACTTGTTCAATGACGTCATATGTATTTTTTACTACGAAATACAGTATTGTGAGTTCATTTGCTCCCTTTTACTCTTTACATTTTTGGGACTGAGAATACATGCGCTGTTTTTACAACTGCTTTATTAAATGCCTTTGAAATCTATATTTTTGGACTGAGATGCTTTTATAAATATTTGACGAGATAGACACAAGCAAAACATTCCTCGAATAAATTATTATGCAGACAGAAGTTCTGTGGATTATTATTGAATTAGTTGGACGTGATAATTGCCACTAATTCTTGTGAATATTTTCCTCTGATTATTATTGCTTGGTAACCTAAGAAATAGAATCGGGTATGGCCCTAATTCACGCGAATCCTAAAGGTAGCTACCGGGTTTAACACCCCCACCCAGAATGTTCACTAGACGGAAGAGCTAGTGGGCGTGGTGTTTAGTACTTCGAGGTTTATATATATTATACAGACGAGATGTTCTGTTTTGGGGATAATATTGATGCGCATTATATGTTAAGGTCGGTTACCAAGCCAAGCAATGAATGAAAAGTGAATGTTATGTATCGAGAGAATGATTTTATACACAGGTTATGTGTATGATAATTTTGTACACGAGATATGTGTACGTTTACTAAGATTTATGAAAATGGTTTCGTACACAAGATAGGTGTACTGTATTTGAATCTTGTGGTCTATCAAAATGATGAATTTTATTGTTTACGATACACTTATGAACTCACCAACCTTTTGGTTGACACTTTAAAGCATGTTTATTCTCAGGTATGAAAGAAATCTTCCGCTGTGCATTTGCTCATTTTAGAGATATTACTTGGAGTCATTCATGACATATTTCAAAAGACGTTGCATTCGAGTCGTTGAGTTCATCAAGATTATTATTAAGTCAATTATAGTTGGATATATTATGAAATGGTATGCATGCCGTCAACTTTCGATGTAATGAAAGTTTGTCTTTTAAAAACGAATGCAATATTTGTAAAATGTATCATATAGAGGTCAAGTACATCGCAATGGAATCAAGTATTGTGAATCGTTTATAATATATATGAACGGGTCCTTTCAGTTGGTATCAGAGCGGTGGTATTAGCGAACCAGGTCTTGCATTAGTGTGTATAACTGATAGTTGTTTAGATGCATTAGTGGGTCTGGACTTCGACCGTGTCTGCATGTCAAAAGTTTTGCTTATCATTTAGTGTCGAAAATTATTTGCTTATCATCCTTAAAGTCTAGACACATCTTATTGCCTCTATTACATAGACAGTGTATAGATAAATTCATATCTTAGCGTATCTGTTATTGTTACCTTGCCTGACAGCTTCCGTAGATTCCTCCGTAACTTATGGGATTTTAGTATTATATATGCATATGTAAATTATGTATTGCAGAGTACTAATCTACATCCTATAATCTATTTCTTATTGAAAATCCTTCATCTGATCGTACGAGATGAATCCCTCAACCAGTTCGAGTCCCTCAGATTCCGATAGCTATTCCGATAGTTATTCCGACAGCTATTTCGACATGGATATTCACCTAAGCTCCGGAAGCAGCGTCACTAGAATGAATCAACCAATCAGCCATCCCCAATTCATCTGATGAGTTCGTAGTCGATTTAATTAATGGAGACGAGAAGAAGGCGATACTTTCCATCAACCTAATTTTCCTTCTTGGCGATGAACCTGAAGCACTCACCGGCGAACCAATTCGAAACACCATTTTCACCCTCGTTCCCGAATATCTCGCCACGATTATATTCTATCTAAAATTCTACACCTTATTCATCCACTCGTTCCGACCGACAATCAATCCGGAGTAATAAGTCAACGAGCTTCGCGCACGAGTTACAGCCTTAGAAAATATGGTGCAAAACGTACCAGCTTCAGCAACATCAGCAGCACCAGCAGCATAACCAGTACCACCAACAACTTAAATTTCAACATCACACGCCTCAACACCACAATCTATACCTCGAGCATAATCATCGTTCTACATGACATTCTACATCATTTATCCTCGTTTAACATAGCGATTATGTAATCTCTAATGTTTTAGAGATTATATATTCTTGTTCTAATGATAAATCAAATGAGATTAATATCATAATTGACTCATTAAATCCATGATTATATCTGAAGAAAATATATATGTATATATGTTTTCATAAAGATTGTAATTAAAAATTCTTTTGTACAAACTGTTAATGGTGAAAATATTTTAACGGGTAGGTAATACCCGAGGAATATTTAGATTTCACATTAATAAGTTACACTGTACATTCTTCGAATCTGATTCAACAGTCATTTACTATCCTACTTACATCCACAGATATACGAATCCGTTCACCACAGAATAACCATTTTCATTCAATTTCATATTTGGATTTTGATCTATCAGAATCCAACAAGTGGCATAATGAAGAAAACATTGGACAAAATAAAATTTGTTAGAAACAAATAAATTAACTATGAGAAACTTTTTTGTTAAGAATCCACGCTAACTGTTCCTAGCTAACTGTTCCTAGCTAACTGGTTACATTTTATTTATCGCAATTTAATTATCACAATTTATATTCTCGCAATTTTATTTATCGTCATTCAATTTCTGTTATTTATTTTACGCACTTTAAATATCGGGACACGTATACAAGGTTTTGACATATCATATCAACGCATCTATATATATTATTTGGAATAACCATAGACACTCTATATGCAGTAATGTTTGAGTTAGCTATAGAGAGTTGAGGTTGATTCTACAATAATATATATACTTTGAGTTGTGATCGAGTCTGAGACATGTATATAACGGGTCACGACACGTATTAATTAATTTGAATATTATATATTAAACTATATATGAATTGTTGAACTACAAATTGTGGACTGCTAACTGTGGACTGTCAATATTGGACAATTAAAATGAATTAAAATATTGATTATAGCATATGAAACTAAACATTTCTTCAAGTTTTCCACTTGATTTCATCTTAAACCTCATTTGTATCTTGACAATTACAATCTGCGTTCAAACCTTTCATAATTCTTGAAAACGCCTCAATCGAGGGGATGAACCAACTGCACTTCATCTGCGGAAGGAAAGATTTATGCATATAGTTATACACCTGAAAAACTCTCGGAACTTGAGTAAACGTTTAACACATATCTGTGCTACCTCCTTTGGCATTGTTATTACCGAAAATAACTTTGCATTTCCTTTTCAAATTAGCCAATTTTGTCACAGCTCCAGCAAATCAACTTCGACTTTCATTCGGATTAACCTTATTATAACCTTTATATATAAGTTTGTCTTTCGTCATCATTATCGGGAAATCTTTTATATCCCACCGCATTAGCAGTAAACTTACCAGCAACTTCATGGATCTTTGACTTTCCGAAAAATCATTATATTCATTGAAACTCTATCATGTATTCACCTGTATCTTGTAACGAGAATTGCCATACCAACAACCGGGTATCATCAATCATCAATTCCGAATCTCGCAAGCATTTTCACTTCAGCAATTATGTAAGACCCTAATATTTAGTATACTTAGAGTATAAATGATGTGCGTATAATGGGTGAAGCGTGGTATAAATCAAAAGGCTCAGATTCTGCCCAGACCAGTGTGCGCGCCGCGCACCCTTGGATGAGCGCGCCGCGCACTAGCCCAGCGACAGAATCCTGTCTTTTTCTATTTTGAGTTTAATGAAGGGCATTTTGGTCTTTTCACATGAGGCCAGATCTCAGGCCATATCAGCTGATTTGGATTCACTTTTGGATCATATTTTACATCCACAAACACTCTCAAATATCTAGAGAGAGAGATTTCTAGAGAGGGAATTGGGGTTTTGGTAAAGAAGAAGCTTGGTTTGATCAAAAGCTCAAGTGTTAAAGTTGTTCACCTCGTTCCTTGCTACGTTTTAGTTGTTGTGGTAAGTTCTAACTCCGAATTTCATTGTTTGATTTGATATTCAAAGTTAGGGTTTGAACTTAAATTGTTAAGAAACCCATTTAAAACTCTTGAAGTGAGTTTGTTGATGCTAGTAATCGGGTTTATTGTTATTGTTGGTGGATTTTGGGTTGGTGAACAAATTGGTCTTGTTTATGACTTGTAATTGGGTTTAATCACTAGGTATAGTGATTATGGAAGTATTAGAACCCTTTTTGGTGTGTTTGAAAGACTAATTTTGGAATTGAGTCAAAATTAGGGTTTTTGGGTGATTTTGAGATTGATAAGTGTTAAACACTTAAGTTTGGGTTCATTTGGCTTATTAGGACCATTTTCACTTGTGATTAGTGATTAGTGGTTAGTTTGGACGCGTTTGGTGTTTGTAAGTGTAATTGGTCGAATTTGCACTAAGTGTCGAATTGAGTTGGTTTGTAAATCCACTCTAAGTGTGTTATTGTATTTGTGATAATGGATTAGGTACTTTCCATTAACGTGTTGCAGAATTACTCGGTTGCATTCATCAAGGCGACAAGGTGAGTGTTAATATCCTATGTGCATATGTATGTGTAGGATGGGTGCGGGTCGGGTGAAGTGGTTCTCGGTTATAGAGCTCACTTCACATATAGGTGGATTTGATGGACTTGTGTTTAGATCCAATTGGCACGGTTGTGCATTTTGGTTGACCACCTTTGGCGAGGTACACGTTTTGTGTGTACACTATCACACGTGGTTGTGATGTGGATGATATAACCCCAATGGCGAAGGGTTTTGATGTTGAAAGTGAATAGCGTGTGGTTTTGGGTTCACGATGACATGTGTAGTTCGATCATCTTATTGAGGTAGTGATCTCGTGTAGTTCGGATTACTAAGGCTCGTGTAGTTCGGCCAACCTCGATGTTGTCTTGTTAAAGATAGTAATCTCGTGTGGTTTCGGATTACTAAGGCTCGTGTAGTTCGGCCAATCTTCATTGTGGTGTTTGGTATTCAGTAATGGGTTAAGGGGTTAACCTTATTCGTTTATATATTGTTATATATATATTGTTGTATTGTCGTGATGTAGCTAACCCTCCGAGTGTAGCTTCTTGGCGTTGTTCGCATCGTCGTTGGTGAACTTATGTTTGTTGATGCATACTTAGCCTGTTGCTTAGTGATCGTACGGTATGCTTAGATTTGCTTGCCTTTATGCTTGGATGCTCCGGTATGCGATATTTGATATTTTGTGGCGTGTCCATTTTATGCATATATATGTATGTAGTATATTTTCTCTCACTAAGCGTTAGCTTACCCTCTCGTTGTTAACATTTTTATAGATTGCATGGACGTGGTGGCTCGGGTAAGCGTGAGACTAGTGGACTCGCGTAGTTGCTTTAGAAGGCTTGCTTTTGGATTGTTTAGGATTGGGTAGCGTATCCCCAATCGCCATGCTCAGCTTTATTTTGTATTAAAAGTCGTGTGGTCGAAACTAGTATTATGTACTTAAAGGGTAATTTGGGCATATGTGGGCCCGGTGTCGTAAAACCCTTTTTATTAATGGAACGTGTTAATTTTAACTATTGTATTATGTTGTGAAAAGCATTTGGTCTAAATGTGTCGGGAAGTCGAAGATCTTTTCGCGTGAGTTGGAAAATCCGGACAGCGGGCTGCCAGGCACAGTGCGCGCCGCGCACAGGTGGGTGTGCGCGCCGCGCACCCCATCTGGTCAGCCCAGTCAGTTTTAAATTTTTTTTATTCCGCGTTTTTGGTTGGTTAACGGGTTGGGATGTTACAAGTGGTATCAGAGCATGGTCTAAGGGATTTAGGTGACTTGAGATAGGTGCCTAGACTTAGACTTTTGTGTGTGCTAAATTGTTGCGAGACTTGTAGGAATACTGGTCGGAATAGGTTATAGTTAGTGCCTTGTTTGTAGGTGGACTAACGTTTATATTAGTAATGCGGATATTATTAATATATTAATTGTGTTGTGATGCTATTCCCTTGCGTGTGTTTATATCGCGTGGAATTGTCGTTGTGTTGGTTATATCATCGAGCGAGGCGGTCGTTGTACTAACGAGTTGAGACGACGTGTGTGCGTAATAAGGACTTGCAAACCTTATTACGGGTGCAAATCGTGTCTAATTAGTGATGTACGACGAGTGTTTAGCAAGATGGACCGGTGTGGTGTGTGTGGTTTTATACGTTTGTGATCTAACCGCTTTGCATTCCTTAGAATGGCGACGGGAAGTGGGATCGAGACGAATGATTTGGAGTTTAACGCTAGAGTTGCGGCCGACGTTGCGGAGCAAATGGGTGCGTTTCGAGAAGAAATGGATAGGAAGTATTCCGAACTTCAATGTAGTGGTGAAATGGAGCGTTGTCTTAAGAGCTTCATGAGTACTAAACCCCCGATGTACGACGGAAAACCGGATCCTTTGGTGAGCACAACTTGGATCTCAAATGTCGAAGGGTGTTTTCGTACTATTGAATGCCCTCCTGAGAAGAAGACGAGACTCGCTACTAGTTTGTTGCGGGGTAGGGCGAATGATTGGTTGGATGGCAAGATTGATCTTGTCGGTGGCGAAACGTTTATGGCGTTATCATAGGACGGGTTTAAGAAGGAATTCTTCGAGGAGTTCCGGACTTCAGCCGATTTGTCAGAAATGCGTAATAAGTTGCGAAATTTGCAACAGGGTTCTATGGATTTGAATACTCTCAAGACGACCTTTATGGCGAAGGCTCATTTTTGCCTGGAGTATTTGGGGAATGATAATTTGTTGATGCAAGATTTCTATCGAACCTTGAATGATGACTTCAAGAATAAGATTAGCCGGGGTTACGCGAAATCGTTTGCGGAATTATTCGCCGTGGCTAGAGGTTTCGAGTCGTATACGCGATCAAAGATTGGTGAACCTTCAAGTGAGAGAAAGGTTTTTTCGTATGGTGCTCCGAGTAAGAGGACTAAGGGTCCGAGTGTGAGCATGGGTGGTACGCGAACGGGTATACCGGATTCTAGTGCATCTAGATGTTACAATTGTGGCATGAGGGGTCACAAGTCTTGGGAATGTTCGGTACCAAAGGGTGATGGCATGGTGTGCTTCAATTGCCAAGAAGAAGGACATCGTAAGTCGGAATGTCCCAAGTTGGCGGGGACGGGTGCGACAAGGAGACGTTAAGGTACGTTTCATTTTAATAGATACGTCCTTTGATTATTTATTTTTTGCCGATGAGTTTGAGTTGTTAAATGACTTGTGTTGTGCATATTGTTGTTATGGGTGACGTTCCTAATGGAAGTACCCTATGGTGACATTTGATTGTCGGGCGAAGGGCGTAAGACTTGGTGCAACCAAGCATTCCTTAGTATTTGGGAAATGTTTCAACGAAACCATGGAAATGGGCTTTGGTGTTCGGATGTTAGAGCATGTTCGCTCTCGTGTTGAAGTTGATGAACCATGAGGTTCGCCGGGTGGATTGAAACCCTTGAGATCGAGTGTTTTGGATCTCGATGTATGTTGGTAATGGAGTCTATGTGACGCGACATTAGGTGCCTTTTTTTATACCTACTAGCGTGGTGTTCGACTCCGATTGTGTTGCGGTTACTTGGTACTTAGGGTACCGAAGTGAAACCCTTAGGTACATGAGTGACCGGGTGAAATTTGACTAGCCATAGCAATGGGATGATTGCGAGAGTAGAGCTCGCGTAATTGGGGTACACTTTTTGTTCGAAGTGTTGAAGGATTGGTTGAAATTCTTCGTGTGCTCAAGGTTGGAGCAAGATATGGTGATGGGTCGTGTGAACCCAATTATTGGTAAAGTCTACCTTTGGTAGCATGGTACGGTTGTACAGGATGCGGTTATGGAACGTAGTTCCAAGTGGGGGAGTTACACTCCCGCACGAGGAGGTTTTAGTGTGAGATTTCGGATGACGCTTTTAGTAGGTCCGGAATTTGTGTCGGGACCTAGTTTTGGTCGACTTGTGGCAGAGTACAATTTCGGTTAAGTTGTACTTATGATTTTGGATTTGAAATATCACCGAGGTGGTAATGTGGTAAATCTCGTTGATGGATGATGGACGTGTTTGACGAGCAAGGTGAAATCCCTCGGTTAAAGGATGTGCGTGTCGGGTTCTCTCTTGGGGAATTGTTGTTTTGTGCCTATGTGCGATATGGGCGGTTCTTGCTCGTTTGTGTTGGCGTTGTGTACGCATACGTATGGTGATGGTTAGTGGTATCCGTTAGGATTCACTATAGTGTAGCAGTGCGCGATGTTGCACTACTCGTTGATCGAGGCCAAAAGAGCGTGTGTTGATGGTTAGTGTATTCCGTTAGGATGCACTATGGTGTAGCAGTGCGCGATGTTACACTACTCATCGTGATGGAGGCCAAAGAGCGTGTGTGATGGGAGTAGTGTTATATCGGCATGGTATAACATTATCAGGAAATGCGAGTACCGGTGGGAAATGCGAGTACCATTCCTGTGTTGAGTTTTGGAGGTAGATCACGTGTAGTTCAGATTCACGATGACGCGTGTAGTTCGGTCATCTTATTGTGTAAGTGAGTCGCGTGTAGTTCGGATTCACAAATGACTCGTGTGGTTTTGGTCATTGTATTGAGGAGTGAGTCTCGTGTAGTTCAGATTCACAAATGACTCGTGTAGTTCGGTCATTCCTTTGGGATAGTGACTCTCGTGTAGTTCGGATTCACTAAGGCGCGTGTAGTTCGGCCAATCCCGATTGTTGTTGTGGTGAAGGTAGTGAGTCGCGTGTAGTTCGGATTCACTAAGGCGCGTGTGTTTTCGGCCAGCCTTCATGTTGTTTGATCTATTGGTTGTTTATACACCAATGGTGGGGTCGTAAGGACCGTGTCGTTTGATCTATTGATTGTTTATACACCAATGGTGGGGTCATAAGGACCGTGTTGTTTGATCTATCGGATGTTTTATACACCGATGGTGGGGTCGTGAGGACCATGTTGTGGGATTAGTGATGCGATAGCCGTGTTTCGCTCACATGTTGTTACGGGTGTGACGATAGTCGATTTTGTACACCTTTGGATTAGCGTTGCCATAGTTGTTTTGGGCGCTATCGGTTTTAGCCGTTTGTTTATGATGTTACGGTGGTTGCGTATTGGTTGTATTGCGCACTACAAGGGATGATTAGTGATTGGTGTTATCTGTAAGGATTCGTTTGGATCAGTCTTCATCGCTTCGGGTTGTTGACCATAGATTGAGACTTGGTTGCTTTTAGCGTTGTACTCGATAAGGGTACGCTAAGGGATTGATATCTCGTACGAGATTGGTTGAGTTTTCCCTATGTTAGGGAATGAGCATGGTTTTAGTGCTCGGATTGTGGATTTGATAAATCATGGGTGACGATGTAGTTGTTAAAGGCGATTCATTGGGAAGAATTGCTTAGGAAAGTCGGATTGGGACTTATGCCTGAGGGCCGTGGAGTGTGGTCCGTTTGGTTAAGTGACAAGGATCACGAGGACGTGATCGATTCTAAGTGGGGGAGAGTTGTAAGACCCTAATATTTAGTATACTTAGAGTATAAATGATGTGCGTATAATGGGTGAAGCGTGGTATAAATCAAAAGGCTCAGATTCTGCCCAGACCAGTGTGCGCGCCGCGCACCCTTGGGTGAGCACGCCGCGCACTAGCCCAGCGACAGAATCCTGTCTTTTTCTATTTTGAGTTTAATGAAGGGCATTTTGGTCTTTTCACATGAGGCCGGATCTCAGGCCATATCAGTTGGTTTGGATTCACTTTTGGATCATATTTCACATCCACAAACACTCTCAAATATCTAGAGAGAGAGAGTTCTAGAGAGGGAATTGGGGTTTTGGTGAAGAAGAAGCTTGGTTTGATCAAAAGCTCAAGTGTTAAAGTTGTTCACCTCGTTCCTAGCTACGTTTTGGTTGTTGTGGTAAGTTCTAACTCCGAATTTCATTGTTTGATTTGATATTCAAAGTTAGGGTTTGAACTTAAATTGTTAAGAAACCCATTTAAAACTCTTGAAGTGAGTTTGTTGATGCTAGTAATCGGGTTTATTGTTATTGTTGGTGGATTTTGGGTTGGTGAACAAATTGGTCTTGTTTAAGACTTGTAATTGGGTTTAATCACTAGGTTTAGTGATTATGGAAGTATTGGAACCCTTTTTGGTGTGTTTGAAAGACTAATTTTGGAATTGAGTCAAAATTAGGGTTTTTGGGTGATTTTGAGATTGATAAGTGTTAAACACTTAAGTTTGGGTTCATTTGGCTTATTAGGACCATTTTCACTTGTGATTAGTGAACGCGTTTGGTGTTTGTAAGTGCAATTGGTCGAATTTGCACTAAGTGTCGAATTGAGTTGGTTTGTAAATCCACTCTAAGTGTGTTATTGTATTTGTGATAATGGATTAGGTACTTTCCATTGACGTGTTGCGGAATTACTCGGTTGCATTCATCAAGGCAACAAGGTGAGTGTTAATATCCTATGTGCAAATGTATGTGTAGGATGGGTGCGGGTCGGGTGAAGTGGTTCTCGGTTATAGAGCTCACTTCACATATAGGTGGATTTGATGGACTTGCGTTTAGATCCAATTGGCACGGTTGTGCGTTTTGGTTGACCACCTTTGGCGAGGTACACGTTTTGTGTGTACACTATCACACGTGGTTGTGATGTGGATGATATAACCCCAATGGCTAAGGGTTTTGATGTTGAAAGTGAATCGCGTGTGGTTTCGGGTTCACGATGACATGTGTAGTTCGGTCATCTTATTGAGATAGTGATCTCGTGTAGTTCGGATTACTAAGGCTCGTGTAGTTCGGCCAACCTCGATGTTGTCTTGTTAAAGATAGTAATCTCGTGTGATTTCGGATTACTAAGGCTCGTGTAGTTCGGCCAATCTTCATTGTGGTGTTTGGTATTCGGTAATGGGTTAAGGGGTTAACCTTATTCGTTTATATATTGTTATATATATATTGTTGTATTGTCGTGATGTAGCTAACCCTCCGGGTGTAGCTTCTTGGCGTTGTTCGCATCGTCGTTGGTGAACTTATGTTTGTTGATGCATACTTAGCTTGTTGCTTAGTGATCGTACGGTATGCTTAGATTAGCTTGCCTTTATGCTTGGATGCTCCGGTATGCGATATTTCATATTTTGTGGCGTGTCCATTTTATGCATATATATGTATGTAGTATATTTTCACTCACTAAGCGTTAGCTTACCCTCTCGTTGTTTACATTTTTATAGATTGCATGGACGTGGTGGCTCGGGTAAGCGTGAGACTAGTGGACTCTCGTAGTTGCTTTAGAAGGCTTGCTTTTGGATTGTTTAGGATTGGGTAGCGTATCCCCAATCGCCATGCTCAGCTTTATTTTGTATTAAAAGTCGTGTGGTCGAAACTAGTATTATGTACTTAAAGGGTAATTTGGGCATATGTGGGCCCGGTGTCGTAAAACCCTTTTTATTAATGGAACGTGTTAATTTTAACTATTGTATTATGTTGTGAAAAGCATTTGGTCTAAATGTGTCGGGAAGTCGAAGATCTTTTCGCGTGAGTTGGAAAATCCGGACAGCGGGCTGCCAGGCCCTGTGCGCGCCGCGCACAGGTGGGTGTGCGCGCCGCGCACCCCATCTGGTCAGCCCAGTCAGTTTTAAAATTTTTTTTATTCCGCGTTTTTGGTTGGTTAACGGGTTGGGATGTTACAAATTATATGCATACATATAACATTTATCTCCTAGAATTACGATCTTCAATTCTGAAATTTTGAAAAAGCACCCAGCCTACGAATCAATACATTGAACTTTGAAAAAGCTAAATGAAGCAACAGAAACTGTAGACAACCGTAAACGACATTAATCGTCGGAAGTTTGATGGTGAAGAATAGTATGTTTGTAAAGCTCAGAAAAGTTAGAACTGAAAAACGGATTAAGCAAACCATGAAGGAGGCTGTGGATAAATCACAAAGACTAAACCTGCCTTCAAAGAATCCAAATAATTCAGTACCTGCTGAAGTCATTAACGAATACCTTGCTCTGACTCTAAATCTTTGTGACAAATCTTCTGCATCATCCCTCGATATTAGAAATTCTAAGATATCATCGTATCTTTCATTATAAATATCCTCAATATTTCTGAAGATATTTTCATAACTATTCTTATCTGAAACCATTTATCTCTTCGCGATATCAGTGTTACATCAGAAAGGAAACTGTTTTAGTTTCTAAATTCTGAAAAATTCGAGTTTAAAATATGAATGTTTTTGAAGTAGTGTTGGAAATTGATGCATGAGTTAGTATAATATAATGACACTTGATCAACGTGATTATATTACAGTAAGTCATGCTGAGTTTCTAATGGAACGTGATGAGTCACATATCACACTCACATCATGAACCATGTTACACGACTCTTTCATTTTACTTAATCTCTAAGCATATCACGGAAATATTTCCTTGATATTTCCGTTCTACTGTAATTCCAACAGTTTGCTAATAAATCGTGCTATTATATTTTCTTTTTGATTAGAAAATTTTCTTAAATTCCTTAAATTTCGGAAATCAACCGTAACTACGTCATCGGTTAAAATGAATCTGCATTTATTCATTTCACTCTTTCGTGATAGCTTCACTCGTACTCTTCACCTAAACAAATTGTTTTATCCATATTACTCAATGATGATAAAACTCTATTTATCAACTCATTTTCGTCACGAAAACATTTTTATTGTTAGCCATGATAACCTCGAACAAATTTCGGGACGAAATTTCTTTAACGGGTAGGTACTGTGACGACCCGGAAATTTTCAATCCAAATTTAAACTTAAATCTTATATGATTTCGACACGATAAGCAAAGTCTATTAAACCGAGTCTCAAAATTTTTGAACTGTTTCATGAAATCATTTGACCTTCGACCAGTTCCGACGATTCACGAACAATTAATTGTAACTTGATATGTGTATGTGTATATATATATATATATATATATATATATATATATATATATATATATATATATATAAATTGGAAACATAATTTTAAATATTGTATGTTGTTGTTACTAAAATTTATTTATGTAAAGTAAAATAAAAATATGATATTATAATGATTATTATTTAAAAAGTATATATATATATAAATAAAGTATATTGAATATATATTTTGTGATTTCGAATCTATTTTAGTAAACGACAGTAACAATCAATTGTCATTCTATTGATAGTAAGCAATTTAAATTTGAACTTATGTGATTTTAAAATAAACAGTTAGCCGAAAATGGGTTTTATAGATTATAGGCTTATTAAAAATGTATTTAGGAACTAGTTGTTGAATTTTAAAACTTTTTATATTTCACCTGGGGTAGGGAGTGAATAATTAATGTAATTTTTATTTAATAGTTAATGACCGAATTTTATACCATAATGACCAAAATAAATAAAGCTATTTAATTTAAAAATTTGAGATTTTTCCGAAGACTTTTTATCTACCACAGATGAATCAACGGAGCATGAAATAATATCCGTATATATTAAATGTCGACTAGAAAACTACAAGATCACCGGCAGCTTAACTATTGCGAATACTATTTGCTTTTTAATTTCTTGTACGATTATGATATAATATATCATACTCACATGCATTTATAATCATGCCTTTCACTATCTACTGTTTCTAATTGAATATAGATATACCCTACATATATATATGTTGAAATATATATCTGGACATCCATGGAAACATGAGTAAAAACCAAACACTTACTCTTTCTTTTTTCTTCATCAACTAGTCAACAACCATCTCCATTAAAGACCACCATAAAACCGCCACAACCGTCCGCCATCACCGGAGCACCACCCTACCTCATGAATCTTTGTCTGTTGCAAAAGTGTTCGAACCACCACCTTAACCCACTACAAACCTAACCCTAACACCATCGGCTCATCACCTCCAACCTACGGCTCATCATCCCCGAAACTTGATCACCACCATGGATGTAGTGACCCGAACTTTTCCATGTTTATATATATTAAATGAAATTGATATTTACATGATTAAGTGTTTCCAACATGTTAAGCAATCAAACTTGTTAAGACTTGATTAATTGAAATAGGTTTCATATAGACAATTGACCACCCAAGTTGACCAGCGATTCACGAACGTTAAAACTTGTAAAAACTATATGATGACATATATATGGATATATATAGTTAACATGATATTATGATAAGTAAGTATCTCATTAGGTATTTTAACAATGAGTTATATACATAAAAATGAGACTATTGAATTAAGAAACTCGAAAACGATATATATAACGATTATCGTTATAACAACGTCTTATTAAATACATATGAATCATATTAAGATATTGATACACTATATTTAAACATGAACAATGATAAGTAAACATATCATTAAGTGTATTAACAATGAACTACATATGTAAAAACAAGACTACTAACTTAAGGATTTCGAAATGAGACATATATGTAACGATTATCGTTGTAACGACATTTAAATGTATATATATCATATTAAGATATATTAATACATCATAATATCATGATAATGTAATAATTTAACATCTAATTAGATATAATAAACAATAGGTTAACAATATTTAACAAGATCGTTAACTTAAAGGTTTCAAAACAACACTTACATGTAACGACTAACGATGACTTAACGACTCAGTTAAAATGTATATACATGTAGTGTTTTAATATGTATTCATACACTTTTGAAAGACTTCAAGACACTTATCAAAATACTTCTACTTAACAAAAATGCTTACAATTACATCCTCGTTCATTTTCATCAACAATTCTACTCTTATGCACCCGTATTCGTACTCGTACAATACCCAGCTTCTAAATGTATGTACTATTGGTATATACACTCCAATGATCAGCTCTTAGCATGTGAGTCACCTAACCACGTGGGAACCATCATTTGGAAACTATCATGAATGATTACACAAAATTACAAACTAATGTGACCTTATATGGAGTACCTACATCACTTTTTCAATCATCATCATAAACACTTTCATTTTTCAATTTTTATGCATCAAACTAAACTCTCTCAAGTGTTCTTCCATTGTTCTAAGTGTTCTTCATCATCGTCATCAAAATCTAGCTCAATCTAGTTCATAAATCCATACATAAACCAAGTTACAAAACAACTACTCAAGAACACACCAACAACACTTCCAAGTTTGCTAGCTTACTTTCAATCTTGCAAATCCATTTCAAGTGATCATCCAATCTCAAGAAATCTTTCTTATTTAGAGTAAGATATCTTTCTAATTCAAGATAATACTCATACTCAAACTTTGATTCAATTTCTATAACTATAACAATCTTATTTCGAGTGAAAATCTTACTGTGGACAACTAGTTGTAGGTTACTAACGAGGACAGCTGACTTAATAAACTCAAATCATTAAAACGTAATAAAAAATGTTATAAATATATTTTGAACATACTTTGATATATATGTACATATTTGTTATAGGTTCGTGAATCGACCAGTGGCCAAGTCTTACTTCCCGACGAAGTAAAAATCTGTGAAAGTGAGTTATAGTCCCACTTTTAAAATCTAATATTTTTGGGATGAGAATACATGCAGTTTTATAAATGTTTTACGAAATAGACACAAGTAATTGAAACTACATTATATGGGTGAATGATCGAAGCCGAATATGCCCCTTTTGCTTGGTAGCCTAAGAATTAGTAAATCGATCTACTAATTGATGTGAATCCTAAAGATAGATCTATTGGGCCTAACGAACCCCATCCAAAGTACCGGATGCTTTAGTACTTCGAATTCATTTTTTTATCATGTCTGATGGATTTCCCGGAATGATAGGGGATATTCTTATATGCATCTTGTTAATGTCAGTTACCAGGTGTTCACCATATGAATGATTTTTATCTCTATGTATGGGATGTATATTGAAATATGAAATCTTGTGGTCTATTATTACGATTTGATAAATATATAGGTTAAACCTATAACTCACCAACATTTTTGTTGACGTTTAAAGCATGTTTATTCTCAGGTGATTATTAAGAGCTTCCGCTGTTGCATGCTAAAATATGGACAGGATTCGGTGTCAGCATGATTGTATAATATTGTTTAAAACTGCATTCGAGATTTACTTTGTTGTAACATATTAATATTGTAAACTAATATGTATTGGTAGTGTGTAAGTGTGATATTTTTAGATTATCATTTCTTGATAATCTAGGTGGTGTCTTTTTAACCTTGTCGATAAAATAAAGGTTATGGTTTGTTTTAAAAACGAATGCAGTTTTTGAAAAATGTCTCATGTAGAGGTCAAAACCTCGCAAAGAGATCAGTTAATATGAAACGTTTATAATCGATATGTGTAACGACCCTGGATTTTCCAACGTATAATTGTTAATAATTTATTATTAATACTTGCGGTTTATTAAATGTATTTTTATACATTTACTTGTTGCCGTATTTGACTTTACATGGCCCGACTTGTCTTTGTGACACACGTACTTTTCACGAATAATATTTCAAATATTATTTACATACATGATTAATTATTATTAATCATTTTTAATTAACTAATGCAAGTAGTTAGTTACTTGGGCTTACTTATTTAATTTGTTGCATACTTACATGGACTTGTACTTGGGCTTATATACTTGGACTTGGAAGCCCACCCTACACACTTAATGGACTAGTAAGCCCATCTTTTAAGCTAATGACTCATTAAGGTTAAGAACAAGATTAATTAACTTAAGTATGAAGAGACTTGTGCAAGCATGCTAGAAACTCTTCCCCATACATCTAACTTTATCTATTCTAAGCTTACACCTTTCCCCCATGCATGAAAGTTGAGTTTTGGCTTTCCTTTTTGGTCCCTTAGACCGTCGGCCTAAAGGGGAGAAAGAGAGTTCCATTTTCAAATTTCTTTGTTACTTATTTACTTGTATTCTTCACTTTTCACACACAGTTCATTTTACACTTTCATTTCTCTCACTTTTCTCTCAAACTTTGTAAGTTGCAAACTTTATTTCTTCTTTCTTTTTCCTTCATAAAACCGCCACCATCATCATCAAATTACTTGTTCTTTGTTTGTTGTTTACTTGATTATTGTTTGTTGTTGTTAATGATCAAACTTCCTAGTTTGCATCTCCATGAATCTTGCTTTCTTCAATCTTTTATTTGATGAAGAACCAAGAACAAGAACCTAAACTTGTTAGTTTATGGTTCTACATTTAAATGTTTTCAAGATTTAAAGTTCATAAGTTTCATAATCATACTTGTGTTCATGTTTTGTATACTTAAATCCTAAGATCTAAACTTTGATTTGAATCTTCCTAAGTATGAAACAAACATGAACATAATACTTGTACTTT
Organism: Rutidosis leptorrhynchoides; assembly: GCF_046630445.1. Classification (NCBI taxonomy): domain Eukaryota; kingdom Viridiplantae; phylum Streptophyta; class Magnoliopsida; order Asterales; family Asteraceae; genus Rutidosis; species Rutidosis leptorrhynchoides. Next base: position 376,290,317 of record NC_092343.1, on the reverse strand, counting down.
AGTTTAATTCTTTCTTTTGTAAGTACTTTAAAGTTGTGATGTTGTTAATTTGGTCAAGTATTACTAGTTAATCTTGATCTCATATTTCTTGAAACTAAAAGTTAACTTTGTAAGTTCAAGAACATGGAAGTATAACTTTCTAGTTATAACTTCATACACTTGTGTTGGTTCTAAGTTTCTATAGCTTATGGTCTTTCAAATTTGTTGTAAACAAGAGCTTATAAGCTTATATACATTTTACTAGTTGAAAATCTAAGTTTCATAACTTATGGTTTCATTAAAGTGAAGATCCAAGTTCTATAACTTAGGATTTAACTTAAGAACACTAGATCTAGACTTTCTAGTCTAGAATCTTTAAGATCTATCTAAGATCTAAGTTCTACAACTTAAGATCTTGTTTATTTAGTCTACTTTCAAGTTTGTAGCTTAATATTACTTTTATAACTCATGTATGTGTCGGATCTAAGATCTTGATGTAACTTTGGTTCATCAACCTACTTATAACACTTAAATGAGTTGTGCTACTTATCTTAGACTTACCTAGTGTTATGATGGTCAAACCTTGGTTAAGATGATGCAAACCCATCAACGAGTTGTACACTTGAAGCTATACGCATCAAGGATGAGAACCGTGATGAGCATCAAGCACCAAGAACCCACCGGAACACATTTCTTACTATTTTCTGGAACTGATCAGTAACCTGGGCTACTGGAAAAGTTTATTTCCAGCTATTTCGGTTTGATTATATGATTTTCCGTTTAGACCTCGTCTTAATCCGAGTTACGGTTTAGGATTTATGGTCATCCGAAAGTCACTACACCATTTTAACGTTGTGCTAAATTTCTGACCTACTCGCACTTAAACCATCGCCACAGTCAAACGAAGACGTGTTTTGTTCTGGAAATTGGTCAGCCTCTAGGGGACTCATATACGGAGCCATGGCCACTGGTCTCACCCCATTTCAGTTTGTATAGAGGTCGTGGAGACTGAACGAAATCAGCCCTTGTTTCAAACCCTAGTCTTGACTTAAAACTTTACACTTTTTGTTTAATGATGAATGATGATGGTACTTAAGACCTAATTTACATACTTTTAAACCTTTGGGAACGATTTACTGACTTAGTAAATTTTGACTTAGGTTGAGTACCTTTCGGACCAACCACTTGCTTACCTATCCCGCGTACCGACTTTACTACTTTCCACTGTGAGTTATAGCATCCCTTTTTACTTTAACTATTTTGGGAACTGAGAATACATGCGCATTTTACGTTTTAAAAACTAGGCACGAGTACTTAAACTTTATATATGTGTGGGTTATACAACAGCATAAACTTTCCCCTTAGCTCGGTAACGTTTAGTCATTGGTCTTTGAACCGGTGAATGCGAATCTTAGATATGGATCCATAGGGTTTGACATCACCACTCGGGCTAGTAGCGCTAGCATTTAACGGGTGTTTAATACTTCGTAAACATACGCGCTCGCCAAGTGTACTTTTAGGGGGTGTTATTTACGTTAAGTTAGTTACCAAGTGCCCACGGTTATACATATACTTTTCATACTGTTTTGAAACACTGAAATCTCGTGGCCTACCTTACATTACTGTTATACTTAAACTATAGCTCACCAACCTTTGTGTTGACGTTTTTTAAATATGTTTTTCTCAGGTGCTTAAGGTTTGATTGCTTCCGCTATAGTTTCCATGCTTTGTAGACTCCCGCTACGCTTATTAGAGATGTCTTCGCATGAAACGTTTATTTGCATTCAAACTTTATTACTTTTGAACAATGTATTTGTAACGACATATGGGTCACGTACTATTATTATCGCTTTCTATTCATAGAAGTACATTACCGGTTGTTAAACATTTGGCGTTGGTTATGACGTCACGTTTTCATATGAATGCAAACTTATTTTAAAACAGCATATAGTGTTGACCTTGTAATGATCCTGTTGTTGATGATCCGTACACGATGGTTTTGTACGAGGCGTCATAATATGAACGGGACATTTCAGTTGGTATCCGAGCGTTGGTCTTAGAGAACCAGCAAATTTGCATTAGTGTGTCTTATCGAGTTTGTTAGGATGCATTAGTGAGTCTGGACTTCGATCATGTTTTCTTTAAAAATGATTGCTTAATATTTTTTGTTGGAAACTACAAATTGTAACATATAAATATTATGTGATATATTAATCTCTTAACGTGTTTGATATTGTGTGATAGATGTTTACCTCTAGTACAAATCCCATCGACTCACCTAATAATAATGAAGAGTCGAATATACTTTGGGAAGATTCACAAATTCCCGAAGAGGAACCGGAAGAGGAGGAACCGGAAGAAGAGGAACCGGAAGAGGAGGAACCGGAAGAAGAGGAACCGAAAGAAGAAGAGGTTCCAGAGGAAGAAATATTGATACCTACAGTAAATCGATTAAATAAAAGAAAATCCTCAACCAACGGACCAAAGTTAATAATGGTCAATGGTGTTTCCGCCGAGGAAGCAAAATATTGGGAAGATTACCAATTTTCCAATGAATCGGATCCCAATGAGGATTCTGATGATGTTATAGAAATTACCTCGACCCAATTTAATAAAGCAAAAGAAAATAATAAGGGAAAAGGTGTAAAAATAGAGAAACCTGATTTCAAACCCGATGAACTTTATATGTATCAGCAACATCCGTATTTTCTAAATTGTAACAATAACCCGGGAACCTCTAAACTACCAGGTTTTTCTAAACCATTGTGGAAAACGACAGCTCGTATTAGGGGAGCACCATATATCCCTAGAAAATTAGCAAAACTAACCAAGTCCAAAGAAGAAGAAACGAGTGAGTCGAATTAAAGAGTTGTAATCATGTTGTGTAATATATGTAATATAGTATGCTTGTGCTTTTATGATAAATGTAAAAATTGCGACGACCCGGAAAATTTCAACTTATTTTAAACCAATTCTCTATATGATTTAATAATTTCGTCATGATAAGCAATGAATTTTGACAAGCTTTAAAACTTTTGAAATGAGTTTTATACAAACAATTGACTATCCATTTGTCCGACGATTCACGAACGTCATAACTTGTATTAATTATATACTTATGTATATATATGGATATATATGGATTATATCTAACTTGAATATATGATAATTAAGTATCTCATTAAATATATTAACAATGGATTATATACATAAAATGAGACTACTAACTTAAGGACTTCGAAACGATATATATATATATATATATATATATATATATATATATATATATATATATATATATATATATATATATATATATATATATATATATATATATATATAACGCTTAACGACGTTATAACTTCTAAGTTAAAATAAATATATATGTATTGTATTAAGATGTATTAATACACAGTTTCTAGATGTATTTACTATTGGAATATACTAATAGGAAAACATCATTTTCAACCTTTTATCATGGAAAATGACATCCTTGTTATTACATATGACTCATGAGACATCTTTAAACACATAAACAAAATAATTTTGTATTTATACCCGTATTATACACAACTTCTGGATGTATTTACTATTCATATATACCAATAGTAAAACATCATTTTCAACCTTTTTAATCATGGGGGAGACATGTTTAACAACTCTTAACATCTAGTATTAAACTTCTAGCTAAAATTTTAACTTGGAATCTCTTTATATCTATATACATATGACATTTTATATATCTATATCTATATCATTTCCATTTCAATTTTTATTCTAAGATTTTACTCCCTAAAAACACACACTTGAAAGCCTTTGTTCTACTACTTCAATTCAGTAAAAACACTTCAATTATAAGCCTTAAAACAACCTAAAATTATCATAAGAAAAACCAAACAAGAACACTTCATGAAGATCATCCATTTCAAGTTTATACTTTCAATCTTTTGAACCCATTTCAAAAACTCTTTAAAGATCAAGAATTATACTTCCTTTCCAGTAGATTTATCCAAGTAACTAAAGGTAGTAACCTTATTCATAATCTTATTCGATTCATATTCATAAAGCTATCTTATTTTGAGTTATAAATTATAACAACAAGAACATAGTTTGAATGATTTCAAACTTGTTCGCAAACTAAATAGTTCCTTCTAACTTGACTTTTAAAACACTTCAAGACCTGTAATATATCATAATGATATGCTAACTTAACAAGATACAACTTGATTTTACAAAGAACACCTGAAAACTGAATCTACATCGTTGGAGTGCAACCGGGGGCTGTTTTGGGTTGGATAATTAAAAACATCTTAAACTTTGAATTGGAAGTTTATATTCTGGAAAAATGATATTTCTTATGATTATGTTAATATATAAAAATCTCATGGTGTAACTCAAAGTGTAAGTATTTTTGTAAAAATGATCATCTAGATGTTGTTTTTACAAAGGAAATGATCACTTTCATAAGATTCACCAAAGTTTGACCTATAACCTGTGATTTCGAATGCAAACTAAGGTATTTACAGTTCATATTCATAAATAATGACTCGATCCAAGGAAGTGGCAAGTTGAACCAACAAAAACGGAGTTATATTGAAGAAACTACGGCTAAAACAAAATTGGGTATCCAAAGCTAGTTTAGCTACGAAATTAATTGGAGTAAAACTAAACTAATCATATCTTTGCTAATTAATATGATATTTTATATATATTTACTTATGATTTGATTTTATATATTTCAGGACCACCCGTAAACAACACGAGAAGATTAATTATAAGACCTCATGATTGTACGCAACACGTCATTTGACAACACGGTACTTTATGTACGCAACACGTCATTTGACAACATGGTACCATGGGTCAAGATTAATTCTGATCAATACGAATACGATGGGGTCTTTATTTATTTATTGAGCAACTAATTGTGGACCACTAACATCGGACTGCTAACTACGGACTAATAGATATTAAAAGTATTATAAGTATATATGTAACGATTATTTGAAAAGAAAATATGTTAATATATTATATATATGGTTAGGTTCGTGATATCTATCGGAGACCAAGTCGTGTTAAATATCTTCAAAGCAAAAGTGAGTATATAGTCCCACTTTTAAACTCTAAATATTTCGGGATGAGAATACATGCATTTTATGATTTACGTTATGGACACAAGTGATTAAAAATATATATTCTACGTTGAGTTGTACTACTGGCATACTTCCCTGTAACTTGGTAACTACTATTTACATGAGGTATTGTAAACGCGAATCCTGTTGATAGATCTATCGGGCCTGACAACCCCAACCGGACTGGACGACCAGTATTCAACGGTTGCACAGTACTTCGTTTCGGTGACTACACTTGGTACGGTGTAGTGAGATTTCATAATAAAGGGAATATGCGACGTTGATTAAAGGTTAAGTATGGTTATCAAGTGCTCAACCACTTAGAATATTTTTATTAAAAAGTTTATGTATATGAAATCTTGTGGTCTATATTTATAACGCTGCTAGCATTAAACCTATATCTCACCAACTTTATGTTGACGTTTTAAAGCATGTTTATTCTCAGGTTCCGAGAAGTCTTCCGCTGTTTGAATATATGTTAGAGAAACTATGTGCATGGAGTCGTACATGTTTTATTCGAGGAAGCATTGCATTCACAAAATCATCACCGTGTATTTATTTTGACTGCATTGTCAACGGAAGTATTCTTGTAAACTGTTATTTACGGTGATTGTCTATATGTAGAAATCATCAGATGTCGAAAACATTGAATTTTAAATATTCATTTATGGTATATTTTTTCAAAAGAATGCAATGTTTATAAAACGTATCATATAGAGGTCAAATGCCTCGTGATGTAACCAACTATTGTGATTCGTTTATAATCAATATGGACTTCATCTGGATGGATTAGGACGGGTTGTTTCAGTTGGTATCAGAGTGGTGGTCTTAGTGAACCAGGTCTGCATTAGTGTGTCTAACTGATAAGTTGTTAGGTTGCATTAGTGAGTCTGGACTTCGACCGTGTCTGCATGTCAAAATTTTGCTTATCATTTTGTGTCGAAAATCATCTACTTATCATCCGTAGGAAATTACCTGCTTATCATCTTAAGTCTAAACGTGTCTTACTGCATTCATTGCATGAATGGTGTATAGACCAAATTCATATCTTAGCGTATTTGCTAATTCATATCTACACGTATCTGTTACTGCAAACTTTGTCTGACATATTCCGTAAATTCCACCGTAATCTACGAGATCTTTTGTTCTATATATATGGATATTCTATATAATTAGAATACCACCCGATAGCCAGAAAATCATTTCATATCAAAAAATCCTTTATTCAATCATACGAAATGGAACTCGTCACTAGTTCAAGTCCCTCGGATTCCGATATGGAATTCCACTCAAGCTCCGAAAGTAGTGTGACCGGAATGGATCAACCAATCAGTCATCATCTATTTTGGATGGATTGGGGATGGGTTCGTAGCCTCCTCAATCATTGGAGACAAGAGGAAGGTGATCCCTTCCATCCACCAAATTGCCCTCTTGACGATGAACCTGAAGCACTTACCAGCGAACCTGTTCGAGAAACCATTTTCTCTCTCATTTCCAGAGTATCTCGTCACGATTATATACTACATCAAATTCTAGATTTTATTTATCCGCTCGTCCGAACATCACCCCGGTGTAATAGAAGAAGTCAACGAGCTTCGCGCTCGGGTAGTGGCTTTGGAGAATACGGTACGAAGGTTACAAACACCATCAGCAGCATAACCAGTACCGTCAATAACATCAACATCGCAAGCCTCAATACCCTAAGCACCAGCAGCATCACCAGCATCAACGTTATCACCATCATCAACATCAACAGGATCATTACCACCACCAACAATCACGTCCGCATCACACGCCTCAATATCACCATCCGTACCTCGGATATCAACATCACACGCACCATAGATACCAAGAAGTACCAACAACAACAAACGATGAAGTATTGATTCATAACATCACCGGAGAAACATTCTATGGTGATTATGTAATCTCTAAAGACATAGAGATTACCTATTTCTGCCTTAACCATAAATCAGATGAGTGGACAGAAATGATAAAAGAAAGAGTAGAAACCCCGACAAGAATGATGCGTAAGGTACAAGCTAGACTTGTTTTACCAACAGCATCAGCAGTACCCTTAGCCTCACCAACACAGTCAGTGCTGTCAACATCGTTAGAATCGTCAACACCTTTAACATCACAAGCTCCACCAGTTCAAGAATCACCGTGGACATCATCAATAACGCGTATATTACATCAACGAGTTATGAAGTATTAACTCATTCTTCTGAAGAATTTATATAAATATTTTATATATATGAATTCGGAAACCAAAATAAATCTTTTCGTACTAAGCTATTAAGTATGAATTGAAAAAGGGTAGATACTACTCGTTTAAATTCATACTACAAATATGCAATGATGTACATCCTTCGTCAGCAACTTAATCATCGTTAACTACAATCCCTGTTTCAATTCAATGAATTCCGTTTTATAATAAACCAAGTGTATTATTCAATAATATGTTTGATTTTACACTTTCATCTTCAATGTACTCGAAGCTTACTGGGAAACAACATTCATATCTTGCGAAGTTAGCAAGAGTTCAATGAGTATCAGCATGATTCACTAAGGAAATATATATAAGAATAAATAATGAAGTATTGATCCATAACTTCATTAATATTCTGTGAAGAATATGTGGTTCCTAATCGTTTTAGAGATTACTTATTCTAGCTCAAACCGAAAATCAAATGAGTCTAATATTATATTGACTTATTAAATTCATGATTACATCTGAAGAAAATATATATGTACATATATTTTCATAAAGATTGTAATAAAATTCTCTGGTACAAAACATTACTTGTGAAATTTTTTTAACGGGTAGGTAATACCCGAGAGATATATAAATTCACAATTAATATGATTATATTCTTCGACTCTAATTTAACAATCATCAACTATACTCACTACCTTCACAATAATATACATTCTTTCATAGAAATCAAAACAACCATTCTCATCCAAATTTGATTACGACAAAACGAAATCTAAGTCAAGACTTAACAGAAGACATCACTCTTAGGACTCTTACATCTTTCAAAACTATACTTTGACTTCAAAACTATGCTAGAACATCATTCGATTCTTGGAACCCAGAAAAATATTTGTATCATTCAAAGTCCTAAAACATCATATGTATATTAACAATTACAATCTATGATCAAACCCTTCGAAATTCCTGAAGACACTTCAAATAATGGACAATCGAGATGATGATCCAACCACACATTACCCGCAGTCTTGCATCTGAAAAGCTCTCGAAACTAAGGACATAATTTAACACGTATCCGCGTTAAATCTTTTAGCATTTATTAGCAAAAATAACTTTGCGATTCCTTTCCCAAAATAGCAAATTTTGTCACAGTTTCAGCAAGTCAACCTCGACTTTCCATTCGAAGTAGCCTTATTATAACCTGTAATACATACGATTACCCTTTTGTTACCGGGGAACCTTTTATATTCCACGACATTATCAGCAGATGTACCAGCAACTCGTTACCCCTTTGGTGGAATCAACAATTGGTATTTTGAAATCTCGCAGCGTTTCTATTTCAGCAGTTATATATATATACAACGTCTATCCCCAAGAATTACATATTTCAAATGTGAAGTTTCTGAAAAATGCTCCAGCCTATGAATTAGTGCTATGAAGTTTTGGAAAAGACTGATAAAGTGGTAAAGACAGTAGACAACAATTACGGTCAGAAGTTTGACAATAAAGAATAATAGATTGGAAAAGCTCGAACGAAAAATTTGGTACTGGAAAACGGATTGAGCAAAGTATAAAGGAGGCCGTGGACAAATCATAAGGACAAAATCTACCTTCAAAGGATTCAAATGATTCAGTGTCTGCTGAAACCGTTAGTAAGAACCTTACTCCTTATTCTAAACCTTCACAGACAGATTTTTCGCGTCATTCTCTGATCTTAGATATTCTAAGATATCATCGTATCTTTCATTATAAATATCTCCGATATTCCTGAAGATATATTCCCAACTATCCTCATCAAAAATCATTTATCTCTTCACAATATCTGCATTACAACATAAAAGAAACTGTGTTAGTTTCTAAATTCTGAAAAATTCGAGTTTAAAATATGAATGTTTTGAAGTAGTGTTGGAAACTGAAGCATGAATTAGTATAATATAATGACACTTGATCAATGTGATTATATTACAGTAATTCATGCTGAGTTTCTAAATGGAACGTGATGATTCACAGATCATAACGTCATCATGTGCCATGTTACAAAACTCTTACATTCTACCCAATCTCCAAACATATTAAGAACATATCTCCTTGATAATTCTATCTTTTCGGACATTCTGTTAACTTACCAAATCAAGATCGTGCAATTACTATTTCCTTCTTAGAACATTAACTATGTTTATTTCAAAATCCATACCTACGAATTCCGGACCATTATTCGCTTGACTCGAAGTCGGGAAGAGGAAACAGAAGTATGGAACTGTTAAATATAAAATAAAATATAAAGCTCGACAACAATAAATAAATTACAAATCGTGTATATCAATACGTATTGCAACGTAAAGGCACGGGAGAATTAACAATACTATAACCCCAAGGTAATAGTGGAAATAAATAAAATCCTCCGGTGGTAGATGAAAAAGAAGAATGACAGAGATGAAAGTTAAGAGTATATCCAGGATCAGTACTGGATGAAGCATACTGATAAATGTTTTAAAGTATGAATTGAGAGAGGAAGAATAGAAGGTATGAGTTGTAAGGAAATGAAGGGAGGTGGATTTATAGTAAAAGATCCGACAGAGCAATCAAAATAGATGATCGCATTTAAAGTGGATTCTAATTTCCTTGATTATCGAAGAATCAAATCTCATTATGAAGATTTTCCTCCAAATCTCTTGAACTTGGAAATCAATCCTATCTACGTCAAAAGATATGACGAATCTATACCTACTCATTTCACCCTTTGGTGATAGCCTCACTCGTACTCTTCACAAAAATCAAATTGCTTTATCAGTACTACTTGATGATAATAAAATTCTAATTTCCAACTCATATACGTCATGAAAACATACTTATTGTCAGCCATGACCATCCCATTCAAATTTTGGGATGAAATTTCTTTAACGGGTAGGTACTGTGACGGCCCGGAAAATTTCAACTTATTTTAAACCAATTCTCTATATGATTTAATAATTTCGTCATGATAAGCAATGAATTTTGACAAGCTTTAAAACTTTTGAAATGAGTTTTATACAAACAATTGACTATCCATTTGTTCGACGATTCACGAACGTTATAACTTGTATTAATTATATACTTATGTATATATATGGATATATATGGATTATATCTAACTTGAATATATGATAATTAAGTATCTCATTAAATATATTAACAATGGACTATATACATAAAATGAGACTAATAACTTAAGGACTTCGAAATGATATATATATATATATATATATATAACGCTTAACGACGTTATAACTTCTAAGTTAAAATAAATATATATGTATTGTATTAAGATGTATTAATACACAGTTTCTAGATGTATTTACTATTGGAATATACTAATAGGAAAACATCATTTTCAACCTTTTATCATGGAAAATGACATCCTTGTTATTACACATGACTCATGAGACATCTTTAAACACATAAACAAAATAATTTTATATTTATACTCGTATTATACACAACTTCTGGATGTATTTACTATTCATATATACCAATAGTAAAACATCATTTTCAACCTTTTTAATCATGGGGGAGACATGTTTAACAACTCTTAACATCTAGTATTAAACTTCTAGCTAAAATTTTAACTTGGAATCTCTTTATATCTATATACATATGACATTTTATATATCTATATCTATATCATTTCCATTTCAATTTTTATTCTAAGATTTTACTCCCTAAAAACACACACTTGAAAGCCTTTGTTCTACTACTTCAATTCAGTAAAAACAATTCAATTATAAGCCTTAAAACAACATAAAATTATCATAAGAAAAACCAAACAAGAACACTTCATGAAGATCATCCATTTCAAGTTTATACTCTCAATCTTTTGAACCCATTTCAAAAACTCTTTGAAGATCAAGAATTATACTTCCTTTCTAGTAGCTTTATCCAATTAACTTGAGGTAGTAACCTTATTCATAATCTTATTCGATTCATATTCATAAAGCTATCTTATTTTGAGTTATAAATTATAACAACAAGAACATAGTTCGAATGATTTCAAACTTGTTCGTAAACTAAATAGATCCTTCTAACTTGACTTTTAAAACACTTCAAGACCTGTAATATATCATAATGATATGCTAACTTAACAATATACAACTTGATTTTACAAAGAACACCTTAAAACTGAATCTACATCGTTGGAGTGCAACCGGGGGCTGTTTTGGGTTGGATAATTAAAAACCATCTTAAACTTTGAATTGGAAGTTTATATTCTGGAAAAATGATATTTCTTATGATTATGTTAATATATAAAAATCTCATGGTGTAACTCAAAGTGTAAGTATTTTTGTAAAAATGATCATCTAGATGTTGTTTTTACAAAGGAAATGATCACTTTCATAAGATTCACCAAAGTTTGACCTATAACCTGTGATTTTGAATGCAAACTAAGGTATTTATAGTTCATATTCATAAATAATGACTCGATCCAAGGAAGTGGCAAGTTGAACCAACAAAAACGGAGTTATATTGAAGAAACTACGGCTAAAACAAAATTGGGTATCCAAAGCTAGTTTAGCTACGAAATTAATTGGAGTAAAACTAAACTAATCATATCTTTGCTAATTAATATGATATTTTATATATATTTACTTATGATTTGATTTTATATATTTCAGGACCACCCGTAAACAACACGAGAAGATTAATTATAAGACCTCATGATTGTACGCAACACGTCATTTGACAACACGGTACTTTATGTACGCAACACGTCATTTGACAACATGGTACCATGGGTCGAGATTAATTCTGATCAATACGAATACGATGGGGTCTTTATTTATTTATTGAGCAACTAATTGTGGACCACTAACATCGGACTGCTAACTACGGACTAATAGATATTAAAAGTATTATAAGTATATATGTAACGATTATTTGAAAAGAAAATATGTTAATATATTATATATATGGTTAGGTTCGTGATATCTATCGGAGACCAAGTCGTGTTAAATATCTTCAAAGCAAAAGTGAGTATATAGTCCCACTTTTAAACTCTAAATATTTCGGGATGAGAATACATGCATTTTATGATTTACGTTATGGACACAAGTGATTAAAAATATATATTCTACGTTGAGTTGTACTACTGGCATACTTCCCTGTAACTTGGTAACTACTATTTACATGAGGTATTGTAAACGCGAATCCTGTTGATAGATCTATCGGGCCTGATAACCTCAACCGGACTGGACGACCAGTATTCAACGGTTGCACAGTACTTCGTTTCGGTGACTACACTTGGTACGGTGTAGTGAGATTTCATAATAAAGGGAATATGCGACGTTGATTAAATGTTAAGTATGGTTATCAAGTGCTCAACCACTTAGAATATTTTTATTAAAACGTTTATGTATATGAAATCTTGTGGTCTATATTTATAACGCTGCTAGCATTAAACCTATATCTCACCAAGTTTATGTTGACGTTTTAAAGCATGTTTATTCTCAGGTTCCTAGAAGTCTTCCGCTGTTTGAATATATGTTAGAGAAACTATGTGCATGGAGTCGTACATGTTTTATTCGAGGAAGCATTGCATTCACAAAATCATCACCGTGTATTTATTTTGACTGCATTGTCAACGAAAGTATTCTTGTAAACTGTTATTTACGGTGATTGTCTATATGTAGAAATCATCAGATGTCGAAAACATTGAATTTTAAATATTCATTTATGGTATATCTTTTCAAAAGAATGCAATGTTTATAAAACGTATCATATAGAGGTCAAATGCCTCGTGATGTAACCAACTATTGTGATTCGTTTATAATCGATATGGACTTCGATCGGATGGATTAGGACGGGTTGTTTCAAAAATTGCTTGCATTGTTTGTTAATTATCTTTTATGAATCTAACCCCCTTCTATTTTTACAGTATAAAAACACAAAATGGACGTTAAGGATAGACGACCGAATATTTTAGAAGACCTACCAGGGGATATGATTGATGAAATCCTATCTAGAGTCGGTCAGAATTCATCGACACAATTAGTTATGGCGAAATTAACTTGTCAAACATTTGAAAGACTTTCCAGAAATGCCTTAGTTTATAAAAGGCTTTTCTTTGATAGGTGGGGTATATCACATTGGGGAGACCGTAAGCTACGCCGTGTTTTCTTTAAAGCGTTAAATGCGAGGAACCCAAATGCAATTTTACGCTACGGGTTAAGAACCTATTTTTACTCAACATATCTCAACATAGGATTTCGTGAATTAGAAAAAGCTTCTAAAATGCAACATAAAGAAGCATGTTATGCTTACGAGTTAGTGATGTTCGCTTCTTACCAAAGTGAGAAAAAGAACATCGGATTATAACTATTAAATGAAACATTCCCACAAGTGACGAACTTAGTAGTTGGGGTGAGAAACAAGGTTTTTAGATTGTTACAAGGCTGTTGGGCATTACGTAACCCTCGTCCTTTTGAAGACATTACAACATGTTGTCTAGCCAACGGTCATAACGGTTACTTCCCACAAGACCAAGGATGGGAAGTCGTCTTAGTAAAACCAGAATGCATGACTTGTTTCTGGACTTATGAATTGCGTGTGAATTGCGTGTTTTTATTGCCTTTGCTGAACGACTTGCGTATTAACTAGATTTATCTTCAAAACTGTCTTGTATCAAAGTGTGCTATATTTCATGTTATATGTAATATAGTGGAATTGTAAGTTTGAAGAAAATTTGAATGTGATATATTATTATAATCAGTTTTTCATATGGAATTGTAGTAGTTGAATTGTATATTAGCTATAAGTATGAACTTAACGGGTAGGTAGTACCCGAATTTAAACTTATAAAACGCTAATATGAAGAAAAAACTTTTATAAATGAGTTCATATTATGCTACAAAATACTATTGACTACTCTTAATATTCTGTATGATTAACTCGATTCAGTTGGCTATTTTGAAGGAAATGGCACCGACTACTCGATACACCATGAATATGAGCGAAGAGGAATTTCGTACCTTTCTTGCTGCAAACACAGCCGCAGTACAGGCTGCACTACATACCAAAAATAACTATGAATCTAGCAATGCAGCTAATGGCGCAAGAAATCATGTAGGATGCTCCTACAAAGAATTCACTGCCTGCAAACCTTTGGAATTTGATCGAACCGAAGGACCAATTGGATTGAAACGGTGGACCGAGAAGGTCGAATTAGTGTTTTCCATAAGTAAGTGTACTAAAGAGGACAAAGTTAAGTACGCTACGCATACCTTCACAGGTATTGCGTTAACGTGGTGGAACACCTATCTGGAATAGGTAGGACAAAATGATGCTTACGCACTACCGTGGTCGGTATTCAAGCAATTGATGAACGAGCAATACCGTCCTAGAAATGAGGTCAATAAGCTCAATGTAGAGCTTAGAGAGTTACGAACACAAGGGTTCGACATTACCACGTATGAACGACGATTCACAGAGTTGTGCCTATTGTGTCCGGGATCGTTCGAAGATGAAGAAGAGAAGATTGACGCATTTGTAAAAGGGTTACCAGTAAGGATTCAAGAAGATGTGAGTTCACACGAGCCCGCTTCCATACAAAAGGCAAGTCGAATGGCTCATAAATCAGATTGAGGGAAGAATTAAAGAGCAGGTGGCCGAAGAAGCCAACACGAAACAACTCAAGAGGAAGTGGGAGGAAAACGGTGACAAGAGTCACCAGTACAACAACAATAACAATTACAACCACAATCGCAACAATATCCCAACAACCGCAACAACAATCGCAACAATAACCGCAATCCTAACAATAACTACAACAAACGTCCCAACAACAACAACAACTACAACAACCCTTTCAACAACAATAACAATCCCAACAACAACCTCAATAACAACAACGGCAACAAAAACCAAAATCAGCCATGTCATAGGTGTGAAGAAAATCACCTGGGGTTTTGCACGACATTTTGCAACAGGTGTAAAAGAAATAGTCATAGCGCGATAAAGTGTGAGGTCTACGGACCAAGGTTTAATAGAACTAAAGGAACAAATAGTGCCGGAACAAGTAATGTCGGAACGAATAGTGTCGGAGCAAGTAATACCAACGCTGTTTGTTATAAATGTGGAAAACCGGGACACATTATTAGAAATTGCCCGAATCAGGGGAATACTAATGAGCTGGGCCGTGGAAGAGTTTTTAATATTAATGCGGCAGAAGTACACGAAGACCCAGAGCTTGTTACGGGTACGTTTCTTATTGACGATAAATCTGCTTATGTTTTATTTGATTCGGGTGCGGATAGAAGCTATATGAGTAGAGATTTTTGTGCTAAATTAAATTGCCCATTGATGCCTTTGGATAATAAATTTTTACTCAAATTAGCAAACGGTAAATTAATTTAAGCAGATAATATATGTCGGGATAGAGAAATTAAACTGGGGGATGAAACGTTTAAGATTGATTTAATACCAGTCGAGTTAGGGAGTTTTGATGTAATAATTTACATGGACTGGTTGATAAAGGTGAGAGCAGAGTTTGTTTGTTACAAAAATGCGATTCGCATTAGGCGTGAAAAAGGAAAACCTTTAATGGTGTACGGAGAAAAGAACAGCGCGAAATTAAATCTTATTAGTAGTTTGAAGGCGCAAAAACTAATAAGAAAAGGTTGTTACGTCATTCTAGCACACATCGAGGAAGTTAAACCTGAAGAAAAGAACATCAGTGATGTTCCCGTCGCAAAAGAATTTCTCGATGTATTTCCGAAAGAATTACCGGGATTACCCCCACATCGATCCGTTGAATTTCAAATAGACCTTGTACCAGGAGCTGCACCAATAGCTCGTGCTCCATACAGACTCACACCCAGCGAAATGAAAGAATTACAAAGTCAGTTACAGGAACTTTTAGAGCGTGGTTTCATTCGACCAAGTACATCACCATGGGGAGCTCCTGTTCTGTTTTTCAAGAAGAAAGATGGTACATTCAGGTTGTGTATCGACTACCGAGAGTTGAATAAACTTACCATAAAGAACCGTTACCCATTACCGAGAATCGACGACTTATTTGATCAACTACAAGGCTCGTCGGTTTATTCGAAGATCGATTTACGTTCTGGATATCACCAAATGCGGGTGAAGGAGGATGACATTCCGAAGACTGCTTTTAGGAAGCGTTACGGTCATTACCAGTTTATGGTTATGCCGTTTGGATTGACTAATGCACCAGCTGTGTTCATGGACCTCACGAACCGAGTATGTGGGCCATATCTTGACAAGTTTGTCATTGTTTTCATCGATGACATACTTATTTACTCAAAGAATGATCAAGAGCATGAAGAACATTTGAGAAAAGTGCAAGAGTTGCTGAGAAAAGAAAAACTGTACGCTAAGTTTTCAAAGTGTGCATTTTGGTTGGAAGAAGTTCAATTCCTCGGTCACATAGTGAACAAAGAAGGTATTCAGGTGGATCCAGCAAAGATTGAAACCGTTGAAAAGTGGGAAACCCCGAAAACTCCGAAACACATACGCCAATTTTTAGGGCTGGCTGGTTATTACAGGAGAATCATCCAAGATTTTTCCAAAATAGCAAAACCCTTGACTGCATTAACGCATAAAGGGAAGAAATTTGAATGGAAGGATGAACAAGAGAAAGCATTTCAATTGTTAAAGAAAAAGTTAACTACGGCACCTATATTGTCATTACCTGAAGGGAATGATGATTTTGTGATATATTGTGACACCTCAAAGCAAGGTCTCGGTTGTGTATTAATGCAACGAACGAAGGTAATTGCTTATGCGTCAAGACAATTGAAGATTCATGAGCAGAATTATACGACGCATGATTTAGAATTAGGCGCGGTTGTTTTTGCATTAAAGACTTGGAGGCACTAATTATATGGGGTCAAAAGTATTATATATACCGACCACAAAAGTCTTCAACACATATTTAATCAGAAACAACTGAACATGAGGCAGCGCAGGTGGATTGAATTGTTGAATGATTATGACTTTGAGATTCATTACCACCCGGGGAAGGCAAATGTGGTAGCCGACGCCTTGAGCAGAAATGACAGAGAACCCATTCGAGTAAAAGCTATGAATATAATGATTCACATTAACCTTACTACTCAAATAAAGGAGGTGCAACAAGGAGTTTTAAAAGAGGGAAATTTAAAGGATGAAATACCTAAAGGATCGGAGAAGCATCTTAATATTCGAGAATACGGAACCCGGTATAGGGCTGAAAGAATTTGGGTGCCAAAATTTAGAGATATAAGAGAAATGGTACTTAGAGAAGCTCATAAAACCAGATACTCAATACATCCTGGAGTGGGGAAGATGTACAAGGATCTCAAGAAATATTTTTGGTGGCCGAATATGAAAGCCAATGTTGCTAAATACGTAGGAGAATGTTTGATGTGTTCTAAGGTCAAAGCTGAGCATCAGAAACCATCAGGTCTACTTCAACAACCCGAAATCCCGGAATGGAAATGGGAAAACATTACCATGGATTTCATCACTAAATTGCCAAGGACTGCAAGTGGTTTTGATACTATTTGGGTAATAGTTGATCATCTCACCAAATTAGCACATTTCCTGCCAATAAAAGAAGATGACAAGATGGAGAAGTTAACACGACTGTATTTGAAGGAAGTCATCTCCAGACATGGAATACCAATCTCTATTATCTCTGATAGGGATGGCAGATTTATTTTAAGATTCTGGCAGATATTACAGCAAGCATTAGGAACTCGTCTAGACATGAGTACTGCCTATCATCCACAAACTAATAGGCAGAGCGAAAGGACGATACAAATGCTTGAAGACATGCTATGAGCATGTGTTATTAATTTCGAAAACAGTTGGGATCGACACCTACCGTTAGCAGAATTTTCCTACAACAACAGCTACCATTCAAGCATTGAGATGGCGCTGTTTGAAGCACTTTATGGTAGAAAGTGCAGGTCTCCGATTTGTTGGAGTGAAGTGGGGGATAGACAGATTACGGGTCCGGAGATAATACAAGAAACTACCGAGAAGATCATCCAAATTCAACAACGGTTGAAAACCGCCCAAAGTCGACAAAAGAGTTACGTTGACATTAAAAGAAAAGATACAGAATTTGAAATTGGAGAGATGTCATGCTTAAAGTTGCACCTTGGAAAGGCGTTGTTCGATTTGGTAAACGAGGGAAATTAAATCCAAGGTATATTGGACCATTCAAGATTATTGATCGTGTCGGACCAGTAGCTTACCGACTTGAGTTACCTCAACAACTCGCGGATGTACATAACACTTTTCACGTCTCGAATTTGAAGAAATGTTTTACTAAAGAAGTTCTCACTATTCCGTTGGACGAAATCCAAATCAACGAAAAACTTCAATTCATCGAAGAACCCGTCGAAATAATGGATCGTGAGGTTAAAAGACTTAAGCAAAACAAGATACCAATTGTTAAGGTTTGATGAAATGCTCGTAAAGGACCCGAGTTCACCTGGGAATGAGAAGATCATATGAAGAAGAAATACCCGCACTTATTTCCAGAAGATACGTCAACACCTCCAAC
The DNA here is from genome assembly GCF_046630445.1 of Rutidosis leptorrhynchoides. Lineage (NCBI taxonomy): Eukaryota > Viridiplantae > Streptophyta > Magnoliopsida > Asterales > Asteraceae > Rutidosis > Rutidosis leptorrhynchoides. The sequence continues at coordinate 376,271,440 of NC_092343.1, read as the reverse complement.
TGCTTAAAATTTCAGGACGAAATTTATTTAACGGGTAGGTACTGTAGTGACCCAAACTTTTCCATGTTTATATATATTAAATGAAATTGATATTTACATGATTAAGTGTTTCCAACATGTTAAGTAATCAAACTTGTTAAGTGATGTTTCGCGAGGGGTATATAAAATAGTTATTAATTTTAGCAGAAAATATTATTAAATACGATACAATTTTACACAAGATAGTTATTTATTTATAGAATGGATATACTTAAACCTTGCTACAACACTTATAGGCAGTGTACCTAATCGTACAGTAGTGTAGTTTTTAGTAAGTCCGGTTCGTTCCACAGGGAATCTTTTTTAAACAAAGCTCAACGCTATATTAGTTTACTTTTATAAAAATACAAATATATATATATAAGTAATATTATTATTATAAAGGGGGGTTTTTTACCGTTTAATGACCGGTTTGTCGATTTTAAAACTTTAGTCGCAGTTAAAACCAAATGTAAAATATTAAAAATAAATACAAGACTTAAATTAAAGCATAAAGTAAATAATGATAATGAAATTGCGAATAATAAAAGTGCGATAAAATAAACTTGCGATAATTAAAAAGTACGATAATTAAAAGTGCAATTAAATATAATAACAATAAATAAAAATGCGATAATTAGAAGTGCAATTAAATATAAAATAAAGGAAATTAAATATGAAATAAAAGAATTATGCTTATTTAAACTTCCGTAATCATGATGTTTGACGTGTTGATTTTAGTTTTATGCCCATGGGTTAATTGTCCTTTGTCCTGGATTATTTAATATGTCCATACGGATTTGTCCATAATAGTCCATCAGTCATAAATATAAAGAGCGAAAGCCTTCGTCAAATTATTCTTATTCCCGAAGTCAAATATTCCAACTAATTGGGGATTCGAATTGTAACAAGGTTTTAATACTTTGTTTAATGAATACACCAGGTTATCGACTGCGTGTAAACCAAGGTTTTACTACTTTGTTAACAATTACACCAATTACCCTTGAATGTAATTCACCCCTGTTTCAACAAGTTTATTAACTATTAATCCAGTTCCGTATCCGGTAAAATGAATAATTATTGGTATTTATAGATATCCCGCCCACCGTACCCAGTCAAGCGTATGTGGTTATATATAAATACATCGAATTATAAGTTTGAATATTAAATTAACAAGGTATTGTTTAGTTAATATAAAACCCATTAATAGCTCATAGTCTAATTTCTACAAGTGTCGTTCTTTTGTCCAAACCCCAATTATGGTACAAAGCCCAATTACCCAATTTTAGTAATTAGCCCAACATCATGATTACTTCGGATTAAATAAGCATAATAATAACTTAGCTACGAGACATTAATGTAAAAAGGTTGAACATAACTTACAATGATTAAAAATAGCGTAGCGTTACACGGACAGAATTTCGACTTACACCCTTACAACATTCGCTAACATACCCTTATTATTAGAATTATAATTAAAATTAAAATTAAAATTAAAATATAAATATAAATTTTTACGTAGTATTATAAGAGAAGAAGAAAAAGATGATGATTTGCGATCAGAATTCGGTTGCTTTTATAGGGATTTTCGACTTTAGGGGCTCCGCGACTCGCGACATTTTTGCCTTCAAACTCCGCGAGTCGCGGAGTTTGAAATTACAGCTCATATCAGTTTGGAGTCTTTCTTGCCGACGATTTTTATTATTTATTATAATATATAAATAATTATAAGAATTATTTAAATATTATATTATATTTATGTGCATAGTTGACTTGTAATTTTTAGTCCGTTGCGTCGAGCGTTGAGAGTTGACTCTGGTCCCGGTTCCGGATTTTCGAACGTCCTTGCGTACAATTTAATATCTTGTACTTTGCGTTTTGAATCTTGTACTCTTGTAATTTCGAGACGTTTCTTATCAATAATTGGAACCTCTTTGATTGTCTTTTGTACTTTTGAGCTTTTTGGTCGTTTGCGTCTTCAATTCGTCGAATCTGTCTTTTGTCTTCACCTTTTATTATTTAAACGAATATCACTTGTAAATAGAACAATTGCAACTAAAAGCTTGTCTTTCTTGAGGAATAATGCTATGAAATATATGTTCGTTTTTAGCATTATCAAATATTCCCACACTTAAGCGTTGCTTGTCCTCAAGCAATATCGTCTTGAAATACTAGAATCACTTCTTTATTCTTCACACTTTGTACATCAGTGATTTCTATACGGTGATATAAACAATGGTAGTAACGATATGGTTTACAGTCCCACATGACTATAAAAATTTAGATCCATTAAGGAAATTGGATCTTTATGAAAACATTTGATCTTTTGAAAATTAAATCTAGTTTTTACTCTAGATAAGTTTTCCGGAATAACCCTTTACCGGTGTTTGCAAAATATTTTTGTGGGTTTGGTGGGTTTCAGATTTGAAAATTTTAGCTCAAAACTTATGGTTTTGTGTCATCCACTTGCTAACCTTGTATTTGGAAAGCAACACGTCCAGTTCACTTGTCCCGTATATTACCTTTCGGTAAACTACCGTCCGGTTGTAAAGGAAAGCGTTGAACAAGCAACTGTTAAGGCAATGTCCCCTGACATGCTTTTAATTATGGTCTATAACGTGTCGGACGCAATTACTATCCTTGGTAGGAGCAATAGTAAAGCTCACCCTTATAATTTTTCGGTATGGCACAAGGTCCTGTCTTTGACCACTATGCAACCACCGTTCTTACGGTTGACACCCGTTTTAGTTCAGGTGACCTAATGAATTCCAGGTGAATTCCTAGGATTTTACGTTCAATGGTAATGAACGCATTGAAAATAGGGTTTTCAGAAAACAAATTGGTTTGTAATTTTGATCAAAATATTTTCTCGTTCAAGCTCAAGTTTAGATATCATTGAATTCCATGAGTTTGAATTCTCAATCTTTAAGGTCAATCTCTAGGATTGAGTAATATCAGTCTTAAAAGCTGATTTTTAATCTTTAAGGAGATTATCCTTTCTGGGGATCTGATTCATTAGTCTTATCCAGCTAATTTGCATGGTGCCCCCCCCATTGTACGAGATAAATCCTTCTCATGGTTAGGATAAATCTGACCACTTGGCGACCCTGTTTAATGCTGAGGTCCGTGGATTTCCTGCTGATTTTAGTGATGACTTTTCTAGATTTTTCGTCAACCTACAGCTGGTCTGGATGACAACTTCATGACCTAAATCAAGAAGAGCGTTTCTTTTTCGGAAGACTTTACTTCCTTTTAATGATGGAATTGATTCATCGTGTAGATCCATCTCTTCTTTTCTTTTATCGGGTAAAACAGTTTAGTTTAGTCCAAAGCAAAAGTATTTTCAGTTATTTGTTACAGATATATGTGACATATGTTTAAGATAACTTGGTAAATTTTCCCACACTTGGCTTTTATTTTCCTTTTTATCGTCCTCTATTCCATTTTAAATGAATTTTAACATTTTGGTTTGTTTCTCAATTTATGTCCTTTCCGAGGTAACAATAATTTCGGTGTTAAAACCTAGTTTTATCGTTCATAAATATGTATAAACATGATTTTGAGTTCATTTAATTGAAAATTTTGAAAAATTTTACTAGAATTGGGTAGTCAGTATATAAGACCAGGGCTGTTCTTTATTATCAGAGAGCACTAGATTCTAATACAACTACTGCTTTACTAGTATTTTTAATGGTAACCAAGTGTATAAAGTAAAAAATTTTAAAATCCGAAAAAATTTAACCTCTTCCCACACTTAAGATCTTGCAATGCCCTCATTTGCAAGAAATCAGTAACAATTTAAATTATTGAGGGTGATTAGTGTGAAAATGATTAAATTTTTACCAAAGTTTCCAAATATATTGGCGTTTGTTTGCTGAATGATAAATGGTGCACATCATTTGTTCATTCCGTCTTGTTGTTATTTCACATATATTTTGCATCTTGTCGTCAAAATTAGTTGCTTTTGCTGAACTTAATGCCAGTCTTTGAAAATGCGTTGTTTTACCCTGTTGTGTACATAAGATAAACTGCAAACATATATACATATTTTTGAAGTTTGGTATATTACCTCACATTCAAAAATTATTAAAATCTAAGAATAAAAGTTAGACAATTATAAAAATGATTACAATATTAACAAAAGTATTAAACGTATCAATAATTACAAATTACAAAAAAAAAAAAAAAAAACTAAGTATACTAGGGATGATACTGGTACCAATAGGGGTTCCAGGCATAACCATAGGTGCTATAGAATGCTTCGGCAGGGTTATACGTAGGATATGGTGGCTGCATCTCTATAGACCAGGGAGGGAAGATGGGTTTCGGTGTAGGAATATAGTTTCTACCTATATGTTGGCAATGAGCTATGATTTGGTTCTGATGAACTTGCCAATCTTCAAATGCTCTCTGTCTAGCATTTTCGTACTCCTGAGAAGCTATAAACCTTTGCATTTCTTGCATCTCATTCCCCCCTCCTACATTACCTTGCTGTTGGTTTCTCTCAACCTGTGGATGTCTACCATGGTATTGTACTGCGGCGTTATTTCGCCTCTTCAAAACTTTCGCACCATGGTATACATTTAAACCTATAGTATCGCGGGGTTCTGGTTCTTCTACTAATAATCCCCCCCGACTTATATCCACACCGAGATATTCACCAATCAAAGTAATAAAAATACCACCTCCTATTATGCTATGCGGTCGCATCTCCCGAACCATAGCTGATAAATAATAACCCACACAATATGGTATACTTACAGCGCTTTGTGGGTCTCGAATACACATATGGTAAAACAAATCCTGTTCATTTACTTTTTCCTTGTTCTTACCCCTTTGTGTAATCGAATTAGCTAAAAACCTATGAATTACTCTTAATTCGGCTCTATCTATATCCAAATAAGAGTAATTTCTCCCTTTGAAACGGTGATGGCTTGTCATTTGACTCCACATATCGTGTGTATCAAAATTTTCATCTATTTTTCTACCGTTTAGTATCAACCCTCTACAATCGGCAGATGCTAACTCCTCAGGCGTATATATACGTAAAGCCTGAGCCATGTCCAGTAAAGACATGTGGCGCATCGAACCGCCTAACAAAAATCTAATAAAAGAACGATCGGTTAAACTAGCTACCCGATCATTCAACTCTATACTACATAATAATTCTTCACACCATACTTTATATACAGGTCTACGCATGGTGAATAAACGTACCCAGTCATTAAAAGAAGAATTACTATACCTCTGTACAAGTAATTCCCTAATTGGCCCGGCCAATTCTACAGCTTCTAAGGGTCCCCATTCTATGACCCTTGGTACCTCAACAACCTTAGAATGAAGAGTATGCAAACCCCTTTGATATTTTGGATAATCTATCCAAAGTCTGTCAAATCTCAGGTTCGGGTGCAACTCTTCCAAGTGCATATCAGAAAAGGTCATGACTGGATGAGGTATATCCTGCTTGTAGTAGTTATCCACCTCCTGTTGTTCCGCATTCTCAGCAGGAGCATTACAGGCTTGGGATGAAGATTCACCCCTTTCAGTCTGCAAAACACATCAAACACAATTTTTGTGCATCCAAATATGCATTAGTGTCAGCAAAATCATCAATCAAAATAATTACAATGACATTATCAATTTATATTAAACTTAAGTTTATTTTCACATTTTTATCAAATCTACACTTTTTCAAATAAGCATATACGAAAATGTTCGCCAAGTTCATAAGCATTCAACTCAAATAACATGTCAAAATAATCATTACTAGCAATTAAACAAGTTTCAAATGGTATTATCTTTCAAAAATCAAGTTCATGAATTTTTAGACTTGAAAAAGTCCACTTTAATTCTCAAAATCATGTTTAGGCTCAAAGTTTGGATCATTTAACTACCTAGACATGTTACACTACTTAATTTAGCAACAATTCATGACAAAAATCGGCCATAACCTGTTTATATCAAAAAGCCCCAAATTTGCTCAAGAACACAAACCATAGATTACTCAAAATTTGAAGTTTAAAGCTTCTAATCATGTTAAACAGCATCAATCTAGGTTATACAAGCATAATACATAAACAATTTAAGCCTAATTACACTAAAAAGCATCAAAATCAAATTGGGGAAAAAATTGCTCAAGAACACCAAATTTCGAATTAAATGGTGTTTAGGTGTAGAAATTTACCGTTTTTCTTGAGTAATTCCTAGATAGCATCCTTCTCAACATGATTTTAGTAAAAAATTTGGTGATTAAAGGTTAAAAATTGTGATTTTTGGGGGTGTTTTTCGTGTATTTTCGAGGGTTATTTTGCTGTGTTTTTGAGTTTTGGGTTGTGTGGACTGAGACTGATCGTTCAGCTCTTTTTATTTTTATTTCTGATTTTCGGTACTCCCGCGACTCGCGGTGAAATACCCTTCAAACTCCGCGAGTCGCGGAGTTTTCTATATATTTTTTTTTTTTTTATAATCATTAACTTATTAAAACAATTAAGTAATTAATTTTAAAATTTTGTTTCCCTTGTTATTTAGGACGAGGTCGTTTCGGATCGATGTCCTAGTCCGTCCTTCAACAAAATTTTAAAATTTGTCTTTTTGTAGCGATTGTTTTAAAAGCTAAGATTTTTTGGGTTTTTTAATGTTTTTGGCATACTTTAATTCAATAAGATTAAAAATAATGATAATAAAAGTTCTCGTCCCTCCCTCGGGTAAAGCAATTTCGGTTCAAAGACCTAGTCTTCAACTTACGACGAATTTTAAAAATCATATTTTTAACTTAACGAGATAAAGTAAATTTTTGTTTTTAAATTCACACAACTTAAATATAAAATTCAAAATTAATATTAAAAATTCACACCAAACTTAAAATTTGAAATGCATAAAATTAAAAATTTATATTTTAAAAATTAAAAATTCACACCAAACTTAATTTAAAAATTCATATTATAAATTCACACCAAACTTATATTAATTTTTCAAATATTTACAATTTTAAAAAATATTATTTTTACAAAGTTTACAATATTAATTTAAGATTTAAATATTAATTTTAAAAACATGGTAAAAATAAAATTAAAAATCTTTTTGTCTTTTTATCCCACTTTAATCAATCAAATATTATCAAAAATATGCGCCCCTCTTTTCGGTAAGTAATTTCGGTTCCAAGACCTAATTTAACTCATGACGAATTTTTGAAATATTTTGGGTTGATTGTTTAAAGATATTTATACCTTAAGAATAAACGTTAAATTTCGCAGTGATGTAATAAATTTTTCAATGATATCAATAATTTCGGTCGCCAAACCTAATTTTATTCAATACCAATTTAATACTTTTTAGCGAACAAATTAGCGTTTATTATCAAAAGGTTAAAAATAAAAATAAAAATAAAAATAAAAAATGTACAGACATACCTGTGAAATAGATTTCTTAGTTATATGATCTATTCCATTCATAAGATAGTCGGTTTAATTGGTTTTCCATGGCTACATAGGCGTAACCTCGAGCATTCAGTGTCTTTTCTTCTAAACATATGAACGGTCCGTCTCTGCATAAAGTAACAAATTCGGTATTTGAATAGGTTTGATTATTTGAACATTTACCTCCATGTGACCATTTTCTGCATTTGTGACATCGTTCTAGGTGTCGTGCTCTTCTTTTCGCTGCGGATTTTGATTTTCCTTTACCAAATTGTAACTTATTATCTTCGCATCTGGATTCTTTTCTAACTCCGTCCATTCTTTCTTTGATTACTGATACTATTTCACTCAGTAGTATGTCATTATTTCGTTTAGTGATCAAAGCGTGTAGCATTAGACCATGGTTTAGTTCACAGGCAGTCTTCATTTTGTAAAAACCTAAAAAAATAAAAATTCAGAATGGGGGGAGAAGACTAGTTCTTTAGGGTCTGCTAGGGAAAGACCATTCGGGTTCCATTTTCGAGAACTACACGAAAACAGATAATCTAACTCTTACAGAAATACATATTATCCTTTAAAGACTTGATTCTCCCCACACTTAGTTAGCTGTGGTATCGAAATTGTGATTAACATTATTTTCAATTGAATCATCAACAACTTGTATATCTTTGACTTTTACTTCAATCCATTTGTTGATTTCCTCCGTAACTTTCACAAATTCAACTAACATTGCCTTTTCTTTTGACGATAAATTGGATATTAATCGGTTATATAACTTAAAGTTTCCTTTAATCTTAGCATCGTGAATCCGTTTATAAAGTTTCTTAGTTGAACTGTTAAAAATGGATTCATCTAATTTCGTATCATCAACGGCAATCTTTGTGATTGGATCATCATTAAGTGTTTCTTCATCTTCCCCACACTTATGCATTTTTATTGGTCTAACAGTTTTGGTTTGTGGAGATCTAAACTTTCGGTTCACAAAGGTGATCGATGTATCACCATTCCTAAGTGTTATTCTACCTTCTCTTACATCAATGAATGCCTCGGTGGTTGCTAAAAATGGGCGACCTAGAATTAGAGGAATATCAAGGTTTTCCTCCATATTAATCACTATGAAGTTTGCAACAAAGGTCAAACTTCCCACTTTAACAAGTAAATTATCTGCTATTCCAACCGGGTGTTTAATGGTTTGGTCAAATGATTGAACACCTATTTTGGTTGGTTTTAATTTACCCATGCCTAATCTTTTGTATAAGGAAAGAGGCATAATATTTGCACTTGCTCCTAAATCTGCGAGTCCATTATATACAGCACCATCATTAAGTAAGCAAGAAATGATAAATTCACCCGGGTCTCCTGCTTTAGTAAGTTGAGTTGGTTTGTAAACCTTTTTCGGGTGTTCTTTCCTTGGTTCTTTCATTTCTAGTTGAATTTCTTGTTCACATTTTTCTTCGTTTCTTGGAATGGGAGGTTTGTATAGGAATTCTTCTTCATCACTCAAATTTGAATCCTCCCTATATTCCAGTTTTGATTTTTCATATGTTGTTGATAACATATTTATGTTTTCATTTTGAAGGTTTTCTTGGGTGGTGAAATTATGATTAACTTCATTGTCAACTTCCATCGGACCATGTATGTAATGTTTAACTCTGTGACCATTAACTTTAAATTCAACCCCATTTGAATTTATCAATTCTATCGTTCCGTATGGGAAAACTCTTTTGACTATGAATGGCCCAGACCATCTTGATTTCAATTTTCCAGGAAATAGCTTGAATCGTGAATTGAAAAGAAGAACTCTGTCTTCTTCTTTAAATTCTTTTGAACTTCTGATTCTTTTATCATGCCATTTCTTCGTTCTTTCTTTATAGATTAACGAATTATCGTATGCTTCATGTCTTAATTCTTCTAATTCGTTTAGTTGACTTAATCGTAGACGTCCGGCTTCATGTAAATCAAGATTACATGTCTTCAAAGCCCAAAATGCTTTGTGTTCAATTTCTACCGGAAGATGACATGCTTTTCCATAAACAAGTCTAAAAGGTGTGGTTCCAATTGGAGTTTTGTAGGCTGTTCTAAAAGCCCAGAGTGCATCCTCCAATTTAATGGACCATTCCTTCGGATTTGATCCTACGGTTTTCTCTAGAATACGTTTTAAAATTCGGTTGGTATTTTCAACTTGTCCACTTGTTTGTGGATGATATGCGGTGGAGATTTTATGAGTTACTCCATATCTTTTAAGAACTTTCTCAAGTTGATTATTACAGAAATGAGTACCCCGATCACTTATTAAAGCTTTCGGTGTTCCAAACCTTGCAAAAAGACGTTTTAAAAAGTTGACTACAACTCGTGCATCGTTAGTTGGGAGAGCTTGTGCTTTCGACCATTTAGATACATAATCAATGGCTACGAGTATATATAGATTATTATGAGATTTTGGAAATGGACCCATAAAGTCAATACCCCAAATGTCAAATACTTCACATACTTGGATGACATTTTGTGGCATTTCATCACGTTGACTTATTTTTCCGGCCCTTTGACAAGCATCACAGGATTTGCAAAGAAGGTGTGCGTCTTTGTAAATTGTAGGCCAATAGAATCCAGCATCATAAACTTTTCTTGCTGTTAGTTGAGGCCCATAATGCCCTCCTGTTGGTCCTGTGTGACAATGGTTTAATATTTTACTAGCTTCATCTCCAAATACACATCGGCGTATTATTCCATCGGGACAACTTTTAAACAGATGTGGATCTTCCCAAAAATAGTGTTTTATATCACTGAAGAATTTCTTTCGTTTTTGGTACGATAATCCTTTCTCAAGGAATCCACAAACTAAGTAGTTTGCATAGTCTGCAAACCATGGGATTTCATTATAATCTATCTTCAATAGATATTCATCAGGAAAGTTGTCTTGTATGGCCGATTCATTTAGAACTTCTAAATCAGGATTTTCAATACGAGAAAGATGATCAGCGGCGAGATTTTCTGCTCCTCTTTTATCTCGGATTTCAATATCAAACTCTTGTAAGAGTAAGATCCAACGGATTAATCTTGGTTTAGCATCTTGTTTCGAAAATAGGTATCTAAGAGCAGAATGGTCGGTATAGACCACCGTTTTTGCTAGAACGAGATATGATCGAAATTTGTCAAAAGCAAAGACAATAGCAAGGAGTTCTTTTTCAGTAGTTGTATAGTTTGTTTGTGCTCCTTGTAACGTCTTACTAGCATAATATATAGGTTGAAATCGTTTTTCAATCCTTTGTCCTAAAACGGCTCCCATTGCAAAATCACTTGCATCGCACATTAGTTCAAATGGTAGATTCCAATTTGGTGTTATCATAATCGGCGCATTAGTGAGTTTTTCTTTAAGAATATTAAAAGATTTGATACACTCATCTGAAAAGATGAATGGAGCATCCTTTTCTAGGAGTTTATTCATAGGAGTGGCAATTTTAGAAAAATCTTTTATGAAACGTCGGTAAAAACCGGCATGCCCTAGAAAACTCCTAACTCCTCTAATATTGGTGGGATGTGGAAGTTTAGCAATTACATCTACTTTAGCTCTATCCACTTCAATTCCTTCTTTTGAAATTTTATGTCCAAGAACGATGCCTTCTTTAACCATGAAATGACATTTCTCCCAATTAAGTACTAGATTTGATTTTTCGCATCTAATTAGCATTCGTTCCAGATTAACTAGACATGATTTAAATGTATCACCGAAGACTGAAAAGTCATCCATGAATACTTCCATGCATTCTTCTATCATGTCGTGAAAAATCGCCATCATACACCTTTGAAAGGTTGCAGGGGCATTGCAAAGTCCAAATGGCATGCGTTTGTAAGCAAAAGTACCATAAGGGCACGTGAATGTGGTTTTCTCTTGATCTTCGGGTGCTATTGGAATTTGAAAATATCCGGAAAATCCATCTAGGAAACAATAGTAACTATTTCCGGCTAATCTTTCCAACATTTGATCTATGAAAGGTAAGGGAAAGTGATCTTTTCTGGTGGCGTCATTTAATTTTCTATAATCAATACACACACGCCATCCTGTTACAGTCCTAGTAGGAATAAGCTCATTTTTCTCATTTGTAATGACAGTCATGCCACCCTTCTTAGGCACGCATTGAACTGGGCTTACCCATGGACTATCAGAGATTGGATAAATTAAACCTGCATCTAGCAGTTTAATAATCTCTTTCTTAACTACATCTTGCATATTAGGATTTAGTCTCCGTTGGCGTTGCACATATGTTTTATGACCTTCTTCCATAAGGATTTTATGTGTGCAATACGAAGGACTTATTCCTTTAATATCATGAATCTTCCATGCAATGGCTGGTTTATGAGCTTTCAACACAGAAATGAGTTGTGATTTCTCATTTTCAGTAAGAGAAGACGATATTATTACAGGTAATTCAGATTCACCATGTAAATAAGCGTATTCCAAATGATTTGGAAGTGGCTTTAACTCTAATTTCGGAGGTTCTTCTATCGATGATTTATATCGATATCTGTCTTCTTCTTTTAGCATTTGAATTTCTTCTGTTGTTGGTTCATATCCATTAGCTATAAGTGTAGCTAACATTTCAGCTTCATCAATTGATTCATTACCTTCTCCTAAAGAACATTCTCCTGTTCCTTGTAATTCTGGAAATTCTTCTAATAATTCTGCATGTGCATCTATAGTTTGAATATAATAACATTTATCATCTGCAGATTGTGGTTGTTGCATTGCTCTATCAACTGAAAAGGTAACACTCTCATCCTCTATACTTAGGTTCAGTTTCTTACCGAACACATCTATCATTGCTTTAGCCGTGTTTAAGAATGGTCTTCCTAATATGAGAGGAACTTGAGAATCTTCTTCCATGTCCAGAACAACAAAATCTACTGGAAATACTAAAGTACCAACTTTAACTAGCATGTTCTCCATTATCCCTCTAGGATATTTTATTGATCTATCGGCTAGTTGTATGCTTATTCTGGTTGGTTTCAATTCTCCAAGGTCTAGTTTAGCGTATAGTGAATACGGCATTAAATTTATACTAGCACCTAAGTCTGCCAATGCTTCTATTGAACTAATACTTCCCAGAAAACATGGAATTGTGAAACTTCCTGGATCAGATAATTTTTCTGGTATCTTATTCAACAGCACTGCTGAACAATTAGCATTCATAGTAACAGCCGAGAGTTCTTCCATTTTCTTTCTATTTGAGATTAGATCTTTCAAGAATTTAGCATATCTAGGCATTCCTGAAATCACATCAATGAAAGGAAGATTTACATTTATCTGTTTAAACATATCCAAGAATTTGGATTGCTCGGCTTCAAGTTTCTCTTTCTTCATTTTACTCGGATAAGGAAGTAGTGGTTGATATGGTTTAACATAAGGTTTATCCTTAACTGTGTTATCTTCATTAACCTTTTCAATTACCGGTTCTTTTTCCTTATCTTGATCAGGTTGTGGTTCTTGTGGAGTAGGAATAGTTTCATCAGAAGTTACAGGTATTTCCGGTGGTTTAAGCGTTGTACCACTTCTTGTGGTAATAGCTTTAGCTGTTTCATTCCGGGGGTTAGCATTTGTATCACTATGTAGACTTCCCGGTTTTCTTTCACCTATTAACCTTGCTAGGTTACTTACTTCTTGTTCCAGATTTTGAATAGAAGCTTGTTGATTTCTAAATGCTTGAGCATTTTGTTCATTGGTTTGTTTCTGAGATGTGAAAAACTGCGTTTGAGTTTCAACTAGCTTTGTCATCATATCTTCTAAATTCGGCTTTTTATCATCGGTTTGTTGTGGTGGTTTGTTTTGAAAATTAGGTCTTTGCTGGTTGTAAGTATTATTGGATACTTGTTGATTGCTAGGACCTTGTTGGTTGTTGTATGGAATATTTCGGTTATAATTCTGGTTTTGATTGTAAATCGGTCTTGGCGGTTGATAATTATTCTGATAATTATTTCCAGGCCTTTGGTTTATGTATGAAATATTCTCTCTTTGTTCCATTGTTAATTCAATACTGAGACAATCTTTTGTCAAATGTGGTCCTCCACACTGCTCACAACTAATTCGTATTGAGTGAATATCTTTAGTCATCTTTTCCATTCGTCTCTCCACAGCATCTATCTTTGCGGAAATGGAATCTAAGTCATGGCTAGAATCGGCTCTAGCTGCTTTAGATGATCTAACGATATCTTTTTCTTGGTGCCACTCATGTGAGTGGGAAGCAGTGTTATCAATAATTTTGTAAGCATCAGTTTCGGTTTTCTTCATAATAGAACCACCAGCTGCTATATCTATGTCTTTCCTTGTAGTGATGTCGCATCCTTGGTAGAATATTTGTACTATTTGACAGGTGTCTAAACCATGTTGCGGAAATCCTCTTAACAACTTTCCATATCTTGTCCATGCCTCATATAGAGTTTCATTTGGTTTCTGTGTAAACGTAACAATTTCTGCTTGAAGTCTTACGGCTTTAGATGCAGGAAAGAATTGTTTAAGAAATTTGTCAACTAAAACGTCCCATGTATCAATCGCCCCTTCAGGTAACGATTCCAACCAATCTTTGGCTTCTCCCTTTAAAGTCCAGGGAAATAACATGAGATATATCTGTTCATCCTCCACTTCTCGGATTTTAAATAGTGTGCAGATCCTATTAAAGGTACTTAGATGTTCATTTGGATCTTCCTTCGGCGCACCACTAAATTGGCATTGATTAGTCACCATGTGTAGAATTTGTCCTTTGATTTCATAATCTGGCCATTAATGTCTGGATGAGTAATTGCGTGACCTTGGCCAGTGCGTTTAGCTCTCATTCGGTCTTCCATACTTAAAGGTTCCAGATTCTCCATAATTGAATTTGTTGAATCGGAATCACTAGAGGATTCTGATTTAATGGTTCGTTCCTCAACAATCTCTGTTTGAATGATTGGTGGTTCCGGAGGAAAGTTTAATGGTTCAGGATCTACAAATCGTTCCTGAATATTTTCCGGATTCTCAATTGTGAGGTCGGGTTCAAAAAATGGATTATCGGAAATTTGAACTGAAGTACTTGGTCGACTGGATGACGATTCTAAAGAGAAATCAACGGCGGTTATATTTGCTAAATGTCTTGATCTAGTTACAGGTGGTGAACGTACAAAAGGTGGTGAACGTCTTGCTCGGTGCATTCACTGAATATCCTATTAGTTTTAAAAAGGAAAGAAAAATTATAATAAGTTATCCAATCAATAGACTTTTCTGATTTTGCCCACGTTTCGAATAGCCAAAAGATGCAGCAGAGGGGCAGGATTCGTTTGGTCTCAATATAATTGAGGACTGTTTGGCTCCAATAACCCTATCCACGTACAAATCCAACTATTACTACGAACCAGAAAATTTTGATGTCTATTAATTTAACCACTTAAAATAAATTTTCGTAATTTTAAGAAATTTAGATAAGAAGTAGAAAAAAAATCTATGTCCTAAAACTAGAATAGCGAGAAATAAGAAAGAAAAAGAGTTCGTCGGAAAAAGGTTGAAAAAGAAAAATGGTTGAAAAATAAAAGGTGACGGAAAAATAAAAGAAACTTATAAAACTTAAAAATACTTGACTAACCTAACCTTATTACTACAACTAACTTAAAATTATAATTGCAAATTGAGATTACTAATTGGAATGATAATTGATACATAGTAAAAGGTGTCTAAAAATATTAAAGCTTACAAGAAAAACTAAATCCCAAATGGAATTAACTTAAAAAGAAACTAAAACTTAAAAAGGCGTCGCAAAATTCTAAAGTACCTAAATCTTAGTCTAAAGAAAAAGCACTTAAGAAATTCTACGGCAAAGCCTAAAAATCTAGAAGTAAAAATAACTATGGCAAAAACTAAGTTTAAAACTAAATATGAGCTAAAAATACAAAAGTTACGCTAAAACGATTAAAAAGTGACGAACTTAGTAGTTGGGGTGAGAAACAAGGTTTTTAGATTGTTACAAGGCTGTTGGGAATTACGTAACCCTCGTCCTTTTGAAGACATTACAACATGTTGTCTAGCCAACGGTCATAACGGTTACTTCCCACAAGACCAAGGATGGGAAGTCGTCTTAGTAAAACCAGAATGCATGACTTGTTTCTAGACTTATGAATTGCGTGTTTTTATTGCCTTTGCTGAACGACTTGCGTATTAACTAGATTTATCTTCAAAACTGTCTTGTATCAAAGTGTGCTATATTTCATGTTATATGTAATATAGTGGAATTGTAAGTTTGAAGAAAATTTGAATGTGATATATTATTATAATCAATTTTTCATATGGAATTGTAGTAGTTGAATTGTATATTAGCTATAAGTATGAACTTAACGGGTAGGTAGTACCCGAATTTAAACTTATAAAACGCTAATATGAAGAAAAAGCTTTTATAAATGAGTTCATATTATGCTACGAAATACTATTGACTACTCTTAATATTCTGTATGATTAACTCGATTCAGTTGGCTATTTTGAAGGAAATGGCACCGACTACTCGACACACCATGAATATGAGCGAAGAGGAATTTCGTACCTTTCTTGCTGCAAACACAGCCGCAGTACAGGCTGCACTACATACCAAAAATAACTCTGAATCTAGCAATGCAGCTAACGGCGCAAGAAATCATGTAGGATGCTCCTACAAAGAATTCACTGCCTGCAAACCTTTGGAATTTGATCGAACCGAAGGACCAATTGGATTGAAACGGTGGACCGAGAAGGTCGAATTAGTGTTTTCCATAAGTAAGTGTACTAAAGAGGACAAAGTTAAGTACGCTACGCATACCTTCACAGGTATTGCGTTAACGTGGTGGAACACCTATCTGGAATAGGTAGGACAAAATGCTGCTTACGCACTACCGTGGTCGGTATTCAAGCAATTGATGAACGAGCAATACCGTCCTAGAAATGAGGTCCATAAGCTCAATGTAGAGCTTAGAGAGTTACGAACACAAGGGTTCGACATTACCACGTATGAACGACGATTCACAGAGTTGTGCCTATTGTGTCCGGGATCGTTCGAAGATGAAGAAGAGAAGATCGACGCATTTGTAAAAGGGTTACCAGTAAGGATTCAAGAAGATGTGAGTTCACACGATCCCGCTTCCATACAAAAGGCAAGTCGAATGGCTCATAAATCAGATTGAGGGAAGAATTAAAGGGCAGGTGGCCGAAGAAGCCAACACGAAACAACTCAAGAGGAAGTGGGAGGAAAACGGTGACAAGAGTCACCAGTACAACAACAATAACAATTACAACCACAATCGCAACAATATCCCAACAACCGCAACAACAATCGCAACAATAACCGCAATCCTAACAATAACTACAACAAACGTCCCAACAACAACAACAACTACAACAACCCTTTCAACAACAATAACAATCCCAACAACAACCTCAATAACAACAACGGCAACAAAAACCAAAATCAGCCATGTCATAGGTGTGAAGAAAATCACCTGGGGTTTTGCATGACATTTTGCAACAGGTGTAAAAGAAATAGTCATAGCGCGATAAAGTGTGAGGTCTACGGACCAAGGTTTAATAGAACTAAAGGAACAAATAGTGCCGGAACAAGTAATGTCAGAACGAATAGTGTCGGAGCAAGTAATACCAACGCTGTTTGTTATAAATGTGAAAAACCGGGACACATTATTAGAAATTGCCCGAATCAGGGGAATACTAATGAGCTGGGCCGTGGAAGAGTTTTTAATATTAATGCGGTAGAAGTACACGAAGACCCAGAGCTTGTTACGGGTACGTTTCTTATTGACGATAAATCTGCTTATGTTTTATTTGATTCGGGTGCGGATAGAAGCTATATGAGTAGAGATTTTTGTGCTAAATTAAATTGCCCATTGATGCCTTTGGATAATAAATTTTTACTCAAATTAGCAAACGGTAAATTAATTTAAGCAGATAATATATGTCGGGATAGAGAAATTAAACTGGGGATGAAACGTTTAAGATTGATTTAATACCAGTCGAGTTAGGGAGTTTTGATGTAATAATTGACATGGACTGGTTGATAAAGGTGAGAGCAGAGGTTGTTTGTTACAAAAATGCGATTCGCATTAGGCGTGAAAAAGGAAAACCTTTAATGGTGTACGGAGAAAAGAACAGCGCGAAATTAAATCTTATTAGTAGTTTGAAGGCGCAAAAACTAATAAGAAAAGGTTGTTACGTCATTCTAGCACACATCGAGGAAGTTAAACCTGAAGAAAAGAACATCAGTGATGTTCCCGTCGCAAAAGAGTTTCTCGATGTATTTCCGAAAGAATTACCGGGATTACCCCCACATCGATCCGTTGAATTTCAAATAGACCTTGTACCAGGAGCTGCACCAATAGCTCGTGCTCCATACAGACTCACACCCAGCGAAATGAAAGAATTACAAAGTCAGTTACAGGAACTTTTAGAGCATGGTTTCATTCGACCAAGTACATCACCATGGGGAGCTCCTGTTCTGTTTTTCAAGAAGAAAGATGGTACATTCAGGTTGTGTATCGACTACCGAGAGTTGAATAAACTTACCATAAAGAACCGTTACCCATTACCGAGAATTGATGACTTATTTGATCAACTACAAGGCTCGTCGGTTTATTCGAAGATCGATTTACGTTCTGGATATCACCAAATGCGGGTGAAGGAGGATGACATTCCGAAGACTGCTTTTACGACGCGTTACGGTCATTACAAGTTTATGGATATGCCGTTTGGATTGACTAATGCACCAGCTGTGTTCATGGACCTAATGAACTGAGTATGTGGGCCATATCTTGACAAGTTTGTCATTGTTTTCATCGATGACATACTTATTTACTCAAAGAATGATCAAGAGCATGAAGAACATTTGAGAAAAGTGCAAGAGTTGCTGAGAAAAGAAAAACTGTACGCTAAGTTTTCAAAGTGTGCATTTTGGTTGGAAGAAGTTCAATTCCTCGGTCACATAGTGAACAAAGAAGATATTCAGGTGGATCCAGCAAAGATTGAAACCGTTGAAAAGTGGGAAACCCCGAAAACTCCGAAACACATACGCCAATTTTTAGGGCTGGCTGGTTATTACAGGAGAACCATTCAAGATTTTTCCAAAATAGCAAAACCCTTGACTGCATTAACGCATAAAGGGAAGAAATTTGAATGGAAGGATGAACAAGAGAAAGCGTTTCAATTGTTAAAGAAAAAGTTAACTACGGCACCTATATTGTCATTACCTGAAGGGAATGATGATTTTGTGATATATTGTGACACCTCAAAGCAAGGTCTCGGTTGTGTATTAATGCAACGAACGAAGGTAATTGCTTATGCGTCAAGACAATTGAAGATTCATGAGCAGAATTATACGACGCATGATTTAGAATTAGGCGCGGTTGTTTTTGCATTAAAGACTTGGAGGCACTAATTATATGGGGTCAAAAGTATTATATATACCGACCACAAAAGTCTTCAACACATATTTAATCAGAAACAACTGAACATGAGGCAGCGCAGGTGGATTGAATTGTTGAATGATTACGACTTTGAGATTCATTACCACCCGGGGAAGGCAAATGTGGTAGCCGACGCCTTGAGCAGAAATGACAGAGAACCTATTCGAGTAAAAGCTATGAATATAATGATTCACATTAACCTTACTACTCAAATAAAGGAGGTGCAACAAGGAGTTTTAAAAGAGGAAAATTTAAAGGATGAAATACCCAAAGGATCAGAGAAGCATCTTAATATTCGAGAATACGGAACCCGGTATAGGGCTGAAAGAATTTGGGTGCCAAAATTTGGAGATATAAGAGAAATGGTACTTAGAGAAGCTCATAAAACCAGATACTCAATACATCCTGGAGCGGGGAAGATGTACAAGGATCTCAAGAAATATTTTTGTTGGCCGAATATGAAAGCCAATGTTGCTAAATACGTAGGAGAATGTTTGACGTGTTCTAAGGTCAAAGCTGAGCATCAGAAACCATCAGGTCTACTTCAACAACCCGAAATCCCGGAATGGAAATGGGAAAACATTACCATAGATTTCATCACTAAATTGCCAAGGACTGCAAGTGGTTTTGATACTATTTGGGTAATAGTTGATCATCTCACCAAATTAGCACATTTCCTGCCAATAAGAGAAGATGACAAGATGGAGAAGTTAACACGACTGTATTTGAAGGAAGTCATCTCCAGACATGGAATACCAATCTCTATTATCTCTGATAGGGATGGCAGATTTATTTTAAGATTCTGGCAGATATTACAGCAAGCATTAGGAACTCGTCTAGACATGAGTACTGCCTATCATCCACAAACTAATAGGCAGAGCGAAAGGACGATACAAATGCTTGAAGACATGCTATGAGCATGTGTTATTGATTTCGAAAACAGTTGGGATCGACACCTACCGTTAGCAGAATTTTCCTACAACAACAGCTACCATTCAAGCATTGAGATGGCGCTGTTTGAAGCACTTTATGGTAGAAAGTGCAGGCCTCCGATTTGTTGGAGTGAAGTGGGGGATAGACAGATTACGGGTCCGGAGATAATACAAGACTTAAAATAATGATAATGAAATTGCGAATAATAAAAGTGCGATAAAATAAACTTGCGATAATTAAAAAGTACGATAATTAAAAGTGCAATTAAATATAATAACAATAAATAAAAATGCGATAATTAGAAGTGCAATTAAATATAAAATAAAGGAAATTAAATATGAAATAAAAGAATTATGCTTATTTAAACTTCCGTAATCATGATGTTTGACGTGTTGATTTTAGTTTTATGCCCATGGGTTAATTGTCCTTTGTCCTGGATTATTTAATATATCCATACGGATTTGTCCATAATAGTCCATCAGTCATAAATATAAAGAGCGAAAGCCTTCGTCAAATTATTCTTATTCCCGAAGTCAAATATTCCAACTAATTGGGGATTCGAATTGTAACAAGGTTTTAATACTTTGTTTAATGAATACACCAGGTTATCGACTGCGTGTAAACCAAGGTTTTACTACTTTGTTAACAATTACACCAATTACCCTTGAATGTAATTCACCCCTGTTTCAACAAGTTTATTACCTATTAATCCAGTTCCGTATCCGGTAAAATGAATAATTATTGGTATTTATAGATATCCCGCCCACCGTACCCAGTCAAGCGTATGTGGTTATATATAAATACGTCGAATTATAAGTTTGAATATTAAATTAACAAGGTATTGTTTAGTTAATATAAAACCCATTAATAGCTCATAGTCTAATTTCCACAAGTGTCGTTCTTTTGTCCAAACCCCAATTATGGTACAAAGCCCAATTACCCAATTTTAGTAATTAGCCCAACATCATGATTACTTCGGATTAAATAAGCATAATAATAACTTAGCTACGAGACATTAATGCAAAAAGGTTGAACATAACTTACAATGATTAAAAATAGCGTAGCGTTACACGGACAGAATTTCGACTTACACCCTTACAACATTCGCTAACATGCCCTTATTATTAGAATTATAATTAAAATTAAAATTAAAATTAAAATATAAATATAAATTTTTACGTAGTATTATAAGAGAAGAAGAAAAAGATGATGATTTGCGATCAGAATTCGGTTGCTTTTATAGGGATTTTCGACTTTAGGGGCTCCGCGACTCGCGGCATTTTTGCCTTCAAACTCCGCGAGTCGCGGAGTTTGAAATTACAGCTCATATCAGTTTGGAGTCTTTCTTGCCGACGGTTTTTATTATTTATTATAATATATAAATAATTATAAGAATTATTTAAATATTATATTATATTTATGTGCATAGTTGACTTGTAATTTTTAGTCCGTTGCGTCGAGCGTTGAGAGTTGACTCTGGTCCCGGTTCCGGATTTTCGAACGTCCTTGCGTACAATTTAATATCTTGTACTTTGCGTTTTGAATCTTGTACACTTGTAATTTCGAGACGTTTCTTATCAATAATTGGAACCTCTTTGATTGTCTTTTGTACTTTTGAGCTTTTTGGTCGTTTGCGTCTTCAATTCGTCGAATCTGTCTTTTGTCTTCACCTTTTATTATTTAAACGAATATCACTTGTAAATAGAACAATTGCAACTAAAAGCTTGTCTTTCTTGAGGAATAATGCTATGAAATATATGTTCGTTTTTAGCATTATCATTAAGGCTTGATTAATTGAAATAGGTTTCATATAGACAATTGACCACCCAAGTTGACCAGCGATTCACGAACGTTAAAACTTGTAAAAACTATATGATGACATATATATGGATATATATATATATATATATATATATATATATATATATATATATATATATATATATATATATATATATATATATATATATATATATATATATATATATATATAGTTAACATGATATTATGATAAGTAAGTATCTCATTAGGTATTTTAACAATGAGTTATATACATAAAAATGAGACTATTGAATTAAGAAACTCGAAAACGATATATATAACGATTATCGTTATAACAACGTCTTATTAAATACATATGAATCATATTAAGATATTGATACACTATACTTAAACATGATAAATGATAAGTAAACATATCATTTAAGTGTATTAACAATGAACTACATATGTAAAAACAAGACTACTAACTTAAGGATTTCGAAACGAGACATATATGTAACGATTATCGTTGTAACGATATTTAAATGTATATATATCATATTAAGATATATTAATACATCATAATATCATGATAATGTAATAATTTAACATCTCATTAGATATAATAAACAATGGGTTAACAACATTTAACAAGATCGTTAACTTAAAGGTTTCAAAATAACACTTACATGTAATGACTAACGATGACTTAACGACTCGGTTAAAATGTATATACATGTAGTGTTTTAATATGTATTCATACACTTTTGAAAGACTTCAAGACACTTATCAAAATACTTCTACTTAACAAAAATGCTTACAATTACATCCTCGTTCATTTTCATCAACAATTCTACTCTTATGCACCCGTATTCGTACTCGTACAATACACAGCTTCTAAATGTATGTACTATTAGTATATACACTCCAATGATTAGCTCCTAGCAGCCCATGTGAGTCACCTAACCATGTGAGAATCATCATTTGGAAACTAGCGTGAATGATTACACAAAATTACAAACTAATGTGACCTTATATGGAATACCTACATCACTTTTTCAATCATCACCATAAACACTTTCATTTTTCAATTTTTATGCATCAAACTAAACTCTCTCAAGTGTTCTTCTATTGTTCTAGGTGTTCTTCATCATCTTCATCAAAATCTAGCTCAATCTAGTTCATAAATCCATACATAAACTAAGTTACAAAACAACTACTCAAGAACACACCAACAACACTTCCAAGTTTGCTAGCTTACTTTCAATCTTGCAAAT
Organism: Rutidosis leptorrhynchoides; assembly: GCF_046630445.1. Lineage (NCBI taxonomy): Eukaryota > Viridiplantae > Streptophyta > Magnoliopsida > Asterales > Asteraceae > Rutidosis > Rutidosis leptorrhynchoides. The sequence goes on along the minus strand of NC_092343.1, from coordinate 376,248,582 downwards.
CCATTTAAAGTGATCATCCAATCTCAAGAAATCTTTTTTATTTACAGTAAGATATCTTTCTAATTCAAGGTAATACTCATACTCAAACTTTGATTCAATTTCTATAACTATAACAATCTTATTTCGAGTGGAAATCTTACTTAAACTTGTTTTCGTGTCATGATTTTGCTTCAGGAACTTTCAAGCCATCTAAGGATCCTTTGAAGTTAGTTCTATTTTTTTCATTTCCAGTAGGTTTATCCACAAAACTTGAGGTAGTAATGATGTTCATAACATCATTCGAATCATATATATAAAACTATCTTATTCAAAGGTTTAAACTTGTAATCACTAGAACATAGTTTAGTTAATTCTAAACTTGTTCGCAAAAAAAAAAGTTAATTCTTCTAACTTGACTTTTAAAATCAAATAGACACATATTCTATATCTATATGATATGCTAACTTAATTATTTAAAACCCGAAAACACGAAAAATACCGTAAAATCGGATATACGCCGTCGTAGTAACACAAAGGGCTGTTTTGGGTTAGTTAATTAAAAACTATGATAAACTTTGATTTAAAAGTTTTTCTTTTGGGAAAATGATTTTTCTTATGAACATGAAACTATATCCAAAAATCATGGTTAAACTCAAAGTGGAAGTATGTTTTTCAAAGTGGTCATCAAGACGTCGTTCTTTCGACTGAAATGACTACCTCTTATAATATTGAATTCTAGCCTGTATTTTCGACTATAAACTTATACTTTTTCTGTTTAGATTCATAAACTTAAGTTCAATATGAAACCATAGCAACTTGAATCACTCAAAACAGATTTAAAACGAAGAAGTTATGGGTAAAACAAGATTGGATAATTTTGCTTGTTGCAGCTACGTGAAAATTGGTAACAAATCTATATTAATCATATCCTAGCTAACTTATATTGTATAATACATATATTCTAATATATTATGTAATCTTGGGATACCATAGACACGTATACAAATGTTTTGACATATCATATCGACCCATGTATATATATTATTTGGAACAACCATAGACACTCTATATGCAGTAATGTTTGAGTTAGCTATACATGGTTGAGGTTGATTCCAAAAATATATATACTTTGAGTTGTGATCTAGCCTGAGACGTGTATACACTGGGTCGTGGATTGATTCAAGATAATCTATATCGATTTATTTCTGTACATCTAACTGTGGACAACTAGTTGTAGGTTACTAATGAGGACAGCTGACTTAATAAACTCAAATCATTAAAACGTAATAAAAAATGTTGAAAATATATTTTGAACATACTTTGATATATATGTACATATTTGTTATAGGTTCATGAATCGACCAGTGGCCAAGTCTTACTTCCCGACGAAGTAAAAATCTGTGAAAGTGAGTGTAACATACCAACCCATTATCCAACCGACAACGCTTAAATTTTTTTTTTTAAATCAGTCCAGTTTCAGGCATATGGAGCGCCGCTCCAAATAGGGGCGCGCCGCTCCAAAGTGGCCTGTCCACTTTCTTTTTATGCTTGTTCGTAAAACACATTCCGCAACACTTTTAAATGAAACAATTTATCATAACACGTCAATATAAGTAAACTAAGAGTTTCCCACAATAAAATCGAGTTATACAGCATCGGGCCCACATCGACCCAAATTACGACAAAGTGACCATTTCGACACATTTTAGTTTAATACAAAACATAGACCGAGCATGGCGATTGGGAATACACTACCCAATCCTAATCAAATCCGACATCACGTCTTCTAAAGCAAACTACGCAAGTCCACTAGTCCCGCACACTTACCCGAGCCATCCTCCACGCAAATCTATAAAAATGTAAACAACGAGAGGGTAAGCTAAAGCTTAGTGAGTAGAATAAATATATACATGCATATACAACTTACCTACTCGCAACCACGACATCACATAAATACATATAATCACATACCCTTTCGTATCATTAGCTAGTGTCATCGAATCGTACAACTAGCAACTTCATAAGCAATCAATAGCTAGTATCATCAAATCGTACAACTAGCAACATCATAAGCATAAATAATCATAATAATAATTAAATGCTACCAACAACAAATTATGAACCATGGTTAACCAAATCTTCGCAAGTGAATGACTTCGCGAAACAAGTCATCGATGTTCATAATAACCGTTAGCTTTCAAACGCGGCTATGGCATGCTAACTCCCGAGGTGATCCAAAAACGGCTATGGCATCACCCCCAAGTGTTCCAAAAACGGCTATGGAATCACTTGATCAATGTGTGAGTAAAACCCCGGCTATTACTCACAATGATGTGCACAAACACGGCTATGTGCAACAATTAATACTGGCAACAACGTGGGAGTAAAACACGGCTATTACTCACCACCATATGCACAAACACGGCTATGTGCATAATTATCAATTGGACAAAACGGCTATGTCCCACAACTATCAATATAGACAAAACGGCTATGTCCCACAACTATGGTCACAAGATTGGCTATGTGACACCATTAACACGGGCACATAAATCATATACGTACATACATAGATATTCCACTCACCTCGAAATGCCTGCACTAGTCATATATGTAAATCGTCTCTGAATGTAACCGAGCAAGCTCTTTACCTATAATACGCATATAGATATACAAACAATCAACATACATTCTCTATGAGAGAATTCGACTTCAACACCCTTAACCAAGGGTTTATACCTATCACCACAAACCGCCCATTTAGGCACCTACAAAGGACTTCACCAATTACCACTACGGGTGGTAATTCCAACCCATTCAAACAAGTACACACTAACACTTAATGTACTTGATCTTGCAAAATCAACCCATAAGTGCAACTCGACCCAAATTGCACTTAACCACCAAAGTTTGACTTCCATTGACCAAATTAGGTTTAACTCACTTTGACTTGTCAAATTACACACGAAGTACCTACAATCACTAACAACTGGTGATTGTATCTCAAAATCAACATTTGACACCAAAAATCAATAACACTTAACTCATTTCAACATAAAACCCATTTTGACCCATATTAGGGTTTACACCCCAAAATCAAGTCAACACAACACTAACATCACTAGTACACAAGTGTTCTAAGGTTTAACCAACACACGCAAGATCCAAACTTACAATTTAATCAATCGAAACCCTAAGTCGCCCATTTAGGCTTACTTACATGAATCTTACCCAAAACCCCCAAATTTCACAATAAAATGGGTTTATAATTCTAACTAACACAAACCCTAACTCAAACAAGAAATCAAACACTACAATTCGAATTAGGGTTTACCTCAAGCACCAAAACGAGCTCTAGTAGCTAGAAACACTAAGGAGAACCAAAACCCGCTTCCAATTTGGGCAAAAATCACCATCTTCATCATCCATTCAAGCTTTCTCTCTCTAGAACTCACTCTCTCTCTCTCAAAGATAAGATGGGAGTGTTTGTGGATGTCAAAATGATCCAAAAGTGGATCTAAAACTGCTCTAAGTGCCACAAATCCGTCCACAAGTGAAAGGACCAAAGTACCCCTCATTTAACCCTTTAAAAATGCTGAAAATTGCATCAGACGCGATCGGAGCGCCGCTCCAACCTTCAGGTCAGTTTTCAGTAACTTGTTTTTGCCATAACTTTTTGACCGTAGCTCCGTTTTCGATGAATCAAATATCGTTGGAAACATAATAAGATTTTCTTTCCAATGGTAAGGCTTTGAAACATCAACACAAACTTTATTTAGGGTTGAAAAGATGCGTACACACCTTGTCACTTCAGACAACGTCCAGTTTCCTTCGACGTTCGAGCAAGCAACACATACGTGCTTCGTACACTTCATACACGCATCGTACACCATAAATACATTATGTACAATAAATATTTGGGTCTTACAACTCTCCCCCACTTAAACTCGATCACTTCCTCGTGATCTTCATCACTCAACCCATCCGGACCTACACCTTATGGTCCTTCGACGTACTTTCGAACTCGAAGTCTACGAAATTTCCCGCAACGTGAAGATCTTACACCGCACTTAAGCGACCCTTCTGATGAATCACCCCCTTTCAACTTAAATCTCCATCCGCGATTTACCAAATCCACGAATTCGAGCACTAGAAACTTGCTCAATCCCTCACATCGGGAAGAACTCAACCAATCTCGTACCGAGATATCACCCCTTTAGTGTACCCTTAACGAGTACAGTGCCAATAGTGACCACGTCCCACAATAAGGTCAACATCCAAAACGACAAAGACCGAGTAAAAGTAAATCCTTACGAATAACACTTACCAATTAACATCCCTTCAAATTCTCTCGGCTATAACTCGCAACAAGCTACATCCTTAACTAAATCACCCAACGCGATCTACTAGGTCCACTACACCGTGAACCAAGTCTTGCATTAATCCAAATCGAGAAGGATTTATGTCGCATCAAACCTCCGGACTTCAACGACTCGTAAACCAGCCAATCAAGAATGTTCTATGAATCAAGAACTAACTTCCCCGGTCTCCACCACCGGGTCATTTCTTCGATGAAGAAATTTTGGTATCGCCAAATAATCACCCTAAGAACACAAACTTTCCCATCAATCGATCCGCACACGACCACCAGTCTCTGGATTAATCCAGGACGACGATAATACACCACGAGTTAGACGAAACATCAACACTCAACACAGGGTTTTTCCCCTAAACCCTGCAACACATCCATACAATACGGCTTCCTAGCACTAGCATGGAAACTATTCGTGTACTAGAATCCCGTCAACAGTGAATCATCATCACCTCAAATTCAAAATTTGCTACACGACCCATAAAATATTCACCAACGCCGGGTGAATCCTCCTGCCTAGACCGTCCTTTAAGGATGGCCTCGACATTTCAATGCAATCAACGGGTCACATCACTAGGGCAAACGCCCTCATAAACAAACGACATCCGCGCGTCTCTATGTGAGACAATAGGTATCAGCGCTCCGCGCCTCACAATCATCTATAAAGTGGAATAATCCACTGACGATTTCCACGATCACGTTTCCCGAAAGGGAAAATATAGTAACCATACCGAAATCGAACTCGTACCTACTCAACAGTACTATCCGGGTTTCGCACCAACCCAATTTTACATCACGAGAGCACCCGCAACGACAGTTACATTCTCTCACGTCCGTGATCTCAAACTTCACACTTGGTCTCATACCGCACTTGGTACTACACGACCACTTTACATAAGAAGACTTACACTCCCTTCGATCCCACCATCACAATCTTCACGCATAACATTCTGGAATTGTAACTCACAATCGTAAAGCACGATCTCGAGTCGACATTAACAACCCGTCAATCTTCCTCGTTAGGAACCCCGAATACCTATTGACGCTTAGTACGGTACACTCCGACCTTTCGGTATACATAACACCACTGTAGTTTTCCTCGGGCGGCAGTAAAAACTCCCCCACTTAGGATTTATCTCCCTATTCTCACCGCCAAGATGATAACATCCCGCAAAATTGTAATTCCACGTCGCACCTGACCACTCTCACCGTTGGTCATAAACATCAAATCACCGCAAATTCACATTAGGCTCTCAGAGCCGACATGCACAATCACTTGAGACGTCGTACACGCGACGACATCGCACCTTCATACCACAATTCACAACTAACTACCTTAATCGTTCGCAAGCGAACTCCACCAAAGTCCTACATATGCCTCTAGACCTAGGCATATGTCACTCTGCTTACTTAGTCGTGATTCTCAATCGAGATCACCCGACCTTCCACTCGACGAATCATTATCAACAATTGCCCATTCTCATGGAGAAGAGTGACCAATCCGACACAATAATTGCATCGACTGCAACATCAACGCTCCATCATAACCTTCGACCTAATCGACCATTAAGTCCATCACCGGCTCACCGGTCATCCTTACTCGTCTATCACATAAGAGCAACAAGATTCGCTCATCCACCTCTTCATAAGAAGTATTTATTGCAATGCTCCTAAACTTCGACTTTCGCAACCGTCGAATTACTATCACCCGTCGATCGCTAATTAAAATCTTCGATGCTTCCAAGGGTATCTCACAGGAACCCTAAGCACAAAGTGATCACACCATCACCGAAGTTGAACATTACACTAGCAGGTATAAGAAGGCACCTGACGCCGTGTCATGCAAACTCCCACCACAATCAACCGAGTTTTAGAAACTCGACTTTTAGGTTCCATACACCCGATGTCACCTATCTCTCTATAATAATGACCCGAAGTCATACCTACCCGGCAAACCTTACGGTTTATCATCTTATCGAAAGTTCCTAGCGATCACACGGTACCCGCAATTGTCCACAAGGCCAAACAATATAGCCTCACGAAACCCTTCATCTAACACTAAAGAGATGCTTGGGAACACCAAGTCTTACACTCTTTCGCACATCGACACAACCACGTCATCAAGGGGTATTCCGTTAGGAATGTTACACTAATATCCCCAACATGCTAACACACTACGCAATCACCGTCGTACGGGTCCCACTCCCATGAGTTTAATGACCCGAAGACTCCTCGATTTCTAAAAATTCCAAGGCGACTCACAACAAGAATCCTAACACGATTCTCTAACCACACACTCTACCGAGTGTAACTCAAACTACAATCATTAGACATGTCGCATTCCATTATGGAATTCAAGTCCTCGTCGCACACACGCAAACGTAAATTGGTCATCCAAGTTACGATGGGTAACTAAGACCAATAACAATCTCAACAGTGCACCTACTACTTAGGGTGACTAAGCACGCACCAAACTCGTGAGTTGGCTCGCTCACTTAACTAACCGAATCCATCGTACACTTCCCGACTCACAAAGAACCTGATGTGATAACAAGCACATCACTCGAGACTACTATATCCTAGGAACCAATAAAAGATACCTAATACGTCCCGTTCTACCCCAACCATGCCACGTTTCCTCCGTTCGGTACTTGTCATGTCATGCTTGGTGTCAAGATACACTTTCGTAATAATGGTGATCAATCACTATTACAAATGCGTACCTTACCATTTCCACATGGTCATGCAAAGTACTTTACCCGGACTGACGCAACATTCACACAAAATAACACTCGATAACTCCTAGTACCCGAATGACCCAAGTCCTTACCGTGAACTTGATCACTCAAACCGCCAAACATGCGAATCTCTCCAATAGATTCGTCCCTAGGACACCGCACCAAAAGATACCTGTATATATACACCAATATACAATAATAATAAACGTACACAAGTACACCACAACAACAAGTCAACCTACAACCTAGGTGACTATTACTAAAACAACGTCCAAGTTCGCCTACTTACATTAGGCACTAGCGATTTAAGGCACTAATTTACACACGAAATAGGGCCCCACAAAATTCCACATTGGACAAGCACAAGTCCTAGTTAGTCACCTACTCTAAGGCACTAACAAATCTCAATCCGACCCGTAATCCTACAAGTCCCGCAATTAACGCACCACTATCAATAAGTCTAAGACTAGGCACCTATTCTAAGGTCACCTAATTCCCTTAGACCATGCTCTGATACCATTTGTAACATCCCAACCCGTTATCCAACCGACAACGCTTAATTTTTTTTTTTAAATCAGTCCAGTTTCAGGCATATGGAGCGCCGCTCCAAATAGGGGCGCGCCGCTCCAAAGTGGCCTGTCCACTTTCTTTTTATGCTTGTCCGTAAAACACGTTCCGCTACACTTTTAAACGAAACAATTTATCATAACACGTCAATATAAGTAAACTAAGAGTTTCCCACAATAAAATCGAGTTTTACAGCACCGGGCCCACATCGACCCAAATTACGACAAAGTGACAATTTCGACCCATTTTAGTTTAATACAAAACATAGACCGAGCATGGCGATTGGGAATACACTACTCAATCCTAATCAAATCCGACATCACGTCTTCTAAAGCAAACTACGCAAGTCCACTAGTCCCGCACACTTACCCGAGCCATCCTCCACGCAAATCTATAAAAATGTAAACAACGAGAGGGTAAGCTAAAGCTGAGTAGAATAAATATATACATGCATATACAACTTACCTACTCGCAACCACGACATCACATAAATACATATAATCACATACCCTTTCGTATCATTAGCTAGTATCATCGAATCGTACAACTAGCAACTTCATAAGCAATCAATAGCTAGTATCATCAAATCGTACAACTAGCAACATCATAAGCATAAATAATCATAATAATAATTAAATGCTACCAACAACAAATTATGAACCATGGTTAACCAAATCTTCGCAAGGGAATGACTTCGCGAAACAAGTCATCGATGTTCATAACAACCGTTAGCTTCCAAATGCGACTATGGCATGCTAACCCCCGAGGTGTTCCAAAAACGGCTATGGCATCACCCCCAAGTGTTCCAAAAACGGCTATGGCATCACTTGATCAACGTGTGAGTAAAACACGGCTATTACACACAATCATGTGCACAAACACGGCTATGTGCAACAATTAATACTGGCAATAACGTGGGAGTAAAACACGGCTATTACTCACCACCATATGCACAAACATGGCTATGTGCATAATTATCAATTGTACAAAACGGCTATGTCCCACAACTATCAATATGGAAAAAATGGCTATGTCCCACAACTATGGTCACAAGATCGGCTATGTGACACCATTAACACGGGCACATAAATCATATACGTACATACATAGATATTCCACTCACCTCAAAATGCCCGCACTAGTCATATATGTAAATCGTCTCCGAACGCAACCGAGCAAGCTCTTTACCTATAATACGCATATAGATATACAAACAATCAACATACATTCTCTATGAGAGAATTCGACTTCAACACTCTTAACCAAGGGTTTATACCTATCACCACAAACCGCCCATTTAGGCACCTACAAATGACTTCACCAATTACCACTACGGGTGGTTATTCCAACCCATTCAAACAAGTACACACTAACACTTAATGCACTTGATCTTGCAAAATCAACCCATAAGTGCAACTCGACCCAAATTGCACTTAACCACCAAAGTTTGACTTCCATTGACCAAATTAGGTTTAACTCACTTTGACTTGTCAAATTACACACGAAGTACCTACAATCACTAACAACTAGTGATTGTATCTCAAAATCAACATTTGACACCAAAAATCAATAACACTTAACTCATTTCAACATAAAACCCATTTTGACCCATATTAGGGTTTACACCCCAAAATCAAGTCAACACAACACTAACATCACTAGTACATAAGTGTTCTAAGGTTTAACCAACACACGCAAGATTCAAACTTACAATTTAATCAATCGAAACCCTAAAGTCGCCCATTTAGGCTTACTTACATGAATCTTACCCAAAACCCCCCCAAATTTCACAATAAAATGGGTTTATAATTCTAACTAACACAAACCCTATCTCAAACAAGAAATCAAACACTACAATTCGGATTAGGGTTTACCTCAAGCACCAAAACGAGCTCTAGTAGCTAGAAACACCAAGGAGAACCAAAACCCGCTTCCAATTTGGACAAAAATCACCATCTTCATCATCCATTCAAGCTTCCTCTCTCTAGAACTCACTCTCTCTTTCTCTAAGATAAGATGGGAGTGTTTGTGGATGTCAAAATGATCCAAAAGTGGATCTAAAACTGCTCTAAGTGCCACAAATCCGTCCACAAGTGAAAGGACCAAAGTACCCCTCATTTAACCCTTTAAAAATGCTGAAAATTGCATCAGACGCGATCGGAGCGCCGCTCCAACCTTCAGGTCAGTTTTCAGTAACTTGTTTTGGCCATAACTTTTTGACTGTAGCTCCGTTTTCGATGAATCAAATATCGTTGGAAACGTAATAAGATTTTCTTTCTAATGGTAAGGCTTTAAAACATCAACACAAACTTTATTTGGGGTTGAAAAGATGCGTACACACCTTGTCACTTCAGACAACGTCCAGTTTCCTTCGACGTTCGAACAAGTAACACGTACGTGCTTCGTACACTTCATACACGCATCGTACACCATAAATACATTATGTACAATAAATATTTGGGTCTTACAGTGAGTTATAGTCCCACTTTTAAAATCTAATATTTTTGGGATGAGAATACATGCAGTTTTATAAATGTTTTACGAAGTAGACACAAGTAATTGAAACTACATTATATGGGTGAATGATCGAAGCCGAATATGCCCCTTTTTCTTGGTAGCCTAAGAAGTAGTAAACCAAACTAATTGACGCGAATCCTAAAGATAGATCTATTGGGCCTAACGAACCCCATCCAAAGTACCGGATGCTTTAGTACTTCGAATTCGTTTTTTATCATGTCTGATGGATTTCTAGAAATGATAGGGGATATTCTTATATGCATCTTGTTAATGTCGGTTACCAGGTGTTCACCATATGAATGATTTTTATCTCTATGTATGGGATGTATATTGAAATATGAAATCTTGTGGTCTATTATTACGATTTGATAAATATATAGGTTAAACCTATAACTCACCAACATTTTTGTTGACGTTTAAAGCATGTTTATTCTCAGGTGATTATTAAGAGCTTCCGCTATTGCATGCTAAAATATGGACAAGATTCGGTGTCAGCATGATTGTATAATATTGTTTAAAACTGCATTCGAGATTTACTTTGTTGTAACATATTAATATTGTAAACCAATATGTATTGGTAGTGTGTAAGTGTGATATTTTTAGATTATCATTTCTTGATAATCTAGGTGGTGTCTTTTTAACCTTGTCGATATAATAAAGGTTATGGTTTGTTTTAAAAACGAATGCAGTCTTTGAAAAATGTCTCATGTAGAGGTCAAAACCTCGCAAAGAGATCAATTAATATGAAACGTTTATAATCAATATGAACGGGACATTTCAATGGACGCCATCTTCCACCACCCGTCTTTCACTCTCTCTTCTCTCTCTTAAGTTTAAACGTGAACCACCACCACATCAAACCCACTTTTTGTTGTTGTCGCTTGCTGTTATATTCTGGCCGAACACCATCATTTAAACCATATTAACCATCATGATCATCACCACTGCTACTCTAATCATCACCATAGCACCACCTCACTCTATATATATATATATATATATATATCTCACTCTCTCACTCTTCTCTGTGTTGTTAGAAACCGTCACAGATTACCATGGTTCTACCATCTTCACTACCCCATTCGACCACCACCATCACCTGCTTAGTCTGTTTCTGTTCGACCAATAACCACTACCATCACTTTGAAAATCAACCACGATCACCTTCGTAAAATCATCACAGGTTGCTGTGTACTCAGCCTTCAGTTTTGATCGAATAACACAAACCTAAAACCTGCAATTGTAATCGAAAAAATAAACTGTTGTGCTGCTGCTAACCGCTTGTTTCTGGTTACGTTTGAAGACCACCGTACCACCACCAAACCACCGTAAACAGTTGCGGCTGCTATACATGTTTTCTGCTGCTATCGTAATTTTTTTTTAAACCGTGAACCTGACCGATCGATTAATGTTATTGAATGAGCATTGGGTTAGTTTAACTGATTATGAATTGGACTTGACACTTGGGCCAAGAGCTTTTAAATTTGCTATTGGGCCATAATTTGATAGTTGGGCTTGTGTGTATTGGACCGTATGAATTTTTCTGTTGGGCCGACTTTCTGCTGAAAAACGAATTATGATGATGATGAGTATAAAGAAGGAAAACGGACGGATATATTGGTTAAAAGATTTAGTTTAAGAATTGTTCCAGAAAAACTGAATTTCTTGGATGGTTAAGGGTGTTTGGGTTTAATCAAGAGGTCTCAAGTTCGAGCTCGGGCAGTGGCATTTTTTTTTAAAAAGCTTGATACTTGGAGGTAGTGACATTATTTTTATTATTTTTTTTACTTATTATTATTATTATTATTATTATTATTATTATTATTATTATTATTATTATTATTATTATTATTATTATTATTATTATTATTATTATTACAACTAAACTATTATCATAATTATCACTAGCAGTAAAATTATTAGTTTTATTATTATTATTATTATTATTATTATTATTATTATTATTATTATTATTATTATTATTATTATTTTCAAATCTAGTTATTATTATTATTATTATTATTATTATCATATTCTTATTATTATAATCATTATTCTTACAAATATTAATATTAGATTTTTAATATATTATTTTCACATTTATTAAAGTATATATATCATATAAGTATTATAACAAATAATAAGGATTAATATAATAATATATAAGGATATTAATCTATATATATTATAAAATATATATAAACTTAGTTGATTAATATTACAATGTGTTAATATATATATTTGACATAGGTTCGTGAATCCGAGACCAACCCTACACTTGTTCAATGACGTCATATGTCTTTTTTACTACGAAATACAGTATTGTGAGTTCATTTGCTCCCTTTTACTCTTTATATTTTTGGGACTGAGAATACATGCGCTGTTTTTACAACTGCTTTATTAAATGCCTTTGAAATCTATATTTTTGGACTGAGATGCTTTTATAAATGTTTGACGAGATAGACACAAGCAAAACATTTCTCGAATGAATTATTATGCAGACAGAAGTTCTGTTGATTATTATTGAATTAGTTGGACGTGATAATTGTCACTAATTGTTGTGAATATTTTTCCCTGATTATTATTGCCTGGTAACCTAAGAATTAGAATCGGGTATGGCCGTAATTCACGCGAATCTTAAAGGTAGCTACCGGGTTTAACACCCCCACCCAGAATGTTCACTAGACGGAAGAGCTAGTGGGCGTGGTGTTTAGTACTTCGAGGTTTATATATATTATACAGATGAGATGTTCTGTTTTGGGGATATTATTGATGCGCATTGTATGTTAAGGTCGGTTACCAAGCCAAGCAATGAATGAAAAGTGAATGTTTTGTATCGAGAGAATGATTTTATACACAGGTTATGTGTATGATATTTTTGTACACGAGATATGTGTACGGTTACTAAGATTTATGAAAATGGTTTCGTACACGAGATAGGTGTACTGTATTTGAATCTTGTGGTCTATCAAAATGATGAATTTTATTGTTTACGATAAACTTATGAACTCACCAACCTTTTGGTTGACACTTTAAAGCATGTTTATTCTCAGGTATGAAAGAAATCTTCCGCTGTGCATTTGCTCATTTTAGAGATATTACTTGGAGTCATTCATGACATATTTCAAAAGACGTTGCATTCGAGTCGTTGAGTTCATCAAGATTATTATTAAGTCAATTATAGTTTGATATATTATGAAATGGTATGCATGCCGTCAACTTTCGATGTAATGAAAGTTTTTCTTTTAAAAACGAATGCAATGTTTGTAAAATGTATCATATAGAGGTCAAGTACCTCGCAATGAAATCAACTATTGTGAATCGTTTATAATGTATATGAACGGGTCCTTTCAGTATCTCTTGTTGAAAACATTTTCTATTCGTAAACGTTTCCGTTTTATAACAATATTCGTATTTTTACCAATATAAAAATAAAATGAATCATTACGGGTCGTGTTTAACAGTCTTAAAATTTACGAGTTACTAGTATATAGTCCATTCGTCCCATTATAATTATGTTCTGAATTTTGAATGCCTTTTTTCAATTTTCACTTTAAATATTTTTAATTGTTTATATAACACTATGTACTTGATAAAGATTATATGAATTGATTGAACTCAAAATGTATTTTTTTTATTAGTAAAACCTCATCGAATATCATATAACATAAATAATAAGATTGTAAAAAAAAAAAAAAAAAATTGAAAGTCAAAACACGACATTTTTGAATGGGAAATTGATGAAAATACACTTTTTTTTAAGGCTTCAAACAAAATACATTTTTTTAAAAAAAATTGCCTTTTTACACCATTCGGTAGACCGGATTTCTGTCTACCACCTTTATCTGTCGTCTACTACCATTTTTACAAAGTAGTAGACAGTAACAACAAGGTAGTAGACAGTGAGAACAAAGCAGTAGACAGCCAATTACAAGGTAGCTGACCGTCTACTGCCTTGTTGTTACTGTCTACTACCTTGTTGTAGGTGTCGACTAATATGTATTATTGGTGTCGACACCTACAACAAGGTAGTAGAAAATAGCAACAAGGCAGTAGACGGTCAGCTACCTTGTAATTGGCTGTCTACTGCTTTGTTCTCACTGTCTACTACCTTGTTGTTACTGTCTACCACTTTGTAAAAATGGTAGTAGACGACAGATAAAGGTGGTAGACAGAAATTCCGTCTACCGAATGGTGTAAAAAGACAATTTTTTTTTAAAAAGTGTATTTTGTTTGAAGGCTTAAAAAAGGTGTATTTTGAACAATTTTCCTTTTTGAATGTGAGACATACTAAAATAAGAAAATAGATCTATAAACAGAAAACAAAACAGGGTAGTGTTCATATGGAATCAGTAACTGAAAAAATGTTGGCCCAATAGTGAATGGGCTGGATCAAAATATATATTGAGTTTAGATTGGACTCATGAAATGGGCCACGTATGATATAAATTGACCATGTGCAACGTCAGAGACCTGATTTTGAACCTTCATCAAGTCACTACTCTTAAAAGTATTCATCATTAGAAAAAGTATTTAACTGCACAACAAGAATTTATCCTATCTGCAAATTAAACAACATAAAAAGTTAGTATTATTACAAAATACCACCTCCGTCTCATACAAGACCGAGTACGCTACAAGACCGAGTACGCGGGTCGAGGGACCCACTACTCAGAGTTACATATGTCCACTTTGAAATTACACAAAGTTTTTAAGAAATCTTACTAACTTTATTCTCCAACAATAAAATATTTTATCTCTCAACTATAACCTTTTTTGATTGGTTGAAATATAATATAGACAGTTGAAATGTGACATCTCAGAATAGTATTGTGGACGCTTGAGATGTGACGAAGGGAGTATAAGTTACTAGTGTGTGATTAGTCGTTTTCGAAGTACCAGATATAAGTTACTAATGCGTGATTAGTCGTTTTGGATGTACCAAATATATAAGTTACTAATGTGTAATTACTCGTTTTAGATGTACCAAATATAAGTTACTAGTGTGCGATTAGTCTAACATCCGTGGTATTAGGTATTTGTTATTTGTTATTGTTACTATTATTGTAGTGTGTGAATAGTCGAATTTATCCTATATGATTGATGATTCACATGCATGTACCAAATAGTAGTTGTTAAATTGCTTTTGTACCTTGTTTGGAAGACGTTTTGGATCATCTTGCCAGGCGATTCGCGTGCAGCATATTCCAACTGATCCATTTCATCGGCCTTCAGCTTCCAACCAAGAGCTCCCAGATTCTCTTCGACTTGTTTAACAGACTTGACTCCTGGTATCGGAATAGTCGCTTTACATATGCACCAATTTATTGCAACCTGACAATGCATTAGCATACGAATGATGGTCCTGATATCCTCACGAGAGATCTTAGTTCAAATCTCACTAATAAACATATCTACGGGAAAGGGCCGGAAACAGTCACGAGTTAATCCAGTTAGGCCACGTATACCAGAGTAAAATTATACACCCACTATCGGTAGTCTTAAATAGGGAAAACCTTAACTGTGTACCCGTTTTGTTAATGCAACATGTAACCTCGTATGCTAACAATTTATCGCGTGCATATACGAAGTTTGACTTGGGGAGTACTCGGCAACTCGGGGAGTACTCGAGGAGTACTCAGACGTTGACCAAGATTGACGTTGACCGATTTTTGACCGATTTTCCGAGCTTTGACCATTTTTGACCGATTTTCCGAATAATTCCGAGTTTGACCAATTTTGACCGAGATCTCACCAAGTACGCGACGAGTGATTCCAAGTTTTGCGACACTGCGTATACTAGAGTAAAATAACTCGGCCGTAGTCTTAACAGGGAAAACCTTATTTGTGTACTCGTTTTGCCAAAGCGACATTTAAAATCGTATGCTAACAATTTGGTGTGTGCGTACACAAAGTTTTCCAAAGTCAGTCGGTTAATAAACAAGGAAGAATCGGTTACCTGTGGTACAGTTTTCCCCCTCTTTTGTGCAATTTCTTTTAATGCGATTAACAATGGTTCCACCCCTGGAATAATTTGTTTGAACAGAAAACTCCTGTCATGCATAACATTGAAGAGTGCAAAGAAATTAAAATTTGATGTTTTCGTATTGAGTAGCAATATGTAGCGAGAAGAAAAACAAGGGTACGCACCTTGGTCCACGTGGAAGATTAGAAGGTGTGTACTTGCCGGTAAGCATGCCAAGGCCTAACGGACTATAAGATATTACACGAATTCCTAATGAATCACATATCGTCTTGATTTCCATTTGATCTTCACCCATGCTCAACAACGAAAATTGCACCTAAAATCATTTTAATCAAGAGATTACTTCTTAAAAAACAATAACAACAATACCCAATCCTGCGGGACCCACGAGGCATGGTTAGGTAATCGTGGATAATGATAATGGTTAGTTAGATACCTGAGCCGTTAACAAGGGAACTCCCCGTTCCTTGAGGTAATCATGGATTTTGACTAGCTGTTTTGGTCCATAGTTGCTCACTCCAACTGCTCGAACCAAACCCTGAATGCTATGTATCCATCAGTATGAAACTCAACACATAAGATAAAAATTCTGGTCAAATTTGTTGGACTTGTGTGAAGAAATTGAGGCCATAATGTAACCTAAGAAAATGGCCACAACCTCCTACATGATTAAAACTGTATCATCAGTCCAATAACTAACAAGAGTACGTCCTTTTTTTGTTGAGGTCAAAGTCAAAAATGAAATCAACGAGTTCTGAATAGATGACCCAAAAACTTAAAAGTGCTTATGTCCTATCAGGAACTCATCAATCTTGACGTTCTGAGTTCGAGTCCCGCCGTTGACAAAAAGGGTGTGTGTTTGCTGTTAAATAAAGATAAATTATTTAATAACCTTGTCATACATTGCAACTAAACCATCCCAAAGAGCGCGTTCTTGAAAAGGAGCATAGTTCGCAGTTGACCAATGTAGTTGCGCTATTCCAATCTGCTCAATTTGCAGCCTATCCAAAGAAGACCTGTAAATAAACGAAAGTTTCTACATTTATAATGAACAAGACACTTCAAGATCACCATTTTAATGTAAGTTTTACATATAATTTTAACAAATGATTCTCGCATATAAAGATCGGTTCATATAATTTATACTTGCAAGCGTTGACGAATTGGTTAGGGGTCAAACGCCAAGGATATGCAGCAAACTTTGTAGCAATAACAATGTTATCGCGAACTTGTGCTTGTCCTAAAGATTCAATTAACAAACAAATTATTATTATTAATTAGATTGATTAAACATTAATGTTATGTTATTGGGCTACAAATATTACCTTGATAGTTGGCAATGAACTTGCCAAGAAGCTTTTCACTTTGGCCATTTAACTTGCCGGTACCGTAAGAATCGGCGGTGTCGAAAAGGTTAATACCGTTATCGAGAGCTAAGTTAAATAACTGTTCAAGTTCAGTGTCCATAGATTGTTGGTATCCCCAAAGTAATTGGTTGCCCCATGCCCATGTTCCAAAACCCATTGGCGATATGCTCATGGGGCCCACTTTCACCTATCATTTCAATTACTCGTTACTCGTGAGCCTTACACGTACACGTACACATGAAATGAAACTAGTTAATTGAAAATTAAAATATGAAACAGGCCGGTAACAACCTACCTTGTTGTTCTTCTGCCATGGCCAGTCAAGGCGAAGTGGGATTTTGATAGATGGCGGTGTAAATATTGCATAAGGAATGATGGTTGAAGACGACGATATTGAAACGGCGACCATTGGAGTTTTAAGTTTGGAAGAAGGTAACTGGTGCCATCCTTTGAATGTTAACCGCTTATTTTTTTTTTTTTTTTATGACGATAAGGTCAAGAAAATCAAGACAATTCAAATTATATATAAAAATATATAAATCTAGAATAGAAAAATTAAAATTGACAGCTGTGGGATTTGAACCCACGCCCTTTCGGACCAGAGCCTAAATCTGGCGCCTTAGACCACTCGGCCAAACTGTCATGTTGTAAAACGATTAACATTCGTTATATATAATAAACATATATAACTTTCGAAGAAATACGATTAATTGTTTCGAGTAGTTGTATACGAAATTTTAGGAAGCAAATGAAAGAATTGTTTATTAATGTAAAATAAAAGGATAAAAATGTATAGGTAAGCTTACCTTACAGATGGATATATGGTATACAGATTAGAGCTTGGTTGTTGACTTGCTGTTGCTCGAGTATTGAGAAAATGCGGAAACATTGAATAGCAAAATTGTTGATAGAAATTGCAGGAAAAATGAAGAGTGACTGTGTGAACACTTTTTACTCACAGGTTGCAGGAAAAGTGTAGACTGGTTGTGTGAACACTTTAACTATTATTATTGGGAAACTTGTTTTTATACATCCAAAAATACCCTACGGAGTATAATATATTCTATCAAAAAAATTAGTGTAAGACATGATTTAAAGGTATTTTAGAAACTTTGATTGAGATCAACTAAAAACATTGGTTAGAAATATTAATTCTCATTATTATTATTATCACCGTCACTATTTCAATATTATTATTTAAATATGAGTTTAAATGATGAAGAGTAAAAGATGCATATGTATTTAATCAACTTAAAATTAACATTATTGGTTTTTTAAATTTACGCGATTGGTTCCTGAAGTTTGTCTCATATTGCACAATAGTCACTTATCATACTTTTTTTGCTTCGTTGGACACTGAGGTTCTCATTAGTTACACAGTTGGTCCCTCTCACTAATGAACATCAACTTTTCCGTTAAATTTAGGCATGTTCCTTTCACGTGAGAGTATTTTTGTTATTTCAGTTTCGTCTTTTCTTGCCATAACTTTTTCTCATAACTTGTAAGTTAACTATGTCAAAAAGGTGCACATATTCAAACCAACAAGACAAAACTTAAGAACATAAATCTAAATCCAATGGCTTTTAATTCACGATAACTCTTACTCACCAACACTTACGATAGTGTCCAAATCAAAAAGTCGAAATCATGTACACTGATTTATTGTCAAGATCAAGACATCAAAACAGACGTAGAGATTTGTACATTAGTAGGAAGATTAAGACATCAAAATAGATGTAGAATTTTTTATTTCGGGTTTGAGAGGTTCTTTTCGATGTTTGTTGTATTGCTTTAGATGGTTTCTAATCTCCCGTTCATTAAGGAGATTGGATACTGTTGGTCTCGATTTAACAACAAGAAGTATTGTTGAGGGGGTGAATACAATTCTGTTGCCAATCAAAGGGTTTTAACAGTTAAGTAAATAATTAAGCAAATAATTAAATCAGAGTTAAGTTAATTTTCAAGTTATTCTTTTATTGATATAACCTCAAAGAATCACTATTATCTTATAGCGGAATTGATAATAGGTTGATACAGATTATGCCTTGATAACTTAGAAAACTCTTAAGCATATTGATAATGCTAAAAATGAACATATATTTCATAGCATTATCCTCCAAGAAAGACAAGTTTTTGGTTGCAATTGTTCTATTTACAAGTGATATTCGTTTAAATAATAAAAGGTGAAGACAAAAGACAGATTCGACGAATTGAAGACGCAAACGACCAAAAAGCTCAAAAGTACAAAGTACAATCAAAGTGGTTCAAATTATTGATGAAAAACGTCTCAAAATTACAAGAGTACAAGACGCGAAACGCAAAATACAAGATATTAAATTATACGCAAGGACGTTCGAAAATCCGGAACCGGGACCAGAGTCAACTCTCAACGCTCGACGCAACGGAGCAAAAATTACAAGTCAACTATGCACATAAATATAATATAATATATAAATAATTCTTAAAATTATTTATATATTATATATATTTATTTAAAACCGTCGGCAAGAAGCAAACAAACTCATGTGAGCTGGAAAAGCAGGCCATGCGATCGCATGGCCTGGAAGTGAAAAATCCATGCGATCGCATGGCACCAGATACCTGGTCACATCTATAAATTTCAGCATTTTCGGACGAATGAACACATCTTTTTCTCTTCTTCATCTATCAACGTATATATATATATATATATATATATATATATATATATATATATATATATATATATATATATATATATATATATATATATATATATATATATATATATATTATAATTTTAATTTTAATTTTAATAATAAGGGTATGTTAGCGAACGTTGTAAGGGTGTAAGTCGAAATTCTGTCCGTGTAACGCTACGCTATTATTAATCATTGTAAGTTATGTTCAACCTTTTTAAATTAATGTCTCGTAGCTAAGTTATTATTATGCTTATTTAAGCCGAAGTAATCGTGATGTTGGGCTAAATATTAAGATTGGGTAATTGGGCTTTGTACCATAATTGGGGTTTAGATAAAAGAACGACACTTGTGGAAATTAGACTATGGGCTATTAATGGGCTTTATATTTTTTAATTAAATGATAATTTGTTAATTTAATATAAAGATTTACAATTGGACGTACCTATAAATAACCATATACACTCTATCGGACACGATGGGCGGGATATTTATAAGTACTAATAATCGTTCATTTAACCGGACATGGGAATGGATTAATAGTTAATGGACTTATTAAAACAGGGGTGAATTATATACAAGGACACTTGGTGTAATTATAGTTTAAGTCCCCAATTAGTTGGAATATTTGACTTCGGATATAAGGATAATTTGACGAGGACACTCGCACTTTATATTTATGACTGATGGACTGTTATGGACAAAAACCAGACGGACATATTGAATAATCCAGGACAAAGGACAATTAACCCATGGTAATAAACTAAAAATCAACACGTCAAACATCATGATTACGGAAGTTTAAATAAGCATAATCCCTTTATTTCATATTTAATTGCACTTTTAATTATCGCATTTTATTTACTGTCATTTTATTGCACTTTTAATTATCGTACTTTTATTTATCGCAATTTCATTATCGTTATTTACTTTACGCTTTAAATTAAGTTATATTTATTTTTAATATTTTACATTAGGTTTTAACTGCGACTTAAGTTTTAAAATCGATAAACCGGTCATTAAACGGTAAAAAACCCCCCTTTTATAATAATAATAATACACACACACACACACACACACACACACACACACACACACACACATATATATATATATATATATATATATATATATATATATATATATATATATATATATATATATATATATATATATATATATATATATATATTCACAAATATAGTTGTTAAAAATATAGCGTTAAAATTGGCAAGTTCCCTGTGGACGAACCGGACTTACTAAAAACTACACTACTGTACAATTAGGTACACTGCCTATAAGTGTTGTAGCAAGGTTTAAATATATCCACTCTATAAATAAATAAATAACTTGTGTAAAATTGTATCGTATTTAATAGTATTTTGTAGTAAAAATATAACTATTTCGTATACGCCTCGCATAACAATCAGTATTTTTGGCGCCGCTGCCGGGGAACTTGCTTAACCGCCGGAAGCGAAACGCTATATATATAAAAAAAAAATTATTAAGTTCTTTGTATAAAAATATACGTTTTAAATATTAAAAAATACAAAAATATAAAAAGAAAAATATCTATATATTTATTTTTAAGATTTTGTTTAAAATATATAAAGTTAAAAAGTATTTTTATTTCTATTTTAGTTTTTAAATATAAGTATTTTATTATTTTATATAAATATTTATTTATATTAAAAACAGAAAAACAGAAAAAAAAATATATTTAAAGTAATCGGGCCGAGGACTGTAGCAGCCCAACACCTGGCCCGAAACCCTACTCCATGCGACCGCATGAATTTATAACGCGAAGACCATGCGATCGCATGACTTGATTTGACAGGCCTGGTAACCTCAGCCGACAGATTAGGGTTAGGATTATTTAATAATTATTATTAATTATTTAGTTAATTAGGGTTTAGTTATTTTAATTAATTAGTTTTAGTTATATTATTTTTGTATTTTTAGTTTTAATTAGTTTTATTAAAAACTTAATACTTTTATAAATAAATAATATAAAAATAATATTTTTATAAAAATTGTATTTTTTTACAACTTTAAGTTTATTTTTATATTTTGTATCTTTTTATTTGTTTTAGCGTAATATTTGTATTTTTCGTTCGTAATTAGTTTTAATTCATAGTTTTTGCCATAGTTATTTTTATTTCTCGATTTTTAGGCTTTGCCGTAAAATCCCTTAAGTGCTTTTTCTTTAGATTAAAATTTAGACGCCATAGAATTTTACGACGTCACTTATCGCCTAAATATTTTATAAGTTTTAGTACCTTTTTAAGTTATTGCCTTTTTGGAGATAGTATTTCGCTAAGCTTTAATACTTTTAGACGCAACTTTTAATTCTTACTTTTTAGACTTTTAAGTTTCGACGCGCTATGTTTTTTTTTCTTCTTTTTATTATTTTTTGACGCTTATTTTCTTATTTTTATTTTTCGACATTTTTCGACGCGCTCTTTTTCTTTCTTATTTCTCGACGCTCTAGATTTTTAAGACATAGAATTTTCTATTTCTTCTCAAAAATTTCTTTAAATTTCAAAGAAGAATTATTTTAAGTGGTTAAATTGATAGACATCCAAAATTTTCTGCTTCGTAGTAATAGTTGGATTTGTTAGTGGCTGAGTTGTGAGCTTCCGATTTAAAGGGTTCTGGCTCCCAGCTACATCTTTTGGCTATTCGAAACGTGGCCAAAAGCAGAAAAGTCTATTAATTTGATAACTTATATAATTTTTATCTTTTATAACTAATAGGATATTCAGTGAATGCACCGATCAAAACGTTCACCACCTTTTATACGTTCACCACCTGTAACTCGATCAAGACATCTAGCCAATATTGTCGCCATTGATTTTTCTTTAGAATCGTCATCCATTCGACCAAGTACTCCAATTCAAATTTCTGATAATCCATTTTTTGAACCCGACCTCACAATTGAGAATCCGGAGGATATTCAGGGACAATTCAAAGATCCTGAACCATTAATCTTTCCGCCGAATCCACCAATCATTCAAACGGAGATTGTCGAGGAACAACCCATTAAATCAGAATCCTCTAGTGATTCAGATTCAACAAATTCAATCATGGAAAATCTGGAACCTCTAAGTATGGAAGACCGAATGCGAGCTAAACGCACTGGCCAAGGTCACGCAATTACTCAACCAGACATTAATGCGCCAGATTATGAAATCAAAGGACAAATCTTACACATGGTAACTAATCAATGCCAATTTAGTGGTGCGCCGAAGGAAGATCCAAATGAACATCTTCGAACCTTTAATAGGATCTGTACTCTATTTAAAATAAGAGAAGTGGAGGATGAACAGATATATCTCATGTTATTTCCCTGGACTTTAAAGGGAGAAGCCAAAGATTGGTTAGAATCGTTACCTGAAGGGGCGATTGATAGATGGGATGTTTTAGTTGAAAAATTTCTTAAACAATTCTTTCCGGCATCTAAAGCCGTAAGACTTCAAGGAGAAATTGTTACGTTCACACAAAAGCCAAATGAAACTCTATATGAAGCGTGGACAAGATTTGGAAAGTTATTAAGAGGATGTCCGCAACATGGTTTAGACACTTGTCAAATAGTACAAATATTCTACCAAGGATGCGACATCACTACAAGAAAAGACATCGATATAGCAGCTGGTGGTTCTATTATGAAGAAAACCGCAACTGACGCTTACAAAATTATTGATAACACTGCTTCCCAATCACATGAGTGGCACCAAGAAAAAGATATCGTTAGATCATCTAAAGCAGCTAGAGCCGATTCTAGCCATTACTTTGATTCCATTTCTGCAAAGATAGATGCTGTCGAGAGACGAATGGAAAAGATGACTAAAGATATTCACTCAATAAGAATTAGTTGTGAGCAGTGTGGAGGACCACATTTAACAAAAGATTGTCTCAGTATTGAACAAACAATGGAACAAAGAGAGAATGTTTCATACATGAACCAAAGGCCTGGAAATAATTATCAAAATAATTATCAACCGCCAAGACCAATTTACAATCAAAATCAGAATTATAATCGAAATGTTCCATACAACAACCAATAAGGTCCTAGCAACCAACAAGTATCCAACAATACTTACAATCAGCAAAGACCTATTTTTCAAAACAAACCACCACAAACCGATGATAAAAAGCCAAATTTAGAAGATATGATGTCAAAGCTAGTTGAATCTCAAACGCAGTTTTTCACATCTCAGAAACAAACCAATGAACAAAATGCTCAAGCATTTAGAAATCAACAAGCTTCTATTCAAAATTTGGAAACCTAGCAAGGTTAATAGGTGAAAGAAAACCGGAAAGTCTACCTAGCGATACAAATGCTAACCTCCGGAATGAAACAGCTAAAGCCATCACCACAAGAAGTGGTATTACACTTAAACCACCTGAAATACCTATAATTTTTGATGACGCTATTCCTACACCACAAGAACCACAACCTGAACAAGAGAAGGAAACAGAACCGGTAGTTGAAAAGGTTAATGAAGATAACACAATTAAGGCTAAACCTTATGTTAAACCATACCAACCACCACTTCCTTACCCGAGTAAAATGAGAAAAGAGAGACTTGAAGCCGAGTAATCCAAATTCTTGGATATGTTTAAACAGATAAATGTAAATCTTCCTTTCATTGATGTAATTTTAGGAATGCCTAGATATGCTAAATTCTTGAAAGATCTAATCACAAATAGAAAGAAAATGGAAGAACTCTCGGCTGTTACTATGAATGCTAATTGTTCTGCAGTGCTGTTGAATAAGATACCAGAAAAATTATCTGATCCAGGAAGTTTCACAATTCCATGTTTTTTGGGTAGTCTTAGTTCAATAGAAGCATTGGCAGACTTAGGTGCTAGTATAAATTTAATGCCGTATTCATTATACGCTAAACTAGACCTTGGAGAATTGAAACCAACAAGAATAAGTATACAACTAGCCGATCGATCAGTAAAATATCCTAGAGGGATAATGGAAAACATGCTAGGTAAAGTTGGTATTTTAGTATTTCCAGTAGATTTTGTTATTCTGGACATGAAAGAAGATTCTCGAGTTCCTCACATATTAGGAAGACCATTCTTAAACATGGCTAAAGCAATAATAGACGTGTTCGGTAAGAAACTGACCCTAAGTATAGAGGACAAGAGTGTTACCTTTTCAGTTGATAGAGCAATGCAACAACCGCAATCTGCAGATGATACATGTTATTATATTCAAACTATAGGTTCACATGCAGAATTGTTAGAAGAATTTCTAGAATTACAAGGAACAGGAGAATGTTCTTTAGGAGAAGGAACTGAACCAATTGATGAAACTGAAATGTTAGCTACACTTATGGCTAATGGATATGAACCAACAACAGAAGAAATTCAAATGCTAAAAGAAGAAGACAGATATCGATATAAATCATCGATAGAAGAACCACCGAAATTAGAGTTAAAGCCACTTCCAAACCATTTGGAATATGCTTATTTACATGGTGAATCTGAATTACCTGTAATAATATCGTCTTCTCTTACTGAAAATGAAAAATCACAACTCATTTCTGTGCTAAAAGCTCATAAACCAGCTATTGCATGGAAGATTCATGACATTAAAGACATAAGTCCTTCGTATTGCACACATAAAATCCTTATGGAAGAAGGTCATAAAACGTATGTGCAACGTCAACGAAGACTAAATCCTAATATGCAAGATGTTGTTAAGAAAGAAATAATTAAACTGCTAGATGCAGGTTTAATTTATCCAATTTCTGATAGTCCATGGGTAAGCCCAGTTCAATACGTACCTAAGAAGGGTGGCATGACTGTCATCACAAATGGAAAAAATGAGCTTATTCCTACTAGGACTGTAACAGGATGGCGTGTTTGTATTGATTATAAAAAATTAAATGACACCACCAGAAAAGATCATTTTCCCTTACCTTTCTGTGATCAAATGTTGGAAAGATTAGCCAGAAATAGTTACTATTGTTTCTTGACGGTTTTTCCGGATATTTTAAAATTCCAATAGCACCCGAGGACCAAGAGAAAACCACGTTCACCTGCCCTTATGGTACTTTTGCTTATAAACGCATGCCATTTGGACTTTGCAACGCCCCTGCAACCTTTCAAAGGTGCATGATGGCGATTTTTCACGACATGATAGAAGAATGCATAGAAGTTTTCATGGATGACTTTTCAGTCTTCGGTGATACTTTTAAAACATGTCTAGTCAATCTTGAAAGAATGCTTATTAGATGCGAACAATCAAATCTAGTACTTAATTGGGAGAAATGCCATTTCATGGTTAAAGAAGGCATCGTTCTTGGTCATAAAATTTTAAAGGAAGGAATTGAAGTGGATAGAGCTAAAGTAGATGTAATTGCTAAACTTCCACATCCCACCAATGTTAGAGGAGTTAGGAGTTTTCTAGGGCATGCCAGTTTTTACCGACGTTTCATAAAAGATTTTTCTAAAATTGCCACTTCTATGAATAAACTCATAGAAAAGGATGCTCCATTCATCTTTTCAGATGAATGCATCAAATCTTTTAATATTCTTAAAGAAAAACTCACTAATGCGCTGATCATGATAACTCCAAATTGGAATCTACCGTTTGAACTTATGTGCGATGCAAGTGACTTTGCAATGGGAGCCGTTTTAGGACAAAGGATTGAAAAACGATTTCAACCTATTTATTATGCTAGTAAGATGTTACAAGGAGCACAAACAAATTACATAACTACTGAAAAAGAACTCCTTGCCATTGTCTTTGCTTTTGACAAATTTTGTTCATATTTCGTTCTAGCTAAAACGGTGGTCTATATCGACCATTCTGCTCTTAGATACTTATTTTCGAAACAAGATGCTAAACCAAAATTAATCCGTTGGATCTTACTCTTACAAGAGTTCGATATTGAAATCCGAGATAAAAAAGGAGCAGAAAATCTCGCCGCTGATCATCTTTCTCGTCTTGAAAATCCCGAATTAGAAGTTCTAAATGAATCGGCCATACAAGATAACTTTCCTGATGAATATCTATTAAAGATAGATTATAATGAAATTCCATAGTTTGCAGACTATGCAAACTACTTAGTATGTGGATACCTTGAAAAAGGATTGTCATACCAAAAACGAAAGAAATTCTTTAGTGATATAAAACACTATTTCTGGGAAGATCCACATTTGTTTAAAAGTTGTCCCGATGGAATAATACGCCGATGTGTATTCGGAGATGAAGCTAGTCAAATCTTAAACCATTGTCACACAGGACCAACAGGAGGGCATTATGGGCCTCAACTCACAGCAAGAAAAGTTTACGATGCTGGATTCTATTGGCCTACAATTTTCAAAGACGCACACCTTCTTTGCAAATCCTGCGATGCTTGTCAAAGGGCCGAAAAAATAAGTCAATGTAATGAAATGCCACAAAATGTCATTCAAGTATGTGAAGTATTTGACATTTAGGGTATTGACTTTATGGGTCCATTTCCAAAATCTCATAATAATCTCTACATTCTCGTTGTCATTGATTATGTATCTAAATGGGCGGAAGCACAAGCTCTTCCAACTAACGATGCACGAGTTGTAGTCAACTTTTTAAAACGTCTTTTTGCAAGGTATGGAACACCGAAAGCTTTAATAAGTGATCGTGGTACACATTTTTGTAATAATCAACTTGAGAAAGTTCTCAAAAGATATGGAGTAACTCATAAAATCTCAACCGCTTATCATCCACAAACAAGTGGACAAGTTGAAAATACCAACCAAGCTTTAAAACGTATTCTAGAGAAAACCGTATGATCAAATCCAAAGGAATGGTCCATGAAATTGGAGGATGCACTCTGGGCTTTTAGAACGGACTACAAAACTCCAATTGGAACCACACCTTTTAAACTCGTTTACGAAAAAGCATGTCATCTTCCAGTAGAAATTGAACACAAAGCATTTTGGGCTTTGAAGACATGTAATCTTGATTTACATAAAGCTGGACGTCTACGGTTAAGTCAATTAAATGAATTAGAAGAATTAAGACATGAATCATATGAAAATTCGTTAATATATAAGGAAAGAACGAAGAAATGGCATGATAAATGAATCAGAAGTTCAAAAGAATTTAAAGAATGAGACAGAGTTCTTCTTTTCAATTCACGATTCAAGCTATTTCCTGAAAAATTGAAATCAAGATGGTCTGGATCATTTATAGTCAAAAGAGTTTTCCCGTACGGAACAGTGGAATTAATAAATTCAAATGGGGCTGAATTTAAGGTTAATGGTCACAGAGTTAAACATTACATAGATAATCTAATGGAAGTTGAAGATGAAGTTAATCACAATTTCGACACCACAGCTAACTAAGTGTGGGAAGGTTCGAATCTTTTTAGGGTAATATTTATTTCTGTTAGAGTTAGATATTCTGTTTTTGTGTAGTTTTCGAGAATGGAATCCGAATGGTCTTTCCCTAGCAGACCCTAAAGAACTAGTCTTCTCCTCCCATTCTGAATTTTTATTTTTTTAGGTTTTACGAGATGAAGAATTCCTTTGATCTGAACCATGGTCTAATGCTACACGCTATGATTACTAAACGTAATAATGACACACTTCCGAGTGAACTGGTATCATTCATAAGAGGCAAAATGGACGGAGTAAGAAAAGAACTTAGAAAAGATCATCATAAGATACATTTTGATAAAGGAAAATCAAAATCCGCAACGAAAAGAAGAGCACGACACCTTGAAAGATGTTATAAATACGGAAAATGGTCACACGAAGGTAAATGTTCAAATAATCAAACATATTCAAATACCGAATTTGTTACTCTATGCAGAGAAGGACCGTTCATATGTTTAGAAGAAAAGATATTGAAGATTCGAGGTTATGCTTATGTAGCTATGGAAAACCAAATCACATAACTCTCCTATGAGTCGGCTAAAGCGGGTCTCTGAGAATTCTTTCTCACGGGTAAGTATGTACAGTTTTTATTTTTATTTTTATTGCTTTTAACCTTTTGATAATAAACGCCGAATCGTTCGCTATAAAGTATTAAATTGGTATTCAATAAAATTAGGTATGCGTAACCGAAATTATTGATATCATACAAAAATTTATTACATCACTGCGAAATTTACCGTTTATTCTTAAGGTATAAATATCTTTAATCAATCAATCCAAAATATTTCAGAAATTCGTCAGGAGTAAAACTAGGTAATATAGCCGAAATTACTTTATCGAAAAGAGGGGTGTATATTTTTTATAATATTTGATTGATTAAAGTGGGATAAAAGAACAAAAAGATTTTTAATTTCTATTTTTACTTTGTTTTTAAAATTAATATTAAATTATTATTGTAAACTTTTTAAAATCAATATAATTAAGTTTGTAAATATTTAAAAAATTAATATTTTTAATATAAGTTTGTATGTATAAAAATAAAAATATAATATAAATTCGGTGTGAATTTTTAATTTTAATAATATGAATTTTTAATTTTATGCATTTTAAATTTAAGTTTGGTGTGAATTTAAAAACAAAAATTTACTTTATTTCACTAAGCTAAAAATATGATTTTTAAAATTCATCGTGAGTTGAAGACTAGGTCGTTGAACTGAAATTGCTCTACCCAAGGGAGGGACGAGAACTTTTATTATTATTATTTTTAATCTTATTGAATTAAAGTATGCCAAAAACATAAAAAAAAAACGCCAATATGTTTGGAAACTTTGGTAAAATTTAATCATTTTTCTACGCTACTAACCCACTTTAATTTAAATTGCTACTGATTTCTTGCAAATGAGGGCATTGCAAGATCTTAAGTGTGGGAAGGGGTTAAATTCTTTCGGATTTTTAAAAATTTTAATTTAAACACTTGGTTACCATTAAAAATACTAGTAACGCAGTAGTTGTATTAGAATCTAGTGCTCTCTGATAATAAAGAACAGCCCTAGTCTTATATACTGACTACCCAATTCTAGTAAAATTTTCAAAATTTTCAATTAAATGAATTCAAAACCATGTTTATACATATTTATGAACGATAAAACTAGGTGTTAACACCGAAATTATTGTTACCTCGGAAAGGACATAAATTGAGAAACTACCCAAAATGTTAGAATTCATTTAAAATGGAATAGAGGATAATAAAAAGGCAAAGAAAGGAAAATAAAAGCCAAGTGTGGGAAAATTTTACCAAGTTATTTAAAACATATATCACATATTTTTGTACAAATAATTGAAGATACTTTTGTTTTAGACAAATTAACAGTATTACCCGGTAAATTATAATATATTTGAAAGAAAGATGGATCTACACGATGAATCAATTCCATCATTAAAAGGAAGTAAAGTCTTCCAAAAAAGAAACGCGCTTCTTGATTTAGGTCAGGAAGTTGTCTTCCAGACCAGTTGTAGAGTCTACGAAAAACCTTGAAAAGTTTTCTCAAAAATCAACTAGAAATCCACGGACCTCAGCATCAAACAGGGTCGCCATGTGGTCAGACTTATCCTAACCATGAGAGGATCTGTCTCGTAAAATGGGGAGGGCGCAGTGCAAATTAGCTTGATAAGACTAATGAATCAGACCCCCAGAAAGGATAATCTCCTCAAAGATCAAAAATCAGCTTTTAAGACTGATATTAGTCAATCCTTGAGATTGACTTTTAAAGATTGAGAATTACAAACTCTTGGAATTCGATGATATCTAAACTCGAGCTTGAACGAGAAAATATTTTGATCAAATTACAAACCGATTTGTTTTCTGAAAACCCATTTTTAATGCGTTCATTACCATTGAACGTAAAATCCTAGGAATTCACCTGGAATTCATCATATCACCTGAACCAAATCGGGTGTCAACCGTAAGAACGGTGGTTGCATAGCATGGTCGAAGACAGGACCTTGTGCCAGACCGAAAAACTATAGGGTGATCTTTACTATTGCTTTAACAGTTGCCTTAACAGTTGCCAGACCGACACGTTATAGACCATAATTAAAAGCATGTCACGGGACATTGCCTTAACAGTTGCTTGTTCAATGCTTTCCTTTACAACCGGACGGTAGTTTAGCGAAAGGTAATATACGGATCAAGTATACTGGACGTGTTGCTTTCCCAATACAAGGTTAGCAAGTGGGTGGCACAAAACCGCAAGTTTTGAGCTAAAATTTTCAAATCTGAAACCCACCAAACCCACAAAAACAATTTTGCAAACACCGGTGAAGGGTTATTCCGGAAAACTTATCTAGGGTAAAAGCTAGATTGTATTTTCAAAAGATCAAATGTTTTCATAAAGATCCAATTTCCTTAAGGATCTAAATTTTCATAGTCATATGGGACTGTAAACCACAACGTTACTACCATTGTTCATACCGTCGTATAGAAATCACTGATATACAAAGTGTGAAGAATAAAGTAGTGATTCTAGTATTTGTATTTCAAGACTATATTGCTTGAGGACAAGCAACGCTCAAGTGTGAAAATATTTGATAATGCTAAAAACGAACATATATTTCATAGCATTATCCCTCAAGAAAGACAAGTTTTTGGTTGCAATTGTTCTATTTACAAGTGATATTCGTTTAAATAATAAAAGGTGAAGACAAAAGACAGATTCGACGAATTGAAGACGCAAACGACCAAAAAGCTCAAAAGTACAAAGTACAATCAAAGTGGTTCAAATTATTGATGAGAAACATCTCAAAATTACAAGAGTACAAGACGCGAAATGCAAAATACATGATATTAAATTATACGCAAGGACGTTCGAAAATCCGAAACCGGGACCAGAGTCAACTCTCAACGCTCGACAAAACGGAGCAAAAATTACAAGTCAACTATGCACATAAATATAATATAATATATAAATAATTCTTAAAATTATTTATATATTATATATATTTATTTAAAACCGCCGGCAAGAAGCAAACAAACTCATGTGAGCTGGAAAAGCAGGCCATGCGATTGTATGGCCTGAAAGTGAAAAATCCATGCGATCGCATGGCACCAGATAGCTGGCCACATCTATAAATTTCAGCATTTTCGGACGAATGAACACATCTTTTTCTCTTCTTCATCTATCAACGTGTGTGTATATATATATATATATATATATATATATATATATATATATATATATATATATTATAATTTTAATTTTAATTTTAATTTTAATAATAAGGGTATGTTAGCGAATGTTGTAAGGGTGTAAGTCGAAATTCTGTCCGTATAACGCTACGCTATTATTAATCATTGTAAGTTATGTTCAACCTTTTTAAATTAATGTCTCGTAGCTAAGTTATTATTATGCTTATTTAAGCCGAAGTAATCGTGATGTTGGGCTAAATATTAAGATTGGGTAATTGGGCTTTGTACCATAATTGGGGTTTGGACAAAAGAACGACACTTGTGAAAATTAGACTATGGGCTATTAATGGGCTTTATATTTGTTTTATTAAATGATAATTTGTTAATTTAATATAAAGATTTACAATTGGACGTACCTATAAATAACTATATACACTCTATCGGACACGATGGGTGGGATATTTATAAGTACTAATAATCGTTCATTTAACCGGACACGGGAATGGATTAATAGTTAATGGACTTATTAAAACAGGGGTGAATTATATACAAGGACACTTGGTGTAATTATAGTTTAAGTCCCCAATTAGTTGGAATATTTGACATCGGATATAAGGATAATTTGATGAGGACACTCGCACTTTATATTTATGACTGATGGACTGTTATGGACAAAAACCAGACGGATATATTGAATAATCCAGGACAAAGGAAAATTAACCCATGGTAATAAACTAAAAATAACACGTCAAACATCATGATTACGGAAGTTTAAATAAGCATAATCCCTTTATTTCATATTTAATTGCAGTTTTAATTATCGTATTTTATTTACTGTCATTTTATTGCACTTTTAATTATCGTACTTTTATTTATCGCAATTTCATTATCGTTATTTACTTTACGCTTTAAATTAAGTTATATTTATTTTTAATATTTTACATTAGGTTTTAACTGCGACTTAAATTTTAAAATCGACAAACCGGTCATTAAACGGTAAAAAACCCCCTTTTATAATAATAATAATAATAATACATATATATATATATATATATATATATATATATATATATATATATATATATATATATATATATATATATATATATATATATATATATATATATATATATATATATATATATATTCACAAATATAGTTGTTAAAAATATAGCGTTAAAATTGGCAAGTTCCCTGTGGACGAACCGGACTTACTAAAAACTACACTACTGTACGATTAGGTACACTGCCTATAAGTGTTGCAGCAAGGTTTAGGTATATCCACTCTATAAATAAATAAATAACTTGTGTAAAATTGTATCGTATTTAATAGTATTTTGTAGTAAAAATATAACTATTTTGTACCCCTTCGCTTTAACATCACATATACAAGA
Source organism: Rutidosis leptorrhynchoides (assembly GCF_046630445.1). NCBI lineage: Eukaryota > Viridiplantae > Streptophyta > Magnoliopsida > Asterales > Asteraceae > Rutidosis > Rutidosis leptorrhynchoides. The sequence goes on along the minus strand of NC_092343.1, from coordinate 376,214,911 downwards.
TTACAGACTCTCTTGATTTATGTAACAGACTGAAACCAGGGTTAGAAGTAAGATTACTTAATTGCCCTTAGGTTTATATTTGTGTTTAAAATATGCTTTTATCTTAATAATATGTTTATTATTAATTGAATATGTAGTTATGACCAGTTTGTGACAAGGGTCAAAGAAATGGTTCGTTTGTTAAATTTGGACTCCGTTAGGACTTCCTAACATAGTACGAAAGAATATCAGATAACTGATAAATACCCATGTGTTGTGGAGTATGGTTTTTAATAACTCATTTAGAGTGTAATCTGCTTCACTCTTTTCTAGTCCAAGTGAGAAATTGAATCAAGAGGCTTTAGTGACTGATTCTTAGCATCATTGTAAGCATTCATCCAGGTTTGTTTGCTTGAATTCGTGATTGAATTCATAGAAATTGAGTTTTGAGTGTAAATGAGTTTTTGATGAATATGAGGTTGAATCTTATGATTTATGTGTTAGAGATGCTCAATTGATGTTAGAAATAGCTTCTATATAGTCTATATGATGTTTTTCAAGTGGTTTTGGTGTTAGAACTTGCAAAAATCAAGAATTTGGGTCAAAAAACGCGAAAACAACGAGCTGGAGCTGTTCATCAGCTCCCACACTTTTGACAGCTCAACCACGCATTTAATCAAGTATTTGAGGGCTCAACCACGCGGTTAAGGGCTCAACCTTACGGTTGAGGGCTCAACCACGCGGTTGAGCACTTGTCAGCTTTTGGTAAAATTAAAAAGGGCATAACTTTCAAACCGTAACTCCATTTTCGATGAATAAACTATCGTTGGAATCATCTTGAGGTCTGATTTTCAATGATAAGGTTTTAAGAAGCTGGATCAAACATTATTATGGTCATAAAAAGGGTTTTTAGGGTGTATGCCTTGTTTTGCACACATGTAAATGTTGTTATTGACTGAATTTATGATGTAGACTTTTCATATAGTGAATGCATGATTGTATGTATTGATTTAGTGTATGTATCAATGTTTTATGTCATGCATTTGGGTTGAATACCGTCTAAAAAGTTGCTGCTAGTGTTCTTCATCACTCGCACGAGTGAGACTTCACTCGTACGGTTGGGGTGGTCAACCGTGTTATGAACCATGCAAGTGAGTGGTTAAGGAGAACTATTGTTTTGGTTAAGATGATACGTACGGTTGAGATGTGACTCGTGCAAGTCACTGGTCACTCGTGTGGCGAACTGTACAGATCAGGTGATTCTTTTATGGATGTTCGGTCATAAACCAAACGTACGAGTGAGTTGTCAACCGCACGATTGAGTGTTCTCAAACGTGCGAGTGAGGGTGTTACTCGTACGGTTGGCAGACCAGTTTTAAGTGTTTAAGTGTTGATCTATAGCGTTGTTGTCTTGTTGTTGATCTAATATCAAGACATGATTACTGACGGTGTTATGTTTATTCTCAGGTGGAAAAGAGAAAGAGAAGATTCGGAAAGATTAGACCTCTGAGAATCTTTAGTTGCTGGTAATTGGTGAGTGAGTCTATCTTCGGATAGAGTTTAAGTAGGAAATCATGCTATTGTGGATTACTCTGATTACCTGGTGTAGTATAGTGATTGCCATGCTAGTAGATAACTGCATGCTCTGTGAATTGTATGTTGTATATGCGTGCTGTGTTGACACCAACTGAGGGCTAAGGTGATAATGCTAAAAATGAACACATATTTCATAGCATTATTCCTCAAGAAAGACAAGATTTTAGTTGCAATTGTTCTATTTACAAGTAATATTCGTTTAAATAATAAAAGGTGAAGACAAAAGGCAGATTCGACGATTTGAAGACGCAAATGACCAAAAAGCTCAAAAGTACAAAGTACGATCCAAGAGGTTCAATTTATTGATGAGAAGCGTCTAGAAATGACAAAAGTACAAGTTACAAAACGCAAAGTACAAGATATTAAATTGTACGCAAGGACGTTCGAAAATCCGGAACCGGGACCTAAGTCAACTTTCAACGCACGACACAACGGAGCGAAAATTACAAGTCAACTATGCATATAAATATAATATAATATATAAATAATTCTTAAAATTATATATATATTATATTTATTTATTAAAAAATCCGTCGGCAAGCTAGGAGCCAAACTTGGATGAGCTGTAATCCACCACTCCGCGATCGCGGAGCTGTGAAGGAGCACACTAAAACTGAAAAGGGGCCTATAAAAGGCAACGCATTCGATCGATATTTTTACACCTTCTTTCCATTTCATATACGTAAAAGATATATATATATATATATATATATATATATATATATATATATATATATATATATATATATATATATATATATATATATATTTATAATTTATAATTTTAATTTAAGATTAATAATAATAAGGTTATGTTAGCGAATGTTTTAAGGTTTTAAGTCGAAACTCTGTCCGTGTAACACTACGCTATTAATAAATCACTGTAAGTTATGTTTAAATTATTTTCATTAATGTCTCGTAGCTAAGTTATTATTATGCTTATTTAAGCCAAAGTAATCGTGATGTTAGACTAAATATTAATGACGGGGTAATTGGGATTTGTACCATAATTGGGGTTTGGATAAAAGAACGACACTTGTGGAAATTAGACTATTGGCTATTAATGGGCTTTATATTAACTAAATGATACCTCATTAATTTAATATATAGACTTATAATTTGACGTATTTATATATAACCACATACGCTTAATCGGGTACGGTGGGCGGGATATCTATAAATACCAATAATTGTTCATTTTACCGGACACGGAACTGGATTAATAGTTAATAGACTTGTTGAAACAGGGGTGGATTACATTCAAGGGTAATTGGTGTAATTGTTAACAAAGTAGTAAAACCTTGGTTTACACGCAGTCGATAACCTGGTGTATTCATTAAACAAAGTATTAAGACCTTATTACAATTCGAATCCCCAATTAGTTAGAATATTTGACTTCGGGAATAAGAATAATTTGACGAAGACTTTCGCACTTTATGATTATGACTGATGGACTATTATGGACAAATCCGTATGGACATATCGAATAATCCAGGACAAAGGACAATTAATCCATGGGAATAAACTAAAAACAACACGTCGAACATCATGATTACGGAAGTTTAATTAAGCATAATTCCTTTATTTCATATTTAATTTCCTTTATTTCATATTTAATTGCACTTTTAATTATCGCAATTTTTGTCATTGTATTTAATTGCACTTTTAATTATCGTACTCTTTAATTGCCGTACTTTTTATTTATCGCATTTTTATTTATCGCAATTTCATTATCGTTATTTATTTTACGCTTAAAATTGAGTTATATTTATTTTTAATATTTTACATTAGGTTTTAACTGCGACTAAAGTTTTAAAATCGACAAACCGGTCATTAAACGGTAAAAACCTCCTTTTATAATAATAATACTACTTATATATATTTTTGTATTTTTACAATTATAAGTTAAAAATATAGCGTTAAGCTTGTTTAAAAGATCCCTGTGGAACGAACCAGACTTACTAAAAACTACACTACTGTACGATTAGGTACACTGCCTATAAGTGTTGTAGCAAGGTTTAGGTATATCCACTCTATAAATAAATAAATCACTTGTGTAAAATTGTATCGTATTTAATAGTATTTTCCTGTAAAAATTAATAGTATTTTATACCCCTTCGCTTTAACATCAAGTATTTTTGGCACCGCTGCCGGGAAAAGCCGAAGCGAAACGCTATAAAAAAAAGATTTTTATTAAGTTTTAATTAGTTTTGTAAAAATACGTTTTTAAATATTAAAATTCAAAAACATAAAAAGAAAAAAAAATATATTTATTTTTAAAAGTTTGTTCAAAATATATACTACCTCCGTCTCATTCCAATAGTCCACAGACAAAAAACACGCAGTTTTAGGAAATCTCACTAACTTCATTTCTCCACCAATGAAATATCTTCTCTCTCCAAATTCACCAATGAAATATCATCTTTCCTTTCTATTTATGGAAGTGGACTATCAGAATGGGACAACTCAAAATGGAATACTAGCCTATTGGAATGAGACGGAGGTAGTAATATATAAAATTATAAAGTATTTTTATTCCTATTTTAGTTTTTTTTTTAAATTAAGTTTTTATTTAAGTTATATAAATATTTTATATAAAACAGAAAAAAAATATAAAAAATCGAATTGGGCCAAAACCCGTCGAAGCCCAACACTGTTTTTAATAAAATTTTGAATTGGGCCGAACTGTTTTAGCCCAGTTTTAATCCGGTAATATTCACCTCCGCGATCTCGGAGGAGAAAAGGCAGAGAGCTACGAGATCGCGTAGCCCTGTCTGACACGCCACAGTTTGACCTAAAATAGTTATTGGAGCCATTTTCTGGTTCGTAGTAATAGTTGAATTTGTACGTGAACCGGGATATTGGAGCCAAACAGTACTCAATTATATTGAGACCAAACAAATCCCGCCCCTCTGCTGCATCTTTTGGCTATTCGAAACGTGTGCAAAATCAGAAAAGTCTATTAATTTGATAACTTATATAATTTTTCTTATTTTTATAACTAATAGGATATTCAGTGAATGCACCGAGCAAAACGTTCACCACCTTTCGTACGTTCACCACCTGTAACTCGATCAAGACATCTAGCCAATATTGTCACCGTTGATTTTTCTTTAGAATCGTCATCCAATCGACCAAGTACTCTAATTCAAATTTTCGATAATCCATTTTTTGAACCCGACCTCACAATTGAGAATTCGGAGGATATTCAGGGACAATTCAGAGATCCTGAACCATTAATCTTTCCTCCGAAACCACCAATCATTCAAACGGAGATTGTTGAGGAACAACCCATTAAATCAGAATCCTCTAGTGATTCAGATTCAACAAATTCAATCATGGAAAATCTCGAACCATTAAGTATGGAAGACCGAATGCGAGCTAAATGCACTGGCCAAGGTCATGCAAATACTCAACCCGACATTAATGCGCCAGATTATGAAATCAAAGGACAAATCCTACACATGGTGACTAATCAATGTCAATTTAGTGGTGCGCCGAAGTAAGATCCAAACGAACATCTTCGTACCTTTAATAGGATCTGTACTCTATTTAAAATCCGAGAAGTGGAGGATGAACAGATATATCTCATGTTATTTCCCTGGACTTTAAAGGGAGAAGCCAAAGATTGGTTAGAATCGTTACCTGAAGGGGCGATTGATACATAGGACGTTTTAGTTGAAAAATTTCTTAAACAATTCTTTCCGACATCTAAAGCCGTGAGACTTCAAGGAGAAATAGTTACGTTCACGCAAAAGCCAAATGAAACTTTATATGAGGCGTGGACAAGATTTGGAAAGTTATTAAGAGGATGTCCGCAACATGGTTTAGACACTTGTCAAATAGTACAAATATTCTACCAAGGATGCGACATCACTACAAGAAAAGACCTCGATATAGCAGCTGGTGGTTCCATTATGAAGAAAACCGCAACTGACGCTTACAAAATTATTGATAACACTGCTTCCCACTCACATGAGTGGTACCAAGAAAAAGAAATCGTTAGATCATCTAAAGCGGCTAGAGCCGATTCTAGCCATGACTTCGATTCCATTTCCGAAAAGATAGATGCTGTCGAGAGACGAATGGAAAAGATGATTAAAGATATTCACTCAATACGAATTAGTTGTGAGCAGTGTGGAGGACCACATTTGACAAAAGATTGTCTCAGTATTGAACCAACAATGGAACAAAGAGAGAATGTTTCATATCTAAACCAAAGGCCTGGAAATAATTATCAACCGCCAAGACCAATTTACAATCAAAATCAGAATTATAACCGAAATGTTCCATACAACAACCAACAAGGTCCTAGCAATCAACAAGTATCCAACAATACTTACAATCAGCAAAGACCTATTTTTCAAAACAAACCACCACAAACCGATGATAAAAAGCCAAATTTAGAAGATATGATGTCGAAGCTAGTTGAATCTCAAACTCAGTTTTTCACATCTCATAAACAAACCAATGAACAAAATGCTCAAGCAATTAGAAATCAACAAGCTTCGATTCAAAATTTAGAACAAGAAGTAAGCAACTTAGCAAGGTTGATAGGTGAAAGAAAACTAGGAAGTCTACCTAGCGATACAAATGCTAACCCCCGGAATGAAACAGCTAAAGCCATTACCACAAGAAGTGGTATGACACTTAACCCACCTGAAATACCTGTAATTTCTGATGAAGCTATTCCTACTTCACAAGAACCACAACCTGATCAAGATAAGGAAACAGAACCGGTAGTTGAAAAGGTTAATGAAGATAACACAGTTAAGGCTAAACCTTATGTTAAACCATACCAATCACCACTTCCTTATCCGAGTAAAATGAGAAAAGAGAGACTTGAAGCCGAGCAATCTAAATTCTTGGATATGTTTAAACAAATAAATGTAAATCTTCCTTTCATTGATGTAATTTCAGGAATGCCTAGATATGCTAAATTTCTGAAAGATCTAATCACAAATAGAAAGAAAATGGAAAAACTCTCGGCTGTTACTATGAATGCAAATTGTTCTACAGTGCTGTTGAATAAGATACCAGAAAAACTTTCAGATCCAGGAAGTTTCACAATTCCATATTTTCTGGGTAGTCTTAGTTCAATAGAAGCATTGGCAGACTTAGGTGCTAGTATAAATTTAATGCCGTATTCACTATACGCTAAACTAGACCTTGGAGAATTGAAACCAACACAAATAAGTATACAACTAGCCGATTGATCAGTAAAATATCTTAGAGGGATAATGGAGAATATGCTAGTTAAAGTTGGTACTTTATTATTTCCAGTAGATTTTGTTATTCTGGACATGGAAGAAGATTCTCGAGTTCCTCTCATATTAGGAAGACCATTCTTAAACACGGCCAAAGCAATAATAGACGTGTTTGGTAAGAAACTGACCCTAAGTATAGAGGGCGAGAGTGTTACCTTTTCTGTTGATAGAGCCATGCAACAACCGCAATCTGCAGATGATACATGTTATTATATTCAAACTATAGAATCACATGCAGAATTGTTAAAAGAATTTCCAAAATTACAAGGAACAGGAGAATGTTCTTTAGAAGAAGGAACTGAACCAATTGAAGAAGCTGAAATGTTAGCTACACTTATGGCTAATGGATATGAACCAATAATAGAAGAAATTCAAATGCTAAAAGAAGAAGACAGATATCGATATAAATCATCGATAGAAGAACCACCGACATTAGAGTTAAAGCCACTTCCAAACCATTTGGAATATGCTTATTTACATGGTGAATCTGAATTACCTGTAATAATATCGTCTTCTCTTACTGAAAATGAAAAATCTCAACTCATTGCTGTGCTAAAAGCTCATAAACCAGCTATTGCATGGAAAATTCATGATATTAAAGGAATAAATCCTTCATATTGCACACATAAAATCCTTATGGAAGAAGGTCATAAAACATATGTGCAACGCCAACGAAGACTAAATCCGAATATGCAAGATGTTGTTAAGAAAGAAATTATTAAACTACTAGATGCAGGTTTAATTTATCCAATCTCTGATAGTCCATGGGTAAGCCCAGTTCAATGCGTGCCTAAGAAGGGTGGCATGACTGTCATCATAAATGAGAAAAATGAGCTTATTCCTACTAGGACGGTAACAGGATATTGATTATAGAAAATTAAATGATGCCACCAGAAAAGATCACTTTCCCTTACCTTTCATTGATCAAATGTTGGAAAGATTAGCCGGAAATAGTTACTATTGTTTTCTTGATGGTTTTTCCGGATATTTTCAAATTCTAATAGGACCCGAGGACCAAGAGAAAATCACATTCACGTGCCCTTATGGTACTTTTGCTTACAAACGCATGCCATTTGGACTTTACAACGCCCCTGCAACCTTTCAAAGGTGCATGATGGCGATTTTTAACGACATGATAGAAGAATGCATGGAAGTTTTCATGGATGACTTTTCTGTCTTCAGTGATACTTTTGAAAAATGTCTAGTTAATCTTGAACGAATGCTTATTAGATGCGAACAATCAAATCTAGTACTTAATTGGGAGAAATGCCATTTCATGGTTAAAGAAGGCATCGTTCTTGGTCATAAAATTTCAAAGGAAAGAATTGAAGTGGATAGAGCTAAAGTAGATGTAATTGCTAAACTTCCACATTCCACCAATGTTAGAGGAGTTAGGAGTTTTCTAGGGCATGCCGGTTTTTACCGATGTTTCATAAAAGATTTTTCTAAAATTGCCACTCCTATGAATAAACTCCTAGAAAAGGATGCTCCATTCATCTTTTCAGATGAATGCATCAAATCTTTTAATATTCTTAAAGAAAAACTCACTAATGCGCCGATCATGATAACTCCAAATTGGAATCTACCGTTTGAACTAATGTGCGATGCAAGTCATTTTGCAATGGGAGCCGTTTTCGGACAAAGGATTGAAGAACGATTTCAACCTATTTATTATGCTAGTAAGACATTACAAGGAGCACAAACGAATTATACAACTACTGAAAAAGAACTCCTTGCCATTGTCTTTGCTTTTGACAAATTTCGTTCATATCTCGTTCTAGCTAAAACGGTGGTCTATACTGACCATTCTGCTCTTAGATACCTATTTTCAAAATAAGATGCCAAGCCAAGATTAATTCGTTGGATCTTACTCTTACAAGAGTTTGATATTGAAATCCGAGATAAAAAGGGAGCAGAAAATCTCGCCGCTGATCATCTTTCTCGTCTTGAAAATCCTGAATTAGAAGTTCTAAATGAATCAGTCATACAAGACAACTTTCCTGATGAATATCTATTGAAGATAGATTATAATGAAATTCCATGGTTTGCAGACTATGCAAACTACTTAGTATGTGGATTCCTTGAAAAATGATTATCGTACCAAAAACGAAAGAAATTCTTTTGTGATATAAAACACTATTTCTGGGAAGATCCACATTTGTTTAAAAGTTGTCCCGATGGAATAATACGCTGATGTGTATTCGGAGATGAAGCTAGTCAAATCTTAAACCATTGTCACACAGGACCAACAGGAGGACATTATGGGCCTCAGCTCACAGCACGAAAAGTTTACGATGCTGGATTCTATTGGCCTACAATTTTCAAAGACGCACACCTTCTTTGCAAATCCTGTGATGCTTGTCAAAGGGCCAGAAAAATAAGTCAACGTGATGAAATGCCACAAAATGTCATTCAAGTATGTGAAGTATTTGACATTTGGGGTATTGACTTTATGGGTCCATTTCCAAAATCTCATAATAATCTCTACATTCTCGTTGCCATTGATTATATATCTAAATGGGTGGAAGCACAAGCTCTCCCAACTAATGATGCAAGAGTTGTAGTCAACTTTTTAAAACGTCTTTTTGCAAGGTTTGGAACACCGAAAGCTTTAATAAGTGATCGGGGTACTCATTTTTGTAATAATCAACTTGAGAAAGTTCTTAAAAGATATGGAGTAACTCATAAAATCTCAACCGCTTATGTGACGACCCGGAAATTTCCGACCAAATTTAAACTTAATCCTTGTATGATTTCGACACGATAAGCAAAATCTGTAACGTTGAGTTTTAAAATTTTGAACTGTTCAATTTACACACGACCAGTTTCGATGATTCACGAACCACTATTTTGTAAATAGATACATATATATTTATATATATACATATATATTAATTATTATAAATTAAAATATTATAAGCGTTAATTAATTATGTAAATAAAATAATATATGATATTATTATTAAAATAAATCTATATATATATATATATATATATATATATGTAAGGTATGTTGAATGTATATTTATATGGTTTCGAATTTATTTAATAAACGATAATAGCACTCGTTTGTCGGTCAATCGATATTAAACAAGTTAAACTCAAACTTATATAATTTTAAAATAATCGGTGATCCGAAAGTGAGTTATATGAATCATAGGTTTATTAAAAATGCATTTAGGAGCTATTTATTAAATTTTAAAACTTTTTATATTTTACTTGGGGTTGGGAGTGAATAATTAATGTAATTTTTATTTAAATAATTGATGCTCGAATTTTATACCATAATGACCAAAATAAATAAATAAAGTTAATTTAAAAATATGGGATTTTTCTGAAGACTTTTATCTGTCACTGATTAACAACGGAGTATGAAATACCATCCTTAAATAAACTCTCGATAGATATGATTGGTTTGATAAATGGTATACGTTTTTAAATCTAGATATATTTATATTATTTTTTTTGTTCTTTTCACCACTAGCATATTAAAACAAGAAATCAAATGTGGGTGAGGGGCTAGTGGGTCACGTTTGGTGACTAAGCGTACGACCATATGATGTACCAAAAGTAAGGGTGGTTCAAGAGTGGCTGCTAGTTTAAATTATAGTAATTCATTTGAATTATTACTACTACATGTTATAATATTAATATTATTTACTGCATTAGATTATAGATTATGTAGATAGAAACTTGAATGAAAACATATCACCTCCTCACTTATTTTTCTTTTCGTCCGTGAACGAATTGAGTTTATTGTGCCTACTTCTTTTCATTCCACTCACAGTACTATAATCATTATTGAATCTCATGTTACCACGTAATTATATTTTTATATATGTAGAGATTTGAGAGAGATATGACAGCACTTCCCCACCCCTTTGTTTCACCCTATTTGGATTACTATACTACTACTGCTCGATTTCTTTTTCTTTTCTTGACTTGTTCACAATCAAACAACCACTCTCTCTTTATATTTATTTACATATACATCCATGATCACCACTCATTTCCACACATTCCAATTCCTACAAAACAACCAAAACCAAACACCCTTAAATTAATTGATCAACCATTTCATCTCCCATCAACCTCATTCGACATCCACCACTCATCCCAACCGCCACATCTCATCACCACCCTCATCACCAAGAACAACCGAAACCCATTAAATTTTTTCTTTTGTTCGAACATAACAACCATTATCACCATCACAACCACTATCATCATCTTCCTTGTTACTTTCTCCTTCCTTTAGAGCTACAACCACGACCACCATAACTATCACCACAATTATTTTCTACTGCTACAGTACTACTGTCTTTTGGGTTGCTGTTCGAACCAACCAGGTTGCTACAGTCGCTACTGCATCTGCTTCTGTTTCTATCGAAAGATAACGATGGTGATGGTGAAGATAGATGATACATGAAAGTGATGTCACGAAGATGATTCTGTAATGATATTGAAGACGATGATAGTGATGATAATGAAAGACGATGATGATGGTTACAGATTGTATGATGATGACGATGATTATGATTAACAATCTTTTGTTACTTACAGTAGGTTATCTTTCTAATACAAGGTAATAATCATATTCAAACTTTAATTCAATTTCTATAGCTATAACAATCTTATTTCGAGTGGAAATCTTACTTGAAATTGTTTTCGTGTCATGATTCTGCTTCAAGAACTTTCAAGCCATCCAAGGATCCTTTGAAGCTAGATCTATTTTTCTCATTTCCAGTAGGTTTATCCATGGAACTTGAGGTATTAATGATATTCATAACATCATTCGATTCATACATAAAAAGCTGTCTTATTCAACATTATAAACTTGTAATCACTAGAACATAGTTTAGTTAATTCTAAACTTGTTCGCAAATAAAGTTAATCCTTCTAACTAGACTTTTAAAATCAACTAAACACATGGTCTATATCTATATGATATGCTAACTTAATGATTTAAAACCCGGAAACACGATAAACACCATAAAACTGGATATACGCCGTCGTAGTAAAACCGGGGGCTGTTTTGGTTGGGATAATTAAAAGCTAAGAAGAAATTTGATTTAAAAGCTATACTTCTGGAAAAATGATTTTTCTTATGAACATGAAACTATATCAAAAAATCATGATTAAACTCAAAGTGAAAGTATGTTTTTCAAAATGGTCATCAAGATGTCGTTCTTTCGACGAAAATGACTACCTCTTTCAAAAAAGACTTGTAACTTGTATTTCCGACTATAAACTTATACTTTTTCTATTTAGATTCATAAAGTTAAGTTCAATACGAAACCGTGGCCACTGGAATCACTCAAAACGGATTAGAAACGAAGAAATGGCGAGTAAAACAAGATTGATAAAAACTACTCATTTTACCTACGTGAAAGTTAGTAATAAATCTATTCCAACCATAACCTAATCAACTTATATTGTATATTATGTAATCTTGAGATACCATAGACACGTATACAATGTTTCGACCTATCATGTCGACCCATCTATATATATATTGCGGAACAACCATAGACACTCTATATGTGAATGTTGGAGTTAGCTATACAGGGTTGAGGTTGATTCCAAAATATATATATAGTTTGAGTTGTGATCAATACTAAGATAGGTATACACTGGGTCGTGGATTGATTCAAGATAATATTTATCGATTTATTTCTGTACATCTAACTGTGGACAACTAGTTGTAGGTTACTAACGAGGACAGCTGACTTAATAAACTTAAAATATCAAAATGTATTAAAAGTGTTGTAAATATATTTTGAACATACTTTGATATATATGTACATATTTGTTATAGGTTCGTGAATCGACCAGTGGCCAAGTCTTACTTCCCGACGAAGTAAAAAAATCTGTGAAAGTGAGTTATAGTCCCACTTTTAAAATCTAATATTTTTGGGATGAGAATACATGCAGGTTTTATAAATGATTTACAAAATAGACACAAGTACGTGAAACTACATTCTATGGTTTAATTATCAAAATCGAATATGCCCCTTTTTAATTAAGTCTGGTAATCTAAGAATTAGGGAACAGACACCCTAATTGACGCGAATCCTAAAGATAGATCTATTGGGCCTAACAAACCCCATCCAAAGTACCGGATGCTTTAGTACTTTGAAATTTATATCATATCCGAAGGGTGTCCCGGAATGATGGGGATATTCTTATATATGCATCTTGTTAATGTCGGTTACCAGGTGTTCACCATATGAATGAATTTTATCTCTATGTATGGGATGTATATTGAAATATGTAATCTTGTGGTCTATTATTATGATTTGATAATTTATAGGTTAAACCTATAACTCACCAACATTTTTGTTGACGTTTTAAGCATGTTTATTCTCAGGTGATTATTAAGAGCTTCCGCTGTTGCATACTAAAATAAGGACAAGATTTGGAGTCCATGCTTGTATGATATTATGTAAAAACTGCATTCAAGAAACTTATTTTTGATGTAATATATTCTTATTGTAAACCATTATGTAATGTCGTGTGTAAACGGTATATTTTAGATTATCATTATTTGATAATCTACGTAATACTTTTTAAACCTTTATAGATAAAATAAAAGTTATGGTTGTTTTAAAAATGAATGCAGTCTTTGAAAAACGTCTCATATAGAGGTCAAAACCTCGCGACGAAATCAATTAATATGGAACGTTTATAATCAATATGAACGGGACATTTCAGTTGGTATCCGAGCGTTGGTCTTAGAGAACCAGAAAAATTTGCATTAGTGTGTCTTATCGAGTTTTTTAGGATGCATTAGTGAGTCTCGACTTCGACCGTGTTTTCTTTAAAAATGATTGCTTAACATTTTTGTTGGAAACTATATATTATTAACATGTAAATATTATGTGATATATTAATCTCTTAACGTGTTTGATATTATGTGATAGATGTCTACCTCTAGAACAAGTCCCATTGACTCACATAATAATAATGAAGAGTCAAATGTAAATTGGAATAATTCGTGGACTGATTCACAAGTTCCCGAAGAGGAACCGGAAGAAGAGTCGGAACCGGAAGAAGAATCGGAACCGGAAGAAGAATCGGAAACGGAAGAAGAAATAGAACCAGTGGGGAAAATAATAAAACGGTTAAGTAGAAGAAAATCCTCAACCAACCGACCAAAGTTAATTATGGTCAATGGTGTTTCCACCAAGGAAGCAAAGTGTTGGGAGGATTACCAATTCTCCGATGAATCGGATCCCGACAAGGATTCTGATGATGTTATAGAAATTACCCCAACACAATTTAATAAGGCAAAAGAGAACAATAAGGGAAAGGGCATAAAAATAGAGAAATTTGATTCCAAACCCGATGAACTTTATATGTATCGTCAACACCCGTATTTCTTAAGTTGTGACAATAACCCGGGAACCTCTAAACCACCAGGTTTTTCTAAACCAATGTGGAAAACGACGGCTCGTATTAGGGGAACATCATATATCCCTAAAAACTTAGCAAAAAGAACCAATTTCGAAAAAGAAGAAACGAGTGAGTCGGAATAAGATAGTTGTATTTGTGCGGTGTAATATATGTAATATAGTGTGCTTATGCTTTACGATATATGTAAAAATTGCTTGTATTAATAAGTATCTTTTATGAATCTAACTCTTGTCTATTTTACAGTATAAAAACACAAAATGGATAGACAACCCAATATTTTAGAAGACTTACCCGGAGACATGATTGATGAAATCTTGTCTAGAGTCGCTCAGAATTTCTCGGCACAACTATTTATGGCAAAATCAGTTTGTAAGACATTCGAAGAATGTTCCAAGAATGCCTTGGTTTATAAAAGGCTTTCGTTTGAAAGATGGGGGATATCACATTGGGGAACCCAAATGCTATTTTACGCAACGGATTAAGAAATTATTTTGACTCAATGTATCCGAATATAGGACTTCATGATTTAGAAAAAGCGGCTAACATGCAACATAAAGAAGCATGTTATGCTTACGGGTTAGTAATGTTCGCTTCTCACCAAAGTGAGAAAAAGAACATCGGGCTACAACTATTAAATAAAACGTTCCCACAAGTGAAAGAGTCGGTAATTGGGGTAAGAAATGAGGTATTAAGATTGTTACGGGACTGTTGGACATTACGTAACCCTCGTCCCTTTAACGACGTTACAACACGTTGTCTTATCAACGGCCATAACGGTTGATAGGTCAGATCATGTTGAGATTGAGAGTAATGATAAGATAAAGAGAGATTCGGTAGATAGGAATGAGACTCGGTATTAGAGAGAATCGGTACAATTACATTCCACAGCTTCTAGAACTCAGTTACAATGCAATGGCTATCTAATTAGGACTACTTAGGTTCCTTATATAGCCCTCTTCTAAGGAACCTTCATTTAAGTTTATTTTCACATTAACACTATACAACTTCGGGGTCCTAACAATCTCCCCCTTAGTGTTAAATGTGAACTTTACAACATAATCCTATTTAAAACATCTAAAGGAACTTTGTTCCTCTGAAGTGAACTTTAGATTTGAATCCCTTGAGATTCTCATATCTTCGTATATTCACTCTTGTTTTGAGACGACTTTTTAATCTTGTGAGAATGTATTTGACAATCTCAATGTCTTCAGTTGAATAGCAGTTATTGATCAATCTCCATCTCATGTACTTGAAAGCATACATCAACGTTCCGTCTGAGTATCTTCTAAAATCTGAGACTCTGATGAAGATCTTTGTATAGTGAGAATTGACAAATACAAACCCATATGGACAGTCGCTCACTTCAAGTAAGGACATGTATCTTAGCTCTTCAATCACTTGATTTGGTGGTTTGATTCCGAGCTTTTTGTGTCCAGATTCCAATCCCAACTGAAAATCATGAACTGACATCCATCTCATCGAATCAAGAATAAACCTGTAGACTGCCTTCATTGCAGTAGCATGATAAATCGTTGCAGATTCATTCAAGTTAATCAGATAGTTATAAATGAAAATAATGTCATCCATCTTCAGTTTATCAAAATCCGCTTATGAGAATTGGCAATCCTCATCATCCATTCTTGTAACTTGAAACAATGGCATCTTCACTCCATCCTTATTAATCATCAAAATCTTATTTATGCTTTTAATCTCTGAACTCCGCTGAATTTGAAGTTTCTCTTCATTCTTCAATTTGAATTTGTCACGAACACTCAGATAAGCTTTGAGAAATTCTGGTTTCTTATGATATTTCCAAGCACCCAGAACACTCATTGATGCAGAAAGGACGAGATCAGAATCTCCATAAATTCTATATGCTTGTTGTTCAATGAATGGAGAACGAAGAATACTTTTCTCTTCATCCTCACTCAGTTGGTAATTTGCATCACGTTCAAGAACAATCTCTGCAATTTGAAAAGGAACATTCAAATCGGGAGGAGTCGTGGTATCTTCTTTGCCATTAGAGAAAATCTCCTTTTCGAAGTGTATTCCAAATTCGTCAGTTGAAGATATCAAATTAACAAATTGATGATCATTGAATTCATTGGCGACACTCGATGACCCCTTTAAAATATCTTCAATGTTGTCAAAGTTTTGATTGTCCTCTTGAGTTAACTCTTTCTCTGATTGATCAGCTGAATCCATAATCATTAACATTCCTGAGTCACCCTCTCTCTGACTTTCCGATTCATCTAGAAAACTTTCACACTGAATTTCTTCAATTTCATCACTAGAATCAGATATATCAACAACATCTTTATCCTTCTGTTGACTAGATGTACCAGCTTCATAAGTTGATCTTTGAAAAACACTGGACCGATAACCACCTTGTCTATTCTCCCCCTCATGAAGATTATCGGGATCGAAATCATCATGATCAGGCATGTGAATTGGTCCAGGTGACTTGCATGGAGATAAAGGATATACTATCCTTGCTTGCTCAAGATAAATCATCATAGTTTCGCGAACTTCATCAAGATCAATTCGTTTAGCAAACTTAGCAAGATAGAGCTCCTCCACCTCATTGTCAGAAAGATATTGTAATCCATATCTATTTGAACTTCGAGAAGGTGACCCTGTTGGTGAAACAACAGTGTAACCATGAACAAAAGTAGCATCAGCAGCAACTGTTGAAGGCGATGTCGGTGGAAGTGTTTGAGTTGCCGTGAGGGCAGGTAAGGATGATTGTGCAGTGTTATTCTTATATGTAGGGCTGTACGTACTACTAGTCAGATTCGTGTTATCCCCTTCTGATGGAGGTTGGGTAACAACCGGAGTTGTCACCGGCGAAGTTTCTTTCGAAGCATCCGCCTCCATGACTTTGGTCTCATGGGACTCTGACAAAGTAGTAGAACTACCCGTCTGTTTAGTTCTCGCAGAGATATTGCTATCCCCGACTCCTAAAATCATTGATATACCATGAGGTGGCACATCTCTTTCAGTTAAAGACTCTTCCTCCAGACCCTGAGATTCAGAATCCGGAAGATAAGTGGTTTGAACCAATGGATCACTTTCATGAACCAAGGGAACAGTCTGCTGGAAGTCTGATAAATATCCCGAAGGATTGTCATGTTGACTCGTTTCCATGGGACGCGGCAGATCTTCCTCATCAAGATAAGCCGGACCTCGAGACCCTGTTGTACGTTGAGGTACAGGAGGATTTCCAGCCGATACGCAGGGTGCCTTTTCAAGATTTTTCGGCTCCCCTTCGGCCGTTCTGGACTTCAATGATTGAGTTTCCTCAATCGATTGAGTCAACGCAGACTTTACTGCAGAGGAAGACTTTACTTCCTTAGATGCCAAAGCACCTTGCTTTGTAGGATTTATTATTAAGTCCTGTTTAGATTGGATGGGCTTAGTGGTCATTTTACCATCCGTGCGTTTAGATCTCTTGCCTACCGAAGCTTGTGCTTCATTTAGCGTAGGGCTTACTGTTATTCTTGAATGTGATACGGAGATGGGTGAGGGTGACCTAATTAGTTCTAGGTCTTGGTCCGTATCACCACTGGTTGGAGTAACTGTTTGGTGGACGATGGGTGTCGAAGTCCTAGATCTAGTTACTCGTTGGGTTGGTGGAGTCTGAATCATCTCATCAGGCATGTATCGAGTTCTCTTAGGAGAATGTTTAGGAGATGATTCAGATGTTGTTGCTGAAGTGTCACTGCTTACTTTGGGTGTTGTGAAAAAGGTTGGTTCAATCCTAGTTGGACTAGGTTCCCTGATCCTCACGGGTTGAGCTTGGTGTACTACCCTAGATCGTTTGAGGTTTACCCTAAGTGGAGGATTAGCTGGCCCGGGTGGTTGAACTATGTAGTGACCCGAACTTTTCCATGTTTATATATATTAATTGAGATTGATATTTACATGATTAAATGTTTCCAACATGTTAAGCAATCAAACTTGTTAAGACTTGATTAATTGAAATATGTTTCATATAGACAATTGACCACCCAAGTTGACCGGTGATTCACGAACGTTAAAACTTGTAAAAACTATATGATGACATATATATATGGATATATATATAGTTAACATGATACTATGATAAGTAAACATATCATTAAGTATATTAACAATGAACTACATATGTAAAAACAAGACTACTAACTTAATGATTTTTAAACGAGACATATATGTAACGATTATCGTTGTAAAGACATTTAATGTATATATATCATATTAAGAGATATTCATACATGATAATATCATGATAATATAATAATTTAAAATCTCATTTGATATTATAAACATTGGGTTAACAACATTTAACAAGATCGTTAACCTAAAGGTTTCAAAACAACACTTACATGTAACGACTAACGATGACTTAACGACTCAGTTAAAATGTATATACATGTAGTGTTTTAATATGTATTTATACACTTTTGAAAGACTTCAATACACTTATCAAAATACTTCTACTTAACAAAAATGCTTACAATTACATCCTCGTTCAGTTTCATCAACAATTCTACTCGTATGCACCCGTATTCGTACTCGTACAATACACAGCTTTTAGATGTATGTACTATTGGAATATACACTCCAATGATCAGCTCTTAGCAGCCCATGTGAGTCACCTAACACATGTGGGAACCATCATTTGGCATCTAGCATGAAATATCTCATAAAATTACAAAAATATGAGTAATCATTCATGACTTATTTACATGAAAACAAAATAACATATCCTTTATATCTAATCCATACACCAACGACCAAAAACACCTACAAACACTTTCATTCTTCAATTTTCTTCATCTAATTGATCTCTCTCAAGTTCTATCTTCAAGTTCTAAGTGTTCTTCATAAATTCCAAAAGTTCTAGTTTCATAAAATCAAGAATACTTTCAAGTTTGCTAGCTCACTTCCAATCTTGTAAGGTGATCATCCAACCTCAAGAAATCTTTGTTTCTTACAGTAGGTTATCATTCTAATACAAGGTAATAATCATATTCAAACTTTGGTTCAATTTCTATAACTATAACAATCTTATTTCAAGTGATGATCTTACTTGAACTTGTTTTCGTGTCATGATTCTGCTTCAAGAACTTCGAGCCATCCAAGGATCCATTGAAGCTAGATCCATTTTTCTCTTTTCCAGTAGGTTTATCCAAGTAACTTAAGGTAGTAATGATGTTCATAACATCATTCGATTCATACATATAAAGCTATCTTATTCGAAGGTTTAAACTTGTAATCACTAGAACATAGTTTAGTTAATTCTAAACTTGTTCGCAAACAAAAGTTAATCCTTCTAACTTGACTTTTAAAATCAACTAAACACATGTTCTATATCTATATGATATGCTAACTTAATGATTTAAAACCTGGAAACACGAAAAACACCGTAAAACCGGATTTACGCCGTCGTAGTAACACCGCGGGCTGTTTTGGGTTAGTTAATTAAAAACTATGATAAACTTTGATTTAAAAGTTGTTATTCTGAGAAAATGATTTTTATTATGAACATGAAACTATATCCAAAAATTATGGTTAAACTCAAAGTGGAAGTATGTTTTCTAAAATGGTCATCTAGACGTCGTTCTTTCGACTGAAATGACTACCTTTACAAAAACGACTTGTAACTTATTTTTCCGACTATAAACCTATACTTTTTTTGTTTAGATTCATAAAATAGAGTTCAATATGAAACCATAGCAATTTGATTCACTCAAAACGGATTTAAAATGAAGAAGTTATGGGTAAAACAAGATTGGATAATTTTTCTCATTTTAGCTACGTGAAAATTGGTAACAAATCTATTCCAACCATAACTTAATCAACTTGTATTATATATTATGTAATCTTGAGATACCATAGACACGTATACAATGTTTCGACCTATCATGTCGACACATCTATATATATTTCGGAACAACCATAGACACTCTATATGTGAATGTTGGAGTTAGCTATACAGGGTTGAGGTTGATTCCAAAATATATATAGTTTGAGTTGTGATCAATACTGAGATACGTATACACTGGGTCGTGGATTGATTCAAGATAATATTTATCGATTTATTTCTGTACATCTAACTGTGGACAACTAGTTGTAGGTTACTAACGAGGACAGCTGACTTAATAAACTTAAAACATCAAAATATATTAAAAGTGTTGTAAATATATTTTGAACATACTTTGATATATATGTATATATTGTTATAGGTTCGTGAATCAACCAGTGGCCAAGTCTTACTTCCCGATGAAGTAAAAATCTGTGAAAGTGAGTTATAGTCCCACTTTTAAAATCTAATATTTTTGGGATGAGAATACATGCAGGTTTTATAAATGATTTTCAAAATAGACACAAGTACGTGAAACTACATTCTATGGTTGAATTATCGAAATCGAATATGCCCCTTTTTATTAAGTCTGGTAATCTAAGAATTAGGGAACAGACACCCTAATTGACGCGAATCCTAAAGATAGATCTATTGGGCTTAACAAACCCCATCCAAAGTACCGGATGCTTTAGTACTTCGAAATTTATATCATATCCGAAGGGTGTCCCGGAATGATGGGGATATTCTTATATATGCATCTTGTTAATGTCGGTTACCAGGTGTTCACCATATGAATGATTTTTATCTCTATGTATGGGATGTGTATTGAAATATGAAATCTTGTGGTCTATTGTTACGATTTGATATATATAGGTTAAACCTATAACTCACCAACATTTGTGTTGACATTTTAAGCATGTTTATTCTCAGGTGATTATTAAGAGCTTCCGCTGTCGCATACTTAAATAAGGACAAGATTTGGAGTCCATGCTTGTATGATATTGTGTAAAAACTGCATTCAAGAAACTTATTTTGTTGTAACATATTTGTATTGTAAACCATTATGTAATGGTCGTGTGTAAACAGGATATTTTAGATTATCATTATTTGATAATCTACGTAAAGCTTTTTAAACCTTTATTGATGAAATAAAGGTTATGGTTTGTTTAAAAATGAATGCAGTCTTTGAAAAAAACGTCTCATATAGAGGTCAAAACCTCGCAACGAAATCAATTAATATGGAACGTTTTTAATCAATAAGAACGGGACATTTCAGTTGGTATCAGAGCGATGGTCTTAGAGAACCAGAATTTTGCATTAGTGTGTCTTATCTAGTTTGTTAGGATGCATTAGTGAGTCTGGACTTCGACCGTGTTTACTTGAAAAATGATTGCTTAACAAATTTTGTTGGAAACTATATATTTTTAACATGTGAATATTATGTGATATATTAATCTCTTAACGCGTTTGATATTATGTGATAGATGTCTACCTCTAGAACAAGTCCCATTGACTCACCTAATAATAATGAAGAGTCAAATGTAAATTGGAATGATTTGTGGACTGATTCACAAGTTCCCGAAGAGGAACCGGAAGAAGAGTCGGAACCGGAAGAAGAATCGGAACCGGAAGAAGAATCGGAACCGGATGAAGAAATAGAACCGGTGGGGGAAATAATAAAACGGTTAAGTAAAAGAAAATCCTCAACCAACCGACCAAAGTTAATTATGGTCAATGGTGTTTCCGCCAAGGAAGCAAAATATTGGGAGGATTACCAATTCTCCGATGAATCGGATTCCGACGAGAATTCCGATGATGTTATAGAAATTACCCCAACTGAATTTAAAAAGGCAAAAGAAAATAATAAGGGAAAGGGCATAAAAATAGAGAAATCTAATTCCAACCCCGATGAACTTTATATGTATCGTCAACCCCCGAAGTCCTTAAGTTGTAACAATGACCCGGGAACCTCTAAACCACCAGGTTTTTCTAAACCAATGTGGATCACGACGGCTCGTATTAGGGGAACATCATATATCCCTAGAAACTTGGCAAAACGAACCAAAACCGAAGAAGAAGAAGAAACGAGCGAGTCGAAATAAGATAGTTGTATTCGTGTGGTGTAATATATGTAATATAGTGTTCGTATGCTTTATGATATATGTAAAAATTGCTTGTATTAATAAGTATTTTTTTATGAATCTAACTCTTGTCTATTTTACAGTTTAAAAACACAAAATGGATAGACAACCCAATATTTTAAGAGACCTACCCGGAGACATGATTGATGAAATCTTGTCTAGAGTCGGCCAGAATTCCTCGGCACAACTATTTAAGGCGAGATCAGTTTGTAAGACATTCGAAGAACGTTCCAAGAATGTCTTGGTTTATAAGAGACTTTCGTTTGAAAGATGGGGGATATCACATTGGGAAACCCATAAGTTACGATGTGTTTACTTTGACGCATATATTGCGGGGAACCCAAATGCTATTTTACGCAACGGGTTAAGAAATTATTTTGACTCAATATATCCGAATATTGGACTTCGTGATTTAGAAAAAGCGGCTAACATGCAACATAAAGAAGCATGTTATGCTTACGGATTAGTAATGTTCGCTTCTCACCAGAGTGAGAACAAGAACATCGGGCTACAACTATTAAACAAAACATTTCCACAAGTGACGGAGTCGGTAATTGGGGTAAGAAATGAGGTTTTTAGATTGTTACGGGACTGTTGGACATTACGTAACCCTCGTCCCTTTGACGACGTTACAACACGCTGTCTTATCAACGGCCATAACGGTTATGTTGCACAAGACCAAGGATGGGAAGTAGTCCTAGTAAAACCAGAATGCATGACTTGTTTCTGGACGTATGAATTACGTGTCTTTATTGCCTTTGCTGAACGACTTGTGTATTAGCTAGAATTATCTTCACAACTATCTTGTATCAAAGTTATTGTGTGCTATATTTCATGCTTTATGTAAAATAAGCGGTATTGTAAGTTTGTAAAATATTGTATAAAAGTTTGAACGCGAAATATTATTATAATCAGTTTTTCATATAGAATTGTAGTAGTTGAATTGTATATTAGCTACTAAGTATGAACTTAACGGGTAGGTACTACCCGAATTTAAACTTATAAAACGCTAATATGAAGAAAAAGCTTTTATAAATGAGTTCATATTATGCTACGAAATACTATTAACTACTCTTAATATTCTGTATGATTAACTTGTTCCATTTAACTATTTTGAAGGAAATGGCACCGACTACTCGACACACCGTGAATATGAATGAAGAGGAATTCCGTACTTTTCTAGCTTCAAACATAGCCGCAGTACAGGCTGCGCTACATACCAACAATAACCTTGGATCTAGCAGTACAGGAAATCGTGTAGGATGCACCTACAAAGAATTCACTGCCTGTAAACCTTTGGAATTTGATGGAACCGAAGGACCGATCGGATTGAAACGGTGGACCGAGAAGGTCGAATCGGTGTTTGCCATAAGTAAGTGTACTGAAGAGGACAAAGTGAAGTACGCTACGCATACCTTCACAGGTTCTGCGTTAACATGGTGGAATACCTATCTAGAGCAAGTGGGACAAGATGATGCGTACGCACTACCGTGGTCAGCATTCAAGCACTTGATGAACGAGAAGTACCGTCCCAGAACCGAGGTCAATAAGCTCAAGACAGAACTTAGAGGGTTACGAACCCAAGGATTTGATATTACCACGTACGAAAGACGATTCACAGAATTGTGCCTATTGTGTCCGGGAGCATTCGAAGATGAGGAAGAGAAGATCGACGCGTTTGTGAAAGGATTACCGGAAAGAATCCAAGAAGATATAAGTTCACACTAGCCCGCCTCCATACAACAGGCATGTAGAATGGCTCACAAACTCGTGAACCAAATTGAAGAAAGAATTAAAGAACAGACTACTGAAGAGGCCAATGTGAAGCAAGTCAAAAGAAAGTGGGAGGAAAACGGTGATAAGAATCACCAATACAACAACAACAGTAATTACAACAATAATCGCAACAATTATCCCAACAATCGCAACATCAATCGCAACTACAACAAACGGCCCAACAACAACAACAACAACAACAACAGCAACTACAACAATCATCCCAACAACAATAATAACCGCAACAACAACAACAATCAGAAGCAGCTATGCCAAAGGTGTGAAAAGAATCACTCGGGGTTCTGCACCAAATTTTGCAACAAGTGTAAAAGAAATGGTCATAGCGCGACGAAGTGTGAGGTCTACGGACCAGGGGTTAATAGAACGAAAGGAACAAATGGTGTCGGAACGAGTAATGGCGGAGCAAGTAGTGTCGGAGCAAGTTATGCCAATGTAGTTTGTTATAAATGTGGAAAACCAGGCCACATTATTAGAAATTGCCCGAACCAGGAGAACACGAATGGACAAGGCCGTGGAAGAGTTTTCAATATTAATGCGGTAGAGGCACAGGAAGACCCGGAGCTTGTTACGGGTACGTTTCTTATTGACAATAAATCTGCTTACGTTTTATTTGATTCGGGTGCGGATAGAAGCTATATGAGTAGAGATTTTTGTACTAAATTAAGTTGTCCATTGACGCCTTTGGATAGTAAATTTTTACTCGAATTAGCAAATGGTAAATTAATTTCAGCAGATAATATATGTCGGAATCGAGAAATTAAACTGGTTAGCGAAACATTTAAGATTGATTTGATACCAGTAGAGTTAGGGAGTTTTGATGTGATAATCGGTATGGACTGGTTGAAAGAAGTGAAAGCAGAGATCGTTTGTTACAAAAATGCAATTCGCATTATACGAGAAAAAGGAAAACCCTTAATGGTGTACGGAGAAAAGGGCAACACGAAGCTACATCTTATTAGTAATTTGAAGGCACAAAAACTAATAAGAAAAGGTTGCTATGCTGTTCTAGCACACGTCGAGAAAGTACAAACTGAAGAAAAGAGCATCAATGATGTTCCCGTCGCAAAAGAATTTCCCGATGTATTTCCGAAAGAATTACCGGGATTACCCCCACATCGATCCGTTGAATTTCAAATAGATCTTGTACCAGGAGCTGCACCAATAGCTCGTGCTCCTTACAAACTCGCACCCAGCGAGATGAAAGAACTGCAAAGCCAATTACAAGAACTTTTAGAGCGTGGTTTCATTCAACCAAGCACATCACCGTGGGGAGCTCCTGTTTTGTTTGTCAAGAAGAAAGATGGTACATTCAGGTTGTGTATCGACTACCGAGAGTTGAACAAACTTACCATCAAGAACCGCTACCCACTACCGAGAATCGACGACTTATTTGATCAACTACAAGGCTCGTCTGTTTATTCAAAGATTGACTTACGTTCCGGGTATCATCAAATGCGGGTGAAAGAAGATGATATTCCAAAGACTGCTTTCAGAACACGTTACGGTCATTACGAGTTTATGGTCATGCCGTTTGGTTTAACTAATGCACCAGCTGTGTTCATGGACCTTATGAACCGAGTGTGTGGACCATACCTTGACAAGTTTGTCATTGTTTTCATTGATGACATACTTATTTACTCAAAGAATGACCAAGAACACGGTGAACATTTGAGAAAGGTGTTAGAAGTATTGAGGAA
Source organism: Rutidosis leptorrhynchoides (assembly GCF_046630445.1). Lineage (NCBI taxonomy): Eukaryota > Viridiplantae > Streptophyta > Magnoliopsida > Asterales > Asteraceae > Rutidosis > Rutidosis leptorrhynchoides. Next base: position 376,189,170 of record NC_092343.1, on the reverse strand, counting down.
GGAAGAATTGTACGCTAAGTTTTCAAAGTGTGCATTTTGGTTGGAAGAAGTTCAATTCCTCGGTCACATAGTGAACAAAGAAGGTATTAAGGTGGATCCGGCAAAGATAGAAACTGTTGAAAAGTGGGAAACCCCGAAAACTCCGAAACACATACGCCAGTTTTTAGGACTAGCTGGTTACTACAGAAGGTTCATCCAAGACTTTTCCAGAATAGCAAAACCCTTGACTGCATTAACGCATAAAGGGAAGAAATTTGAATGGAATGATGAACAAGAGAAAGCGTTTCAGTTATTGAAGAAAAAGCTAACTACGGCACCTATATTGTCATTGCCTGAAGGGAATGATGATTTTGTGATTTATTGTGATGCATCAAAGCAAGGTCTCGGTTGTGTATTAATGCAACGAACGAAGGTGATTGCTTATGCGTCTAGACAATTGAAGATTCACGAACAAAATTATACGACGCATGATTTGGAATTAGGCGCGGTTGTTTTTGCATTAAAGACTTGGAGGCACTACTTATATGGGGTCAAAAGTATTATATATACCGACCACAAAAGTCTTCAACACATATTTAATCAGAAACAACTGAATATGAGGCAGCGTAGGTGGATTGAATTGTTGAATGATTACGACTTTGAGATTCGTTACCACCCGGGGAAGGCAAATGTGGTAGCCGATGCCTTGAGCAGGAAGGACAGAGAACCCATTCGAGTAAAATCTATGAATATAATGATTCATAATAACATTACTACTCAAATAAAGGAGGCGCAACAAGGAGTTTTAAAAGAGGGAAATTTAAAGGATGAAATACCCAAAGGATCGGAGAAGCATCTTAATATTCGGGAAGACGGAACCCGGTATAGGGCTGAAAGGATTTGGGTACCAAAATTTGGAGATATGAGAGAAATGGTACTTAGAGAAGCTCATAAAACCAGATACTCAATACATCCTGGAACGGGGAAGATGTACAAGGATCTCAAGAAACATTTTTGGTGGCCGGGTATGAAAGCCGATGTTGCTAAATACGTAGGAGAATGTTTGACGTGTTCTAAGGTCAAAGCTGAGCATCAGAAACCATCAGGTCTACTTCAACAACCCGAAATCCCGGAATGGAAATGGGAAAACATTACCATGGATTTCATCACTAAATTGCCAAGGACTGCAAGTGGTTTTGATACTATTTGGGTAATAGTTGATCGTCTCACCAAATCAGCACACTTCCTACCAATAAGAGAAGATGACAAGATGGAGAAGTTAGCACGACTGTATTTGAAGGAAGTCGTCTCCAGACATGGAATACCAATCTCTATTATCTCTGATAGGGATGGCAGATTTATTTCAAGATTCTGGCAGACATTACAGCAAGCATTAGGAACTCGTCTAGACATGAGTACTGCCTATCATCCACAAACTGATGGGCAGAGCGAAAGGACGATACAAACGCTTGAAGACATGCTACGAGCATGTGTTATTGATTTCGGAAACAGTTGGGATCGACATCTACCGTTAGCAGAATTTTCCTACAACAACAGCTACCATTCAAGCATTGAGATGGCGCCGTTTGAAGCACTTTATGGTAGAAAGTGCAGGTCTCCGATTTGTTGGAGTGAGGTGGGGGATAGACAGATTACGGGTCCGGAGATTATACAAGAAACTACCGAGAAGATCATCCAAATTCAACAACGGTTGAAAACTGCCCAAAGTCGACAAAAGAGCTACGCTGACATTAAAAGAAAAGATATAGAATTTGAAATTGGAGAGATGGTCATGCTTAAAGTTGCACCTTGGAAAGGCGTTGTTCGATTTGGTAAACGAGGGAAATTAAATCCAAGGTATATTGGACCATTCAAGATTATTGATCGTGTCGGACCAGTAGCTTACCGACTTGAGTTACCTCAACAACTCGCGGCTGTACATAACACTTTCCACGTCTCGAATTTGAAGAAATGTTTTGCTAAAGAAGATCTCACTATTCCGTTAGATGAAATCCAAATCAACGAAAAACTTCAATTCATCGAAGAACCCGTCGAAATAATGGATCGTGAGGTTAAAAGACTTAAGCAAAACAAGATACCAATTGTTAAGGTTCGATGGAATGCTCGTAGAGGACCCGAGTTCACCTGGGAGCGTGAAGATCAGATGAAGAAGAAATACCCGCATCTATTTCCAGAAGATTCGTCAACACCTTCAACAGCTTAAAATTTCGGGACGAAATTTATTTAACGGGTAGGTACTGTAGTGACCCGAACTTTTCCATGTTTATATATATTAATTGAGATTGATATTTACATGATTAAATGTTTCCAACATGTTAAGCAATCAAACTTGTTAAGACTTGATTAATTGAAATATGTTTCATATAGACAATTGACCACCCAAGTTGACCGGTGATTCACGAACGTTAAAACTTGTAAAAACTATATGATGACATATATATATGGATATATATATAGTTAACATGATACTATGATAAGTAAACATATCATTAAGTATATTAACAATGAACTACATATGTAAAAACAAGACTACTAACTTAATGATTTTTAAACGAGACATATATGTAACGATTATCGTTGTAAAGACATTTAATGTATATATATCATATTAAGAGATATTCATACATGATAATATCATGATAATATAATAATTTAAAATCTCATTTGATATTATAAACATTGGGTTAACAACATTTAACAAGATCGTTAACCTAAAGGTTTCAAAACAACACTTACATGTAACGACTAACGATGACTTAACGACTCAGTTAAAATGTATATACATGTAGTGTTTTAATATGTATTTATACACTTTTGAAAGACTTCAATACACTTATCAAAATACTTCTACTTAACAAAAATGCTTACAATTACATCCTCGTTCAGTTTCATCAACAATTCTACTCGTATGCACCCGTATTCGTACTCGTACAATACACAGCTTTTAGATGTATGTACTATTGGTATATACACTCCAATGATCAGCTCTTAGCAGCCCATGTGAGTCACCTAACACATGTGGGAACCATAATTTGGCATCTAGCATGAAATATCTCATAAAATTACAAAAATATGAGTAATCATTCATGACTTATTTACATGAAAACAAAATAACATATCCTTTATATCTAATCCATACACCAACGACCAAAAACACCTACAAACACTTTCATTCTTCAATTTTCTTCATCTAATTGATCTCTCTCAAGTTCTATCTTCAAGTTCTAAGTGTTCTTCATAAATTCCAAAAGTTCTAGTTTCATAAAATCAAGAATACTTTCAAGTTTGCTAGCTCACTTCCAATCTTGTAAGGTGATCATCCAACCTCAAGAAATCTTTGTTTCTTACAGTAGGTTATCATTCTAATACAAGGTAATAATCATATTCAAACTTTGGTTCAATTTCTATAACTATAACAATCTTATTTCAAGTGATGATCTTACTTGAACTTGTTTTCGTGTCATGATTCTGCTTCAAGAACTTCGAGCCATCCAAGGATCCATTGAAGCTAGATCCATTTTTCTCTTTTCCAGTAGGTTTATCCAAGTAACTTAAGGTAGTAATGATGTTCATAACATCATTCGATTCATACATATAAAGCTATCTTATTCGAAGGTTTAAACTTGTAATCACTAGAACATAGTTTAGTTAATTCTAAACTTGTTCGCAAACAAAAGTTAATCCTTCTAACTTGACTTTTAAAATCAACTAAACACATGTTCTATATCTATATGATATGCTAACTTAATGATTTAAAACCTGGAAACACGAAAAACACCGTAAAACCGGATTTACGCCGTCGTAGTAACACCGCGGGCTGTTTTGGGTTAGTTAATTAAAAACTATGATAAACTTTGATTTAAAAGTTGTTATTCTGAGAAAATGATTTTTATTATGAACATGAAACTATATCCAAAAATTATGGTTAAACTCAAAGTGGAAGTATGTTTTCTAAAATGGTCATCTAGACGTCGTTCTTTCGACTGAAATGACTACCTTTACAAAAACGACTTGTAACTTATTTTTCCGACTATAAACCTATACGTTTTTTGTTTAGATTCATAAAATAGAGTTCAATATAAAACCATAGCAATTTGATTCACTCAAAACGGATTTAAAATGAAGAAGTTATGGGTAAAACAAGATTGGATAATTTTTCTCATTTTAGCTACGTGAAAATTGGTAACAAATCTATTCCAACCATAACTTAATCAACTTGTATTATATATTATGTAATCTTGAGATACCATAGACACGTATACAATGTTTCGACCTATCATGTCGACACATCTATATATATTTCGGAACAACCATAGACACTCTATATGTGAATGTTGGAGTTAGCTATACAGGGTTGAGGTTGATTCCAAAATATATATAGTTTGAGTTGTGATCAATACTGAGATACGTATACACTGGGTCGTGGATTGATTCAAGATAATATTTATCGATTTATTTCTGTACATCTAACTGTGGACAACTAGTTGTAGGTTACTAACGAGGACAGCTGACTTAATAAACTTAAAACATCAAAATATATTAAAAGTGTTGTAAATATATTTTGAACATACTTTGATATATATGTATATATTGTTATAGGTTCGTGAATCAACCAGTGGCCAAGTCTTACTTCCCGACGAAGTAAAAATCTGTGAAAGTGAGTTATAGTCCCACTTTTAAAATCTAATATTTTTGGGATGAGAATACATGCAGGTTTTATAAATGATTTTCAAAATAGACACAAGTACGTGAAACTACATTCTATGGTTGAATTATCGAAATCGAATATGCCCCTTTTTATTAAGTCTGGTAATCTAAGAATTAGGGAACAGACACCCTAATTGACGCGAATCCTAAAGATAGATCTATTGGGCTTAACAAACCCCATCCAAAGTACCGGATGCTTTAGTACTTCGAAATTTATATCATATCCGAAGGGTGTCCCGGAATGATGGGGATATTCTTATATATGCATCTTGTTAATGTCGGTTACCAGGTGTTCACCATATGAATGATTTTTATCTCTATGTATGGGATGTGTATTGAAATATGAAATCTTGTGGTCTATTGTTACGATTTGATATATATAGGTTAAACCTATAACTCACCAACATTTGTGTTGACATTTTAAGCATGTTTATTCTCAGGTGATTATTAAGAGCTTCCGCTGTCGCATACTTAAATAAGGACAAGATTTGGAGTCCATGCTTGTATGATATTGTGTAAAAACTGCATTCAAGAAACTTATTTTGTTGTAACATATTTGTATTGTAAACCATTATGTAATGGTCGTGTGTAAACAGGATATTTTAGATTATCATTATTTGATAATCTACGTAAAGCTTTTTAAACCTTTATTGATGAAATAAAGGTTATGGTTTGTTTAAAAATGAATGCAGTCTTTGAAAAAAACGCTCATATAGAGGTCAAAACCTCGCAACGAAATCAATTAATATGGAACGTTTTTAATCAATAAGAACGGGACATTTCAAACTACAGGTTCCTCTACAACCTCTGGGGCTGGAACCACGGCAGGTTCAACTTTTTCTTGTTGTACCGGGTTCGGAAGAGGTATTCCTACAGCCTGAAAATAAGAACGCATACGAGCGTCTTGGGGTTCAGCTAGCCTCACTAGCCAATTTGGAATTGGTGCAGTGAATTGATTATCAGACACCATAGGGGTGTTCATCTTCAGCTCTCCAAACCTTTTCATCTGTAATCCATGTGTACCTGGTACAAAGATATTTGCATTTCTGCAAGCATTGATAGCATCATGGATAAAGATACAGAAAAACCTTTCGCAAGGGATGTATGAACCCCTTGGCTTTTCAACCTGTGCCTGAACCAAATCCCATATAAGTTCTGCATAATCAGGATTCTTGATGTCGTACGAGGTGTATATAAAATAGTTATTAATTTTAGCAGAAAACACTATTAAATACGATACAATTTTACACAAGATATTTATTTATTTATAGAATGGATATACTTAAACCTTGCTACAACACTTATAGGCAGTGTACCTAATCGTACAGTAGTGTAGTTTTTAGTAAGTCCGGTTCGTTCCACAGGGAAATCTTTAAACAAAGCTCAACGCTATATTAGTTTACTTTTATAAAAATACAAATATATATATAAGTAATATTATTATTATAAAGGGGGGTTTTTACCGTTTAATGACCGGTTTGTCGATTTTAAAACTTTAGTCGCAGTTAAAACCTAATGTAAAATATAAAATAAATACAAGACTTAAATTAAAGCGTAAAGTAAATAACGATAATGAAATTGCGAATAATAAAAATGCGATAAAATAAAATTTGCGATAATTAAAAAGTACGATAATTAGAAGTGCAATTAAATATAAAATAAAGGAAATTAAATATGAAATAAAAGAATTATGCTTATTTAAACTTCCGTAATCATGGTGTTTGACGTGTTGATTTTAGTTTTATGCCCATGGGTTAATTGTCCTTTGTCCTGGATTATTCAATATGTCCGTCTGGTTTTTGTCCATAACAGTCCATCAGTCATAAATATAAAGTGCGAGTGTCCTCATCAAATTATTCTTATACCCGAAGTTAAATATTCCAACTAATTGGGGATTCGAATTGTAACAAGGTTTTAATACTTTGTTTAATGAATACACCAGGTTATCGACTGCGTGTAAACCAAGGTTTTACTACTTTGTTAAAAATTACACCAATTACCCTTGAATGTAATTTCACCCCTGTTTTAATTATTCTAGTGGCTATTAATCCATTCCCGTGTCCGGTTAAATGAACGATTATTCGTACATATAAATACCCCGCCCATCGTGTCCGATCGAGTGTATATGGTAATTTATAGGGACGCCCAATTGTAAATCTTTATATTAACATTAACAAACTATCATTTAGTTAAACAAATATAAAGCTCATTAATAGCCCATAGTCTAATTTCCACAAGTGTCGTTCTTTTGTCCAAACCTCAATTATGGTACAAAGCCCAATTACCCAATTTTAGTAATTAGCCCAACATCATGATTACTTTGTTTTAAATAAGCATAATAATAACTTAGCTACGAGACATTAATATAAAAAGGTTGAACATAACTTACAATGATTAAAAATAGCGTAGCGTTACACGGACAGAATTTCGACTTACACCCTTACAACATTCGCTAACATACCCTTATTATTAGAATTAAAATTAAAATTAAAATATAAATTATATATATATATATATATATATCGTATAGATAGAGAAGAGAGAAAATAGAATATGAAAAATGATCAGAATTCGGTTTGCTTTATAGCCAGAGTTGAAATTTGGGGCTCCGCGACTCGCGGCAAAATCCCCTTCAAACTCCGCGAGTCGCGGAGATAGAAATTACAGCTCACATCTTGGAGTTTTCTCTGCCGACGGTTTTTATTATATATATAATATATATATATATAATTAATATAATTAATTATATATTATATTATATTTATATACATAGTTAACTTGTAATTTTTAGTCCGTTGCGTCGAGCGTTAAGAGTTGACTCTGGTCCCGGTTCCGGATTTTCGAACGTCCTCGCGTACAATTTAATATCTTGTACTTTGCGTTTTGAATCTTGTACTTTTGTAATTTCGAGACGTTTCTTATCAATAATTGGAACCTTTTTTATTGTCTTTTGTACTTTTGAGCTTTTTGGTCGTTTGCGTCTTCAATTCGTCGAATCTGTCTTTTGTCTTCACCTTTTATTATTTAAACGAATATCACTTGTAAATAGAACAATTGCAACTAAAAGCTTGTCTTTCTTGAGGAATAATGCTATGAAATATATGTTCGTTTTTAGCATTATCAAATATTCCCACACTTGAGCGTTGCTTGTCCTCAAGCAATATCGTCTTGAAACACTAGAATCACTTCTTTATTCTTCACACTTTGTACATCAGTGATTTCTATACGGCGGTATAAACAATGGTAGTAATGATATGGTTTACAGTCCCACATGACTATAAAAATTTAGATCCATTAAGGAAATTGGATCTTTATGAAAACATTTGATCTTTTGAAAATTAAATCTAGTTTTTACCCTAGATAAGTTTTCCGGAATAACCCTTTACCGGTGTTTGCAAAATATTTTTGTGGGTTTGGTGGGTTTTAGATTTGAAAATTTTAGCTCAAAACTTGCTGTTTTGTGTCACCCACTTGCTAACCTTGTATTAGGAAAGCAACACGTCCAGTTTACTTGTTCCATATATTACCTTTCGGCAAACTACCGTCCGGTTGTAAAGGAAAGCGTTGAACAAGCAACTGTTAAGGCAATGTCCCGTGACATGCTTTTGATTATGGTCTATAACGTGTCGGACGCAATTACTATCCTTGGTAGGAGCAATAGTAAAGCTCACCCTTATAATTTTTCGGTCTGGCACAAGGTCCTGTCTTTGACCACTATGCAACCACCGTTCTTACGGTTGACACCCGATTTGGTTCAGGTGACCTAATGAATTCCAGGTGAATTCCTAGGATTTTACGTTCAATGGTAATGAACGCATTGAAAATAGGGTTTTCAGAAAACAAATCGGTTTGTAATTTTTATCAAAATATTTTCTCGTTTAAGCTCGAGTTTAGATATCATCGAATTCCATGAGTTTGTAATTCTCAATCTTTAAGGTCAATCTCTAGGATTGAGTAATATTAGTCTTAAAAGCTGATTTTTAATCTTTAAGGAGATTATCCTTTCTGGGGATCTGATTCATTAGTCTTATCCAGCTAATTTGCATGGTGCCCCCCATTGTACGAGATAAATCCTTCTCATGGTTAGGATAAATATGACCACTTGGCGACCCTGTTTAATGCTGAGGTCCGTGGATTTCCTGCTGATTTTAGTGATGACTTTTCTAGATTTTTCGTCAACCTACAGCTGGTCTGGACGACAACTTCATGACCTAAATCAAGAAGCGCGTGTCTTTTTCGGAAGACTTTACTTCCTTTTAATGATGGAATTGATTCATCGTGTAGATCCATCTCTTCTTTTCTTTCATCAGGTAAAACAGTTTAGTTTAGTCCAAAGCAAAAGTATTTTCAGTTATTTGTTACAGATATATGTGACATATGTTTAAAATAACTTGGTAAATTTTCCCACACTTGGCTTTTATTTTTCTTTTTATCGTCCTCTATTCCATTTTAAATGAATTTTAACATTTTAGTTTGTTTCTCAATTTATGTCCTTTCCGAGGTAACAATAATTTCGGTGTTAAAACCTAGTTTTATCGTTCATAAATATGTATAAACATGATTTTGAATTCATTTAATTGAAAATTTTGAAAAATTTTACTAGAATTGGGTAGTCAGTATATAAGACTAGGGCTGTTCTTTTTTTTATCAGAGAGCACTAGATTCTAATACAACTACTGCTTTACTAGTATTTTTAATGGTAACCAAGTGTTTAATATAAAAATTTTAAAATCCGAAAGAATTTAATCCCTTCCCACACTTAAGATCTTGCAATGCCCTCATTTGCAAGAAATCAGTAACAATTTAAATTATTGAGGGTGATTTGTGTGAAAATGATTAAATTTTTACCAAAGTTTCCAAATATATTGGCGTTTGTTTGCTGAATGATAAATGGTGCACATCATTTGTTCATTCCGTCTTGTTGTTATTTCACATATATTTTGCATCTTGTCGTCAAAATTAGTTGCTTTTGCTGAACTTAATGCCAGTCTTTGAAAATGCGTTGTTTTACCCTGTTGTGTACATAAGATAAACTGCAAACATATATACATATTTTTGAAGTTTGGTATATTACCCCACATTCAAAAATTATTAAAATCTAAGAATAAAAGTTAGATAATTATAAAAATGATTACAATATTAACTAAAATATTAAATGTATCAATAATTACAAATTACAAAATAAAAAAAAAATAATAATAAGTAAACTAAGGATGATATTGGTACCAATAGGGGTTCCAGGCATAACCATAAGTGCTATAGAATGCTTCGGCAGGGTCATACGTAGGATATGGTGGCTGCATCTCTATAGACCAAGGAGGGAAGACGGGTTTCGGTGTAGGAATATAGTTTCTACTTATATGTTGGCAATGAGCTATGATCTGGTTCTGATGAACTTGCCAATCTTCAAATGCTCTCTGTCTAGCATTTTCGTATTCCTGAGAAGCTATAAACCTATGCATTTCTTGCATCTCATTCCCCCCTCCTACATTACCTTGTTGCTGGTTTCTCTCCACCTGTGGATGTCTACCATGGTATCGTACTGCGGCGTTATTTCGCCTCTTCAAAACTTTCGCACCATGGTATACATTTAAACCTATAGTATCGCGGGGTTCCGGCTCTTCTAGTAATAATCCCCCCCGACTTATATCCACACCGAGATATTCACCAATCAAAGCAATAAAAATACCACCTCCTATTATGCTATGTGGTCGCATCCCCCGAACCATAGCTGATAAATAATAACCCACACAATATGGTATACTTACAGCGCTCTGTGGGTCTCGAATACACATATGGTAAAACAAATCTTGTTCATTTACTTTTTCTTTGTTCTTACCCCTTTGTGTAATCGAATTAGCTAAAAACCTATGTATCACTCTTAATTCGGCTTTATCTATATCCAAATAAGAGTAGTTTCCCCCTTTGAAACGGTGATGGCTTGTCATTTGACTCCACACACCGTGTGTATCAAAATTCTCATCTATCTTTCTACCGTTTAGTATCAATCCTCTACAATCGGCAGACGCTAACTCCTCAGGCGTATATATACGTAAAGCCTGAGCCATGTCTAGTAAAGACATGTGGCGCATCGAACCGCCTAACAAAAATCTAATAAAAGAACGATCAGTTAAACTAGCTACCCGATCATTCAACTCTATACTACATAACAATTCTTCACACCATACTTTATATACAGGTCTACGTATGGTGAATAAACATATCCAGTCATTAAAAGAAGAACTACCATACCTCTGTACAAGTAATTCCCTAATTGGCCCGGCCAATTCTACATCTTCTAAGGGTCCCCATTCTATGACCCTCGGTACCTCAACAACCTTAGAGTGAAGAGTATGCAAACTCCGTTGATATTTTGGATAATCTATCCAAAGTCTGTCAAATCTCAGGTTCGGGTGCAACTCTTCCAAATGCATATCGGAAAAGGTCATGACTGGATGAGGTACATCCTGCTTGTAGTAGTTATCCACCTCCTGTTGTTCCAAATTCTCAGCAGGAGCATTGCGGGCTTGGGATGAAGATTCACCCCTTTCATTCTGCAAAACACATCAAACACAAATTTTGTGCATCCAAATATGCATTAGTGTCAGCAAAATCATCAATCAAAATAATTACAATGACATTATCAATTTATATCAAACTTAAGCTCATTTTCACATTTTTATCAAATCTACACTTTTTCAAATAAGCATATACGAAAATGTTCGCCAAGTTCATAAGCATTCAACTCAAATAACATGTCAAAATAATCATTACTAGCAATCAAACAAGTCTCAAATGGCATTATCTTTCAAAAATCAAGTTCATGAATTTTAGACTTGAAAAAGTCCACTTTAATTCTCAAAATCATGTTTAGGATCAAAGTTTGGATCATTTAACTACCTAGACATGTTACACTACTTAATTTAGCAATAATTCATGACAAAAATCGGCCATAACCTGTTTATATCAAAAAGCCCCAAATTTGCTCAAGAACACAAACCCTAGATTACTCAAAATTTGAAGTTTAAGGCTTCTAATCATGTTAAACAGCATCAATCTAGGTTATACAAGCATAATACATAAACAATTTAAGCTTAATTACACTAAAAAGCATCAAAATCAAATTGGGGAAAAAATAGCTCAAGAACATCAAATTTCGAATTAAATGGTGTTTAGGTGTAGAAATTTACCGTTTTTCTTGAGTAATTCTTAGATAGCATCCTTCTCAACATGATTTTAGCAAAAAATTTGGTGATTAACGGTTAAAAATTGGGATTTTTGGGGGTTTTTTTCGTGTTTTTCGGGTGCAGTTTCGAGCTGTATTTTTGCAGTGTGTTTTTTTTTTTGTGGGGAGTAAACTGATCTGTTTTTGCGTTTTATTTTTTTTCTGGGTTTTGGTCCCTCCGCGAGTCGCGGAGGTTTCCCTTTCAAACTCCGCGAGTCGCGGAGTTTGCTCTTTTTTTTTTTTTTTTTTTTTTTTTTATAATCTTTAACTTATAAAACAATTAAGTATTTAATTTTAAAATTTTGTTTCCCTTGTTATTTAGGACGAGGTCGTTTCGGATCGATGTCCTAGTCCGTCTCTCGACAAAATTTTAAAATTTGTCTTTTTGTAGCGATTGTTTTAAAAGCTAAGATTTTTGGTTTTTTTTTTATGTTTTTGGCATACTTTAAATCAATAAGATTAAAAATAATGATAATAAAAGTTCTCGTCCCTCCCTCAAGTAAAGCAATTTCGGTTCAAAGACCTAGTCTTCAACTTACGACGAATTTTAAAAATCATATTCTTAACTTAATGAGATAAAGTAAATTTTTGTTTTTAAATTCACACAACTTAAATATGAAATTCAAAATTAATATTAAAAATTCACACCAAACTTAAAATTTGAAATGCATAAAATTAAAAATTCATATTTTAAAAATTAAAAATTCACACCAAACTTAATTTAAAAATTCATATTATAAATTCACACCAAACTTATATTAATTTTTCAAATATTTACAATTTTAAATATATTGTTTTTACAAAGTTTTCAATATTAATTTAAGATTTAAATATTAATTTTAAAAACATGGTAAAGATAAATTTAAAAATCTTTTTGTCTTTTTATCCCACTTTAATCAATCAAATATTATCAAAAATATGCGCCCCTCTTTTCGGTAAAGTAATTTTGGTTCCAAGACCTAATTTAACTCATGACGAATTTTTGAAATATTTTGGGTTGATTGATTAAAGATATTTATACCTTAAGAATAAACGTTAAATTTCGCAGTGATGTAATAAATTTTTGAATGATATCAATAATTTCGGTCGCCAAACCTAATTTTATTTAATACCAATTTAATACTTTTTAGCGAACAAATTAGCGTTTATTATCAAAAGGTTAAAAATAAAAATAAAAATAAAAACTGTACAGACATACCTGTGAAATAGATTTCTTAGTTATATGATCTATTCCATTCATAAGATAGTCGGTTTAATTGGTTTTCCATGGCTGCATAGGCGTAACCCCGAGCATTCAGTGTCTTTTCTTCTAAACATATGAACGGTCCGTCTCTGCATAAAGTAACAAATTCGGTATTTGAATAGGTTTGATTATTTGAACATTTACCTCCATGTGACCATTTTCCGCATTTGTGACATCGTTCTAGGTGTCGTGCTCTTCTTTTCGCTGCGGATTTTGATTTTCCTTTACCAAATTGTAACTTATTATCTTCGCATCTGGATTCTTTTCTAACTCCGTCCATTCTTTCTCTGATTACTGATACTAATTCGCTCGGTAGTATGTCATTATTACGTTTAGTGATCAAAGCGTGTAGCATTAGACCATGGTTTAGTTCACAGGCAGTCTTCATTTCGTAGAAACCTAAAAAAATAAAAATTCAGAATGGGGGGAGAAGACTAGTTCTTTAGGGTCTGCTAGGGAAAGACCATACGTGTTCCATTTTCGAAAACTACACGAAAACAGACAATCTAACTCTAACAGAAATACATATTATCCTTTAAAGACTTGATTCTCCCCACACTTAGTTAGCTGTGGTGTCGAAATTGTGATTAACTTCGTTGTCGACTTCCATCGGACCATGTATGTAATGTTTAACTCTGTGACCATTAACTTTAAATTCAATCCCATTTGAATTTATTAATTCTATCGTTCCGTATGGGAAAACTCTTTTGACTATGAATGGTCCAGACCATCTTGATTTCAATTTTCCAGGAAATAGCTTGAATCGTGAATTGAAAAGAAGAACTCTGTCTCCTTCTTTAAATTCTTTTGAACTTCTGATTCTTTTATCATGCCATTTCTTCGTTCTTTCTTTATAGATTAACGAATTTTCGTATGCTTCATGTCTTAATTCTTCTAATTCGTTTAGTTGACTTAATCGTAGACGTCCGGCTTCATGTAAATCAAGATTACATGTCTTCAAAGCCCAAAATGCTTTGTGTTCAATTTCTACTGGAAGATGACATGCTTTTCCATAAACAAGTCTAAAAGGTGTGGTTCCAATTGGAGTTTTGTAGGCTGTTCTAAAAGCCCAGAGTGCATCCTCCAATTTAATGGACCATTCCTTCGAATTTGATCCTACGGTTTTCTCTAGAATACATTTTAAAGCTCGGTTGGTATTTTCAACTTGTCCACTTGTTTGTGGATGATATGCGGTGGAGATTTTATGAGTTACTCCATATCTTTTAAGAACTTTCTCAAGTTGATTATTACATAAATGAGTACCCCGATCACTTATTAAAGCTTTCGGTGTTCCAAACCTTGCAAAAAGACGTTTTAAAAAGTTGACTACAACTCGTGCATCGTTAGTTGGGAGAGCTTGTGCTTCCGCCCATTTAGATACATAATCAATGGCTACGAGTATATATAAATTATTATGAGATTTTGGAAATGGACCCATAAAGTCAATACCCCATATGTCAAATACTTCACATACTTGGATGACATTTTGTGGCATTTCATCACGTTGACTTATTTTTCCGGCCCTTTGACATGCATCACAGGATTTGCAAAGAAGGTGTGCGTCTTTGTAAATTGTAGGCCAATAGAATCCAGCTTCATAAACTTTTCTTGCTGTTAGTTGAGGCCCATAATGCCCTCCTGTTGGTCCTGTGTGACATTGGTTTAAAATTTTACTAGCTTCATCTCCAAATACACATCGGCGTATTATTCCATTGGGACAACTTTTAAACAGATGTGGATCTTCCCAGAAATAGTGTTTTATATCACTGAAGAATTTCTTTCGTCTTTGGTACGATAATCCTTTTTCAAGGAATCCACAAACTAAGTAGTTTGCATAGTCTGCAAACCATGGGATTTCTTTATAATCTATCTTCAATAGATATTCATCAGGAAAGTTGTCTTGTATGGCCGATTCATTCAGAACTTCTAATTCGGGATTTTCAAGACGAGAAAGATGATCAGCGGCGAGATTTTCTGCTCCTCTTTTATCTCGGATTTCAATATCAAACTCTTGTAAGAGTAAGATCCAACGGATTAATCTTGGTTTAGCATCTTGTTTTGAAAATAGGTATCTAAGAGCAGAATGGTCGGTATAGACCACCGTTTTTGCTAGAACGAGATATGATCGAAATTTGTCAAAAGCAAAGACAATTGCAAGGAGTTCTTTTTCAGTAGTTGTATAGTTTGTTTGTGCTCCTTGTAATGTCTTACTAGCATAATATATAGGTTGAAATCGTTTTTCAATCCTTTGTCCTAAAACGGCTCCCATTGCAAAATCACTTGCATCGCACATTAGTTCAAATGGTAGATTCCAATTTGGTGTTATCATGATCGGCGCATTAGTGAGTTTTTCTTTAAGAATATTAAAAGATTTGATACATTCATCTGAAAAGATGAATGGCGCATCCTTTTCTAGGAGTTTATTCATAGGAGTGGCAATTTTAGAAAAATCTTTTATGAAACGTCGGTAAAAACCGGCATGCCCTAGAAAACTCCTAACTCCTCTAACATTGGTGGGATGTGGAAGTTTAGCAATTACATCTACTTTAGCTCTATCCACTTCAATTCCTTCTTTTGAAATTTTATGTCCAAGAACGATGCCTTCTTTAACCATGAAATGGCATTTCTCCCAATTAAGTACTAGATTTGATTTTTCGCATCTAATTAGCATTCGTTCCAGATTAACTAGACATGATTTAAATGTATCACCGAAGACTGAAAAGTCATCCATGAATACTTCCATGCATTCTTCTATCATGTCGTGAAAAATCGCCATCATACACCTTTGAAAGGTTGCAGGGGCGTTACAAAGTCCAAATGGCATGCGTTTGTAAGCAAAAGTACCATAAGGGCACGTGAATGTGGTTTTCTCTTGATCTTCGGGTGCTATTGGAATTTGAAAATATCCGGAAAATCCATCTAGAAAACAATAGTAACTATTTCCGGCTAATCTTTCCAACATTTGATCTATGAAAGGTAAGGGAAAGTGATCTTTTCTGGTGGCGTCATTTAATTTTCTATAATCAATACATACACGCCATCCTGTTACAGTCCTAGTAGGAATAAGCTCATTTTTCTCATTTGTAATGACAGTCATGCCACCCTTCTTAGGTACGCATTGAACTGGGCTTACCCATGGACTATCAGAAATTGGATATATCAAACCTGCATCTAGCAGTTTAATAATCTCTTTCTTAACTACATCTTGCATATTAGGATTTAGTCTTCGTTGGCGTTGCACATACGTTTTATGACCCTCTTCCATAAGGATTTTATGTGTGCAATACGAAGGACTTATTCCTTTAATATCATGAATCTTCCATGCAATGGCTGGTTTATGAGCTTTCAACACAGAAATGAGTTGTGATTTCTCATTTTCAGTAAGAGAAGAAGATATTATTACAGGTAATTCAGATTCACCATGTAAATAAGCGTATTCCAAATGGTTTGGAAGTGACTTTAACTCTAATTTCGGAGGTTCTTCTATCGATATCTGTCTTCTTCTTTTAGCATTTGAATTTCTTCTGTTGTTGGTTCATATCCATTAGCTATAAGTGTAGCTAACATTTCAGCTTCATCAATTGGTTCATTACCTTCTCCTAAAGAACATTCTCCTGTTCCTTGTAATTCTGGAAATTCTTCTAATAATTCTGCATGTGCATCTATAGTTTGAATATAATAACATGTATCATCTGCAGATTGTGGTTGTTGCATTGCTCTATCAACTGAAAAGGTAACACTCTCATCCTCTATACTTAGGGTCAGTTTCTTACCGAACACGTCTATCATTGCTTTAGCCGTGTTTAAGAATGGTCTTCCTAATATGAGAGGAACTTGAGAATCTTCTTCCATGTCCAAAACAACAAAATCTACTGGAAATACTAAAGTACCAACTTTAACTAGCATGTTCTCCATTATCCCTCTAGGATATTTTACTGATCGGTCGGCTAGTTGTATACTTATTCTTGTTGGTTTCAATTCTCCAAGGTCTAGTTTAGCGTATAGTGAATACGGCATTAGATTTATTCTAGCACCTAAGTCTGCCAATGCTTCTATTGAACTAAGACTACCCAGAAAACATGGAATTGTGAAACTTCCTGGATCAGATAGTTTTTCTGGTATCTTATTCAACAGCACTGCTGAACAATTTGCATTCATAGTGACAGCCGAGAGTTCTTCCATTTTCTTTCTATTCGTGATTAGATCTTTCAAGAATTTAGCATATCTTGGCATTCCTGAAATCACATCAATGAAAGGAAGATTTACATTTATCTGTTTAAACATATCCAAGAATTTGGATTGCTCGGCTTCAAGTTTTTCTTTCTTCATTTTACTTGGGTAAGGAAGTAGTGGTTGGTATGGTTTAACATAAGGTTTATCCTTAACTGTGTTATTTTCATTAATCTTTTCAACTACCGGTTCTTTTTCCTTATCTTGATCAGGTTGTGGTTCTTGTGGAGTAGGAATAGTTTCATCAGAAGTTACAGGTATTTCAGGTGGTTTAAGTGTTGTACCACTTCTTGTGGTAATAGCTTTAGCTGTTTCATTTCGTGGGTTAGCATTTGTATCACTAGGTAGACTTCCCGGTTTTCTTTCACCTATTAACCTTGCTAGGTTACTTACTTCTTGTTCCAGATTTTGAATAGAAGCTTGTTGATTTCTAAATGCTTGAGCATTTTGTTCATTGGTTTGTTTCTGAGATGTGAAAAACTGCGTTTGAGTTTCAACTAGCTTCGTCATCATATCTTCTAAATTCGGCTTTTTATCATCGGTTTGTTGTGGTGGTTTGTTTTGAAAATTTGGTCTTTGCTGATTATAAGTATTATTGGATACTTGTTGATTGCTAGGACCTTGTTGGTTGTTGTATGGAATATTTCGGTTATAATTCTGGTTTTGATTGTAAATCGGTCTTGGCGGTTGATAATTATTCTGATAATTATTTCCAGGCCTTTGGTTTATGTATGAAATATTCTCTCTTTGTTCCATTGTTAATTCAATACTGAGACAATCTTTTGTCAAATGTGGTCCTCCACACTGCTCACAACTAATTCGTATTGAGTGAATATCCTTAGTCATCTTTTCCATTCGTCTCTCCACAGCATCTATCTTTGCGGAAATGGAATCTAAGTCATGGCTAGAATCGGCTCTAGCTGCTTTAGATGATCTAATGATATCTTTTTCTTGGTGCCACTCATGTGAGTGGGAAGCAGTGTTATCAATAATTTTGTAAGCATCAGTTTCGGTTTTCTTCATAATAGAACCACCAGCTGCTATATCTATGTCTTTTCTTGTAGTGATGTCGCATCCTTGGTAGAATATTTGTACTATTTGACAGGTGTCTAAACCATGTTGCGGACATCCTCTTAACAATTTTCCATATCTTGTCCATGCCTCATATAGAGTTTCATTTGGCTTCTGTGTGAACGTAACAATTTCTGCTTGAAGTCTTACGGCTTTAGATGCAGGAAAGAATTGTTTAAGAAATTTGTCAACTAAAACGTCCCATGTATCGATCGCCCCTTCAGGTAACGATTCCAACCAATCTTTGGCTTCTCCCTTTAAAGTCCAGGGAAATAACATGAGATATATCTGTTCATCCTCCACTTCTCGTATTTTAAATAGTGTGCAGATCCTATTAAAGGTACGTAGATGTTCATTTGGATCTTCCTTCGGCGCACCACTAAATTGGCATTGATTAGTCACCATGTGTAGAATTTGTCCTTTGATTTCATAATCTGGCGCATTAATGTCTGGATGAGTAATTGCGTGACCTTGGCCAGTGCGTTTAGCTCTCATTCGGTCTTCCATACTTAAAGGTTCCAGATTCTCCATAATTGAATTTGTTGAATCGGTATCACTAGATGATTCTGATTTAATGGTTCGTTCCTCAACAATCTCTGTTTGAATGATTGGTGGTTCCGGAGGAAAGTTTAATGGTTCAGGATCTATGAACCGTTCCTGAATATTCTCTGGATTCTCAATTGTGAGGTTGGGTTCAAAAAATGGATTATCGGAAATTTGAACCGAAGTACTTGGTTGACTGGATGACGATTCTAAAGAAAAATCAACGGCGGTTATATTTGCTAAATGTCTTGATCTAGTTACAGGTGGTGAACGTACAAAAGGTGATGAACGTCTTGCTCGGTGCATTCATTGAATATCTTATTAGTTTTAAAAAGGAAAGAAAAATTATAATAAGTTATCCAATCAATAGACTTTTCTGATTTTGCCCACGTTTCGAATAGCCAAAAGATGCAGCAGAGGGGCAGGATTCGTTTGGTCTCAATATAATTGAGGACTGTTTGGCTCCAATAACCCGGTCCACGTACAAATCCAACTATTACTACGAACCAGAAAATTTTGATGTCTATTAATTTAACCACTTAAAATAAATTTTCGTAATTTTAAGAAATTTAGATAAGAAGTAGAAAAAAAATTCTAAGTCCTAAAACTAGAATAGCGAGAAATAAGAAAGAAAAAGAGTTCGTCGCAAAAGGTAGAAAAAGAAAAAAAAATGGTTGAAAAATAAAAGGTGACGGAAAAATAAAAGAAACTTAAAAATACTTAACTAACCTAACCTTATTACTACAACTAACTTAAAATTATAATCGCAAATTGAAATTACTAATTGGAATGATAATTGATACATAGTAAAAGGTCTAAAAATATTAAAGCTTACAGGAAAAACTAAATCCCAAATGGAAATAACTTAAAAAGAAACTAAAACTTAAAAAGGCGTCGCAAAATTCTAAAGCACCTAAATCTTAGTCTAAAGAAAAAGCACTTAAGGAATTCTACGGCAAAGCCTAAAAATCTAGGAGTAAAAATAACTATGGCAAAAACTAAGTTTAAAATTAAATATGAGCGAAAAAATACAAATATTACGCTACAGCGATTAAAAAGGTACAAAATATAAAAATATACAAAAAGTTGTAAAAAGTACAATTTTTATAAAAATATTATTTTTATATTATTTATTTAATAAAACTACTAATTTTACAAATTAATTAAACTAATTAATACTAAATAAAACAAATTAAATAAAAAGTAAAAATAAAAATAAAACTAATAATAATAATAATAATAATTAGGTTTAAATAATAATAATTAATAATTACCGTAATTAATGCTGGTTTAGGGCTTCCTGTCGCCTGTCAGAAAGGCTCCGCTAGTCGCGGCAATTAAAGCTTTAAACCCCGCGAGTCGCGGGGTTCAGAAATTCAGTTGACAGCTTGCAATATTCGACGCGTTTTTTCTTTATTTATTTATTTTTTTTTTATTTTCTGTTTTCTGTTTTTTTTAAATAAATAAAAGATTTTAAAATAAAACTTATATTTTTATAAACTAAAATAAAAATAAAGAGACTTATAAAACTTAAATATTTAACAAAATCTTAAAAATACTTATATTTTTGTTTTTCTTTTTATATTTTTCGAATATTTAAAAAGTATTTTTACAAAACGAATTTTAATAAAAGTAAACTAAAATTTTTTTTTTTTTTTTATATTAGCGTTGCGCTTCCGGCTTTTAAGATATTCCCCGGCAGCGGCGCCAAAAATTTACTTGATGTCGTACGAGGTGTATATAAAATAGTTATTAATTTTAGCAGAAAACACTATTAAATACGATACAATTTTACACAAGATATTTATTTATTTATAGAATGGATATACTTAAACCTTGCTACAACACTTATAGGCAGTGTACCTAATCGTACAGTAGTGTAGTTTTTAGTAAGTCCGGTTCGTTCCACAGGGAAATCTTTAAACAAAGCTCAACGCTATATTAGTTTACTTTTATAAAAATACAAATATATATATAAGTAATATTATTATTATAAAGGGGGGTTTTTACCGTTTAATGACCGGTTTGTCGATTTTAAAACTTTAGTCGCAGTTAAAACCTAATGTAAAATATAAAATAAATACAAGACTTAAATTAAAGCGTAAAGTAAATAACGATAATGAAATTGCGAATAATAAAAATGCGATAAAATAAAATTTGCGATAATTAAAAAGTACGATAATTAGAAGTGCAATTAAATATAAAATAAAGGAAATTAAATATGAAATAAAAGAATTATGCTTATTTAAACTTCCGTAATCATGGTGTTTGACGTGTTGATTTTAGTTTTATGCCCATGGGTTAATTGTCCTTTGTCCTGGATTATTCAATATGTCCGTCTGGTTTTTGTCCATAACAGTCCATCAGTCATAAATATAAAGTGCGAGTGTCCTCATCAAATTATTCTTATACCCGAAGTTAAATATTCCAACTAATTGGGGATTCGAATTGTAACAAGGTTTTAATACTTTGTTTAATGAATACACCAGGTTATCGACTGCGTGTAAACCAAGGTTTTACTACTTTGTTAACAATTACACCAATTACCCTTGAATGTAATTTCACCCCTGTTTTAATTATTCTAGTAGCTATTAATCCATTCCCGTGTCCGGTTAAATGAACGATTATTCGTACATATAAATACCCCGCCCATCGTGTCCGATCGAGTGTATATGGTAATTTATAGGGACGCCCAATTGTAAATCTTTATATTAACATTAACAAACTATCATTTAGTTAAACAAATATAAAGCCCATTAATAGCCCATAGTCTAATTTCCACAAGTGTCGTTCTTTTGTCCAAACCCCAATTATGGTACAAAGCCCAATTACCCAATTTTAGTAATTAGCCCAACATCATGATTACTTTGTTTTAAATAAGCATAATAATAACTTAGCTACGAGACATTAATATAAAAAGGTTGAACATAACTTACAATGATTAAAAATAGCGTAGCGTTACACGGACAGAATTTCGACTTACACCCTTACAACATTCGCTAACATACCCTTATTATTAGAATTAAAATTAAAATTAAAATATAAATTATATATATATATATATCGTATAGATAGAGAAGAGAGAAAATAGAATATGAAAAATGATCAGAATTCGGTTTGCTTTATAGCCAGAGTTGAAATTTGGGGCTCCGCGACTCGCGGCAAAATCCCCTTCAAACTCCGCGAGTCGCGGAGATAGAAATTACAGCTCACATCTTGGAGTTTTCTCTGCCGACGGTTTTTATTATATATATAATATATATATATAATTAATATAATTAATTATATATTATATTATATTTATATACATAGTTAACTTGTAATTTTTAGTCCGTTGCGTCGAGCGTTAAGAGTTGACTCTGGTCCCGGTTCCGGATTTTCGAACGTCCTCGCGTACAATTTAATATCTTGTACTTTGCGTTTTGAATCTTGTACTTTTGTAATTTCGAGACGTTTCTTATCAATAATTGGAACCTTTTTTATTGTCTTTTGTACTTTTGAGCTTTTTGGTCGTTTGCGTCTTCAATTCGTCGAATCTGTCTTTTGTCTTCACCTTTTATTATTTAAACGAATATCACTTGTAAATAGAACAATTGCAACTAAAAGCTTGTCTTTCTTGAGGAATAATGCTATGAAATATATGTTCGTTTTTAACATTATCAATTCTCTACTCTTGTGAATGAGTAGAAAAGTTTGAGCATCGGCACAGTTAGGCTATCAGATCCATTTCTTGTCATCAACAAGCATCTGTTGATGATTGAGAAGATCACATACCACCTTGAATGCAGATATTTCTTCTGAAACTTAGCTGGTGGAACATTGGTAGCTCCAACATAACCAAGATCAAAGACAGAAGTCATCATTTGCTGAGTAGCAAGAAAAGCAGGAGCATTCTGTACAAGAGGAAGTCTGAATATCCTCCTGAAGTCAGCTTTTGTGAAACTCCTGAATCCTTGTACTCCCCTCAGCCTAAATTCAAATCTGGCTGGTTCGCCCTGTGGATTAGTAGCATTTGGTTGTGTGGCCTCCACAAATCTGATTGATCTGTTAAGAATATCCAAGTCTGTTTCTGGCACACTAACTGTGGAGCTCAGAGCAGGCCATAAAGTATGCCTCTCTAAAATTGCAGTCCAATATTTGCAGGGAATATTGGTTTCAGAGTTGATAAAGTGTTGTTCGCCATTTAGCTGTAAAGATAAGAAATAGAAGACCACAAGATATTTAACAAAAAGCATATATCTCTATTCTTATTTGCCTTTGAAATCCTTTTTATATTTTTTAAATTTTAAGATTTTTATGATTTTTCAAAAATATAAAAGACTTTTATTCTCAAATATGAACAAATAATTGACAACCATGACATTCATATGATATTCATCTTAGTACAAAATCATCATGCAAAGTCAATTATATAACACTTAGTCAATTTCAGCACAATTCAAGCAGATTCGGTAGTTATGAAAACTTTAGATTCTGTAACCAAATAAGCTTGAGTTTTCATATCAGAAAAATATAGAATAAACATGTTAAGTGTTTGAAGATATAAATTAGTAACTTTCAAGGTACCAAGTTTCAGACTCGGTATCAAGAAGGAAAACCAGATTCGGTATCTTCAACAATTAACAGAAAGTCACTCAAACATGCATATTCTATCATATATCATGTAATTCCACAACCATGATCAATCAACCAATCAATTATAAGCATATTAACATGTTAATTGTATGAACAAATTCGGTATCAGGATAAGAACACATTCGGTAGATACAGAATCCATCAAATAAGCAATTAAACATGTAATCAGGCTCGGTCAAATGATAGATCAGTCAATTTAACTCAGATTAGACAAGATTTCATGTTGATTTTCAAAATCAATTGAGTTTAATCAAAGATTAATTGAACTCGACTCAGACTCGGTATAATCAACAAGATTTCAAAAATTAAAGGTCATAATCCAGTTATTTTGAACTTTTCTGGTTGATAAAAATATAATTATCTCAGATCTACAATTATATATCTTAAACATTGATTAAAATGAACAATTACCAAGAATTTGAAGAAACAGAATGACGGACTCGGTAGAATTAGACAGATTCGGTATAATCAACAGACTCGGTAGGTAATTAATAACAGTAAGAGTAATGTTTGACTTTGACTCTCCTTTGATAGATACCGAAGGTAAAATACCGAATGGGCTTTACAGAATGGGCCTAATATACCGAATTCAGTCCAATTTTTCAAAACATTATCAATTTAACTTCAAATCTTGACAAATTGATTTTTCCTCTTGAAATCCATTTTAATCTTTTCATGAAAAACAATTCTGAGACAATTTTTTTGAAAACTTTGAACTTACCGAATCTGTGCAGTTGGTTGTCAGACTCGGTAAAATGCTAAAAATAGCATTTATTCAGTAAAATTTAAATATCTTTGGATTTTATCTTTTCCAATTTTTATGAATTTTTCAAAATAAGATTTGTACTCAAAAGAGCTTTGAATTTTATACAGAGTACAAATCTTCAGTGATACCAATTGTTAACACGGGTTGCATACTGAGATGTATACAAGCCATAGTGAATTATTTCAGATAAAAATAAAGAAATTTTTAATTCACTTTTTGAAAAAACAATATTTTTGAATAATTTTCTCATTTTCTCCCTTTTTCTCCCCCTCAAAATGTGATATACAAGAAAGTAAATCAGCATTTTGATTATGTTCCCAAGAAAATGAATTAACTCCCCCTTGAAATAGGATATCAATGAGTTACCTCCCCCTTGCGTAACCATTGAACAAATGTACCTAGGAAGTTATCATTAATCTAAAGGCAGTCCCTTAAAGAAAAATTATCTAAAGCACTGAAACTTAGTTGCTCCCCCTAGAAAGTATCTACTCCCCCTAAACACAAGATCCCAAAAATAAGTCCCAACAGATCTAAGGAATATCAAGCACTATACTCTACCATGCCAATCTCTTTGATCAAGAATTTTAGCCTAAGTTCATCTAAAGGTTTAGTGAACATGTCAGCTAATTGCACTTTAGTAGGCACAAAGTATAATTCTACATCCCGTTTCTCTACATGGTCCTTAATGAAATGATAACGAATATCTATGTGTTTAGTTTTAGAATGCTGAACCGGGTTGCTTGTTATTGCAATAGCACTTTGTGAATCACAATAGATCGGGGTCTGAGAAATCTTAAAGCCATAGTCCAAGAGTTGAGTTTGCATCCACAAAACTTGTGAACAACAGTGAGCTGCAGCAATGTACTCAGACTCAGCTATTGATAAAGACACACAGTTCTGCTTTTTGGATGACCAACCAACTAGCCTATTCCCCAACATCTGAATTGATCCAGATGTGCTTTTTCTATCAACATGGCAACCACCATGATCCACATCAGTATAAGCAGTGAGATTGAAATCGGATCCATGAGGATACCAGATCCCAAGGTTAGGTGTACCTTTAAGGTATTGAAAAATCCTAACAACTGCTTTGGAGTGAGATTTCTTTGGGTTGGACTGAAAGCGAGCACAAACAGTTACGGCAAGTGTAATGTCCGGTCGACTTGCAGTCAGATACATTAAAGAACCAACCATGCTTCGATAAAGCGTAATATCAAAGGGTTCCCCATTAGTATCAGCATCCAGTAAAGTTCTCATTGGGGTTGACATTGGTTTTAAAGCAGTCATTTTAAAACGTTTTAGCATATCATTGATATACTTAGTTTGACTGATAAAAATCCCATTTAGTAATTGTTTTACTTGTAACCCCAAGAAGAAAGTTAATTGGTCAAGCATGCTCATTTCAAATTTGTTGGCCATAAGGTCACCAAATTCTTTGCATAAGGCCGGGGACGTGGAACCAAAAATAATATCATCAACGTAAATTTGAACCAAGAGAATGTGACCGTGGTTTTTACGGATGAATAGCGTTGTATCAATCGTTCCACGAGAGAAGCCATTGTCCAGCAAATACTTTGTTAAGGTCTCGTACCATGCACGCGGTGCTTGCTTCAGACCGTATAAAGCTTTCTCCAAGTAGTAGACGTGGTTTGGATGAATGGGATCGACAAAGCCCTCTGGTTGATCAACATAGACTTCCTCTTGAAGATAACCATTCAGAAAAGCAGTTTTGACATCCATTTGAAACACCGTGAACTTCATATGAGAAGCAAATGTGAGGAAAAGACGAATTGCCTCAATCCTAGCAACCGGAGCAAATGTTTCATCATAATCAACGCCTTCTTGTTGTCGATATCCTTTGGCTACAAGACGTGCCTTATTTCGAACCACAATTCCATCAGAATCTTTCTTGTTCTTGAAAATCTACTTTACCCATATTGGTCGTTGACCCGTTGGTCTCGGAACTAATCGTCATACTTTCAATCGTTCAAATTGATTGATCTCGTCTTGCATTGCAACTACCCAGTATGGATCTAGTAAAGCTTGAGCAACCATTGTTGGTTCAATCTTACTAAGAAAGGCTGTGAATAGACACATATTCTGAGTAGCCCTTCGAGTTGACACTGGAGCAGATGCGTCACCAATAATAAGATCTATTGGATGACTTTTAGTCCATCGGGTGTGTGGAAGAGGTTGTACATCAGTGGTATCCATTGAAACATCAACCGTTGTTGACGTTGAGCCTTGATCCACTTGATCTGATGTAACATTATCTAATGGATTCAATAGAGTATCTGGAGAAACAGCTGGAGTTGTATCAACTGATGAATCTTGAATTGGGTCAAGATTATCAGTAACAGGAGGTTGGAGGGAGGATGAAGAAGCAACAGGTGAATCAGTTGGTGTTGAATCTTCATCAAAAAGACTTTGAAGAGTCTCCACAGTAGTTGACTGTGATGGTGTAACCGGTACGGCTTGAACATTTGAATCCCGTTGAGGAGTATAAAGACTATCAAACAAGATATCCAGTTCCTCTGAAGTAACCGTAGGAACACCCTTCTTCGAGAAAATTGAGTTTTGCACGTAAGAAGTAGTAGCCAGGTTAGGATCGGGTTTTGAACTGAGTTGTTCAAAAGCCATTCCCGAAAATTCATCGAACTTGACGTTGATGCTCTCTTTAATCATCTTTGTCCGCTTATGATAATCACGATAAGCAACTTTGTTCGAGGAATAACCAAGAAATATGGCCTGATCGCCATGAGGATAAAACTTTCCGAGGCTGTCAAAGTCGTTAAGCACATAGCATATACAACCAAAAACACGGAAATATTTGACATTCGGGCGTCTACCATATAATAACTCATATGGAGTTTTATCAAAACGTTTGTTTACAATACAACGATTTTGGGTATAGCATGCAGTTGAAATGGCCTCCCCCCACATTTTTGGAGGTAATTTGGAGTAGGCAAGCATCGTTCGTGCTGCTTCGCACAACGTACGATTACGTCGTTCGACGACTCCATTTTGTTGGGGGGACCGAGCAGCAGAGAACTGATGTTCAATGCCTTGGTCTTTCAAATAACTACCAAGCGGGTCATTCTTAAATTCCGTCCCATTATCAGTTCTGATGCTCTTAACATGTTTGTTAAAAGAGCGTTGAATCTTTTTAATGAATTCAATGATAATGGCGGGGGTTTCTGACTTAGTTCGCAAAAGAAAAATCCATGTAAATCGGGTATAGTCATCAACAATGACAAGCACATGTTTCTTGCCACCGAGGCTAGAAATACGCATGGGCCCGTATAAGTCCATATGCAATAATTGCAAAGACGATGAAGTACTGGGGTTTTGCTTAAGCGGATGATTAGTCCGTTTCAGCTTACCCTTCCCACATGATGGACACACATGATGCTTATCATATTGAAAGGTTGGAATACCATCAACTAAATCTTTAGAGACTAGTCGATTGATACCCTTGTAATTCAGGTGTGACATACGCTGATGCCATAACCATGAATTTTCTTTGGTAGAACGAGTGGCCAAACACATAGTTGCATGTGATGGTGCATCATTGAGGTCAATAGTATATAGTGAAGCACAACGTTTACCAACAAGAAGATCATTCCCTTCAGTGGATTGCACCGAGCATTGTCGACGTTCAAACAGAACTTGGAGATTTCCATCGCAGAATTGGCTCACACTAAATAAACTGCACCCCAAACCCTCAACATATGAAACCCGTTTGATTGTTATGCCATTTTGCACAAAATCTCTGTAACCCGTTATTATTGCAATCTCATCGTTTCCGAATGTAACCGTGCCTAGGAATTTGTCAATGAAGTTGACAAGCAAGGATTTATCGCCCGTCATGTGTCGAGAACAACCGGAATCGATATACCAAACACAGACGTCGAAACCCTGTAAATGTGAATTTCCTAGAGTTTAGGTACCCAAAGTTTTTTGGGTCCTTTGCGGTTGGTACCAACAATAAACTTTGGATTAACAACAAACTTTGGATCAATGATGAAATAATCACGTAAAGCATCATGCAGTTTAGACAATAAAACATCATTTAAAACCACATTACATGAAGCATCATACGCAATATCAATCTTTACATCGTTATCAGAAGTCTTAACACACAATTTATTCCAAGTAGATGTTTTGTTCACAGACAAAAATTGAAAAACATGAGAGGATTTCCTAGGCCGACTAGCAGTTTGCTTTGTTTTGGTTGCTACTTTCTTAGTCGTGGACTTAGGAACCCATACAGATTTGTAATTCAAGTTTGAATTATGACCTGTGACATGAAAAACACCGTTGTTAGTTAGACGTCCAAACTTTTCAGTTGACACATGAGATGACTGATTTTGCAGAATTTCCAATTTGATTGTACGTTTTTTTGCATCATACTCACTTAAATCAGGTTTAGAACTTGTGTGTGTTGTGGACTTAACTGATTTCTTTAAAAGACTCTCTTTTGAAGTTTTTGACATAGGAATCATAGGAATCCTTTCAGTTAACACAGAACCATTTGGAGAATGAACCTTTTTAACAAAATATTGAGTTGTAGAAACAACTTTTGAACCATGATTGCCAAATTGAGAACGTAGAGGATTTTTAAGAATAGTAATGGGTTTTACATCCTTAGATGTTGTTTTTCCCTTCCCCTTCTTAGTAATCCCATCAGTACATTCAAGCACATTGGTTGCAACATTAGACGTTTGCTTAAGTGTGTTAGCCTGTTTCATTTGAATTATCTTTTGTTTTAAGCTTTTAATCTCAAGCCATAATTCTTCAGCAGAAACTATCACTTCACCCTCCTTAAAAGCATAAGTACATTCTTTCTTAGGCAGTGAAGGCAATTTATCACACAAAGCAAGCATTTGTTCTAATGATTGGCACTTAAGTTGCAAGTCAATATTCTCCTGTTCAAGTTGAGCTACTATACGATTCAAATTACGTACAGCAGGTAAATGCAAGTAATAATCATGCAAAGGATGAAGTTGACTTTCAAAATCTATCAAAGGTTCAATGTTCGGTGCATCCTGAGGTTCTACTTTTTCATCTAAAGAATTTTGACCTAGAGAATCTATCTCAAAGAAGACAGTTAGTTCATGTGCTAGGCCTTCACGGTAAACATCATCTGGACATGCAGGTAAAGTTGGTAGAATTGGTTTCACATCAAAAATTGGTTCATCAAACACCTCATCTATTGCAGTAATGCTAGAACTAGGTTTGTTAAACACTTCATTCTCAAGCATTAAAATGTAATTCTCTAGCATGAGTGATGGGATATAAACCAGTCTACGCTTAGGCACATAATCTTCACGTTGCATGTTCTTTTCAGTTTCAACAAGATTTTTCAAGAAATCAGGATTCGATTTACCTATCGTAGCATTGATTTTTTTCATACATTAAGCTAATTTGATGGTATTTCCTAGATTTACGATTTTCAATAATATCATCAAAATCAGCATCAGAAGTATGTACAAAATGCGATGGTAAACCAGCTTGAAAATAATCAGAATGATATAATCCTGGAATCTTTTTGGAAGCATTTTCCAAAATTTTCTGATCTTTATAACCCAACCCCCACTTTTCACCATGAATCGTTTTTGGTCTATTCATGAAAATCGTTTGTTTTGAAAGTTCCATATCCATGATAGCTTTGGATTGCTCTGTTCGATAGAGTTTTTCCTCATATCGAGCAAGTTGTGCTTTCATTTGAAAAGATTCTTTTGACAATAAAGAAATTTCAGTGTTCTTTTCAATTATGGTGTTTTCCAATTGAACAATTTTCTTGTTTAGTTTTGAAAGTGTGGGTTCATGTTGGTTTTTCAAATCAGAAAGATTTTTTTCTAAAAATTGAACTTTTTCTGCAAGTCGTTCCGATTTTAAACGATAATCAGTTCTTTCAACTTTAATTGGATGAATTGTCTTTTTCAGATCTTCCAACTCAGTTTCCATAGAGTTGAGTTGGAGAGTCAATTGTTGCACATCCGTTTGCAATTTGGATGAGGAAGGTCTGGTCTCATTCATTTTGATTTTATCTTTTAAAACCTTGTTTTCAGATTTTAAGCCTTTGACTTCTTTTGACATTGAGACCAGATTCTTCATCAAGTCATTTTTCATTTTGATAAAATCAGGTGAGATTTCAGATGATTGTACCTCATCATCATCGGATGTTGAGTCAGAATTCTCCATTGCTTCCTTAGCTTTGATGAGCTTTGTCACCTTGCAAACATTTGCATGTTCCACTTCTGAATCTGAATCGTCAGTCCAGTTAAACCAAGTATCATCAACCGGTTTTAGCTCTCCCCCAGTTTTCACAATCTTACCCATCAACATTTTCTTCTTGTAGTAAGCTGCGTCCTTCTTCTTAGGCATCTTGCACTCACGAGAGTAATGACCTGCTTTGCCACAATTGAAACAAATTGAATCTTCCTTCTTGGAATCATCAGCACGTTGTTGTTTAGATTGATCAGCTTTCTTGTAGTACGAGGAAGATGATGAGCTTTTGCGTTGATTGCTTGATTTGCCTTTAAACTTGTGTTTGTTCAAGGCTTTTGTGAACATGGCTGCCATCTTGACTAATTCAAGGTGAGAATCATCAACATCAGAAAGATTCAAATCTTCTGAATCAGTTGATTCTTCAACAAGCACTTTCTTGGACAAGCCTTTGGAAGACGTCAACGATTTGCTCTTTTTTTTTGCAATTAAGGCAAGTGGATCGCCCGGAGAAGACTCTTTCCTTCCTTCTTGAAGTTTAGACACTTCAGGTTGGTAATGCATAAGAACTCCAACAAGCTCATGAATAGTCAACTTGTCAATCTCTTTAGTAGATCGAACAATGGTTCCATAAGGAAGCCAATCAGCATTGAGCTTTTTGAGAAACTTCATGTTGACTTCAGCATTTATTTTTATGATCTTGCACCTTTTCAACTCATTGAGAACACCATTGAAATGACGATAGGTATCCTTGAGTGGTTCATCAGTTTCCTGCTTGAAATCTTCATAGAATCCCAGAGCCTTATTCAATTTAGTAACATCTGACATGTCATAACCTTCTTGCTGTCGTTTGATCTCATCCCATATATCTTTTGCTGTTGTGTTGCTATCAACATTTTCAAACAATTCATACGGGATAGCTTGCATAACAATATTCTTTGCCTCTATGTCACCCTGAGCTCTCTCACGCTTATCACCAGAAAGTTCATAGACTGGAATTGGCATACCAGTATCCGAATGATAATCAACAACTGGACCATCTCTCAGAGAAGCCCAAATGTACTTTGCTTTCTCACCCTTATAGTCTATGTACTGAGTGATACGGTGAATCCACTAAGTGTACTTGCCATCAAAAAACACTGGAGGACGGGAATCTGATCCAATGATCAAAGTATCTTGAGTAGACATCTTGAAAATGAGGTAGATTCGATAAAGATTCTGTATTACACAAATCTCAGATGAAAAATCACAACAATCTGATCAGAATGTCAGATTCTGTAACAGATTTGGTACTGTAGCAGATTCGGTAAAGTAGCAAATTCGGTAAAGATTCTGCATATCAGATTCTGTAAAAGAAACTGATCAGAAATACAAGAGACACACCCAGATTCAGTATAGATTCGGTAACCACAAGAATTGTAGCCTGTAACCACTTAAAACAATGAATTAAGTGATACAGAAACTCAGATTCTGTATATGATTTGGTAGTCAGATTCTGTAAGAATTTGAAGTTCAATCTCAATTCAATCCTTTTGAATTTGATTCTGTAACCTTGCTGCACAAGGAAACACGTTAGTATCACACAAAATATCAAAGATACCAAAAGTATAGGATACCGAATGTCAACTGTAGCAGTTGACAATACCGAGTCTAAGTTTAAAACTTAGAAATATGACAGAATCCTTTCTCAAACCACACCAATTAGCTGCGTATGATCAAACCGAATGTGATAGAATCATAATCACACCACAATCTGTAACACTTAAGATGAATTTAAGTAATGAAGCAGACTCGGTATAACAGTTACGATACCGAGTGTTGATCAAATCTTCAAAACTTAATGAATTGAAGAAATTGAACCGTCAGAAATGTGATTTAACACCTCACGAACACAACTGAATCCTTAAATCTTCACAAAAATCTAGAATCAAGCTTGAATTAAGCAATACCGAGAGTTTTAGCCACAAACTCTAAAAATCAACTTGATTCTCCATAATTGAAGTTAAAAAGCTGTAATGATGATCGAAACTCTTTCTAAAATACCTAATGCACCTTTGCTGAACTTATCACAAGAATCTAAACGTCAGATTATCAAATTCGATGATACCGAATGTGATTCAAAATACCGAGAGTAATCAGATTCTGTAATCTTCAATCTCTGGATCGATATAGTTATGTAGAATCACTTCCTGGAAGCTCTGATACCAAATGATAGGTCAGATCATGGTGAGATTGAGAGAAATGATAAGATAAAGAGAGATTCGGTAGATAGGAATGAGACTCGGTATTAGAGAGAATCGGTACAATTACATTCCACAGCTTCTAGAACTCAGTTACAATGCAATGGCTATCTAATTAGGACTACTTAGGTTCCTTATATAGCCCTTTTCTAAGGAACCTTCATTTAAGCTTATTTTCACATTAACACTATACAACTTCGGGGTCCTAACAACGGTTATGTTCCACAAGACCAAGGATGGGAAGTAGTCCTAGTAAAACCAGAATGCATGACTTGTTTCTGGACGTATGAATTACGTGTCTTTATTGCCTTTGCTGAACGACTTGTGTGCTAGCTAGAATTATCTTCACAACTATCTTGTATCAAAGTTATTGTGTGCTATATTTCATGTTATATGTAAAATAAGCGGTATTGTAAGTTTGTAAAATATTGTGAAAAAGCTTGAACGCGAAATATTATTATAATCAGTTTTTCATATAGAATTGTAGTAGTTGAATTGTATATTAGCTACTAAGTATGAACTTAACGGGTAGGTACTACCCGAATTTAAACTTATAAAATGCTAATATGAAGAAAAAGCTTTTATAAATGAGTTCATATTATGCTACAAGATACTATTGACTACTCTTAATATTCTGTATGATTAACTTGTTTCATTTGACTATTTGAAGGAAATGGCACCGACTACTCAACAAACCATGAATATGAGCGAAGAGGAATTTCGTACCTTTCTTGCTGCAAACATAGCCGCAGTACAGGCTGCGCTACATACCAACAATAACCTTGGATCTAGCAGTACAGGAAATCGTGTAGGATGCACCTACAAAGAATTCACTGCCTGCAAACCTTTGGAATTTGATGGAACCGAAGGACCGATCGGATTGAAACGGTGGACCGAGAAGGTCAAATCGGTGTTTGCCATAAGTAAGTGTACTGAAGAGGACAAATTGAAGTACGCTACGCATACCTTCACAGGTTCTGCGTTAACATGGTGGAATACCTATCTAGAGCAAGTGGGACAAGATGATGCTTACGCACTACCGTGGTCAGCATTCAAGCACTTGATGAACTAGAAGTACCGTCCCAGAACCGAGGTCAATAAGCTCAAGACAGAACTTAGAGGGTTACGAACCCAAGGATTTGATATTACCACGTACGAAAGATGATTCACAGAATTATGCCTATTGTGTCCGGGAGTGTTCGAAGATGAGGAAGAGAAGATCGACGCGTTTGTGAAAGGTTTACCGAAAAGAATCCAAGAAGATATAAGTTTACACGAGCCCGTCTCCATACAACAGGCATGTAGAATGACTCACAAACTAGTGAACCAGATTGAGGAAAGAATTAAAGAACAGGCGGCTGAAGAGACCAATGTGAAACAAGTCAAAAGAAAGTGGGAGGAAAACGGTGATAAGAATCACCAATACAACAACAGCAGCAATTACAATAATAATCGCAACAACTATCCCAACAATCGCAACATCAATCGCAACTACAACAAACGGCCCAACAACAACAACAACAACAACAGCAGCAGCAACTACAACAATCATCCCAACAACAATAATAACCGCAACAACAACAACAATCAGAAGCAGCTATGCCAAAGGTGTGAAAAGTATCACTCGGGGTTCTGCACCAAATTTTGCAACAAGTGTAAAAGAAATGGTCATAGCGCGGTGAAGTGTGAGGTATACGGACCAGGGGTTAACAGAACGAAAGGAACAAATGGTGTCGGAACGAGTAATGGTGGAGCAAGTAGTGTCGGAGCAAGTTATGCCAATGTAGTTTGTTATAAATGTGGAAAACCGGGCCACATTATTAGAAATTGCCCGAACTAGGAGAACACGAATGGACAAGGCCGCGGAAGAGTTTTCAATATTAATGTGGCAGAGGCACAGGAAGACCCGGAGCTTGTTACGGGTACGTTTCTTATTGACAATAAATCTGCTTACGTTTTATTTGATTCGGGTGCGGATAGAAGCTATATGAGTAGAGATTTTTGTGCTAAATTAAGTTGTCCATTGACGCCTTTGGATAGTAAATTTTTACTCGAATTAGCAAATGGTAAATTAATTTCAGCAGATAATATATGTCGGAATCGAGAAATTAAACTGGTTAGCGAAACATTTAAGATTGACTTGATACCAGTAGAGTTAGGGAGTTTTGATGTAATAATCGGTATGGATTGGTTGAAAGAAGTGAAAGCAGAGATCGTTTGTTACAAAAATGCAATTTGCATTATACGAGAAAAAGAAAAACCCTTAATGGTGTACGGAGAAAAGGTCAACATGAAGCTACATCTTATTAGTAATTTGAAGGCACAAAAACTAATAAGAAAAGGTTGCTATGCTGTTCTAGCACACGTCGAGAAAGTACAAACTGAAGAAAAGAGCATCAATGATGTTCCCGTCGCAAAAGAATTTCCCGATGTATTTCCGAAAGAATTACCGGGATTACCCCCACATCGATCCGTTGAATTTCAAATAGATCTTGTACCAGGAGCTGCACCAATAGCTCGTGCTCCTTACAGACTCGCACCCAGCGAGATGAAAGAACTGCAAAGCCAATTACAAGAACTTTTAGAGCGTGGTTTCATTTGACCAAGCACATCACTGTGGGGAGCTCCTGTTTTGTTTGTCAAGAAGAAAGATGGTACATTCAGGTTGTGTATCGACTACCGAGAGTTGAACAAACTTACCATCAAGAACCACTACCCACTACCGAGAATCGATGACTTATTTCATCAACTACAAGGCTCGTCTGTTTATTCAAAGATTGACTTACGTTCCGGGTATCATCAAATGCGGGTGAAAGAAGATGATATTCCAAAGACTGCTTTCAGAACACGTTACGGTCATTACGAGTTTATGGTCATGCCGTTTGGTTTAACTAATGCACCAGCTGTGTTCATGGACCTTATGAACCGAGTGTGTGGACCATACCTTGACAAGTTTGTCATTACTTTCATTGATGACATACTTATTTACTCAAAGAATGACCAAGAACACGGTGAACATTTGAGAAAGGTGTTAGAAGTATTGAGGAAGGAAGAATTGTACGCTAAATTTTCAAAGTGTGCATTTTGGTTGGAAGAAGTTCAATTCCTCGGTCACATAGTGAACAAAGAAGGTATTAAGGTGGATCCGGCAAAGATAGAAACTGTTGAAAAGTGGGAAACCCCGAAAACTCCGAAACACATACGCCAGTTTTTAGGACTAGCTGGTTACTACAGAAGGTTCATCCAAGACTTTTCCAGAATAGCAAAACCCTTGACTGCATTAACGCATAAAGGGAAGAAATTTGAATGGAATGATGAACAAGAGAAAGCGTTTCAGTTATTGAAGAAAAAGCCAACTACGGCACATATATTGTCATTGCCTGAAGGGAATGATGATTTTGTGATTTATTGTGACGCATCAAAGCAAGGTCTCGGTTGTGTATTAATGCAACGAACGAAGGTGATTGCTTATGCGTCTAGACAATTGAAGATTCATGAACAAAATTATACGACGCATGATTTGGAATTAGGCGCGGTTGTTTTTGCATTAAAGACTTGGAGGCACTACTTATATGGGGTCAAAAGTATTATATATACCGACCACAAAAGTCTTCAACACATATTTAATCAGAAACAACTGAATATGAGGCAGCGTAGGTGGATTGAATTGTTGAATGATTACGACTTTGAGATTCGTTACCACCCGGGGAAGGCAAATGTGGTAGCTGACGCCTTGAGTAGAAAGGACAGAGAACCCATTCGAGTAAAATCTATGAATATAATGATTCACAATAACCTTACTACTCAAATAAAGGAGGCGCAACAAGGAGTTTTAAAAGTGGGAAATTTAAAGGATGAAATACCCAAAGGATCGGAGAAGCATCTTAATATATGAGAAGACGGAACCCGGTATAGGGCTGAAAGGATTTGGGTACCAAAATTTGGAGATATGAGAGAAATGGTACTTAGAGAAGCTCATAAAACCAGATACTCAATACATCCTGGAACGGAGAAGATGTACAAGGATCTCAAGAAATATTTTTGGTGGCCAGGTATGAAAGCCGATGTTGCTAAATACGTAGGAGAATGTTTGACGTGTTCTAAGGTCAAAGCTGAGCATCAAAAACCATCAGGTCTACTTCAACAACCCGAAATCCCGGAATGGAAATGGGAAAACATTACCATGGATTTCATCACTAAATTGCCAAGGACTGCAAGTGGTTTTGATACTATTTGGGTAATAGTTGATAGTCTCACCAAATCAGCACACTTCCTGCCAATAAGAGAAGATGACAAGATGGATAAGTTAGCATGACTGTATTTGAAGGAAGTCGTCTCCAGACATGGAATACCAATCTCTATTATCTTTGATAGGGATGACAGATTTATTTCAAGATTCTGGCAGACATTACAGCAAGCATTAGGAACTCGTCTAGACATGAGTACTGCCTATCATCCACAAACTGATGGGTAGAGCGAAAGGATGATACAAACGCTTGAAGACATGCTACGAGCATGTGTTATTGATTTCGAAAACAGTTGGGATCGACATCTACCGTTAGCAGAATTTTCCTACAACAACAGCTACCATTCAAGCATTGAGATGGCGCCATTTGAAGCACTTTATGGTAGAAAGTGCAGGTCTCCAATTTGTTGGAGTGAAGTGGGGGATAGACAGATTACGGGTCCGGATATAATACAAGAAACTACTGAGAAGATCATCCAAATTCAACAACGGTTGAAAACCGCCCAAAGTCGACAAAAGAGCTACGCCGACATTAAAAGAAAAGATATAGAATTTGAAATTGGAGAGATGGTCATGCTTAAGGTTGCACCTTGGAAAGGTGTTGTTCAATTTGGTAAACGAGGGAAATTAAATCTAAGGTATATTGGATTGATCGTGTCAGACTAGTAGCTTACCGACTTGAGTTACCTCAACAACTCGCGGCTGTACATAACACTTTTCACGTCTCGAATTTGAAGAAATGTTTTGCTAAAGAAGATCTCACTATTGCATTGGACGAAATCCAAATCAATGAAAAACTTCAATTCATTGAAGAACCCGTTGAAATAATGGATCGTGAGGTTAAGAGACTTAAACAAAACAAGATACCGATTGTTAAGGTTCGATGGAATGCTCGTAGAGGACCTGAGTTCACCTGGGAACGAGAAGATCAGATGAAGAAGAAGTACCCGCACTTATTTCCAGAAGATGAGCCAACACCTCCAATCGCTTAAAATTTCGGGACGAAATTTATTTAACGGGTGGGTACTGTAGTGACCCGAACTTTTCCGAACCTTTCTATGATTATATGTTTAATGAAAACTATATTTACATGATTAAATGTTTCCAACATGTTAAGCAATCAAACTTGTTAAGACTTGGTTAATTGAAACGGAAAAGTTTTGTATACGTCTGATTACCCAGTTTGACCAATGATTCACGAACGCTATAAGTTGTATATGACATGATATACATAAATGAATAAATATATATGTTTAACATGATATAATGATCATCAAGTATCTCATTAAAAATAGTAACAATAAGTTATATACTTAAAAAGGAGACTATTGACGTATGAAACTCGAAACGATACATATAACGATTATCGTTATAACCACGTCTTACTAAATATATATGAAGCATATTAATACATTGTTATATTATATATAACATGATAATATGATAATTAAATATATCATTAAGTGTATTAACAATGAACTACATAAGTAAAAACAAGACTACTAACTTAAGGATTTCGAAACGAGACATATATGTAACGATTATCGTTGTAACGACATTTAAATGTATATATCATATTAAGATATATTAATATATCATAATATCATGATAATATAATAATTTAAAATCTCATTTGATATTATAAACATTGGGTTAACAACATTTAACAAGATCGTTAACCTAAAGGTTTCAAAACAACATTTACATGTAACGACTAACGATGACTTAACGACTCAGTTAAAATGTATATATATGTAGTGTTTTAATATGTATTCATACACTTTTGAAAGACTTCAAGACACTTATCAAAATACTTCTACTTAACAAAAATGCTTACAATTACATCCTCGTTCAGTTTCATCAACAATTCTACTCGTATGCACCCGTATTCGTACTCGTACAATACACAGCTTTTAGATGTATTTACTATTGGTATATACACTCTAATGATCAGCTCTTAGCAGCCCATGTGAGTCACCTAACACATGTGGGAACCATCATTTGGCAACTAGCATGAAATATCTCATAAAATTACAAAAATATGAGTAATCATTCATGACTTATTTACATGAAAACAAAATTACATATCTTTTATATCTAATCCATACACCAACGACCAAAAACACCTACAAACACTTTCATTCTTCAATTTTCTTCATCTAATTGATCTCTCTCAAGTTCTATCTTCAAGTTCTAAGTGTTCTTCATAAATTCCAAAAGTTCTAGTTTCATAAAATCAAGAATACTTCCAAGATTGCAAGTTTACTTCCAAGTTTTCTAAATCCATTCCAAGTAATCATCTAAGATCAAGAAACCTTTGTTACTTACAGTTGGTTATCTTTCTAATACTAGGTAATAATCATATTCAAACTTTAATTCAATTTCTATAGCTATAACAATCTTATTTCGAGTGGAAATCTTACTTGAAATTGTTTTCGTGTCATGATTCTGCTTCAAGAACTTTCAAGCCATCCAAGGATCCTTTGAAGCTAGATCCATTTTTCTCATTTCCAGTAGGTTTATCCAAGGAACTTGAGGTAGTAATGATGTTCATAACATCATTCGATTCATACATAAAAAGCTGTCTTATTCAACGTTATAAACTTGTAATCACTAGAACATAGTTTAGTTAATTCTAAACTTGTTCGCAAATAAAGTTAATCCTTCTAACTAGACTTTTAAAATCAACTAAACACATGTTCTATATCTATATGATATGCTAACTTAATGATTTAAAACCCGAAAACACGATAAATACCATAAAACTGGATATACGCCGTCGTAGTAAAACCGGGGGCTATTTTGGTTGGGATAATTAAAAGCTAAGAAGAACTTTGATTTAAAAGCTATACTTCTGGAAAAATGATTTTTCTTATGAACATGAAACTATATCGAAAAATTATGATTAAACTCAAAGTGAAAGTATGTTTTTCAAAATGGTCATCAAGATGTCGTTCTTTCGACGGAAATAACTACCTCTTTCAAAAATGACTTGTAACTTGTATTTCCGACTATAAACTTATACTTTTTCTATTTAGATTCATAAAGTTAAGTTCAATACAAAACCGTGGCCACTGGAATCACTCAAAACGGATTAGAAACGAAGAAATGACGAGTAAAACAAGATTGATAAAAACTACTCATTTTACCTACGTGAAAGTTAGTAATAAATCTATTCCAACCATAACCTAATCAACTTATATTGTATATTATGTAATCTTGAGATACCATAGACACGTATACAATGTTTCGACCTATCATGTCGACCCATCTATATATATATTGCGGAACAACCATAGACACTCTATATGTGAATGTTGGAGTTAGCTATACAGGGTTGAGGTTGATTCCAAAATATATATATAGTTTGAGTTGTGATCAATACTGAGATACGTATACACTGGGTCGTGGATTGATTCAAGATAATATTTATCGATTTATTTCTGTACATCTAACTGTGGACAACTAGTTGTAGGTTACTAACGAGGACAGCTGACTTAATAAACTTAAAACATCAAAATGTATTAAAAGTGTTGTAAATATATTTTGAACATACTTTGATATATATGTACATATTTGTTATAGGTTCGTGAATCGACCAGTGGCCAAGTCTTACTTCCCGACGAAGTAAAAAAACTGTAAAAGTGAGTTATAGTCCCACATTTAAAATCTAATATTTTTGGGATGAGAATACATGCAGGTTTTATAAATGATTTACAAAATAGACACAAGTACGTGAAACTACATTCTATGGTTGAATTATCGAAATCGAATATGCCCCTTTTTAATTAAGTCTGGTAATCTAAGAATTAGGGAACAGACACCCTAATTGACGCGAATCCTAAAGATAGATCTATTGGGCCTAACAAACCCCATCCAAAGTACCGGATTCTTTAGTACTTCGAAATTTATATCATATCCGAAGGGTGTCCCGGAATGATGGGGATATTCTTATATATGCATCTTGTTAATGTCGGTTACCAGGTGTTCACCATATGAATGAATTTTATCTCTTTGTATGGGATGTATATTGAAATATGAAATCTTGTGGTCTATTATTATGATTTGATAATATATAGGTTAAACCTATAACTCACTAACATTTTTGTTGACGTTTTAAGCATGTTTATTCTCAGGTGATTATTAAGAGCTTCCGCTGTTGCATACTAAAATAAGGACAAGATTTGGAGTCCATGCTTGTATGATATTATGTAAAAACTGCACTCAAGAAACTTATTTTTGATGTAATATATTCTTATTGTAAACCATTATGTAATGGTCGTGTGTAAACGGTATATTTTAGATTATCATTATTTGATAATCTATGTAATGCTTTTTAAACCTTTATAGATAAAATAAAGGTTATGGTTGTTTTAAAAATGAATGCAGTCTTTGAAAAACATCTCATATAGAAGTCAAAACCTCGCGACGAAATCAATTAATATGGAACGTTTATAATCAATATGAACGGGACATTTCATAACGGAGGTGATTATGATCATGATGATGCAGTGGTGGTAGGAGTTTGACGGGCAGGAGGTTGAAGAAAATGGAAGAAGAAGTTAATACGATGTAGATGATGATAATAGATGATGAAGAAGACTGTCAGACAAGGGTTAAAAGAATTTAATCCGGGAAATAAATCAGAAAGAAACAGGTGGCTCGATGGTTTAAGAGTGTTGGGTTAAACGTGAGGTCCTGAGTTCGATACCAGGCTGCTACGCATTTTTTTTCTTTCTTCCAATTAATTAATCAGCAACTACACAAGACATGCCCATTTACCTTGTAGTGTAACAGCCCATATCTTTAGCCCAACTCGCATTTGTTTGAATTTGTAGCTGAAGCCAGTGGAGATAAATAAATTCTGATCAGCCTTTAATTTAAATTCAGCCCAAATTAAAAACCCACTTGTGATATCTGCTGTTCGACTGAGTTTTGTTGAAGAAGGAGATGTAAAACAGAAACAAAATAAATACAAAGAGGATACGTATAAATCAGATAAAACAAAAATGATGTGATGGTTAAGTGTGTTTGTGTGTAAGCGGGAAGTCATGGGTTCGAGTCTGTGTTGGGACAATCTTTTTACAAAAAGCTTTCAACAAGGGTATAATTTTTTTTATTTCTTTTATGGTTATTATTATTATTATTATTATTATTATTATTATTATTATTATTATTATTATTATTATTATTATTATTATTATTATTAGTTATGGTTATTATTATAGTTATTATGTTAGTTATTAGTATTAACTTTATGATTAGTATCCTTATCATTATTAATATAACTTATAATATTATTATTATTATTATTATTAGTATTATTATTAAAATTATTATGATTAATAGTTATTATTAGCATTATTATTATTATCATTAATATCATTATTATTATTAAAATAAGTATTATTAATATTAATATCATTATTATTATCATTATTAGTAAAAGTATTCTTATTGTAGTTATTAAAGTTATTATTATTACTAATATTGTTATTATCATTTTTATTACTAAAAATATTAAAATTATCATTTTCAAGTAAAGTTATCATTATTATTATTATTATTATTATTATTATTATTATTATTATTATTATTATTATTATTATTATTATTATTATTATTATTATTATTATAGGATGAAACACCTTTTAATCTACTATTATCAATATTATTTTATCGAATAACTATTAATTATATAAAATCATATTTACTACATATAACGTAACTATATTAATATCTTTGCAATAAATATTAATAAATGTAACTAATTAGGTTATTAATGAAAAACATAACTAAAATAACAATTAATACACTAATAATACGAAAATTGTTCGATTACCAATATATGTTTTAATATATATATAAATGATATAGGTTCGTGAATCCGAGGCCAACCCTACACTTGTTCAATGACGTCATATGTATTTTTACTACAAAATACAATATGGTGAGTTTCATTACTCCCTTTTTAAATGCTTTTGCAATATATATTTTTGGGACTGAGAATACATGCGCTGCTTTTATAAATGTTTTATGAAATAGACACAAGTAATTGAAACTACATTATATGGTTGAATGATCGAAATTGAATATGCCCCTTTTAGCTTGGTAGCCTAAGAATTAGGGAACAGACACCCTAATTGACGCGAATCCTAAAGATAGATCTATCGGTCCCAACAAGCCCCATCCAAAGTACCAGATGCTTTAGTACTTCGAAATTTATATCATGTCCGAAGGAGGATCCCGGAATGATGGGGATATTCTTATATGCATATTGTGAATGTCGGTTACCAGGTGTTCAAACCATATGAATGATATTTTTGTCTCTATGCATGGGACGTATGTTTATGAGAAATGGAAATATGAAATCTTGTGGTCTATTAAAATTATGAAATGATTATTCATGTTAAACTAATGAACTCACCAACCTTTTGGTTGACACTTTAAAGCATGTTTATTCTCAGGTATGAAAGAAATCTTCCGCTGTGCTTTTGTTCATCTTAGAGATATTACTTGGAGTCATTCATGACATATTTCAAAAGACGTTGCATTCGAGTCATTGCGTTCATCAAGATTATTACTAAGTCAATTATAGTTAGATATATTATGAAATGGTATGCCCGTCGTCAATTTTTGATGTAATGAAAGATTGTCTTTTCAAAAACGAATGCAATGTTTGTAAAATGTATCATATAGAGGTCAAGTACCTCGCGATGTAATCAACTGTTGTGAATCGTTTATAATCGACCTGGACTTCGTCCGGATGGATTAGGACGGGTCGTTTCAGTTGGTATCAGAGCGGTGGTCTTAGCGAACCAGGTCTTGCATTAGTGTGTTTAACTAATAGTTGTTTAGATGCATTAGTGAGTCTGGACTTTGACCGTGTCTGCATGTCAAAAGTTTTGCTTATCATTTCGTGTCGAAAATTACCTGCTTATCATTCTTAGGGAATCATTTGCTTATCATTCTTAGTCTAGACACATCTTACTGCATTGATTGCATGAACAGTGTATAGACAAAATTCATATCTTAGCGTATCTGTTATTGTTACCTTTGCCTGACAGCTTCCGTAGATTCCTTCGTAACTTATGGGATTTTAGTATTATATATGCATATGTAAATTATGTATTACAGGGTACTAATCTACATCCTATAATCTATTTCTTATCGAAAATCCTTCATCTGATCGTACGAGATGAATCCCTCAACTAGTTCGAGTCCCTCAGATTTCGATAGATATTCCGATAGTTATTCCGGCAGCTATTCCGACATGGATATTCACCTAAACTCCGAAAGCGGTGTCACCAGAATGAATCAATCAATCAGCCATCCCCAAATTCATCTGATGGGTTCGTAGTCGACTTAATCAATGTATACGTGAAGAAGGCGATCCTTTCCGTCAACCGAATTCACCACTTGGCGAAGAACCTGAAGCACTTATCGGGAAACCTGTCCGAAACACCATTTTCTCTCTCATTTCCAGAGTATCTCGTCATGATTATATACTATACTAAATTCTAGATCATATTTATCCGCTCGTTCGAACCGACAATCACCCCGGTATAATAGAAGAAGTCAACGAGCTTCGCGCTCGGGTAGTGGCTTTGGAGAATATGGTGCGAAGGTTACGAACACCACCAACAACAACCGCATCGCAAAACTCAACTTCACAATCTGTCACATGAACATCAACGTCATACGCACCATGGATACCAAGGAGTACCAACAA
Organism: Rutidosis leptorrhynchoides; assembly: GCF_046630445.1. Classification (NCBI taxonomy): domain Eukaryota; kingdom Viridiplantae; phylum Streptophyta; class Magnoliopsida; order Asterales; family Asteraceae; genus Rutidosis; species Rutidosis leptorrhynchoides. The sequence goes on along the minus strand of NC_092343.1, from coordinate 376,144,301 downwards.
CAATGAACGATGAAGTATTAATTCATAACTTCATTGAAGAAATATTCTACGAAGAATATGTGGTTTCTAAAAGTTTTAGAAATTAATTATTTTAGCTCAAACCGAAAATCAAATGAGTTTAATAACATATTGACTCATTAAATCCATAATTACATCTGAAAAAAATATATATGTATATATATTTTCATAAAGATTGTAATTAAGAATTCTTTCGTACAAACTGTTAATGGTGAAAATATTTTAACGGGTAGGTAATACCCGAGGAATATTTAGATTTCACATTAATAAGTTATAATGTACATTCTTCGAATCTGATTCAACAGTCATTTACTATCTTACTTACAACCACCTATATATGTATCCGTTCACCGCAGAATAACTATTTTTATTCAATTTCATTTTCGGATTTTGACCTATCAGAATCTAACAAGTGGCATAATGAAGAATATATATGACAAAATAAAATTTGTTAGAAACAGACAAATTAACTATGAGAAATTTTGTTAAGAATCCATGCTAACTGTTCCTAGCTAATTGTTCCTAGCTAACTGATTACATTTTATTTGTCGCAATTTAATTATCGCAATTTATTTTATCACAATTTAATTCTCGCAATTTTATTTATCGTCATTTAATTTCTGTATTTATTTTTTACACTTTAAATGTCGGGACACGTATAGAAGGTTTTGACATATCATATCGACGCATATATATATATATATATATATATATATATATATATATATATATATATATATATATATATATTATTTGGAATAACCATAGACACTCTATATGCAGTAATGATCGAGTTCTCTATACAGGGTTGAGGTTGACTCTATAATAATATATATACTTTGAGTTGTGATCGAGTCTGAGACATGTACACGGGACACGATACGTATTAATTAATTCGAATATTATATATTAAACTATATATAAATTATTGGATTGTTACTGTGGACTATCGACTGTGGACTAAGAACATTGGACAATCAAATTGAATTAAAATATTGATTATAACATATGAAACTAAACAATTCTTCAAGTTTGCCAATTGATTTCATCTTAAACCTTATTATATCTTGACGATTACAATCTGCATTCAAACCTTTCATGATTCTTGAAAACACCTCAATCGAGAGGATGAACCAACCGCACTCCATCTACGGAAGAACATAATGATGAATATAGTTATGCATTTGAAAACACTCGGAACCTGAGTAAAACGTGTAAACCGTATCCGTGTTAGCTCCTTTAGCATTATTATTACCCAAAACAACTTTACAATTCCTTTTCAAGGTAGCAAATTTTATCACAGCTCCATCAAGTCAATTTCGACTTTTCGTTTGAAACAACCTTATTATAATCTTGATATATATGCGTACTCTTTTATTGTTACCGAGAAACCTTTTATATTTCATCTTGTTACCAACAAACGTACCAGCAACCTCGTTGCTCTTTGGGCTTAAATCCCTCCGATAAATTATTACATTTATCTATTGAAGTCTCATCATATTCTCATCCGCATCTGGTAACGAGAATTTCCATACCAATTACCGGGAATCAGCAAATTCTATATTGTGAGCCTCGCAACGTTTCCACATCAACAGTTATAGGTAAACATAAAACATTTATCTCTTAGAATTATGATCTTTCATCTGAAATCCTGAAAAGCACTCAGTCTACAAATCAAATACTCTGAATGTTGAAAAAGCTGAATGAAGCAGCAGAAACCGTAGACAACCGTAAATGACCTTAATCATCAGAAGTTGATGATAAAGAATTGTAGCTTGGCAAAGCTCAGAAAAAGTTTGAAACTAAAAAAAAAAAAAAAAAAAAAAAAAAAAAAACTGATTGAGCAAACTATGAAGGAAGCCGTGGACAAATCACAAAGAATAAGTTTGACTTCAAAGAATCTAAATGATTCAGTACCTGCTGAAGTCATTAACGAATACCTTGCTTTTGACTCCAAACTCTTGCGGACAAATTTTCTTCACCATCCTTCGATATTAGAAATTTCAAGATATCATCATATCTTTCATTATAAATGTCCTCCATATTTCTAAAGATATTTTCATAACTATTCTTATCTGAAATCATTAATCTCTTCGTGCTATCAGTGTTACATCATATAGAAACTGTTAGTTTCTATATTCTGTAAACTTTCGAGCTTAAAATGTGAATGTTATTGAAATAATGTTGGGAACTGATGCATGAGTTAGTATAATATAATGACACTTGATCAACGTGATTATATTACAGTAAGTTATGCTGAGTTTCTATTGGAATGTGATGATTCACAGATCATAACGTCATCATGTGCCATGTTACACGACTCTTACATTCTATCTAATCTCTAAATATATCAAGAACATAATTTCTTGACAATTCTATCTTTTCTCTTGAATTCTGGTAACTTAACCACTCGGGATCGTGCTATTACAATCTCTCTTAGAACATTAGTCATGATCATTCAAAAACCCATACCTACGAATTCTGAACCATTACTGTTTATACTTAGAGTCGAGAAGAGAATAAAAAGGCAAAGAGCTCCGGTATATAAGGTAAAATATAAAGGCCAATGATAACACTGAAATTACAAACCGTGGATATCAGTGCATATAGCAATAAAAAGACACGGAAGGATTATACATACAATAATCCCTAGAGCATAGTAGAAATAAACAGATTCTTTCGGTGGGAGTTGGAAAAGAAGAACGATCATTACGATAGTCAGAATAAGAACAAGAATTAGAACCGGATTCAGCATTATTATAATCTTTAGGATATATGAACTAAGAAAGAAGGTATAGGAATGGTGAGAATAATAGAACGGAAGAGCTTAGTTTATAATGAAAATATCAGACAGAGAAATCGAGACAGATCACCGTATTTAATTATAGAGATCTTAATTTTCTTATTCGCCGAAGAATCAAATCTTTTAGATTTCGAAGATATTCTTTAAATTCCTTGAATTCCGGAATTCAGCCCTCTGCGTCAAAGGTTAAGACGCACCTTATTTTCTAAATTCAACCACGTATACGTCGAAAGTTATGACGAACTTTATTTTTTCATTTCACTCTTTTACGATAACTTCACTCGTACGCTTCACAATAATCGGATCGTTTTATCTATATTAATCAATAATGATAAAATTCTATTTATCAGCTCATATTCGTCAGGAAAACATTCTAATTGTTAACCATGATGATCCCACTCAAATTTCGAGACGAATTTCTTTAACGGGTAGGTACTGTGACGACCCGAAAATTTCCGACCAAATTTAAACTTAATCCTTGTATGATTTCAACACGATAAGCAAAATCTGTAACGTTGAGTTTTAAATTTTTGAACTGTTCAATTTACACACGACCAGTTTCGACGATTCACGAACCACTATTTTGTAAATAGATACATATATATTTATATATATACATATATATTAATTATTATAAATTAAAATATTATAAGCGTTAATTAATTATGTAAATAAAATAATATATGATATTATTATTAAAATAAATCTATATATATATATATATATACATATATATATATATATATATATATATATATATATATATATATATATATATATATATATATATATATATATATTTATTTATATATATATAAGGTATGTTGAATGTATATTTATATGGTTTCGAATTTATTTAATAAACGATAATAGCACTTGTTTGTCGGCCAATCGATATTAAACTAGTTAAACTCAAACTTATATAATTTTAAAATAATCGGTGATCCGAAAGTGAGTTATATGAATCATAGGTTTATTAAAAATGCATTTAGGAGCTATTTATTAAATTTTAAAACTTTTTATATTTTACTTGGGGTTGGGAGTGAATAATTAATGTAATTTTTATTTAAATAATTGATGCTCGAATTTTATACCATAATGACCAAAATAAATAAATAAAGTTAATTTAAAAATATGGGATTTTTCTGAAGACTTTTATCTGTCACTGATTAACAACGGAGTATGAAATACCATCCTTAAATAAACTCTCGATAGATATGATTGGTTTGATAAATGGTACACGTTTTTAAATCTAGATATATTTATATTTTTTTTTTGTTCTTTTCACCACTAACATATTAAAACAAGAAATCAAATGTGGGTGAGGGGCTAGTGGGTCACGTTTGGTGACTAAGCGTACGACAATATGATGTACCAAAAGTAAGGGTGGTTCAAGAGTGGCTGCTAGTTTAAATTATAGTAATTCATTTGAATTATTACTACTACATGTTATAATATTAATATTATTTACTGCATTAGATTATAGATTATGTAGATAGAAACTTGAATGAAAACATATCACCTCCTCACTTATTTTTCTTTTCGTCCGTGAACGAATTGAGTTTACTGTGCCTACTTCTTTTCATTCCACTCACAGTACTATAATCATTATTGAATCTCATGTTACCACATAATTATATTTTTATATATGTAGAGATTTGAGAGAGATATGACAGCACTTCCCCACCCCTTTGTTTCACCCTATTTGGATTATTATACTACTATTGCTCGATTTCTTTTTCTTTTCTTGACTTGTTCAAAATCAAACAACCACTCTCTCTTTATATTTATTTACATATACATCCATGATCACCACTCATTTCCACACATTCCAATTCCTACAAAACAACCAAAACCAAACACCCTTAAATTAATTGATCAACCATTTCATCTCCCATCAACCTCATTCGACATCCACCACTCATCCCAACCGCCACATCTCATCACCACCCTCATCACCAAGAACAACCGAAACCCATTAAATTTTTTCTTTTGTTCGAACATAACAACCATTATCACCATCACAACCACTATCATCATCTTCCTTGTTACTTTCTCCTTCCTTTAGAGCTACAACCACGACCACCATAACTATCACCACCATTATTTTCTACTGCTACAGTACTACTGTCTTTTGGGTTGCTGTTCGAACCAACCAGGTTGCTACAGTCGCTACTGCATCTGCTTCTGTTTCTATCGAAAGATAACGATGGTGATGGTGAAGATAGATGATACATGAAAGTGATGTCACAAAGATGATTCTGTAATGATATTGAAGACGATGATAGTGATGATAATGAAAGACGATGATGATGGTTACAGATTGTATGATGATGACGATGATTATGATTAACGGAGGTGATTATGATCATGATGATGCGGTGGTGGTAGGAGTTTGATGGGCAGGAGGTTGAAGAAAATGGAAGAAGAAGTTAATACGATGTAGATGATGATAATAGATGATGAAGAAGACTGTCAGACAAGGGTTAAAAGAATTTAATCCGGGAAATAAATCAGAAAGAAACAGGTGGCTCGATGGTTTAAGAGTGTTGGGTTAAACGTGAGGTCCTAAGTTCGATACCAGGCTGCTACGCATTTTTTTCTTTCTTCCAATTAATTAATCAGCAACTACACAAGACATGCCCATTTACCTTGTAGTGTAACAGCCCATATCTTTAGCCCAACTCGCATTTGTTTGAATTTGTAGCTGAAGCCAGTGGAGATAAATAAATTCTGATCAGCCTTTAATTTAAATTCAGCCCAAATTAAAAACCCACTTGTGATATCTGCTGTTCGACTGAGTTTTGTTGAAGAAGGAGATGTAAAACAGAAACAAAATAAATACAAAGAGGATACGTATAAATCAGATAAAACAGAAATGGTGTGATGGTTAAGTGTGTTTGTGTGTAAGCGGGAAGTCATGGGTTCGAGTCTGTGTTGGGACAATCTTTTTACAAAAAGCTTTCAACAAGGGTATAATTTTTTTTATTTTTTTTATGGTTATTATTATTATTATTATTATTATTATTAGTTATTGTTATTATTATAGTTATTATGTTAGTTATTAGTATTAACTTTATGATTAGTATCCTTATCATTATTAATATAACTTATAATATTATTATTATTATTAGTATTATCATTAGAATTATGATGATTAATAGTTATTACTAGCATTATTATTATTATCATTAATATCATTATTATTATTAAAATAAGTATAATTATTATTAATATTAATATCATTATTATTATCATTATTAGTAAAAGTATTCTTATTATAGTTATTAAAGTTATTATTATTACTAATATTGTTATTATCATTTTTATTACTAAAAATATTAAAATTATCATTTTCAAGTAAAGTTATCATTATTATTATTATTATTATTATTATTATTATTATTATTATTATTATTATTATTATTATTATTATTATTATTATTATTATTATTATTATTATTATTATTATTATTATTATTATTATTATTATTATTATAGGATGAAACACCTTTTAATCTACTATTATCAATATTATTTTATCGAATAACTATTAGTTATATAAAATCATATTTACTACATATAACGTAACTATATTAATATCTTTACAATAAATATTAATAAATGTAACTAATTAGGTTATTAATGAAAAACATAACTAAAATAACAATTAATACACTAATAATACGAAAATTGTTCGATTACCAATATATGTGTTAATATATATAAATGATATAGGTTCGTGAATCCGAGGCCAACCCTACACTTGTTCAATGACGTCATATGTATTTTTACTACAAAATACAATATGGTTGAAATGTCCCGTTCTTATTGATTAAAAACGTTCCATATTAATTGATTTCGTTGCGAGGTTTTGACCTCTATATGAGACGTTTTTCAAAGACTGCATTCATTTTAAAACAAACCATAACCTTTATTTCATCAATAAAGGTTTAAAAAGCTTTACGTAGATTATCAAATAATGATAATCTAAAATATCCTGTTTACACACGACCATTACATAATGGTTTACAATACAAATATGTTACAACAAAATAAGTTTCTTGAATGCAGTTTTTACACAATATTATACAAGCATGGACTCCAAATCTCGTCCTTATTTAAGTATACGACAGCGGAAGCTCTTAATAATCACCTGAGAATAAACATGCTTAAAACGTCAATAAAAATGTTGGTGAGTTATAGGTTTAACCTATATATATCAAATCGTAACAATAGACCACAAGATTTTATATTTCAATACACATCCCATACATAGAGATAAAAATCATTCATATGGTGAACACCTGGTAACCGACATTAACAAGATGCATATAGAAGAATATCCCCATCATTCCGGGACACCCTTCGGATATGATATAAATTTCGAAGTACTAAAGCATCCGGTACTTTGGATGGGGTTTGTTAGGCCCAATAGATCTATCTTTAGGATTCGCGTCAATTAGGGTATCTGTTCCCTAATTCTTAGATTACCAGACTTAATAAAAAGGGGCATATTCGATTTCGATAATTCAACCATAGAATGTAGTTTCACGTACTTGTGTCTATTTTGTAAATCATTTATAAAACCTGCATGTATTCTCATCCCAAAAATATTAGATTTTAAAAGTGGGACTATAACTCACTTTCACATATTTTTACTTCGTCGAGAAGTAAGACTTGGCCACTGTTGATTCACGAACCTATAACAATATATACATATATATTAAAGTATGTTCAAAATATATTTACAACACTTTTAATATATTTTGATGTTTTAAGTTTATTAAGTCAGCTGTCCTCGTTAGTAACCTACAACTAGTTGTCCACAGTTAGATGTACAGAAATAAATCGATAAATATTATCTTGAATCAATCCATGACGCAGTGTATACGTATCTCAGTATTGATCATAACTCAAACTATATATATTTTGGAATCAACCTCAACCCTGTATAGCTAACTCCAACATTCACATATAGAGTGTCTATGGTTGTTCCGAAATATATATAGATGTGTCGACATGATAGGTCAAAACATTGTATACGTGTCTATGGTATCTCAAGATTACATAATATACAATACAAGTTGATTAAGTTATGGTTGGAATAGATTTGTTACCAATTTTCACGTAGCTAAAATGAGAAAAATTATCCAATCTTGTTTTACCCATAACTTCTTCATTTTAAATCCGTTTTGAGTGAATCAAATTGCTATGGTTTCATATTGAACTCTATTTTATGAATCTAAACAGAAAAATTATAGGTTTATAGTCGGAAAAATAAGTTACAAGTCGTTTTTGTAAAGGTAGTCATTTCAGTCTAAAGAACGACGTCTAGATGACCATTTTAGAAAACATACTTCCACTTTGAGTTTAACCATGATTTTTGGATATAGTTTTATGTTCATAATAAAAATCATTTTCCTAGAATAATAACTTTTAAATCAAAGTTTATCGTAGTTTTTAATTAACTAACCCAAAACAGACCGCGGTGTTACTACGACGGCGTAAATTCGGGTTTACGGTGTTTTTCGTGTTTTCAGGTTTTAAATCATTAAGTTAGCATATCATATAGATATAGAACATGTTTTTAGTTAATTTAAAAGTCAAGTTAGAAGGATTAACTTTTATTTGCGAACAAGTTTAGAATTAACTAAACTATGTTCTAGTGATTACAAGTTTAAAACTTCGAATAAGATAGCTTTATATGTATGAATCGAATGATGTTATGAACATCATTACTACCTTAAGTTCCTTGGATAAACCTACTGGAAAAGAGAAAAAATGGATCTAGCTTTAACGGATCCTTGGATGGCTCGAAGTTCTTGAAGCAGAATCATGACACGAAAACAAGTTCAAGTAAGATCATCACTTGAAATAAGATTGTTATAGTTATAGAAATTGAACCAAAGTTTGAATATGATTATTACCTTGTATTAGAGTGATAACCTACTGTAAGAAACAAAAATTTCTTGAGGTTGGATGATCACCTTACAAGATTGGAAGTGAGCTAGCAAACTTGAAAGTATTCTTGATTTTATGTAACTAGAACTTGTAGAATATATGAAGAACACTTAGAACTTGAAGATAGAACTTGAGAGAGATTAATTAGATGAAGAAAATTGAAGAATGAAAGTGTTTGTAGGTGTTTTTGGTCGTTGGTGTATGGATTAGATATAAAGGATATGTAATTTTGTTTTCATGTAAATAAGTCATGAATGATTACTCATATTTTTGTAATTTTATGAGATATTCGGTGACTCACATGGGCTGCTAAGAGCTGATCATTGGAGTGTATATACCAATATTACATACATCTAAAAGCTGTGTATTGTACGAGTACGAATACGGGTGCATACGAGTAGAATTGTTGATGAAACTGAACGAGGATGTAATTGTAAGCATTTTTGTTAAGTAGAAGTATTTTGATAAGTGTCTTGAAGTCTTTCAAAAGTGTATGAATACATATTAAAACACTACATGTATATACATTTTAACTGAGTCGTTAAGTCATCGTTAGTCGTTACATGTAAATGTTGTTTTGAAACCTTTAGGTTAACGATCTTGTTAAATGTTGTTAACCCATTGTTTATTATAATAAATGAGATGTTAAATTGTTATATTATCATGATATTATGATATATAATATATCTTAGTATGATATATATACAGTTAAATGTCGTTACAACGATAATCGTTACATATATGTCTCGTTTCGAAATCATTAAGTTAGTAGTCTTATTTTTACATATGCATTTTATTGTTAATACACTTAATAATATATTTACTTATCATTTAACATAATTAACCAAGTGTATCAATATCTTAATATGATTCATATGTACCTAGTAAGACGTTGTTATAACGATAATCGTTATATATATCATTTTCGAGTTTCTTAATTTAATAGTCTCATTTTTATGTATATAACTCATTGTTAAAATACCTAATGAGATACATACTTATAATAAAATCATGTTAACAATATATATAACCATATATATGTCATCGTATAGTTTTTACAAGTTTTAACGTTCGTGAATCACCGGTCAACTTGGGTGGTCAATTGTCTATATGAAACCTATTTTAATTAATCAAGTCTTAACAAGTTTGATTGCTTAATATGTTGGAAAAATTTAATCATGTAAATATCAATCTCAATTAATATATATAAACATGGAAAAGTTTGGGTCATTACAGTACCTACCCGTTAAATAAATTTCGTCCCGAAATTTTAAGCTGTTGAAGGTGTTGACGAATCTTCTGGAAATAGACGCGGGTATTTCTTCTTCATCTGATCTTCACGCTCCCAGGTGAACTTGGGTCCTCTACGAGCATTTCATCGAACCTTAACAATTGGTATCTTGTTTTGCTTAAGTCTTTTAACCTCACGATCCATTATTTCGACGGGTTCTTCGATGAATTGAAGTTTTTCGTTGATTTGGATTTCATCTAACGGAATAGTGAGATCTTCTTTAGCAAAACATTTCTTCAAATTCGAGACGTGGAAAGTGTTATGTACAGCCGCGAGTTGTTGAGGTAACTCAAGTCGGTAAGCTACTGGTCCGACACGATCAATAATCTTGAATGGTCCACTATACCTTGGATTTAATTTCCCTCGTTTACCAAATCGAACAACGCCTTTCCAAGGTGCAACTTTAAGCATGACCATCTCTCCAATTTCAAATTCTATATCTTTTCTTTTAATGTCAGCGTAGCTCTTTTGTCGACTTTGGGCGGTTTTCCACCGTTGTTGAATTTGGATGATCTTCTCAGTAGTTTCTTGTATAATCTCCGGACCCGTAATCTGTCTATCCCCCACTTCACTCCAACAAATCGGAGACCTGCACTTTCTACCATAAAGTGCTTCAAACGGCGCCATCTCAATGCTTGAATGGTAGCTGTTGTTGTAGGAGAATTCTGCTAACGGTAGATGTCGATCCCAACTATTTCCGAAATTAATAACACATGCTCGTAGCATGTATTCAAGCGTTTGTATCGTCCTTTCGCTCTGCCCATCAGTTTGTGGATGATAGGCAGTACTCATGTCTAGACGAGTCCCCAATGCTTGTTGCAATGTCTGCCAGAACCTTGAAACAAATCTACCATCCCTATCAAAGATAATAGAGATTGGTATTCCATATCTGGAGATGACTTCCTTCAAATACAGTCGTGCTAACTTCTCCATCTTGTCATCTTCTCTTATTGGCAGGAAGTGTGCTGATTTGGTGAGACGATCAACTATTACCCAAATAGTATCAAAACCACTTGCAGTCCTTGGCAATTTAGTGATGAAATCCATGGTAATGTTTTCCCATTTCCATTCCGGGATTTCGGGTTGTTGAAGTAGACCTGATGGTTTCTGATGCTCAGCTTTGACCTTAGAACACGTCAAACATTCTCCTACGTATATAGCAACATCGGCTTTCATACCCGGCCACCAAAAATGTTTCTTGAGATCCTTGTACATCTTCCCCGTTCCAGGATGTATTGAGTATCTGGTTTTATGAGCTTCTCTAAGTACCATTTCTCTCATATCTCCAAATTTTGGTACCCAAATCCTTTCAGCCCTATACCAGGTTCCATCTTCCCGAATATTAAGATGCTTCTCCGATCCTTTGGGTATTTCATCCTTTAAATTTCCCTCTTTTAAAACTCCTTGTTGCGCCTCCTTTATTTGAGTAGTAAGGTTATTATGAATCATTATATTCATAGATTTTACTCGAATGGGTTCTCTGTCCTTCCTGCTCAAGGCATCGGCTACCACATTTGCCTTCCCCGGGTGGTAACAAATCTCAAAGTCGTAATCATTCAATAATTCAATCCACCTACGCTGCCTCATATTCAGTTGTTTCTGATTAAATATGTGTTGAAGACTTTTGTGGTCGGTATATATAATACTTTTGACCCCATATAAGTAGTGCCTCCAAGTCTTTAATGCAAAAACAACTGCGCCTAATTCCAAATCATGCGTCGTATAATTTTGTTCGTGAATCTTTAATTGTCTAGACGCATAAGCAATCACCTTCGTTCGTTGCATTAATACACAACCGAGACCTTGCTTTGATGCGTCACAATAAATCACAAAATCATCATTCCCTTTAGGCAATGACAATATAGGTGCCGTAGTTAGCTTTTTCTTCAATAACTGAAACGCTTTCGCTTGTTCATCATTCCATTCAAATTTCTTCCCTTTATGCGTTAATGCAGTCAAGGGTTTTGCTATTCTGGAAAAGTCTTGGATGAACCTTCTGTAGTAACCAGCTAGTCCTAAAAACTGGCGTATGTGTTTCGGAGTTTTCGAGGTTTCCCACTTTTCAACAGTTTCTATCTTTGCCGGATCCACCTTAATACCTTCTTTGTTCACTATGTGACCGAGGAATTGAACTTCTTCCAACCAAAATGCACACTTTGAAAACTTAGCGTACAATTCTTCCTTCCTCAATACTTCTAACACCTTTCTCAAATGTTCACCGTGTTCTTGGTCATTCTTTGAGTAAATAAGTATGTCATCAATGAAAACAATGACAAACTTGTCAAGGTATGGTCCACACACTCGGTTCATAAGGTCCATGAACACAGCTGGTGCATTAGTTAAACCAAATGGCATGACCATAAACTCGTAATGACCGTAACGTGTTCTGAAAGCAGTCTTTGGAATATCATCTTCTTTCACCCGCATTTGATGATACCCGGAACGTAAGTCAATCTTTGAATAAACAGACGAGCCTTGTAGTTGATCAAATAAGTCGTCGATTCTCGGTAGTGGGTAGCGGTTCTTGATGGTAAGTTTGTTCAACTCTCGGTAGTCGATACACAACCTGAATGTACCATCTTTCTTCTTGACAAACAAAACAGGAGCACCCCACGGTGATGTGCTTGGTCGAATGAAACCACGCTCTAAAAGTTCTTGTAATTGGCTTTGCAGTTCTTTCATCTCGCTGGGTGCGAGTCTGTAAGGAGCACGAGCTATTGGTGCAGCTCCTGGTACAAGATCTATTTGAAATTCAACGGATCGATGTGGGGGTAATCTCGGTAATTCTTTCGGAAATACATCGGGAAATTCTTTTGCAATGGGAACATCATTGATGCTCTTTTCTTCAGTTTGTACTTTCTCGACGTGTGCTAGAACAGCATAGCAACCTTTTCTTATTAGTTTTTGTGCCTTCAAATTACTAATAAGATGTAGCTTCGTGTTGCCCTTTTCTCCGTACACCATTAAGGGTTTTCCTTTTTCTCGTATAATGCGAATTGCATTTTTGTAACAAACGATCTCTGCTTTCACTTCTTTCAACCAGTCCATACCGATTATCACATCAAAACTCCCTAACTCTACTGGTATCAAATCAATCTTAAATGTTTCGCTAACCAGTTTAATTTCTCGATTCCGACATATATTATCTGCTGAAATTAATTTACCATTTGCTAATTCGAGTAAAAATTTACTATCCAAAGGTGTCAATGGACAACTTAATTTAGCACAAAAATCTCTACTCATATAGCTTCTATCCGCACCCGAATCAAATAAAACGTAAGCAGATTTATTGTCAATAAGAAACGTACCCGTAACAAGCTCCGGGTCTTCCTGTGCCTCTGCCGCATTAATATTGAAAACTCTTCCGCGGCCTTGTCTGTAGTGACCCGAACTTTTCCATGTTTATATATATTAATTGAGATTGATGTTTACATGATTAAATGTTTCCAACATGTTAAGCAATCAAACTTGTTAAGACTTGATTAATTGAAATAGGTTTCATATAGACAATTGACCACCCAAGTTGACCGGTGATTCACGAACGTTAAAACTTGTAAAAAAAAAACTATATGATGACATATATATGGTTATATATATAGTTAACATGATATTATGATAAGTAAACATATCATTAATTATATTAACAATGAACTACATATGTAAAAACAAGACTACTAACTTAATGATTTTGAAACGAGACATATATGTAACGTTTATCGTTGTAACGACATTTAATGTATATATATCATATTAAGAGATATTCGTACATCATAATATCATGATAATATAATAATTTAAAATCTCTTTTGATATTATAAACATTGGGTTAACAACATTTAACAAGATCGTTAACCTAAAGGTTTCAAAACAACACTTACATGTAACGACTAACGATGACTTAACGACTCAGTTAAAATGTATATACATGTAGTGTTTTAATATGTATTTATACACTTTTGAAAGACTTCAATACACTTATCAAAATACTTCTACTTAACAAAAATGCTTACAATTACATTCTCGTTCAGTTTCATCAACAATTCTACTCGTATGCACCCGTATTCGTACTCGTACAATACACAGCTTTTAGATGTATGTACTATTGGTATATACACTCCAATGATCAGCTCTTAGCAGCCCATGTGAGTCACCTAACACATGTGGGAACCATCATTTGGCAACTAGCATGAAATATCTCATAAGATTACAAAAATATGAGTAATCATTCATGACTTATTTACATGAAAACAAAATTACATATCCTTTATATCTAATCCATACACCAACGACCAAAAACACCTACAAACACTTTCATTCTTCAATTTTCTTCATCTAATTGAACTCTCTCAAGTTCTATCTTCAAGTTCTAAGTGTTCTTCATAAATTCCAAAAGTTCTAGTTTCATAAAATCAAGAATACTTTCAAGTTTGCTAGCTCACTTCCAATCTTGTAAGGTGATCATCCAACCTCAAGAAATCTTTGTTTCTTACAGTAGGTTATCATTCTAATACAAGGTAATAATCATATTCAAACTTTGGTTCAATTTCTATAACTATAACAATCTTATTTCAAGTGATGATCTTACTTGAACTTGTTTTCGTGTCATGATTTTGCTTCAAGAACTTTGAGCCATCCAAGGATCCATTGAAGCTAGATCCATTTTTCTCTTTTCCAGTAGGTTCATCCAAGGAACTTAAGGTAGTAATGATATTCATAACATCATTCGATTCATACATATAAAGCTTTCTTATTCGAAGGTTTAAACTTGTAATCACTAGAACATAGTTTAGTTAATTCTAAACTTGTTCGCAAACAAAAGTTAATCCTTCTAACTTGACTTTTAAAATCAACTAAACACATGTTCTATATCTATATGATATGCTAACTTAATGATTTAAAACCTGGAAACACGAAAAACACCGTAAAACCGGATTTACGCCGTCGTAGTAACACCGCGGGCTGTTTTGGGTTAGTTAATTAAAAACTATGATAAACTTTGATTTAAAAGTTGTTATTCTGAGAAAATGATTTTTATTATGAACATGAAACTATATCCAAAAATTATGGTTAAACTCAAAGTGGAAGTATGTTTTCTAAAATGGTCATCTAGACGTCGTTCTTTCGACTGAAATGACTACCTTTACAAAAACGACTTGTAACTTATTTTTCCGACTAGAAACCTATACTTTTTTGGTTTAGATTCATAAAATAGAGTTCAATATGAAACCATAGCAATTTGATTCACTCAAAACGGATTTAAAATGAAGAAGTTATGGGTAAAACAAGATTGGATAATTTTTCTCATTTTAGCTACGTGAAAATTGGTAACAAATCTATTCCAACCATAACTTAATCAACTTGTATTATATATTATGTAATCTTGAGATACCATAGACACGTATACAATGTTTCGACCTATCATGTCGACACATCTATATATATTTCGGAACAACCATAGACACTCTATATGTGAATGTTGGAGTTAGCTATACAGGGTTGAGGTTGATTCCAAAATATATATAGTTTGAGTTGTGATCAATACTGAGATACGTATACACTGGGTCGTGGATTGATTCAAGATAATATTTATCGATTTATTTCTGTACATCTAACTGTGGACAACTAGTTGTAGGTTACTAACGAGGACAGCTGACTTAATAAACTTAAAACATCAAAATATAATAAAAGTGTTGTAAATATATTTTGAACATACTTTGATATATATGTATATATTGTTATAGGTTCGTGAATCAACCAGTGGCCAAGTCTTACTTCCCGACGAAGTAAAAATCTGTGAAAGTGAGTTATAGTCCCACTTTTAAAATCTAATATTTTTGGGATGAGAATACATGCAGGTTTTATAAATGATTTACAAAATAGACACAAGTACGTGAAATTACATTCTATGGTTGAATTATCGAAATCGAATATGCCCCTTTTTATTAAGTCTGGTAATCTAAGAATTAGGGAACAGACACCCTAATTGACGCGAATCCTAAAGATAGATCTATTGGGCCTAACAAACCCCATCCAAAGTACCGGATGCTTTAGTACTTCGAAATTTATATCATATCCGAAGGGTGTCCCGGAATGATGGGGATATTCTTATATATGCATCTTGTTATTGTCGGTTACCAGGTGTTCACCATATGAATGATTTTTATCTCTATGTATGGGATGTGTATTGAAATATGAAATCTTGTGGTCTATTGTTACGATTTGATATATATAGGTTAAACCTATAACTCACCAACATTTTTGTTGACGTTTTAAGCATGTTTATTCTCAGGTGATTATTAAGAGCTTCCGCTGTCGCATACTTAAATAAGGACAAGATTTGGAGTCCATGCTTGTATGATATTGTGTAAAAACTGCATTCAAGAAACTTATTTTGTTGTAACATATTTGTATTGTAAACCATTATGTAATGGTCGTGTGTAAACAGGATATATTAGATTATCATTATTTGATAATCTACGTAAAGCTTTTTAAACCTTTATTGATGAAATAAAGGTTATGGTTTGTTTAAAAATGAATGCAGTCTTTGAAAAACGTCTCATATAGAGGTCAAAACCTCGCAACGAAATCAATTAATATGGAACGTTTTTAATCAATAAGAACGGGACATTTCAGTTGGTATCCGAGCGTTGGTCTTAGAGAACCAGAAAATTTGCATTAGTGTGTCTTATCGAGTTTGTTAGGATGCATTAGTGAGTCTGGACTTCGACCGTGTTTTCTTTAAAAATGATTGCTTAACATTTTTGTTGGAAACTATATATTTTTAACATATGAATATTATGTGATATATTAATCTCTTAACGTGTTTGATATTATGTGATAGATGTCTACCTCTAGAACAAGTCCCATTGACTCACCTAATAATAATGAAGAGTCAAATGTAAATTGGAATAATTTGTGGACTGATTCACAAGTTCCCGAAGAGGAACCGGAAGAAGAGTCGGAACCGGAAGAAGAATCGGAACCGGAAGAAAAATCGGAACCGGATGAAGAAATAGAACCGGTGGGGGAAATAATAAAACGGTTAAGTAAAAGAAAATCCTCAACCAACCTACCAAAGTTAATTATGGTCAATGGTGTTTCCGCCAAGGAAGCAAAATATTGGGAGGATTACCAATTCTCCGATGAATCGGATTCCGACGAGAATTCCGATGATGTTATAGAAATTACCCCAACTGAATTTAAAAAGGCAAAAGAAAATAATAAGGGAAAGGGCATAAAAATAGAGAAATCTAATTCCAACCCCGATGAACTTTATATGTATCGTCAACCCCCGAAGTCCTTAAGTTGTAACAATGACCCGGGAACCTCTAAACCACCAGGTTTTTCTAAACCAATGTGGAAAACGACGGCTCGTATTAGGGGAACATCATATATCCCTAGAAACTTGGCAAAACGAACCAAAACCGAAGAAGAAGAAACGAGCGAGTCGGAATAAGATAGTTGTATTCGTGTGGTGTAATATATGGAATATAGTGTTCTTATGCTTTATGATATATGTAAAAATTGCTTGTATTAATAAGTATTTTTTTTATGAATCTAACTCTTGTCTATTTTACAGTTTAAAAACACAAAATGGATAGACAACCCAATATTTTAAGAGACCTACCCGGAGACATGATTGATGAAATCTTGTCTAGAGTCGGCCAGAATTCTTCGGCACAACTATTTAAGGCGAGATCAGTTTGTAAGACATTCGAAGAACGTTCCAAGAATGTCTTGGTTTATAAGAGACTTTCGTTTGAAAGATGGGGGATATCACATTGGGAAACCCATAAGTTACGATGTGTTTACTTTGACGCATATATTGCGGGGAACCCAAATGCTATTTTACGCAACGGGTTAAGAAATTATTTTGACTCAATATATCCGAATATTGGACTTCGTGATTTAGAAAAAGCGGCTAACATGCAACATAAAGAAGCATGTTATGCTTACGGATTAGTAATGTTCGCTTCTCACCAAAGTGAGAACAAGAACATCGGGCTACAACTATTAAACAAAACGTTTCCACAAGTGACGGAGTCGGTAATTGGGGTAAGAAATGAGGTTTTTAGATTATTACGGGACTGTTGGACATTACGTAACCCTCGTCCCTTTGATGACGTTACAACACGCTGTCTTATCAACGGCCATAACGGTTATATTGCACAAGACCAAGGATGGGAAGTAGTCCTAGTAAAACCAGAATGCATGACTTGTTTCTGGACGTATGAATTACGTGTCTTTATTGCCTTTGCTGAACGACTTGTGTACTAGCTAGAATTGTCTTCACAACTATCTTGTATCAAAGTTATTGTGTGCTATATTTCATGCTTTATGTAAAATAAGCGGTATTGTAAGTTTGTAAAATATTGTATAAAAGTTTGAACGCGAAATATTATTATAATCAGTTTTTCATATAGAATTGTAGTAGTTGAATTGTATATTAGCTACTAAGTATGAACTTAACGGGTAGGTACTACCCGAATTTAAACTTATAAAACGCTAATATGAAGAAAAAGCTTTTATAAATGAGTTCATATTATGCTACGAAATACTATTAACTACTCTTAATATTCTGTATGATTAACTTGTTCCATTTAACTATTTTGAAGGAAATGGCACCGACTACTCGACACACCGTGAATATGAATGAAGAGG
Source organism: Rutidosis leptorrhynchoides (assembly GCF_046630445.1). Taxonomy (NCBI): domain Eukaryota; kingdom Viridiplantae; phylum Streptophyta; class Magnoliopsida; order Asterales; family Asteraceae; genus Rutidosis; species Rutidosis leptorrhynchoides. The sequence goes on along the minus strand of NC_092343.1, from coordinate 376,125,564 downwards.
AATTTCGTACTTTTCTAGCTTCAAACATAGCCGCAGTACAGGCTGCGCTACATACCAACAATAACCTTGGATCTAGCAGTACAGGAAATCGTGTAGGATGCACCTACAAAGAATTCACTGCCTGCAAACCTTTGGAATTTGATGGAACCGAAGGACCGATCGGATTGAAACGGTGGACCGAGAAGGTTGAATCGGTGTTTGCCATAAGTAAGTGTACTGAAGAGGACAAAGTGAAGTACGCTACGCATACCTTCACAGGTTCTGCGTTAACATGGTGGAATACCTATCTAGAGCAAGTGGGACAAGATGATGCGTACGAACTACCGTGGTCAGCATTCAAGCACTTGATGAACGAGAAGTACCGTCCCAGAACCGAGGTCAATAAGCTCAAGACAGAACTTAGAGGGTTACGAACCCAAGGATTTGATATTACCACGTACGAAAGACGATTCACAGAATTGTGCCTATTGTGTCCGGGAGCATTCGAAGATGAGGAAGAGAAGATCGACGCGTTTGTGAAAGGATTACCGGAAAGAATCCAAGAAGATATAAGTTCACACGAGCCCGCCTCCATACAACAGGCATGTAGAATGGCTCACAAACTAGTGAACCAGATTGAAGAAAGAATTAAAGAACAGACTGCTGAAGAGGCCAATGTGAAGCAAGTCAAAAGAAAGTGGGAGGAAAACGGTGATAAGAATCACCAATACAACAACAACAGCAATTACAACAATAATCGCAACAATTATCCCAACAATCGCAACATCAATCGCAACTACAACAAACGGCCCAACAACAACAACAACAACAACAACAGCAACTACAACAATCATCCCAACAACAATAATAACCGCAACAACAACAACAATCAGAAGCAACTATGCCAAAGGTGTGAAAAGAATCACTCGGGGTTCTGCACCAAATTTTGCAACAAGTGTAAAAGAAATGGTCATAGCGCGGCGAAGTGTGAGGTCTACGGACCAGGGGTTAATAGAACGAAAGGAACAAATGGTGTCGGAATGAGTAATGGCGGAGCAAGTAGTGTCGGAGCAAGTTATGCCAATGTAGTTTGTTATAAATGTGGAAAACCAGGCCACATTATTAGAAATTGCCCGAACCAGGAGAACACGAATGGACAAGGCCGTGGAAGAGTTTTCAATATTAATGCGGTAGAGGCACAGGAAGACCCGGAGCTTGTTACGGGTACGTTTCTTATTGACAATAAATCTGCTTACGTTTTATTTGATTCGGGTGCGGATAGAAGCTATATGAGTAGAGATTTTTGTGCTAAATTAAGTTGTCCATTGACGCCTTTGGATAGTAAATTTTTACTCGAATTAGCAAATGGTAAATTAATTTCAGCAGATAATATATGTCGGAATCGAGAAATTAAACTGGTTAGCGAAACATTTAAGATTGATTTGATACCAGTAGAGTTAGGGAGTTTTGATGTGATAATCGGTATGGACTGGTTGAAAGAAGTGAAAGCGGAGATCGTTTGTTACAAAAATGCAATTCGCATTATACGAGAAAAAGGAAAACCCTTAATGGTGTACGGAGAAAAGGGCAACACGAAGCTACATCTTATTAGTAATTTGAAGGCACAAAAACTAATAAGAAAAGGTTGCTATGCTGTTCTAGCACACGTCGAGAAAGTACAAACTGAAGAAAAGAGCATCAATGATGTTCCCATTGCAAAAGAATTTCCCGATGTATTTCCGAAAGAATTACCGGGATTACCCCCACATCGATCCGTTGAATTTCAAATAGATCTTGTACCAGGAGCTGCACCAATAGCTCGTGTTCCTTACAGACTCGCACCCAGCGAGATGAAAGAACTGCAAAGCCAATTACAAGAACTTTTAGAGCGTGGTTTCATTCGACCAAGCACATCACCGTGGGGAGCTCCTGTTTTGTTTGTCAAGAAGAAAGATGGTACATTCAGGTTGTGTATCGACTACCGAGAGTTGAACAAACTTACCATCAAGAACCGCTACCCACTACCGAGAATCGACGACTTATTTGATCAACTACAAGGCTCGTCTGTTTATTCAAAGATTGACTTACGTTCCGGGTATCATCAAATGCGGGTGAAAGAAGATGATATTCCAAAGACTGCTTTCAGAACACGTTACGGTCATGCCGTTTGGTTTAACTAATGCACCAGCTGTGTTCATGGACCTTATGAACCGAGTGTGTGGACCATACCTTGACAAGTTTGTCATTGTTTTCATTGATGACATACTTATTTACTCAAAGAATGACCAAGAACACGGTGAACATTTGAGAAAGGTGTTAGAAGTATTGAGGAAGGAAGAATTGTACGCTAAGTTTTCAAAGTGTGCATTTTGGTTGGAAGAAGTTCAATTCCTCGGTCACATAGTGAACAAAGAAGGTATTAAGGTGGATCCGGCAAAGATAGAAACTGTTGAAAAGTGGGAAACCCCGAAAACTCCGAAACACATACGCCAGTTTTTAGGACTAGCTGGTTACTACAGAAGGTTCATCCAAGACTTTTCCAGAATAGCAAAACCCTTGACTGCATTAACGCATAAAGGGAAGAAATTTGAATGGAATGATGAACAAGAGAAAGCGTTTCAGTTATTGAAGAAAAAGCTAACTACGGCACCTATATTGTCATTGCCTGAAGGGAATGATGATTTTGTGATTTATTGTGACGCATCAAAGCAAGGTCTCAGTTGTGTATTAATGCAGCGAACGAAGGTGATTGCTTATGCGTCTAGACAATTGAAGATTCACGAACAAAATTATACGACGCATGATTTGGAATTAGGCGCGGTTGTTTTTGCATTAAAGACTTGGAGGCACTACTTATATGGGGTCAAAAGTATTATATATACCGACCACAAAAGTCTTCAACACATATTTAATCAGAAACAACTGAATATGAGGCAGCGTAGGTGGATTGAATTATTGAATGATTACGATTTTGAGATTCGTTACCACCCGGGGAAGGCAAATGTGGTAGCCGATGCCTTGAGCAGGAAGGATAGAGAACCCATTCGAGTAAAATCTATGAATATAATGATTCATAATAACATTACTACTCAAATAAAGGAGGCGCAACAAGGAGTTTTAAAAGAGGGAAATTTAAAGGATGAAATACCCAAAGGATCGGAGAAACATCTTAATATTCGGGAAGACGGAACCCGGTATAGGGCTGAAAGGATTTGGGTACCAAAATTTGGAGATATGAGAGAAATGGTACTTAGAGAAGCTCATAAAACCAGATACTCAATACATCCTGGAACGGGGAAGATGTACAAGGATCTCAAGAAACATTTTTGGTGGCCGGGTATGAAAGCCGATGTTGCTAAATACGTAGGAGAATGTTTGACGTGTTCTAAGGTCAAAGCTGAGCATCAGAAACCATCAGGTCTACTTCAACATCCCGAAATCCCGGAATGGAAATGGGAAAACATTACCATGGATTTCATCACTAAATTGCCAAGGACTGCAAGTGGTTTTGATACTATTTGGGTAATAGTTGATCGTCTCACCAAATCAGCACACTTCCTACCAATAAGAGAAGATGACAAGATGGAGAAGTTAGCACGACTGTATTTGAAGGAAGTCGTCTCCAGACATGGAATACCAATCTCTATTATCTCTGATAGGGATGGCAGATTTATTTCAAGATTCTGGCAGACATTACAGCAAGCATTAGGAACACGTCTAGACATGAGTACTGCCTATCATCCACAAACTGATGGGCAGAGCGAAAGGACGATACAAACGCTTGAAGACATGCTACGAGCATGTGTTATTGATTTTGGAAACAGTTGGGATCGACATCTACCGTTAGCAGAATTTTCCTACAACAATAGCTACCATTCAAGCATTGAGATGGCGCCGTTTGAAGCACTTTATGGTAGAAAGTGCAGGTCTCCGATTTGTTGGAGTGAGGTGGGGGATAGACAGATTACGGGTCCGGAGATTATACAAGAAACTACCGAGAAGATCATCCAAATTCAACAACGGTTGAAAACCGCCCAAAGTCGACAAAAGAGCTACGCTGACATTAAAAGAAAAGATATAGAATTTGAAATTGGAGAGATGGTCATGCTTAAAGTTTCACCTTGGAAAGGCGTTGTTCGATTTGGTAAACGAGGGAAATTAAATCCAAGGTATATTGGACCATTCAAGATTATTGATCGTGTCGGACCAGTAGCTTACCGACTTGAGTTACCTCAACAACTCGCGGCTGTACATAACACTTTCCACGTCTCGAATTTGAAGAAATGTTTTGCTAAAGAAGATCTCACTATTCCGTTAGATGAAATCCAAATCAACGAAAAACTCCAATTCATCGAAGAACCCGTCGAAATAATGGATCGTGAGGTTAAAAGACTTAAGCAAAACAAGATACCAATTGTTAAGGTTCGATGGAATGCTCGTAGAGGACCCGAGTTCACCTGGGAGCGTGAAGATCAGATGAAGAAGAAATACCCGCATCTATTTCCAGAAGATTCGTCAACACCTTCAACAGCTTAAAATTTCGGGACGAAATTTATTTAACGGGTAGGTACTGTAGTGACCCGAACTTTTCCATGTTTATATATATTAATTGAGATTTATGTTTACATGATTAAATGTTTCCAACATGTTAAGCAATCAAACTTGTTAAGACTTGATTAATTGAAATAGGTTTCATATAGACAATTGACCACCCAAGTTGACCGGTGATTCACGAACGTTAAAACTTGTAAAAAAAAAACTATATGATGACATATATATGGTTATATATATAGTTAACATGATATTATGATAAGTAAACATATCATTAATTATATTAACAATGAACTACATATGTAAAAACAAGACTACTAACTTAATGATTTTGAAACGAGACATATATGTAACGTTTATCGTTGTAACGACATTTAATGTATATATATCATATTAAGAGATATTCGTACATCATAATATCATGATAATATAATAATTTAAAATCTCTTTTGATATTATAAACATTGGGTTAACAACATTTAACAAGATCGTTAACCTAAAGGTTTCAAAACAACACTTACATGTAACGACTAACGATGACTTAACGACTCAGTTAAAATGTATATACATGTAGTGTTTTAATATGTATTTATACACTTTTGAAAGACTTCAATACACTTATCAAAATACTTCTACTTAACAAAAATGCTTACAATTACATTCTCGTTCAGTTTCATCAACAATTCTACTCGTATGCACCCGTATTCGTACTCGTACAATACACAGCTTTTAGATGTATGTACTATTGGTATATACACTCCAATGATCAGCTCTTAGCAGCCCATGTGAGTCACCTAACACATGTGGGAACCATCATTTGGCAACTAGCATGAAATATCTCATAAGATTACAAAAATATGAGTAATCATTCATGACTTATTTACATGAAAACAAAATTACATATCCTTTATATCTAATCCATACACCAACGACCAAAAACACCTACAAACACTTTCATTCTTCAATTTTCTTCATCTAATTGAACTCTCTCAAGTTCTATCTTCAAGTTCTAAGTGTTCTTCATAAATTCCAAAAGTTCTAGTTTCATAAAATCAAGAATACTTTCAAGTTTGCTAGCTCACTTCCAATCTTGTAAGGTGATCATCCAACCTCAAGAAATCTTTGTTTCTTACAGTAGGTTATCATTCTAATACAAGGTAATAATCATATTCAAACTTTGGTTCAATTTCTATAACTATAACAATCTTATTTCAAGTGATGATCTTACTTGAACTTGTTTTCGTGTCATGATTTTGCTTCAAGAACTTTGAGCCATCCAAGGATCCATTGAAGCTAGATCCATTTTTCTCTTTTCCAGTAGGTTCATCCAAGGAACTTAAGGTAGTAATGATATTCATAACATCATTCGATTCATACATATAAAGCTTTCTTATTCGAAGGTTTAAACTTGTAATCACTAGAACATAGTTTAGTTAATTCTAAACTTGTTCGCAAACAAAAGTTAATCCTTCTAACTTGACTTTTAAAATCAACTAAACACATGTTCTATATCTATATGATATGCTAACTTAATGATTTAAAACCTGGAAACACGAAAAACACCGTAAAACCGGATTTACGCCGTCGTAGTAACACCGCGGGCTGTTTTGGGTTAGTTAATTAAAAACTATGATAAACTTTGATTTAAAAGTTGTTATTCTGAGAAAATAATTTTTATTATGAACATGAAACTATATCCAAAAATTATGGTTAAACTCAAAGTGGAAGTATGTTTTCTAAAATGGTCATCTAGACGTCGTTCTTTCGACTGAAATGACTACCTTTACAAAAACGACTTGTAACTTATTTTTCCGACTAGAAACCTATACTTTTTTGGTTTAGATTCATAAAATAGAGTTCAATATGAAACCATAGCAATTTGATTCACTCAAAACGGATTTAAAATGAAGAAGTTATGGGTAAAACAAGATTGGATAATTTTTCTCATTTTAGCTACGTGAAAATTGGTAACAAATCTATTCCAACCATAACTTAATCAACTTGTATTATATATTATGTAATCTTGAGATACCATAGACACGTATACAATGTTTCGACCTATCATGTCGACACATCTATATATATTTCGGAACAACCATAGACACTCTATATGTGAATGTTGGAGTTAGCTATACAGGGTTGAGGTTGATTCCAAAATATATATAGTTTGAGTTGTGATCAATACTGAGATACGTATACACTGGGTCGTGGATTGATTCAAGATAATATTTATCGATTTATTTCTGTACATCTAACTGTGGACAACTAGTTGTAGGTTACTAACGAGGACAGCTGACTTAATAAACTTAAAACATCAAAATATATTAAAAGTGTTGTAAATATATTTTGAACATACTTTGATATATATGTATATATTGTTATAGGTTCGTGAATCAACCAGTGGCCAAGTCTTACTTCCCGACGAAGTAAAAATCTGTGAAAGTGAGTTATAGTCCCACTTTTAAAATCTAATATTTTTGGGATGAGAATACATGCAGGTTTTATAAATGATTTACAAAATAGACACAAGTACGTGAAATTACATTCTATGGTTGAATTATCGAAATCGAATATGCCCCTTTTTATTAAGTCTGGTAATCTAAGAATTAGGGAACAGACACCCTAATTGACGCGAATCCTAAAGATAGATCTATTGGGCCTAACAAACCCCATCCAAAGTACCGGATGCTTTAGTACTTCGAAATTTATATCATATCCGAAGGGTGTCCCGGAATGATGGGGATATTCTTATATATGCATCTTGTTATTGTCGGTTACCAGGTGTTCACCATATGAATGATTTTTATCTCTATGTATGGGATGTGTATTGAAATATGAAATCTTGTGGTCTATTGTTACGATTTGATATATATAGGTTAAACCTATAACTCACCAACATTTTTGTTGACGTTTTAAGCATGTTTATTCTCAGGTGATTATTAAGAGCTTCCGCTGTCGCATACTTAAATAAGGACAAGATTTGGAGTCCATGCTTGTATGATATTGTGTAAAAACTGCATTCAAGAAACTTATTTTGTTGTAACATATTTGTATTGTAAACCATTATGTAATGGTCGTGTGTAAACAGGATATATTAGATTATCATTATTTGATAATCTACGTAAAGCTTTTTAAACCTTTATTGATGAAATAAAGGTTATGGTTTGTTTAAAAATGAATGCAGTCTTTGAAAAACGTCTCATATAGAGGTCAAAACCTCGCAACGAAATCAATTAATATGGAACGTTTTTAATCAATAAGAACGGGACATTTCATTGTCCATTCATGTTCTCCTGGTTCGGGCAATTTCTAATAATGTGGCCCGGTTTTCCACATTTATAACAAACTACATTGGCATAACTTGCTCCGACACTACTTGCTCCGCCATTACTCGTTCCGACACCATTTGTTCCTTTCATTCTATTAACCCCTGGTCCGTAGACCTCACACTTCGCCGCGCTATGACCATTTCTTTTACACTTGTTGCAAAATTTGGTGCAGAACCCCGAGTGATACTTTTCACACCTTTGGCATAGCTGCTTCTGATTGTTGTTGTTGTTGCGGTTATTATTGTTGTTGGGATGATTGTTGTAGTAGCTGTTGTTGTTGTTGTTGTTGTTGTTGGGCCGTTTGTTGTAGTTGCGATTGATGTAGCGATTGTTGGGATAATTGTTGCGATTATTGTTGTAATTGCTGTTGTTGTTGTATTGGTGATTCTTATCACCGTTTTCCACCCACTTTCTTTTGACTTGCTTTACATTGGCCTCTTCAGCAGTCTGTTCTTTAATTCTTTCTTCAATCTGGTTCACTAGTTTGTGAGCCATTCTACATGCCTGTTGTATGGAGGCGGGCTCGTGTGAACTTATATCTTCTTGGATTCTTTCCGGTAATCCTTTCACAAACGCGTCGATCTTCTCTTCCTCATCTTCGAATGCTCCCGGACACAATAGGCACAATTCTGTGAATCATCTTTCGTACGTGGTAATATCAAATCCTTGGGTTCGTAACCCTCTAAGTTCTGTCTTGAGCTTATTGACCTCGGTTCTGGGACGGTACTTCTCGTTCATCAAGTGCTTGAATGCTGACCACGGTAGTGCGTACGCATCGTCTTGTCCCACTTGCTCTAGATAGGTATTCCACCATGTTAACGCAGAACCTGTGAAGGTATGCATAGCGTACTTCACTTTGTCCTCTTCAGTACACTTACTTATAGCAAACACCGATTCGACCTTCTCGGTCCACCGTTTCAATCCGATCGGTCCTTCGGTTCCATCAAATTCCAAAGGTTTGCAGGCAGTGAATTCTTTGTAGGTGCATCCTACACGATTTCCTGTACTGCTAGATCCAAGGTTATTGTTGGTATGTAGCGCAGCCTGTACTGCGGCTATGTTTGAAGCTAGAAAAGTACGGAATTCCTCTTCATTCATATTCACGGTGTGTCGAGTAGTCGGTGCCATTTCCTTCAGAATAGTCAAATGGAACAAGTTAATCATACAGAATATTAAGAGTAGTTAATAGTATTTCGTAGCATAATATGAACTCATTTATAAAAGCTTTTTCTTCATATTAGCGTTTTATAAGTTTAAATTCGGGTAGTACCTACCCGTTAAGTTCATACTTAGTAGCTAATATACAATTCAACTACTACAATTCTATACGAAAAACTGATTATAATAATATTTCGCGTTCAAACTTTTACACAATATTTTACAAACTTACAATACCGCTTATTTTACATATAGTATGAAATATAGCACACAATAAATTTGATACCAGATGGTTGTGAAGATAATTCTAGCTAGTACACAAGTCGTTCAGCAAAGGCAATAAAGACACGTAATTCATACGTCCAGAAACAAGTCATGCATTCTGGTTTTACTAGGATTACTTCCCATCCTTGGTCTTGTGGAACATAACCGTTATGGCCGTTGATAAGACAACGTGTTGTAACGTCGTCAAAGGGATGAGGGTTACGTAATGTCCAACAGTCCCGTAACAATCTAAAAACCTCATTTCTTACCCCAATTACCGACTCCGTCACTTGTGGGAACGTTTTTTTAATAGTTGTAGCCCGATGTTCTTGTTCTCACTTTGGTGAGAAGCGAACATTACTAATCCGTAAGCATAACATGCTTCTTTATGTTGCATGTTAGCCGCTTTTTCTAAATCACGAAGTCCAATATTCGGATATATTGAATCAAAATAATTTCTTAACCCATTGCGTAAAATAGCATTTGGGTTCCCCGCAATATATGCGTCAAAGTAAACACATCGTAACTTATGGATTTCCCAATATGATATCCCCCATCTTTCGAACGAAAGCCTTTTATAAACCAAGGCATTCTTGGAACGTTCTTCGAATGTCTTACAAACTGATCTCGCCTTAAATAGTTGTGCCGAAGAATTCTGACCGACTCTAGACAAGATTTCATCAATCATGTCTCCGGGTAGGTCTCTTAAAATATTGGGTTGTCTATCCATTTTGTGTTTTTATACTGTAAAATAGACAAGAGTTAGATTCATAAAAAAAAAATACTTATTAATACAAGCAATTTTTACATATATCATAAAGCATAAGCACACTATATTACTTATATTACACCACACGAATATAACTATCTTATTCCGACTCGCTTGTTTCTTCTTCTTCGGTTTTGGTTCGTTTTGCCAAGTTTCTAGGGATATATGATGTTCCCCTAATACGAGCCGTCGTTTTCCACATTGGTTTAGAAAAACCTGGTGGTTTAGAGGTTCCCGGGTCATTGCTACAACTTAAGGACTTCGGGGGTTGACGATACATATAAAGTTCATCGGGGTTGGAATTAGATTTCTCTATTTTTATGCCCTTTCCCTTATTATTTTCTTTTGCCTTTTTAAATTCAGTTGGGGTAATTTCTATAACATCATCGGAATTCTCGTCGGAATCCGATTCATCGGAGAATTGGTAATCCTCCCAATATTTTGCTTCCTTGGCGGAAACACCATTGACCATAATTAACCTTGGTCGGTTAGTTGAGGATTTTCTTTTACTTAACCGTTTTATTATTTCCTCCACCGGTTCTATTTCTTCATCCGGTTCCGATTCTTCTTCCGGTTCCGACTCTTCTTCCGGTTCCGACTCTTCTTCCGGTTCCTCTTCGGGAACTTGTGAATCAGTCCACGAATCATTCTAATTTACATTTGACTCTTCATTATTGTTAGGTGAGTCAATGGGACTTGTTCTAGAGGTAGACATCTATCACATAATATCAAACACGTTAAGAGATTAATATATCACATAATATTCACATGTTAAAAATATATAGTTTCCAACAAAATTTGTTAAGCAATCATTTTTCAAGTAAACACGGTCGAAGTCCAGACTCACTAATGCATCCTAACAAACTCGATAAGACACACTAATGCAAAATTCTGGTTCTCTAAGACCAACGCTCGGATACCAACTGAAATGTCCCGTTCTTATTGATTAAAAACGTTCCATATTAATTGATTTCGTTGCGAGGTTTTGACCTCTATATGAGACGTTTTTCAAAGACTGCATTCATTTTAAAACAAACCATAACCTTTATTTCATCAATAAAGGTTTAAAAAGCTTTACGTAGATTATCAAATAATGATAATCTAAAATATCCTGTTTACACGCGACCATTACATAATGGTTTACAATACAAATATGTTACAACAAAATAAGTTTCTTGAATGCAGTTTTTACACAATATTATACAAGCATGGACTCCAAATCTCGTCCTTATTTAAGTATACGACAGCGGAATCTCTTAATAATCACCTGAGAATAAACATGCTTAAAACGTCAACAAAAATGTTGGTGAGTTATAGGTTTAACCTATATATATCAAATCCCAACAATAGACCACAAGATTTCATATTTCAATACACATCCCATACATAGAGATGAAAATCATTCATATGGTGAACACCTGGTAACCGACATTAACAAGATGCATATATAAGAATATCCCCATCATTCCGGGACACCCTTCGGATATGATATAAATTTCGAAGTACTAAAGCATCCGGTACTTTGGATGGGGTTTGTTAGGCCCAATAGATCTATCTTTAGGATTCGCGTCAATTAGGGTGTCTGTTCCCTAATTCTTAGATTACCAGACTTAATAAAAAGGGGCATATTCGATTTCGATAATTCAACCATAGAATGTAGTTTCACGTACTTGTGTCTATTTTGTAAATCATTTATAAAACCTGCATGTATTCTCATCCCAAAAATATTAGATTTTAAAAGTGGGACTATAACTCACTTTCACATATTTTTACTTCGTCGAGAAGTAAGACTTGGCCACTGTTGATTCACGAACCTATAACAATATATACATATATATTAAAGTATGTTCAAAATATATTTACAACACTTTTAATATATTTTGATGTTTTAAATTTATTAAGTCAGCTGTCCTCGTTAGTAACCTACAACTAGTTGTCCACAGTTAGATGTATAGAAATAAATCGATAAATATTATCTTGAATCAATCCACTACGCAGTGTATACGTATCTCAGTATTGATCACAACTCAAACTATATATATTTTGGAATCAACCTCAACCCTGTATAGCTGACTCCAACATTCACATATAGAGTGTCTATGGTTGTTCCGAAATATATATAGATGTGTCGACATGATAGGTCGAAACATTGTATACGTGTCTATGGTATCTCAAGATTACATAATATACAATACAAGTTGATTAAGTTATGGTTGGAATAGATTTGTTACCAATTTTCACGTAGCTAAAATGAGAAAAATTATCCATTCTTGTTTTACCCATAACTTCTTCATTTTAAATCCGTTTTGAGTGAATAAAATTGCTATGGTTTCATATTGAACTCTATTTTATGAATCTAAACAGAAAAAGTATAGGTTTATAGTCGGAAAAATAAGTTACAAGTCGTTTTTGTAAAGGTAGTCATTTCAGTCGAAAGAACGACGTCTAGATGACCATTTTAGAAAACATACTTCCACTTTGAGTTTAACCATGATTTTTGGATATAGTTTCATGTTCATAATAAAAATCATTTTCCTAGAATAATAACTTTTAAATCAAAGTTTATCATAGTTTTTAATTAACTAACCCAAAACAGCCCGCGGTGTTACTACGACGGCGTAAATCCGGTTTTACGGTGTTTTTCGTGTTTCCAGGTTTTAAATCATTAAGTTAGCATATCATATAGATATAGAACATGTTTTTAGTTAATTTTAAAAGTCAAGTTAGAAGGATTAACTTTTATTTGCGAACAAGTTTAGAATTAACTAAACTATGTTCTAGTGATTACAAGTTTAAAACTTCGAATAAGATAGCTTTATATGTATGAATCGAATAATGTTATGAACATCATTACTACCTTAAGTTCCTTGGATAAACCTACTGGAAAAGAGAAAAAATGGATCTAGCTTCAACGGATCCTTGGATGGCTCGAAGTTCTTGAAACAGAATCATGACACGAAAACAAGTTCAAGTAAGATCATCACTTGAAATAAGATTGTTATAGTTATAGAAATTGAACCAAAGTTTGAATATGATTATTACCTTGTATTAGAATGATAACCTACTGTAAGAAACAAAAATTTCTTGAGGTTGGATGATCACCTTACAAGATTGGAAGTGAGCTAGCAAACTTGAAAGTATTCTTGATTTTATGTAACTAGAACTTGTAGAATATATGAAGAACACTTAGAACTTGAAGATAGAACTTGAGAGAGATTAATTAGATGAAGAAAATTGAAGAATGAAAGTGTTTGTAGGTGTTTTTGGTCGTTGGTGTATGGATTAGATATAAAGGATATGTAATTTTGTTTTCATGTAAATAAGTCATGAATGATTACTCATATTTTTGTAATTTTATGAGATATTTCATGCTAGTTGCCAAATGATGGTTCCCACATGTGTTAGGTGACTCACATGGGCTGCTAAGAGCTGATCATTGGAGTGTATATACCAATAGTACATACATCTAAAAGCTGTGTATTGTACGAGTACGAATACGGGTGCATACGAGTAGAATTGTTGATGAAACTGAACGAGGATGTAATTGTAAGCATTTTTGTTAAGTAGAAGTATTTTGATAAGTGTCTTGAAGTCTTTCAAAAGTGTATGAATACATATTAAAACACTACATGTATATACATTTTAACTGAGTCGTTAAGTCATCGTTAGTCGTTACATGTAAATGTTGTTTTGAAACCTTTAGGTTAACGATCTTGTTAAATGTTGTTAACCCATTATTTATTATAATAAATGAGATGTTAAATTGTTATATTATCATGATATTATGATATATAATATATCTTAGTATGATATATATACAGTTAAATGTCGTTACAACGATAATCGTTACATATATGTCTCGTTTCGAAATCATTAAGTTAGTAGTCTTATTTTTACATATGCATTTTATTGTTAATACACTTAATAATATATTTACTTATCATTTAACATAATTAACCAAGTGTATCAATATCTTAATATGATTCATATGTACCTAGTAAGACGTTGTTATAACGATAATCGTTATATATATCGTTTTCGAGTTTCTTAATTTAATAGTCTCATTTTTATGTATATAACTCATTGTTAAAATACCTAATGAGATACATACTTATAATAAAATCATGTTAACAATATATATAACCATATATATGTCATCGTATAGTTTTTACAAGTTTTAACGTTCGTGAATCACCGGTCAACTTGGGTGGTCAATTGTCTATATGAAACCTATTTTAATTAATCAAGTCTTAACAAGTTTGATTGCTTAATATGTTGGAAACATTTAATCATGTAAATATCAATCTCAATTAATATATATAAACATGAAAAAGTTCGGGTCACTACAATGGTGAGTTTCATTACTCCCTTTTTAAATGCTTTTGCAATATATATTTTTGGGACTGAGAATACATGCGCTGCTTTTATAAATGTTTTACGAAATAGACACAAGTAATTGAAACTACATTATATGGTTGAATGATCGAAATTGAATATGCCCCTTTTAGCTTGGTAGCCTAAGAATTAGGGAACAGACACCCTAATTGACGCGAATCCTAAAGATAGATCTATCGGTCCCAACAAGCCCCATCCAAAGTACCAGATGCTTTAGTACTTTGAAATTTATATCATGTTCGAAGGAGGATCCCGGAATGATGGGGATATTCTTATATGCATATTGTGAATGTCGGTTACCAGGTGTTCAAACCATATGAATGATATTTTTGTCTCTATGCATGGGACGTATGTTTATGAGAAATGGAAATATGAAATCTTGTGGTCTATTAAAATTATGAAATGATTATTCATGTTAAACTAATGAACTCACCAACCTTTTGGTTGACACTTTAAAGCATGTTTATTCTCAGGTATGAAAGAAATCTTCCGCTGTGCTTTTGTTCATCTTAGAGATATTACTTGGAGTCATTCATGACATATTTCAAAAGACGTTGCATTCGAGTCATTGCGTTCATCAAGATTATTACTAAGTCAATTATAGTTAGATATATTATGAAATGGTATGCCCGTCGTCAATTTTTGATGTAATGAAAGATTGTCTTTTCAAAAACGAATGCAATGTTTGTAAAATGTATCATATAGAGGTCAAGTACCTCGCGATGTAATCAACTGTTGTGAATCGTTTATAATCGACCTGGACTTCGTCCGGATGGATTAGGACGGGTCGTTTCAGCTTATCATCCACAAACAAGTGGACAAGTTGAAAATACCAACCGGGCATTAAAACGTATTCTAGAGAAAACCGTAGGATCAAATCCGAAGGAATGGTCCATGAAATTGGAGGATGCACTCTGGGCTTTTAGAACAGCCTACAAAACTCCAATTGGTACCACACCTTTTAAACTCGTTTACGGAAAAGCATGTCACCTTCAAGTAGAAATTGAGCACAAAGCATTTTGGGCTTTAAAAGCATGTAATCTTGATTTACATGAAGCCAGACGTTTACGGTTAAGTCAATTAAACAAATTAGAAGAATTAAGACATGAAGCATACAAAAATTCGTTAATCTATAAAGAAAGAACAAAGAAATGGCATGATAAAAGAATCAGAAGTTCAAAAGAATTTAAAGAAGGAGACCGAGTTCTTCTTTTCAATTCATGATTCAAGCTATTTCCTGAAAAATTGAAATCAAGATGGTCTGGACCATTCATAGTCAAAAGAGTTTTCCCATACAGAACAATAGAGTTAATAAATTCAAATGGGATTGAATTTAAAGTTAATGGTTACAGAGTTAAACATTACATACATGGTCCGATGGAAGTTGACAATAAATTCAATCATAATTTCACCACCCAAGAAAACCTTCAAAATGAAAACATAAATATGTTATCAACAACATATGAAAAATCAAAATTGGAAAATAGGGAGGATTCAAATTGGAGTGATGAAGAAGAATTCTTATACAAACCTCCCATTCCAAGAAACGAAGAAAAATGTGAACAAGAAGTTCAAATAGAAGTGAAAGAACCAAGAAAAGAACACCCGAAAAAGGTTTACAAACCAACTCGACTTACTAAAGTAGGAGACCCGGGCGAATTTATCATTTCTTGCTTGCTTAATGATGGTGCTGTATATAACGGACTCGCAGATTTAGGAGCAAGTGCAAATATTATGCCTCTTTCCTTATACAAAAGATTAGGTATGGGTAAATTAAAACCAACCAAAATAGGTGTTCAATCATTTGACCTAACCATTAAACACCCGGTTGGAATAGCAAGTAATTTACTTGTTAACGTGAGAAGTTTGACCTTTGTTGCAAACTTTATAGTTATTAATATGGAGGAAAACCTTGATATTCCTCTAATTTTAGGTCGCCCATTTTTAGCAACCACCGAGGCTTTCATTGATGTAAGAGAAGGTAGAATGACACTTAGGGATGGTGATAAATCAATCACCTTTGTGAACCGAAAGTTTAGATCTCCACCAACCAAAACTGTTAAACCAATAAAAATACATAAGTGTGGGGAAGATGAAGAAACACTTAATGATGATCCGATCACAAAGAACCCCGTTGATGTTACAAAATTAGATGAACCCGTTTTTAACAGTTCAACGAAGAAACTTTATAAACGGATTCACGATGCTAGGATTAAGGGAAACTTTAAGTTATGTAACCGATTAGTATCCAATTTATCGCCAAAAGAAAAGGCGATGTTAGTTGAATTTGTGAAAGCTACGGAGGAAATCAACAAATGGATTGAAGCAAAAGTCAGAGATATACAAATTGTTGATGATCCAATTGAAAATAACGTTAATCACAATTTCGATACCACAGCTAACTAAGTGTGGGAAAATTCGAGTCTTTTTAAGGTAATATGTATTTCTGTTAGAGTTAGATTTTCTGTTTTCATGTAGTTCTCAAGAATGGAATCCGAATGGTCTTTCCCTAGCAGACCCTAAAGAATTAGTCTTCTCCCCCCATTCTGAATTTTTATTTTTTTTAGGTTTTACGAGATGAAGAATTCCTTTGATCTGAACCATGGTCTAATGCTACACGCTTTGATCACTAAACGTAATAATGACACACTCCCGAGTGACCTGGTATCAGTAATAAGAGCCAAATTGGACAGAGTAAGAAAAGAACTCAGAAACGATTATAATAAGTTACATTTTGGTAAAGGAAGATCAAAATCCGCAGCGAAAAGAAGATCACAACACCTTGAAAGATGTCACAAATGCGGAAAATGGTCACACGAAGGAAAATGCTCGACGAATCAGACATATTCCAATACCGAGTTCGTTCTTTATGCAGAGAATGTCCGTTCATATATTTAGAAGAAAAATCGTTGAATGCTCGAGGTTACGCCTATGTAGCTATGGAAAACCAATTAGTCCGACTATTATGAGTGGGCTAAAGCAGGTCACTGAGAATTCTATCTCACAGGTAAGTATGTAAATTTTTATTTTTATTTTTATTTTATTGCTTTTAACCTTTTGATAATAAACGCTAAATTGTTCGCTATAAAGTATTAAATTGATACTCAATAAAATTAGGTTTTGCGACCGAAATTATTGATATCATACAAAAATTTATTACATTACTGCGAAATTTACCGTTTATTCTTAAGGTATAAGTATCTTTAATCAATCAAACCAAAATATTTCAAAAATTCGTCAGGAGTAAAACTAGGTAATATAGCCGAAATTACTTTACCGAAAAGAGGGGCGTATATTTTTGATAATATTTGATTGATTAAAGTGGGATAAAAGACTAAAAAGATTTTAATTTTTAATTTTTACTTTATTTTTAAAATTAATATATTAATATTAAATTATTGTTGTAAACTTTTTAAATTAATATATATTTAAGTTTGTAAATATTTGAAAAATTAATATTTTTAATATAAGTTTGTATGTTTTAAAAATAAAAATATAATAAAAGTTTGGTGTGAATTTTAATAATATGAATTTTTAATTTTATGCATTTTAAATTTAAGTTTGGTGTGAATTTAAAAACAAAAATTTATTTTATTTCGTTAAGTTAAAAATGTGATTTTTAAAATTCGTCGTGAGTTGAAAACTAGGTCGTTGAACCGAAATTGCTCTACCCAAGGGAGGGACGAGAATTTTATTATCATTATTTTTAATCTTATTGACTTAAAGTATGCCAAAAAAAAATTAAAAAACCCAAAAATCTTAGTTTTTAAAACAATCGCTTCAAAAAGACAAATTTTAAAATTTTGTCGAGGGACGGACTAGGACAACGATCCGAAACGACCTCGTCCTAAATAACAAGAAAAACAAAATTTTTAAATTATGTAATTTCTATTTTAAAAGTTAAAGGTTATATATATATATATATAAAAGGGTTTCGAGATCGCGGAGCCAGGAGGGTGTCTTCCTTCGAGATCGCAGAGATTAAAAATCCCAGAAAGCATAAATTGGTCGACAGACCAGTTTCATACACACACACACCACATATTTCTGCGAAAAATCCACGAAAAAACACACACAAATCGCCATTTTACACCGTTTTTTTATCAAATTTGTTGCTATATATTGATGTGGAGATTCCTACCTAGAAGCCTTTCAAGAAGAATGGTAATTCCTACATCCAAACACTCTTAAATTCGATTTTTTTTGTGTTCTTGATCTAAATTTACCTAATTTAATTTTGTTAATTCCTAGTGTAATTAGAGTTAAATTGATGATATATTATGCATGTATAACCTAGATTGATGCTATTTAACATGATTTGAAGCCAAAAACTTCAAAATTTTTAGAAATCTAGGGTTTGTGTTCTTGAGCAATTTGGGACTTTTTGATATAAACAGGTTATGGCCGATTTTTGTTATGAATTGATGCTAAATTAAGTAATGTAACATGTTTGAGGTGTTAATTGATCCAAAATTTGATTACAAACATGAATTTTGAAGAAATTTGTTGACTTTTTAAGTCAAAATTGAATGAACTTGTTTAATTTGATATGAATACCAATTGGAACTCGTTTAATTGTTATAATGACTTTTTTTGACATGTTTTAGAAGTTACATACTTATGAACATTGTATACATTCTCATATTTGTTTATTTGAAAAAGTATAGAATTGATAAAAATATGAAAATGTGTATAAATTTGATTCTAATCAAACATGTCATGTTAGTTATTTTTAATTGTTATTTTGCTAATACCAATGCATTTTTGGATGCACAAATTCCTTTTTGTTTAATGTGTTTAGCAGAATGAACGAGGTGAATCTTCATCCGCGCCACAAAATTTGAATACTTATAATGAAAGTGACGAGGATCAAGATCTCAGTGAACAATACAAACAGAATCAACCGCACCCTTTTATTTCATTGTCGCGAGCAGTTGAAGCAAATCTACACCCTAACTTACGATTTGACAGATTTTGGATAGACTATCCAAAATATCAGAGGAACTTGAGCATTCTTTATCCCAAAGATGTTGAAGTGTCCAGGGTGATAGATTGGGCACCATTAGAGACAGTGGGATTGGCCGAGCCAATAAGAGAATTACTTACACAAAGGTATGGTAATTCTACTTTCAATGATTGGATTAATCTATTCACTATACGTAGACCTGTGTATAAGGAATGGTGCGTTGAGTTAATAAGTACTATTGAACTAAATGATGAAGTAACTAGTTTAATGGATAGAAGTTTTATTAGATTTCTATTAGGAGGTATGATGCGCCGTATGTCTTTATTAGATATGGCTGAAGCTTTGTGTATTTATACGGCTGAAGAATTATTAACTGATGATTGTAGACAGTTGATAAGTAATGGTAGAAGGGTTGATTATGATTTTGATAAGAATGAGTTGTGGAGTATAATGACTAGCCACAATCGTTTTCGTGGAGGTCATTATTCTTATACTGATATAGATAGAGCCGAGCTTAGGGTAATCCATAGATTCATTTCCAACTCTATTACACAAAGGGGTAGAAATAAAGATAAAGTGACTGAAGATGATTTATTTTATCTGATGTGTATTAGAGACCCACAGAGCTTTGTAAATATTCCTTATTGTGTGGGCTATTATTTATCGGATATGATAAAGGGAATGCGAAACAATAGTATTATAGGAGGTGGTATTTTTGTGACTTTAATTGCCGAGTACCTCGGTGTGGATATTACTCGGGGAAGGGAGTTAGTACAAGTACCCATTCCTCGTGATCGGATTGATATGCGGGTATATGCTGGTGCAAAGGTTTTGTTGAAAAGAAATAATGTTGCACTTCCATATCAAGGGAATCATTCATAGGTAGAAAGAGGTCAACAACAAGGTAATGTGGGAGGAGGAAACCAAATGACCGATATACAAAGAATAATGTTCCAAACTGAATACCAACGGGCTATGCAACAAGAGTTTCAGGCTTGGCAATATCATCAAGAATATATCAAAGCCTATTTAGCCTCCCAAGGTAGGAACTACATTCTTACTGAGCCAGTCTATTTTCCTCCGTGGACCCAGGATACGAGACCACCTTTTCCTACCTATGACCCATTTCAAGCATATCAAGATAGATACAATGAACCATGGAACCCCTACTGGTTTCAGAATCAACCCTAGTTTACTTAGTCTTATTTATCTTATTTATTTGTAATGTTGCTATATTTAATACTTATGTTGGTATTGTATTAGTTTTTATAATTTTCTAACTTTTATTATTATATTTTAATAATTTTTAAATGTAGGGTAATATACCAAACTTCAAAAATATGTATATATGTTTGCAGTTTATCTTATGTACACAACAGGGTACAACAACGCATTTTCAAAGACTGACATTAAGTTCAGCAAAAGCTACTAATTTTGATGACAAGATGCAAAATAAATGTGATGAAACAACAAACGGAATTAGGAATGGCATCGGGTCGGGTTTGGTCAGGTATAGGCAATGCCAAACCCAAACCCGATTAAGAAACTCACTCCCAAACCCGGTACTATACCCGGCGGGTAACCATTAACTAATTAACCGTCGGGTAACGGATTTCCCCATGGGTAATCGGGTAACCATTTAATTCAAATCAAATTAAATTAAATGTTAAAGAATTTACAAACTACATTACTAACTGAGATTAAAATGTTAAAGAATTAAATGTTAAAGAATCTTGTTGTGCAGCTTGTTCATAGTAGCATTCAAGGATTAATCTCAGTTACATGTCTGTACTCGGATGTAATGTATGCATGTTTTTCTTGTCCATTTTGGTGGGCCTTATGAAGTGGGCTAGTAGGATATAAGCCCAGGTTGGTATTTGTTTGTAACTTTCAATGTAATATACTGAATAAACTAATCGGGGTATATGGGTCAGGCATACGGGTCGGGTATATGAGTTTTTATTTAAAACCAAACCCGAACCCGAACCCGCAAAAAAAATAAACCTATACCCATACCCGACCATAAACCCGTATACCCGAATCAAATCCGAACATATAATATCGGGTTTCGGGTTTACCCATCAAGTACGGGTATTTTTACCATCCCTAAACGGAATGAACAAATGATGTGCACCATTTATCATTCAACAAACAAACAACAATATGTTTGGAAACTTTGGTAAAATTTAATCATTTTTCTACGCTAATCACCCTCAATAATTTAAATTGTTACTGATTTCTTGCAAATGAGGGCATTGCAAGATCTTAAGTGTGGGAAGAGGTTAAATTCTTTCGGAATTTTAAAAAATTTAATTTAAACACTTGGTTACCATTAAAAATACTAGTAACGCAGTAGTTGTATTAGAATCTAGTGCTCTCTGATAATAAAGAAGAGCCCTAGTTTTATATACTGACTACCCAATTCTAGTAAAAATTTTCAAAATTTTCAACTAAATGAATTCAAAATCATGTTTATACATATTTATGAACGATAAAACTAGGTGTTAACACCGAAATTATTGTTACCTCGGAAAGGACATAAATTGAGAAACAACCCAAAATATTAGAATTCATTTAAAAATGGAATAGAGGAAAATAAAAAGGCAAAGAAAGGAAAATAAAAGCCAAGTGTGGGAAATATTTACCAAGTTATTCAAATTATATATCACCTATTTCTGTACAAATAATTGAAGATACTTTTGTTTTGAACGAAAATAATCAGTTTTACCCGGTTTATGGTAATACTTTTGAAAAGAATAGATGGATCTACATGATGAATCAATTCCATCATTAAAAGAAAGTAAGGTCTTCTGAAAAAGACACGCGCTTCTTGATTTAGGTCATGAAGTTGTCGTCCAGACCAGCTGTAGGTTGACGAAAAATCTAGAAAAGTCATCACTAAAATCAGCAGGAAATCCACGGACCTCAGCATCAAACAGGGTCGCCAAGTGGTCAGAATTATCCTAACCATGAGAGGATCTGTCTCGTAAAATGGGGAGGACGCCGTGCAAATTAGCTTGATAAGACTAATGAATCAGACCCCCAGAAAAGGATAATCTCCTTAAAGATTAAAAATCAGCTTTTAAGCCTGATATTAATCAATCCTAGAGATTGACCTTAAAGATTGAGAATTACAAACTCATGAAATTCGATGATATCTAAACTTGAGCTTGAACGAGAAAATATTTTGATCAAATTACAAACCGATTTGTTTTATGAAAACCCATTTTTAATGCGTTCATTACCATTGAACGTAAAATCCTAGGAATTCATCTGGAATTCATTAGGTCACCTGAACTAAATCGGGTGTCAACCGTAAGAACGGTCGTTGCATAGCATGGTCGAAGACAGGACCTTGTGCCAGATCGAAAAATCATAGGATGATCTTTACTATTGCTCCTACAAAGGATAGTACTAGCATCCGACACGTTATAGACCATAATTAAAAGCATGTCAGGGGACATTGCATTAACAGTTGCTTGTTCAACGCTTTCCTTTATAACCAGATAGTAGTTTACCGAAAGGTAATATACGGAGCAAGTATACTGGACATGTTGCTTTCCCAATACAAGGTTAGCAAGTGGGTGACACAAAACCATAAGTTTTGAGCTAAAATTTTCAAAATGAAACCCACCAAACCCACAAAAATAATTTCGCAAACACCGGTGAAGGGTTATTCTGGAAAACTTATCTAGGGTAAAAGCTAGATTGAATTTTCAAAAGATCAAATGTTTTCATAAAGATCCAATTTCCTAAAGGATCTAAATTTTTATAGTCATGTGGGACTGTAAACCACAATGTTACTATCATTGTTTATACCGCCGTATCAAAATCACTGATGTACAAAGTGTGAAAAATAAAGAAGTGATTCAAGTATGTTTTTATTTCAAGACTATATTGCTTGAGGACAAGCAACGCTCAAGTGTGGGAATATTGATAATGCTAAAAATGAACACATATTTCATAGCAATATTCCTCAAGAAAGACAAGATTTTAGTTGCAATTGTTCTATTTACAAGTAATATTCGTTTAAATAATAAAAGGTGAAGACAAAAAGCAGATTCGACGATTTGAAGACGCAAACGACCAAAAAGCTCAAAAGTACAAAATACGATCCAAGAGGTTCAATTTATTGATGAGAAGCGTCTAGAAATGACAAAAGTACAAGTTACAAAACGCAAAGTACAAGATATTAAATTGTACGCAAGGACGTTCGAAAATCCGGAACCGGGACCTAAGTCAACTTTCAACGCACGACGCAACGGAGCGAAAATTACAAGTCAACTATGCATATAAATATAATATAATATATAAATAATTCTTAAAATTATATATATATTATATTTATTTATTAAAAAATCCGTCGGCAAGCTAGGAGCCAAACTTGGATGAGCTGTAATCCACCACTCCACGATCGCAGAGCTGTGAAGGAGAAACCCTTCGAGGTTGCGGAGCACACCAAAACTGAAAAGGGGCCTATAAAAGGCAACGCATTCGATCGATATTTTTACACCTTCTTTCCATTTCATATACGTAAAAGATATATATATATTTATAATTTATAATTTTAATTTAAGATTAATAATAATAAGGTTATGTTAGGCGAATGTTTTAAGGTTTTAAGTCGAAACTCTGTCCGTGTAACACTACGCTATTAATAAATCACTGTAAGTTATGTTTAAATTATTTTCATTAATGTCTCGTAGCTAAGTTATTATTATGCTTATTTAAGCCGAAGTAATCGTGATGTTAGACTAAATATTAATGACGGGGTAATTGGGCTTTGTACCATAATTGGGGTTTGGATAAAAAAAACGACACTTATGGAAATTAGACTATGGGCTATTAATGAGCTTTATATTAAATAAATGATACCTCGTTAATTTAATATATAGATTTATAATTTGACGTATTTATATATAACCACATACGCTTAATCGGGTACGGTGGGCGGGATATCTATAAATACCAATAATTGTTCATTTTACCGGACACGGATCTGGATTAATAGTTAATAGACTTGTTGAAACAGGGGTGGATTACATTCAAGGGTAATTGGTGTAATTGTTAACAAAGTAGTAAAACCTTGGTTTACACGCAGTCGATAACCTGGTGTATTCATTAAACAAAGTATTAAGACCTTATTACAATTCGAATCCCCATTTAGTTGGAATATTTGACTTCGGGAATAAGAATAATTTGACGAAGACTTTCACACTTTATGATTATGACTGATGGACTATTATGGACAAATCCGTATGGACATATCGAATAATCCAGGACAAAGGACAATTAATCCATGGGAATAAACTAAAAACAACACGTCGAACATCATGATTACGGAAGTTTAAATAAGCATAATTCCTTTATTTCATATTTAATTTTCTTTATTTCATATTTAATTGCACTTTTAATTATCGCACTTTTTGTCATTGTATTTAATTGCACTTTTAATTATCGTACTCTTTAATTGCCGTACTTTTTATTTATCGCATTTTTATTTATCGCAATTTCATTATCGTTATTAATTTTACGCTTAAAATTAAGTTATATTTATTTTTAATATTTTACATTAGGTTTTAACTGCGACTAAAGTTTTAAAATCGACAAACCGGTCATTAAACGGTAAAAACCTCCTTTTATAATAATAATACTACTTATATATATTTTTGTATTTTTACAATTATAAGTTAAAAATATAGCGTTAAGCTTGTTTAAAAGATCCCTGTGGAACGAACCGGACTTACTAAAAACTACACTACTGTACGATTAGGTACACTGCCTATAAGTGTTGTAGCAAGGTTTAGGTATATCCACTCTATAAATAAATAAATCACTTGTGTAAAATTGTATCGTATTTAATAGTATTTTCCTGTAAAAATTAATAGTATTTTATACCCCTTCGCTTTAACATCATAAGGCTAGGCAAAGTTGGGAACTCACCGAGGATAGGCAAGGTCGGGTTCGTATGAGGTCAACCGAGGCTAGTCTTGGTTGAGTCCAAGTCCTACAGTCTGTATACTATAGCATAGAAGAACGCATGTGTTGCATTTGGATAGTTATGTGGAGACTTGGCAGGAAAGACTATCGGTAGATCTTAGCTCGATCAGCTAGGGTCGTGTGCCTGTACAAGCCGTCGATCCTTATATTGCCCTTATTCGTATGCTTGTTGGTTGTAAGCATGTTAGTTGACTGTTGTATGATAGATTGCTTAAGCTTAATCTGTAGATAGATTCCATTCACTTGACGGTGTGCTAATCCCCCACATTCCTTCCCCTGCAGGTTTAGCTACTGCTAATGGGATCGAAACATGATGTAGAAGAGATGTTTGACTTGCAACTCTGATGTGGACATTTGTAACCGTGTTTGTAATAACGTAACACCGTTTGTTAAAGCAAACGTAATTAAGTGGTTTTTGTACTAATGTAATTAAGGTTGTGACTTTACAAAATAAGACTTCCGTTCTGTTAAAAAAAAATATAGCGGTGTTACAATTTAATATCTCACACCACTAAATATAACTTAAGTGGAATTATCTATTTATAAAGATCCTATTAACCAGGTAAATGCTCTTTTATCCATCCATCCAATGTTACACAGTTGGTCCCTCTCACTAATGAACATCAACTTTTTCCGTTAAATTTAAGCATGTTCCTTTCACGTGAGAGTATTTTTGTTATTTCAGTTTCGTCATTTCTTACCATAACTTTATCTCTTGTAAGTTAACTATGTCAAAAAGGTACACATATTCAAACCAACTAGATAAAACCTACGAACACAAATCCAAATTCAGTGGCTTTTTATTCACGATAACTCTTACTCACCAACACTTAAAATAGTGTCAAAATCAAAAATTCAAAATCGTGTACAATGATTTATTGTCAAGATCAAGACATCAAAACAGACGTAGAGATTTGTAGATTAGCAGGAAGATCAAGACATCAAAATAGACGTAGAATTTTTGATTTCGGGTTTGAGAGGTTCTTTTCGATGTTTATTGTATTGCTTTAGATGGTTTCTAATCTCCCGTTCGTTAAGGAGATTGGATACTGTTGGTCTCAATTTAACAACAAGAAGTGTTGTAGAGGGGGTGGATACAATTATTTTGCCAATCAAAGGGTTTTAACAATTAAGTAAATAATTAAGCAAATAATTAAATCAGAGTTAAGGTAATTTTCAACTTATTATTTTATTGATATAATCTCAAATAATCACTATTATCTTATAGCTGAATTGATAATAGATTGATATAGATTATGCCTTGATAGCTTAGAAAACTCTTAAGCATATACAAGATTAAGACTCTTTTGATTTAATATCTCACACCACTAAATATAACTTAAGTGGAATTATCTATCTATAAAGACCTTATTAACCAGGTAAATGCTCTTTTATCCGCCCGTCCAATGGATGTTTGTACTTCAGCAGACAAGGTTGTAAGAAACCACATGGCTCTCATTCGTTTATAAGTTATTTCCGGAACTGCCCAAATTAGGCGGACATACTATTCGAATAAACAAATAGAATGTTTGATTCTCGGGACGTTGACATTAGGCGTAACAATGAACTGCGCATGAGTTATACCTCTGCATTCCACGTTGTCTTGTAAGGCACTTGTCAACCACCGACTTGTGTACTTTTCTCTTCAACTTCGTCTTCGATGTCAGTTAAATAGTTATGCTTTGATGTAGACAACACAGGTTACAATTATGCTTCTGATCCGCATAATCTGTCTAAGTGTTTCATGTTGCTTCTTCTTCTTCTGCAGGTTCTTCTTGGTTACGAAGAATCCTTCTCTTTTAACTATCTTGTGCTGATAGTTAAGGTAGCACCATAACACGCTAAGACACATCATACAATATTGTTTTTAAATTTAAAATATTTTGAGTAAACCTATACTGGCTGCCAGTGGCGGAGCCAGGAAATTTTTTCACCGGTGGCGAATTTTTTTTTTTAAAAAACGTAGAGAATTTGTTTGGCAAGAGATAGTGATTTTGAGACAAAATATAGAGTTTTTTTTAGCAAAATTTGGAGATTTTTGGGCAAAATGCGAAGGTTTTGAGGCAAAATATGAAAATTTTGGGGTAAAATATGAAGAGTATGGGGTAAAAAAAAAATCCACCAAGGGCAAAATCGAAAAATCAAAAAAATTTGCACTATTGCAAATCCACTGGGGGCGGACGCCCCACCCTGCCCCTTCATAAGTTCCCCCTGCTGGTTGCACATTACAATTAGTGTTATTAATTATGTTTTGTAATATTACTTGACGGTGTTCTCCTTTACCGTAACGTTTATTTTTTATTTGGCGTCATGGCTTGTTTCGCTTAAGGAGTGAGCAGTTCATTTGGTAGACAACTTTGTTGACAATAACAATTTTCTTCAACGCAACAAAATAGAGTTTTGACATATATTCTCTTTTTCGGGGTTTAGAACCAAGTCAAGCTAGATGGTTCATCCCCACACCGATTATTATTATTATTTAAAGTAAGAAAAAAGTGGATAAACGTAGCCAAGGTTGAAAAAGACGCGAGACGGGGCCGAAACGGTAGCGACCTCAAAATGTCGCAACTGAAAAAACGGGGCCGAGACGGATGTTGACTAATGTTGACATATATATATATATATATATATATATATATATATATATATATATATATATATATATATATATATATATATATATATATATATTTACACATATTTTAGAGCTAAAAAACCTTCGTTGACAAGTTTGTACCTATAATTGCTATTAGCGTTAATATAATACAAAATGGAATACTAAACTAAGTAAATTTTGATTGATTTAACCGACTTATAACCGATTTTAACAGAATTTCCGACTTTTGACCGGCGTTGACCCAATTTTTCCTGCATTTGACCTGACTTTTGACCGTTGACCGGCTTATAAGAAAACGGGAAAAGGGTCGCCGCAACGGGCGTCGCAACGGACGTCGTTTACAACAGTGAACGTAGCCATGAAAGGAGATATGGCTAGGTGGTTGCCATTAAGGGAGGTGTTTCAACAAGGATCGTATTGCTCGAATACCATGTTAAAATAATTAATCATATTTTTCATGATCCATAACAATACATAACAAAGATATATATACTAGCAAAATGGCTATGTCAAAGGACACTAATAAATGTGGATAATTCAAAGGTCACTTAACATGAACAAATTAAACAATCACCAAACACAAGTGAAACCCAACCACTTTAACCAAACACTTGCGACAATCTAAACTCGCAACTCCGCATAGCATACTCGAGGAAACCATGAGAAGATAAATTGCCAAAAATCACAATATAATGTGTAAACTTGTGATAATCTTATGCAACCTGAAGCAACTCAAGACTCGCAAAAAGATCTATCCCACTGAACGCCTACTTACAACATAATGGGAAAACATTTGGCGCCAAAGATATCAGTCAATATTCAAGCACCAAAACACCCAACGAGTCTAATTTGCTACGAAGAAAACCAACTACGCCTAAGACCTCATGGTAGACACGCCTACGACAAAACTGAATGGGGAATATATATATATATATATATATATATATATATATATATATATATATATATATATATATATATATATATATATATATATATATATATATATTTTAAAGAAAGAAAGCATGAGGTGGTAGTCGAGTGGCGATTCTAGCTTTCCAACTAAGTAGAAAATGAGGTTAGGAGTTCGAATCTTTGCAGCATCAAATAACCCCTCATAGGCTCATAGCTACAAAGGTTCACCATGACTAATCCACGCAGCTTGCAAAATATGTTGTCGTCTCGAGATTAATCGGCTCACAATATGAGTCTGAAACTCAAGCCCGAAAAGAAATTAAAAAATTTATAGGATGAACTTAACTCATTGAGCCAACTAGTTTTTTAACCCTCGCTTCACGTCGGGGTTCGGTTTCTAATGTATTTCATTGCGTTTATTTTGCAAAATTATTTCGTGGCTAACGATGATGTCGTTGACGCGCAACTCGAGTCTAACGAAAAGGTATAACCCGTCAAAGATTTAGATGTTATCTTAAATATACAATATATGTGTATTTCCGCGTTTCGCTCCGGAGTTGTTGACTTTTTAAAATTAGCTTATATTAACACTACGTATGATTTAAGAATAGAATATTTATTAAGTAATATCAAAAAATTACTAAATAATTTTTTAAAAAATAATAAAACCCATATGTATATGTTGTTAATATATAGATGAAAATAGTTACGGAGTCCGTGAGGAAAAAATCAACGTGTATGAAAGGTGAGCTCAAATATTTAGCGTTTTTTAAAAAGCGTCCGTTTTGCGCATAGTTAGTGACATTGTGTTCGTAAAGTTTTTTTGAGCTTAGCGATGTTGTTTGAAAAATTTAACTCGTTGCGGGCGAGAAGATATGACCCGTTGAATATTTGGGTGGAGTTTATTTAAGATTTTTTATGAAAATGTTGATTTGACACTTTACTTCACTGTTTGGGGGGTCGATTTTAATTTTTGAACAAAGTGTGGGGGTCCTTTTTTGGGGGAAAAAAGTGAAAGGATGAAAATGCCTTTGGTACTATTCATAACTTTTGTCTAATAGATGATTTTAATCATTGACCAAAGTGTGGGGGTCCTTTTTTGGGGAAAAAAAAGTGAATGAACGAAAATGTTCATAATATTATTCATAACTTTTGTCTAATAGATAATATAGTAATAATAATAGTAATAAGTACACATACCCAAAGTTTGGTGCCGATAGATACTAAGACCACTCCCTATGGTTCCATTACCCGTAGTTACCCGCTCATTACCCGTAGTTACCCGTAATGAACCATAGGTACGGCTTAGTTACCCGCGTTAGTTACCCGCACTCACCATGAATTTAATGGAAGAGTTTTAGTTAGTTATAGAAATTGTGGGTCCCAGTGACTTTTTATTGTTGGATTTGATGTTTTATTGCTTGTACGTTGTATATTAAGAGGAGTATTGTTTTAGCCATGATAGGAAGTGTTTAGTTATGAGTTAGTTATAGGATATTAGTGTTGATGTGGCACTGATGTGGAATGTTAAGAGAATGAATAGTTTAGTTACGAAAGTTACTCACTAATAAAAATAAGAACCACTCATCAAAACCCTTCTGCTGGAACCTAAAGTAGGCAAAATCCCAAATAGACATCACAAAACATACACACAATTAAAATAAATGGCGACTGCAGCGGCGGCAGCTCGAAATGTTTTCCGATCAGCCTCCGTCCGTAACGCGGCGGCGAGGATGGCTTCTAAACCCAAACCTGCTCGATCCCCATTTTCAATCCCTGGCCGTAATTCTTTAAATCAACGCATTTTCCGGTATGCAATCAATTTTTAATTTTGTGATAAAAAGATTCCAAATTAATGAACTTTTTATCATCCTTTCAACAGTTTTTATATAAAGTTTGTATCTTTATATATAATTTCATATTGGGTTAATTTTATTTATTTTATTTATAATGTAATAGTTGTCCAGTTGAAATGAGTGCTTGTTTGGAATCAATGCAACCTTTTCATAGTGTGACTGCCTCAGCTTTGATGACTTCAATGCTTACACTTTCTCAAAATGGTTATGGTTGGCTTCCTGAAGGTAATCTTTTTATATTTTATTTTTTAATATTAAATTATTTCATATGACTTGTTTCTTTAAATTATATTATATGTTCATTTGTGTTTAAAATGCTTTCCCAGTTAGTGGTGTTACATTGAGGTGTTTTTGTATGAAATTTGTGTATGTGATAAACTCTAGACATGTTAATTTTTTTATTAAGTGAAAGATTAGTTGAACCATTTGTGTGCTTATTGCTCTTTCGATTTTGATTTAGTTAAAAAGGAAGAAAATAGCATGTTATAATTTATGGAGATAAAGTTGAAAACCATAATATACGAAATGCCATCGTTTTTAGAAGTTGTTTTGTTTTTGTGTGTTTTCTAGTCCATTGACTCGATTGTTGCTTTGAATAAGTCGTCACTCGTTGAATGTATCGAGTCTATTATTCTTGGCATGTATCTTTTTAAGTTCTGAGCTATAGGATATTGTGTTGTGGCCTGTGGGTTGTTGATATTATGTGCTTTTCTTGATATTATGCGTACTATACTCCAGAATCATCTTCATGTTAGGACTATGTTTACGTACCCTTTAAAAAATCGTACTTTTGATAGTTTGTGAATCTTGTTAGGTTATAGAGATCTTTGTTTGCGTTGTTACCAAAATCATCCTTTTCCGTCCATTAGCTTTTTCAAGGTCGTTTCCTAATTATTTGAGTTTTTCTTTTCTTAATTAGGTATCTAACGAAGCGTCGTAGGTGTCTTCTTGATGTCCTTTTTTCATAAGTTTCGGGTACGTTGGTTTTAATCAATCTGGCCTTGTTAAAAGTTAGGAAGAAAAACTCTTATATTTTTTATCTTTCCTTTAATTTTCGTATGGATTTTGTTTTGACATATTCTCTACTCTTTTTGATGGCCTATCTTTACACCGTTGTAAAATATTTGTGTCTTCTTAAATACAAGTTTAAAATTCACTTTTCCTTTTTTTTTTCCTTTTTTTTTTCTATCGTGTCTTCCTTTGATAAAGTGGTACATGCTTCGTTTGTAGGCGTTGACAAGACTAGATGAAGATGAAGAAGCAAAGATGGAATTATTTGGATTTGTCTATGTTATGAAACTTGATATGAAAACATAAAACATTTAGTTCCATTAGTTATATTTCTTAATTAACGATGAAATATAAACTTTTGAATGGCTATTCATGCATAGTTTGGGGTGTTTTGAGTTTTATAATTCGAGTTAGATGGATTTTGTTGTTTGGATATCCAAGATTTAGAACCAATTATAACTTTATTTGAATGTATACCTCTTTGGTATGAACTGATTTTCGATTTTATTAATTGTATTTCGTGTTTAATCAGCTTGCAATGATGATGTGTGATGAATGTTGTGATCCATTTCGTAGGGGCGGTTGATGTTGGTTAGATCTTCATGTTGTCATCCAGTTCAGAAGCAGATAAATGATCAAAATTTATATGGGCTTGCTAGATTTTGCTCCTGTTTTTTGAAATTTGTTTAATAATAGTTTTTGCTTTGCAATTTATGATTTGAATAATGTGTTTCCTAACCACAAGTTGGAATAAATTGCTCAATCTTGTTACTTTAGTTTTTTCAACATTCAATCTGTGTATATATTTCGAACAGTAGATACCGTCTTTTGTTTTAAAGGATTGTATATTACTGATGAATGCCTAGTTTGATTACGAAACACACACACTGATTTGCTTTATTTTGATCAGCTTGCAACAATGATGCATGAAAGGATATGAAAGATTCGACGAAAGTAATGCTCGGATAAATTTAGTTCTTGCGTCCTCGATGATGTATACAATTGACGTTTTTTTCACAGTTTGACGCTTTTGAAATGTTGATCATCATTTTATGCGATTATCTGTTTTTTGTTGTTTTATTCACAAAACAAAGCGTAATTTGTCCCTTCGGTGCCATCCGAATATCCGATCAAGTTGGAACGATATTGAGAAGATGAGAAAATTTGCATTGTGTCAAGAATGGTACACACAAATCGATAAATGGTAGAAAACAAAAGAAATTTTGAGAATATCTAAATTGATGGACAAACTAATTCCTACCTTTTTTTTTTTTTTTTTTTTGGCAAAAAAACGAATACTCATTATACGCTTTCAAAAAGAAAACGTAAACAAGAAGAAGATACAAACTAAACCCGAAGAGGCGCGAACCTACAAAAAACAAATAATCAAGCTATAACTATCTTATATCTATAACCGAGCTTTCCCGAAACCAAACCAACTAAAAATATCATTAATTAGTTAGGTGGCCCGCGCTTCGCTACGGAGTTTGAACGATGTATTACGTTGCGCTATCTCATGTCTTTATTTGTAAAGGATCTCTTAGAGCTATATTTAGGAAATTCTTGATCATAAATATAAAGTTATTATTTATTTATTTTTTTTGTATTTGAATTTTCACATTTAAACCCTATCTTGTCATAAAAAAAGAAAAAAAGAAAAAAAAAAGATGTATTACGCTGCGCTATCTCATGTCTTTATTTGTAAAGGATCTCTTAGAGCTACATTTAGGAAATTCTTGATCATAAATATAAAGTTATTATTTATTTATTTTTTTTGTATTTGAATTTTCACATTTAAACCCTATCTTGTCATAAAAAAAGAAAAAAAGGAAAAAAAAAGAGCTTAACTGGGTCGGGTCAAATAAGGTGTTTGGTTTCTACAGTGTACACCTATGAATTAGCCAATGAAATTGTAGCATAGTGTGGTTTGACTTACCAAAAATAGACAACCTTTAACCCTCTCGGACGTGTTGCTGGGTGGGGTGGATTGCTTGACGGACGTGCTGATAAAGTGCTAGATATTGGGCGGCGTGCTGAGTGGCGTGTTGCTGGATAGGGGTGGAGTGCTTTCAACATTTTTTTTTTTCATTTTTCTTGATTTTAATTTATGTTGTTTAATTACTTATATTATTATTTTGTAAATTATAAAAAACAAATAAATTTAATAAAACACACGAAAATTAAAATAATACGATTACATAAGTCCTAAAATTTTTAAAAAAACCTAACTTACTTTAATTTATAAAACGTCCTAAAATTTTAAAAATATAATAAAAATAAATATTAAAACTACTCGTCGTCGTCCTCATCCGACAATTGAATTAAGTCGACGTACTCTGCGAGCGAGGTCTTCGTCATCTTCAAGCAACGTTTCTTTTCCTAGGGCTCCTTGTGTTTGCGATCTCCATGGACGAAGTCCATTTTGTGGCGCACACCTTTACCATATACAGTTCCACCAACCGCAGCAAGTGCAAGTCACTTCGGTTTGTCTTTAAAAAACTCCTATGCATCTTTAAACGCCCAAGTTTTCAACTCAGTATTACAATACGCTTTTACCTCAGCCTCATAAAAGCATTTTTCAGTTTTTCCACTACGCCCTGGATTGCGTTTTTCGGCCTCATAATAGCCTTGAAAAGCTTTGCACCCTCTGTCCACATAACGCCATTTTCCCGATAACGCATCTTCATTTCGATACCATCTTTCTTCGTTATTGTTGAATTTGCTCATAACGGTACCCCACAATGATGCATATTTTTGAGAGTTTCCGACAATCGGATTCTCGGACGCATCAAGCCAACATTTCGCCAACCAAACTTCTTCGGCCGATGTCCAAACTCTTTTTTGACACGGTTCACGTGCCTTTTGTTTGTCTTTACGTTGGTGACTTCTTCTTCTCCTCGCACCACCGCCTTGTTCGGGTTCGGGTTCTACTTCGGGTTGTGATTCAGTTTGTTGTTGTGTTTGTGATTGAAAACGTGGATGTGGGGATAACCCGAGTTCTCTTTGAATTTCTTGTAATTTTTGAAATTGTTGTAGTTGATGAATTTGTTGTTCAACTTCTTATGGGTTCGTATTCATATTGAACGAGCTAGTTGTATAATTGGTAAAACCAAGTCCATGTCGGGATTGGTTTGAAGATGACAAACCGAGTGTTGTCGGCTCGCCGCTGCCGGTTAAAATGTTGTTAAACACCGAACACTCGTTCGGGTTTGACATTGTTAATAATTTTGTGAGATAAAGTGTTTGAAAATGAATATGAGATGAAGTGTTTGAGTGCTGAAAAAGTGTATATGTTTGAAGTGTAAATATAGAGGAGTGTTTAATTAATTTAATTTAATTTATTTATTTATGTTTACAGTCAACACCAAAATAGCCGTTGTATTGGAATTGGCCAATAACAGTCGAACAATTCATGTGGCACGCTGGTAAACTGCACCGTGTTGGAAACGAGCACGCCGCATTCTTAACCCACCAACACACACGTGTTGGTGGCACTTCGGAGGTAACACGCTATGGTTAGAGATTGTCTTAGAATCATTAGTAATAGTAATTAGTAATACCAGACTCAAACAAAATACAAACTAATTCCACATGTAAACTAATGCATCATCAAGTTAATGCATCATCAAGTGTATTTTAAAGCAGTTGGATGAAAAAATGAGGAAAATCTCAAACTCAAAGTGATAAATTTATTAATAAATTACAAAGTAATACCAACCAATAGAAGCATGCCACCTGCACAAAACTCTCCTTTGAGCAGTATTTTCATGGTCTTGCTCAAATTACAAAAAAGAATCTTGCTGTGGGTCTAATTTCCTTTCCCCACAACTCCAGATATTACAAGAATCGAAAATTAGTGTTGTGTAAGAAATAAAGAAAATCAAATTTTATATGCAACTGCACTTAAAGATGGTCGATAATGGCTTTTGTGAATTCGGTGGTTGTTGAAGACCCACCAAGATCGCCAGTTCGATATTTGCCTTCTGCAATTGTGCTTAAGACAGCTTCCTGGATCTTATCGGCTTTGTCATTCAGATCCAAATGATGAAGCATTGACACAGCACTTAGTAACAAAGCAGTTGGGTTCGCCAAATTCTACATAGATTAACAATTCAGTGATGATTAGGCCGAAATAGCAAGTAAAAGAACAAAATCTTCATATACATAAACAAACAAAAAACAGTATGAATGTAACTTGAATTTGTATGAACAGGTAACCTCAGGTTAAGTTATATCTTTAACTGGTCAAATGGATAAAACTGAGACTAATAGCTGTAACAAGATACAGGCCAGACATGTCAAATATCGCCAATCTCTTAAAATCGTGTTGTAAAATAACTTTGACTATTATTGTAATATTACAGTTTTTATGACGCCAATCTCCCAAACCTTAAACACTAAACATAGACAAAAAAAAAATCAAAAGCTAAGACGTAATGTGTTTTATGTCAAACAGAACAGACCAGAACACACCAGACCAGACCAGAACACACCAGACCTGACCTGTTACCCAACTCGCCCTGACCCAAACACATTACGAGAAATAGGGTTACAGAGATATCCAGAGCAAATATAGGATAAATTACATATTTCCTCGTAATACAAGTTTTCAATGCATAATGTAAAATGATTTTAATGCATATTTGGGGAAATATGTAATTTACGTGTTCATGAGAAGGAAATGTGATATTCTCCCTATTTTTTTAATAGAATAAAAATAAAAAAACTTTAATGATGAAAATGTGTTTAATGCGAACCTTTCCAGCAATATCAGGAGCTGAACCATGAACAGCCTCAGCAAGAGCAATACCACCCTCTCCGATGTTTAAACTGAGATGATGTCAAGTGACATAAGCAACTTGACTAGATATAATACATGGACAATAGAAATACAAGCAAAGGATTAAAAAGTAAACAAATAAAAGTCGTATACCTTGGTGTTAAACCCAATCCTCCAATTAGACCAGCACAAAGATCACTTACGATGTCACCGTAAAGGTTGGGCATTACTAAAACATCAAATAGTGTTGGATTCTTCACTAGCTGTACATTGAAAGTAAAATTCATGAGTCCTTTTTTCTAGTCTTTCAAGTTATATCTCATCATTTTAGACCAATTTGCTTATAATTGGGGTTTGCCCAATTTGCTTATAATCGGGTCGAATCAGATTACATTCCATCCCTAACGGGTCAAACATGTACATTAAAAATATTAGCTTGGACAAAACTGGTAAATTAATTATCTAATATTTATAATACTATATTATTAAGAAAGAATATAAAAAGGAAAATGAAATGTTGTGGAAGCAACCAAACTCAGCCTGTACATAACAACTTCCCACTTTCACCCCATACCCAATCGACACGTGACACGCCCATATTGTCACATCTAAAGATGCTATTAAAGCCAGAAGAATTGTAATAAATATACGAACTCAAAAACCTTATCAGTTTTAAAAGAGATGCAAATAAGACATGAAAGGGATATAAATACGGAGAAAAAAATTTCCTACCATCATACAGCAATTATCAATGACAACTTCCTCATATGTAATCTCAGGGTACTTCTCAGCAACTTCACGACAACACTATAAGAAAGAGAGAATAACATATCAGAATACGGCAACATAAAATGTGCTGTACATATATTTAGGCTGTTTTTGTAGAAACACCTTCAAAAATAGACCATCAGATTTCTGCATAATGTTAGCCTTGTGTACGGAAGATACTCTCTTCCTACCATGTGCCTTGGCATAATAAAACGCGTATTCAGCCACCCTCAAACTCGCCTGACGCGTGATGATTTTAAGACTTTCAACAACTCCACGCACCACCTAATGTCAAAATACCATCAGATTTGCATAACATGAAAATTTTAAAGAACTAGCATGCGGTCAAGTGTTGCAGAACTCGGATTTACTCAGCAAGTACTCGCTTTTTGCAACTAGGCGAGTACTCGGTCAAACTCAGTCAAAAATTGAAATTGCTTGATAAATCGGTCAATATTTGGTGAAAACTTGGCCAAACTTTGAGATTATCAGAAAAACGGTCAAAATCAGACAAAGTCAAACTTGGTCAACATCCGAGTACTCTACGAGTAGCGGATTTTGCAACCTTGCTGTTATAATCTTAGTATAATCTACCAAACATACCTGATGTTCAAGACCACTATACTCGCCTTCTGTGTTTTCACGGATTGTAACAAGATTAACATCATCATAACGAGTCTTGTAACCAGGTAGACTGTAGCATGGTCTAACATTTGCATACAAATTCAGTTCTTTCCTCAGGGTAAGGTTCAGCGAACGATGACCTTTCCCAATTGGTGTAGCCATTGGGCCTTTTAAGCCCACTTTGTTTCTTCTTACTGACTCTAAACTTTCCCATGTAACAAAACTTTGGGTTCTAGGATCAACTTCTGTCCCCACATAATGTTCTTCCCATTCAATTGGAACCTCGGCCGCAGTAAATACCTGTAAAATGTAAAAGGCCAAACAAATGTGACTGCAACAATTATAAATATTACAATTGAGCAAAAATCCGGCCCACTATTCACCAACAGTACTTTTAATTACTATCTAATTTTATTGTCCGATAACTTCTTCGTTCAAAGAAAATTATAGAAAAGTAAATAAACAATATACGAACACCACGACCATTTCTTGATGGTCTCTAAAGTATTTATCAACAACTTCAAGTAACTTATTTATATCTTATCATTTGTCCTAGAATCCCATACACCATATGTAATCTCAAAATCAAGGTACACTACAAACTAATTCATTTATGAAACTAATTTCCCTTCATAAGTTTTCTAAGCGTAAAACAATCATTCATGTTGATGTCCCCTAAACTAAATTATTTGACGAGAGTATGAGACAAAAACAAGTACTTAAATATATAGAATCAGTATCTCCAAAAAATATGAGTAGATAACTTGCATTTAATTCGCCAACACCCCCGTCACGTAGCGTGTCGTTATAAAAGAAAAAAACTCTGCTTTAATTATTGAGCTACGAGGAATTGAGCTCTTCTTTCAACTTAAAACAATGCAAGAATGCAGGCAGCTATCTCTATGAAACCCGAGCTAACTTTACACTTGCTCTCAAACCTTAGCCGGAGTTTAATAACCCATTCCCATAGTTTCATGGTACGGCTCATAAGCTCAATTCCTATATAATTCATACATCATGGTCTCGTAGAATGAGATCATTGTCACAAAGTACTTTCCACTTACAAGTATATTAAATAATCCTTTCATCAAACTATAACCTCATCATATCTAACAAATTCTCTGATTCTCATCCTTGATACAAATTACATTCTATCGAATATGAAGCCTTTAAGATCTTACGACAGCCTTGACCAGCTTTCACACCATGTCTTACTAGTTCATTTAGATCATTAGGTGTAATTTGAATAATAGCCGGTCCTTGTTGGTTTAGTTATTAACTGTTTCATTAGCCAATTCATTTCAAATTACAACTATCAACGCACAACAAAGAATCTAACAGTAAAGCAGTAACTAAATTATCTACACTTCACAACAAAATGATAAAAATATCAGACCTAGAGCATAATACAAGTGCATACAAATACAAACACAAATACATATAATAACAATAACATCAACAATTAAACCTATAACATCAACAAATCAGCAATCACAAAACTGTACACGTATAATTTATACTATAATTGTGATATTAGAATAGAATCGGACCTGTTTAACAGATTCGGCGATTTCAGGACCGATACCGTCGCCGGGAAACAGAGTGGCGCGGATCAAATTAGACGATGAGCAATAGTTCCTATTGACGCTAGGGTTTCTAGTAATTGTGAAAATATCATTGGTTGTACGGCTACGCAGGATTCGTTTTGCGATCTGTAAAGCCATCGGTTGAAGCACGCGGTTGATTGGTGGCTGCAAAATTAGTATTAGGTTACAGCAAATTTGAGAGATTAAAATGAGGATGATGATGAAGTGGAAGAATATAATGATTCTGTAAAATTGGGGAAAAGCAAAGGGGTGATTGAAAGTTTGCAATTAGGTCCAATCGTACAATTTATTTGGTCAACTATTGGGAATATATTTGTTTTTGTTTTAAATAACGTTATTTATAGTTTTTATTAAAATATTAAAATTCTAAAATGATAATGGCATAAATGGAACTATTCTCTTTTATAAAAAAAATCAAAAAAAAAAAAAAAATCTAAACATTGATCATGTCATTAATCTAAATAATTTTGAATTAAAATTAAATTTTATTAATTAATTATTATTATTAAATTTTATTAATAATTATTCTAATTATTAAAATTAAATAATTTTGAATTATTTTGAATTGAGTACGAGAAGGTATAAAAGGTAAACAGAATGAAAACCAATTCTAAATTTATATTTTAAATTACACTTTTAAAATAAAATGACAACCGATATTATCTTTTATGATTGGATGTGAATTGTTTAATATGCATTTTAGGTGTTTGATGAAATGCTCTGCTGGCGAGTTTCTTAGCCGGACTATGTGGTTTCACGGGTCATTAAATTAAATGACTTTAGCATTTACGTTCACTTAATACTTAAAACATATTATTAAAGTGTTACGTTTAAACAAACCCCGTGGTTCCACAGGTCATTTCACTAGCTATTTAACATAACATAACTAGCGAGATTTTTGTTACACACAATTTGCAAATTAAATTAAATACTTAAACCTTAATAATTCTAAAAAATCAAAGAGAAAATTTATTTCAAATGAATAATTAAAATAGTTAAAATTAATATAAATTGAATATTCTAGATATTTAATAGTAAAATGTGGGAATAGAAAATTAGAATATAAAGAAAAAGAGAAAAAAAAAAAAAGAAGTGCAATAAAAGTTTTTAAACAAAATATTAAAAAAATGAAAAAGAAGTGGTTAAAGAAAAATAAAGGAAGTCATATATGGATATTGCAAGACATGTTAGATTAAAAAGAAATTTAAAAAATAAAAGAAAGAAAGTCAAAGGTGTAACGACCCGACTTTTTCGACTTATAATTATATGTATTACTTTCACGAAACTGCATATTTGTGCGTACTGATTTAGATGATATTCTGGGATCATTGATTATGTTAATTACTTTCATTAATATCTACAACGTGTTATTAAGTGCTTAATCACTTAACATGATCCTTGATTGCATTTACGACCGTTAGTGTCACTTATCGTTTAAAACGAGCTATGTACTTTGTACACGTTAAACTTTTGTCATAATTGGAATATTATGACTACGTAAACTTAATTGTTATTTATTTTATGACAATTACTTGGCTTAATGGCTTATTTAATTACGCTTAGTGTTTACTAATGCTCACTAGTTACCTTAATGGACTTCCATGCCCCAACCTACTCAACTTAGTGGACTAATTAGTGGATTAACTAGCCCATGTAATTAATAACTAGCTCATGTAAGTATTAAGACAAGTAACTTGCATGCTTATGTACTAATGCTTACACTTTGTTGCATGCCACCCAACATTCCAACATTACTTTGTACTACCACAATGGACCACACCATGCCACCACCACATGAGGCCAAATGGTCCCCCCATTCCCTCCCCAAAACCGTCGGCCATGGACCACCCCACCACCACTTTATCTTTTTTTTAAACTCTCATTTCATTCTCATTTCATTTCATTCAAACACAAACACACACACATTTTCTCTCAAGTCTCTCTCGAACTTCTCTCTAAAACTTGAAGAACTTGTAAGTGTTCTTAATCTTCTTTTCTTCTTTTTCTTCTTCATTTTCGTGAATCATCATCATCATAATCAAAGATTCAAGTTTTGTAACTTGAATCTTCATAACTCCTGTAAGATTCAAACTTTGTTTTGAAAAGTCTTCAAGAACATGAAGGATTCAAGCTTTTTAGCTTTGAATCTTCATAATCTTGTTAGATCTAAGTGATTAACTTAAGATCTCTTTAATTGTGTTAAAAGATCAAAACTCATGTTTATGATCTTCATGAAACTTGTAGATCCAACTTTTTTACTTTATGGATCTTCAAGAAAGTTTGAAATACAAGCTTACTAGCTTGAGATTTCTACAAAAAGTTAGTTAAGATTAAAGTTTATTAACTTATGATCTTATTTGATTGGTTGTACTTTAGATTTGTGACTTGTGTTTTCATTAAACAAAAGATACAAGCTTACTAGCTTGAGATCTCATAAGTGTTGTTAGGATTCCAAGCTCTCTAGCTTAGGGTTTTATTTTTGTGTTTGATCTAAGTTGTGTAACTTATGGTCTTCTACTTTGTTTAAATAAAAGCTCATTAGCTTATGTTCATTCTACTTTACAAAATCTAAGTTTCATGACTTATGGTTGTGTAAAAGTCGAAAGTCTAAGTGTTATGACTTAGGGTTTCACCAAGAACATGAGATCTAGACTTTTTAGTCTAAGGTCTTTCATACTTAGCTAAGATCTAAGTTCTATAACTTAAGGTCTTGCTTATTTAGTTTGATTCAAAGTTTATAGCTTAATAGAAATTGTACTTGTATTGAAACTAAGAAATTGATGTAACTTTGGTTCATCACCTTGCTCAAACTCTCACATGAGTTGTATTTTATTTCTTAGTCTTGACTTTGTGTATTGATGGTTAAACCTTGGTTAAAGTGATGATAGAACATCAAGAGTTGTACACATGATGCTTATACGCATCAAGGATGAGAACCGTGATGAGCATCAAACACCAAGAAACCCACCGGAGCACTTGTTTTCTGTTTTTCAGGGTCTGATCAGACTCTTGGGCTTCTGGAAAAGTTGATTTCCAGATATTTCGGTTCGATTAGATGACTTTTCGTTTAAGACTCGCCTAAATCCGATATACGGTTTAGGATTTATAGCCTCCCGAAAGTCACTACGTCTTTGTAACGACGTGCTGAAAATTCTGACCTACTTGCGCTTGAACCATCGCCACGGTCAAACGACATCGAGTTAGGTTCTGAAAATTGGATAGCGGTTAGAGGACTCACATACGGAGCCTTGGCCATTGACCGCGCGTCATTTCAGTTTGTATAGAGGTCGTAGCAGCTGAACGAATCAGTCTTTGTTTTGATCTCTATTCTTGATTGAAAACTTACTTTACTTTTTACGTACGATAATGATGATGATGACACTTAAGACTTAACTTACGTACTTTTAAATCCTTTGGGACGATTTACTGACTTAGTAACTTTTAACTTAGGTTGAGGACCTTTCGGACCGACTTACTTGCTTACTTACCTCGTACCGACTTTTACCGCATTTTCACTGTGAGTTATAGCTCCCTTTTTACCTTACTATTTTTGGGACTGAGAATACATGCGCTTTTTATGTTTTACTTACTAGGCACGGGTACTTAAACTTTATATATGTGTAGGTGATATGACGGCATAAATTTTCCCCTTAGCTCGGTAACGTTTAGTCATTGGTTTATGAACCGGTGAACGCGAATCTTAGATATGGATCCATAGGGTTTGACATCCCCACTCGGGCTAGTCGCGCTAGCATTTAACGGGTATTTAATACTTCGTAAACTTACGCACTCACCAAGTGTACTTTTAGGGGGTGATATTTACGTTAAGTTAGTTACCAAGTGCCCACGGTTAAGCATATACTTTTCATACTGTTTTGAATACGAAATCTCGTGGCCTACATTACATTGTTGATTACAATTAAACTATAGCTCACCAACATTCGTATTGACATTTTAAAGGATGTTATTTCTGACGTGACCCGTCCTAATCTATCTGGACGAATACATTACATTTGGTTACATCGCGAGGTATTTGACCTCTATATGATACATTTTACAAACATTGCATTCGTTTTTAAAAGACAAACTTTCTTTACATTGAAAGTTGACGACATACATACCATTTCATAATATGTCCCAACTATAATTGACTTAATAATAATCTTGAAGAACTCAACGACTCGAATGCAACGTCTTTTGAAATATGTCATGAATGACTCCAAGTAATATCTCTAAAATGAGCAAATGCACAGCGGAAGATTTCTTTCATACCTGAGAATAAACATGCTTTCAAGTGTCAACCAAAAGGTTGGTGAGTTCATTAGTTTAACATAAATAATCATTTTCATCATTTTAATAGACCACAAGATTTTCATTTCTCATAAATATATGTCCCATGCATATAGACAAAAATAATCATTCATATGGTGAACACCTGGTAACTGACATTAACAAGATGCATATAAGAATA
Source organism: Rutidosis leptorrhynchoides (assembly GCF_046630445.1). Lineage (NCBI taxonomy): Eukaryota > Viridiplantae > Streptophyta > Magnoliopsida > Asterales > Asteraceae > Rutidosis > Rutidosis leptorrhynchoides. Next base: position 376,081,504 of record NC_092343.1, on the reverse strand, counting down.
TCCCATATCATCCCGGGAAATCCTTCGAACATGATAAATACGAATTCGAAGTACTAAAGCATCCGGTACTTTGGATGGGGTTCGTTAGGCCCAATAGATCTATCTTTAGGATTCGCGTCAATTAGGCGTGCACTAATTCTCAAAATTAGTGATGTTCCCTAATTCTTAGGCTACCAAGCAAAAAGGGGCATATTCGGCTTCGATCATTCAACCATATAATGTAGTTTCGATTACTTGTGTCTATTTCGTAAAACATTTATAAAAATTGCGCATGTATTCTCAGCCTAAAAATATAAAGGGTAAAAAGGCAAATGAAACTCACCTAATGTATTTTGTAGTAAAAATACATATGACGATATTGAACAATGCAGGGTTGGTCTTGGATTCACGAACCTATATCATTTGTATTTTCATCAAAACATATAATTGTAATTGAACCAATAATTATATTATTATTAGTGATAATTTTTATATTAAAAAACTTATATACCTTATTATATATATATATATATATATTTAAGTAGAGTGTTTATATATTTAAGTTATGGTTATTATACATATTTTTATTTACTTAATCTTTTGTTTACAAAATATTAGTTATAGTAATACTAGAGTAATATTAATAATAATAAAAATAATAATAGTTATACTACTTAATATTACTAATTAAGATGCTAATGGTTATGATTTCATTAGTGATAAAAATAATGATATTACTAATAATAATATACTTATATTAATAAAAATGGTTCTAACATTTATAAAGTGATAGTAATACTAATATTTATGAAAATAATAATAATTTGTATTATTTTCACAATAATAATAATAATAATAATAATAAATACTACAATAATAATATTACCTACTAATACTTAACTATAATAGTAATAATAATAGTAATAGTAATAATAATAATACTAATAATAATAATCATTTTCATGTATCAGTAACAATAATACTAATGATAATAATAATAACCAAAATAATAATAATAATAATAATAATAATAATAATAATAATAATAATAATAATAATAATAATAATAATAATAATAATAATAATAATACTTATTATGCTCTAATATTATTACTTAATAATAACTAATTGTTATTAATAGCACTCATTTTAATTGTATAATAACAACAATAAGTAATACTAACATTAATAATAATAATAATAATCATAATAACAATAATAATATTAACAATAATAATAATAATAATAATAATGAATTTAATAAAAAAAAAACTACCTTAGTGTTTCAAGCTTTAAAAAAAATATACACGCCCCAGCCCGGGCTCGAACCCAAGACCTCTCGTTAACCCGACATCTATATAAACCAACACGCTGCTGCTTATGTTTCTGTTTTATTTATAACTTAAATGTTTTTAAACCTTTTTCTGTGTTCTTCATCTTCAAAAAAAAAATCGATCAGAAGACATCCCATAAACAAAATAAAAAGCTCGAAGTTTGAATTAGGACTAAGAGTTGAAACGAAAACTATCTGAATATGATTGGATTAAATTAACAAGCAGAAAGGGAAAAAAAATATGTATATATATGAGCTGTAACAGGAAATAACGAAGGTGATGAACTCCTAAATTGATTTTCGAATTTAAGACCTTTTTAACGAAAACTTTGTACATGAAATATATTTAAAATCCCTACTAAAAACTATAGGAATCATCAATTTAATTCAATTCAAAACAGAAAAGTCGAATTTGAATGAAGAACATAAGTTGACTTTTTAAAACCAAATCTTTGACTCGAAAATTGACACTCGATAGAACGAATTGGACAATGGAACTTTACAGATAGTTTGATAAGAAGGTTTCAAACACAACTGCAATTCTACTTTTTAAAAAGTTATTCAAATTCCTGATATTGAATATCACGGTTTATAAGTCTATGAACTTCAAATCAAATCTCAAAATTTAGATAGTTTTAGATCACGATTGTTAAATGAAACAAGTTTTAAATGGCTCCTACAAACTTTCTGGATACTCAATTTTATCAGAAACATAATAACAAAACCAAATTTCATGAATAACAAAACGTTTAACTTTTGAATTCCTAACTTTGATCTCAAAATTAAAGCTCGATAGATGAAAATGGAATTTGAAACTTTACCAGAAGTTCGTTTAGATGCTTCCTTACAACTCTATATTTTTAGATTTTTGAAATTGGTTCGAAATCTAATTATGATTATTTGAGTTGAAGAACAGAAGGAACGGTTTTCTATTATTATTATTTTTTTTATTTTTCTTATCTTTCTTTCTACAGAATTGAATCGAACCTTATATAAAATATAATTGGGAGATTATTACTAGATTCGTTTAATTTTATTTTGTACCATCAACTGGGTCGACATAAAATGAAAGAAAGAACAGGGAATAAAGAAAATGGAGTAAATTGATTGTGATAATCAACTGAATTCGTTTGTATTGTATAAATAATCAGATAGAAGACAGGAATTGAGCTGGAAAACAAAAATCAAAAGTGAGGAAAAAGTTTTGTAACCGTTTTTGGATTATTTGATTGATTTATATACTTATAATTAATATTAATTATTAACAAATATAAATACATTAATAATAATAATACTTCTAATATTATTAATAATAATAAAAGTAATAAAAATAATACAAATAACAAGGATAATGATAATAATTTTAATAAAAATACTAAGTTTAATAATTAATAATAATGGTAATAATATTCATAAAGATGGTAAGTGATAATAATAACTATAAAATTTATATGAATAATATTAATAATAATACTAATACTAATTATAATAATACTAATATTATTAATGATAATAATAATAATAATAAATTACATTAATATATGTATTAAATTATATATCCATATATAATATTAAAATAATAATATTCATTATAGATTTTAATATTCATATTCATATTTACTTTGATGAAAGTAATAATATTATTAACATAATAATCATATTTTAAATTGTAAATACATTTAATATTACAATTTATTAGTTATGTGTTATCATATAATATATATAATAACATACATTGAATATTTAATATTTATATATATAACAATATACATACAATCAGTAATTAGGGATCTCACTCATATATATATATATATATATATATATATATATATATATATATATATATATATATATATATATATATATATATATATATATATATATACTTCAACTGCTACATATTTAATTAAGTTTTAAATATCAAGTAAATAAATGTATTAATTATATATATTGAAATAATTAATCTCAGTGTATAACATTAAATACTTTGTTAGTATTGACAAGTTATGTATATTCAATCTACTCTCTATATTTAAATAAATAGTTTTAAATAACAAGTTTAAGTTTTCTTTCGTAATAACCTAAATCATATAATAGTTCATTAGTATTTTTATTTTATAATATATAATTATTTACATGTATAGTTATTTATATATATACATTTCTATTTATTATTTAATGGTTCGTGAATCGTTGGAAATGGTCGAAGTGTAATTGGTTACATGAACACAATTTAAAGTTTTTGAGATTTCAACATTGAAGACTTTGCTTATCGTGTCGGAATCATATAAAGATCAAGTTTAAATTTGGTCAGAAATTGCCGGGTCGTCACAGTTTCTCAGGTGCTTAGAAGTATATTGCTTCCGCTGTATTAGTCTCGCTGTTATAGACTTGCTGTGTTAGACTCCCGCTGCTCTGTTTAGAGATGTCTCAAACATGGAACCTTACTTTGCATTCACATTTGAACAATGGATTTGTAATGACCTTTGTGTCACGTACTTATATTAATGCTTTCTATTCGTAGAAGTACGCTATCTTTTGTAAAACGTTATCTTTTCATGAATGCAAACTTGTTTTAAAACAGCATATAGTGTTGTAACCTTGTAATGGACCTGTTGTTGATGATCCGTACACGTTGATTTTGTACGGGGCGTCACATTTGGTATCAGAGCAATGGTTGTAGGGAATTAGGTTCATTAGTGTGTCTTGACCGAGTCGAGTAGGATTCACTAATAGGACTAATCTACAACTTGCTTGTTTACTTGCTCCTGCGGAACTGTTGCATGCTACTGCTTACTTCTACTGTTATGTGAACTTGCTATATGCTATCGTTTATTCTCGTTACTACATGCTACTATCTGCTCTTGATTGTATGTTACTTTTATTTGATACTATTATGATTGCCATGCTATGTACTGCTAGGATGCTGTATTGCCTGATTACGCGTTTGCTATATGTCTTACTAACATGGAAAAAGTTATTTTTCCTTGTTTAGATATCGGACATTCCGCCTATTATCATTGATTTGGAGAGTGACTCAGATTCATCTGCTACTTTGCCTACTATTGTTGCTGACTCACAGATCCCGTCACCGCTACCCTCCGATGACTCTGGTGATTCGTCTTCTGGAGATAGTGGACTCATGCTTGACCTAATGGATATCTCAGACGGAGACGAGGATCCCACGGAGATTCCAGCTCCACTCAGCCCTAGACTACCGAGGCCACAGCACCATTCCGGTGGTACTGTGATCCATGGGGGAGACGGAGAAGGTCCCTTCCGTAACGAGCATGGACATTGGGCCAGACACACCGCTGACAGACGTGTCGTACCGATTACACCTGGCAGATATCGACTCATGACCACCGGCCAGACACATCCACCCGTACATGACGTACCTGCACCACCTTCGGATGATTCAGACAGCTCGTCATCGGATGAGACTAGCGATGAGAATCCCGAGGAGGATTCTGAGGAGGACTCCGAGGAGGAGTCCGTGCAGCCACCCTCTACCCCGTCGAAGAAGCAGTACTGCTTCGATGGTACTATTATTCCAGGGGTTAATGGGGGTAAGCCGCTCGTGAATGCACATGGACTGTTGGTTAGGGTCACCGCTCGTAAGCGGGTTGTGCCATATCCTACTGATCCATTCGTGCGTAAGGTCGCTCGTTATGCGCCATCTACTTCTGGTGCACCATCTGCACCACCGGCGCCACCTGCACCACATGCCCCACCGGCATCTCCCACCGTCGAGGAGCTGATGAGGGAAGTGCATACCCTCCGTACTCGGGTAACTGAGCTCGAGGACCAGATGACCCACCTGGTGGACATCATTTACCCACCATCCCCATAGGGCTATTGTATTAGATTCCGTTATGTAATCCCGTTAGTAGTTTCATGTTTTATTCAAGTATTGTACGAACCTTATGAAGTTGTATGCAAACTTTCTTATTAATGAATGGAATTACTGTTGTTTGAATTATTGTACGATGATGTGTGATATCGTGTATATTATTTATCAATGGAAAATATCGATTATTAAAAGATTACACACTAACGGGTAGTGTACCCGATCGTGTAGCAGTATAGATATTGGTAAAATCCAAGATCGTTCCAAGGACAGTATTAAGTGAGAATTAAGTTTGCAACTAATAAAAGTAAACTAAGTTAAACTATGAAAATCGAAAGTACGAGAATATTTGTTTTGTGGCTATTTAACGATTAGCCAAATCAAAGATAGATCAAAAGTAAAAGACAATATTTTTGGGTTTTTAAGTTTAAATAAATCAAATTGCAGACTCAACGGAAAATAAAGATAGTTTGAATTCAATAGATAAAAGAATGTTCGCCTAGATCTCCTATTCGCAGTGTCGGATGATATAGTATTAAGCACAAGTTATAGTGATAGAATGCATGTAATTACTAAGTTGGTTCGTTTAGAGTTCTCTTTTACGAACACTCAAGCTAGGATTTATCGGCTTAGGGTTCCCTCTCACCAAAGACCTCGTTGCTTGTGACTAAGTAATTAACTAATTCAGAGATTTAGATTCAATTGGTTACGCGTTCGCTCCACACAATTCACCCCTATTTTGTTCAACATATGTTACCCAATTTACCCCCTTGGTCCAGTAAGCACCCAATTAATTAAGACAAATCAATTGAAAATTAATGTACAAAATTGAAACAGGGTTCCCTTTGTCTAAATAAGTACACTAATCAATCTCATAACATACATCAACACCCACAAGTGTGGTTCTTTATCCAAACTCTAATTTATCATGCAAAAAATCATATAGCTATAAAAGAAATCATCCAACACTAAGAATATTAATCTAGATGAACATAAAGTATTTAGCTGACCATAATATAAATTGAATACAAATACAAATTAATAATGCATAAATAAATCATCATCCACATAGACATGAATAAATAAATTAAAGTAGCAATAATAAAATATTTGTTCGAAAACAATCACCAAAATAATAGTGTGTATGAGTTAATTAATTGGAGAGTGTATAATAAATTGATTATAAAAACAATAAAAAGACACTCCCCTTTTTTGATCTCTATTTCACGCCAACAAACACCAAACAAGGAGCAATGAAAATCGCTAATTTAATTTGCCTCTTGTTTCTTTTTTCTCTATTTCACGTGACTAGCAAGAATCAGAAGGATGGACACTTTGCTGTGCTCAATTAAATTAATTTGATCCTTCTTTTTTCTTTTTGTTGTAGTCGACAGAAACAACCCTCAACAGGGGTCCCACGCGGCAACACCAATTCGCAGCTCCTTTCTTTAGATTTCTATTTCTTTTTGTCTCAAGTAAAACCCCAAGGGGTCCCACTCGGCTGCTGCCAGCTACCCCCTAAAAACCTACTTGTGCTCTTCTCCTTTTATAATCCTAGACTAGGTTTTCTTTTCTTGATGTCCAATACTAAAACGTATTTCTAATTCAATAAGTCCGTGACCCAACATTTAATCTCCATCCAACAATAAAAATATCCATCCAACAATCAGCAGCCCATATGACACAAATATTTCTCAGATGGACTCTCAATGTTACGGCCCAACTTGAATTCAGTTTTTTTTTTGTCCGGCCCGCCCAAGCGGCGCGTTTTAAGACAAATGCAGCGCTTTATGTCTGCAACTCACCTTCTTTTTTTCAGCAATCATCTCTTGACTTTTTAACTTGATTCTCTATTTTACTCCAAAAAGTCATCATTACTCCAAAATTATCTGAAATCAATTATAATTCATTAAGTATCGAAAGTTCGCATAATTGATACAAATATTAATAAAATAACAACGATAGTGCCTATAAATGATATCTAAAAACATGTATAAAATATGCACTATCATACGATGTTCTATTTAAGTTATTACATGATGGTTTTTGTGCTATCTACAACTGGTTTGCCATGCTTAGTTAACATGTATTGTGTTGTTTCTATGTTGATTACCTTATACTATAGCATTATGAATTATTGAATAATGAATTTTGACTTAAGTCGAAAATTTTGTTTGGAAGATCAATGGAAAACGGTAGAGTTCCAAGGGAAACGCCCACAGCAACACATATTGAGGAGATGATTGCTGCTCGATTAGCCGCAGCTATGGCGGATGCCAACCCCCAAGCACCACCGGCTAACCAGAACGTTTAGAACGGGTGCACTTATAAGGAATTCTAGAGCTGTAAGCCCCACAATTTCAGTGGTACTGAAGGGCCAGTTGGGCTGACGAGATGGTTCGAAAAGTTAGAATCTGTGTTTCGTGTAAGTAACTGCTCCGAACTGAACAAAACTAAGTATGCCTCCTGCACATTGTCGGATGGCACTTTAACCTGGTGGAACACACTTGCCCAGGCTCAGGGAATTGACGAGGCTTATGCTACACCATGGGAAGAATTTAAGAAGGCTATGATCGAGAGTACTACCCCAGAACCGAAACTCAGAAGATGGAAGCGGAGTTTTGGGAACTGAAGGTTGTAGGAACTGACATTGATGGCTATAACCGAAGGTACTTGGAGTTAGCTTTGATGTACCCCACGATGATTACTCCTGAATTTAAGCGAATGGAACGGTATTTGTGGGGACTTCCCAAGACCATTCAGGGAAATATCACCTCTTCGAAACCAGCAAATGTCCCGGAAGCTATGCGCATGGTGAAATGTCCCGTTCTTATTGATTAAAAACGTTCCATATTAATTGATTTCGTTTCGAGGTTTTGACCTCTATATGAGACGTTTTTCAAAGACTGCATTCATTTTAAAACAAACCATAACCTTTATTTCATCAATAAAGGTTTAAAAAGCTTTACGTAGATTATCAAATAATGATAATCTAAAATATCCTGTTTACACACGACCATTACATAATGGTTTACAATACAAATATGTTACAACAAAATAAGTTTCTTGAATGCAGTTTTTACACAATATCATACAAGCATGGACTCCAAATCTCGTCCTTATTTAAGTATGCGACAGCGGAAGTTCTTAATAATCACCTGAGAATAAACATGCTTAAAACGTCAACAAAAATGTTGGTGAGTTATAGGTTTAACCTATATATATCAAATCATAATAATAGACCACAAGATTTCATATTTCAATACATATCCCATACATAGAGATAAAAATCATTCATATGGTGAACACCTGGTAACCGACAATAACAAGATGCATATATAAGAATATCCCCATCATTCCGGGACACCCTTCGGATATGATATAAATTTCGAAGTACTAAAGCATCCGGTACTTTGGATGGGGTTTGTTAGGCCCAATAGATCTATCTTTAGGATTCGCGTCAATTAGGGTGTCTGTTCCCTAATTCTTAGATTACCAGACTTAATAAAAAGGGGCATATTCGATTTCGATAATTCAACCATAGAATGTAGTTTCACGTACTTGTGTCTATTTTGTAAATCATTTATAAAACCTGCATGTATTCTCATCCCAAAAATATTAGATTTTAAAAGTGGGACTATAACTCACTTTCACAGATTTTTACTTCGTCGGGAAGTAAGACTTGGCCACTGTTGATTCACGAACCTATAACAATATATACATATATATTAAAGTATGTTCAAAATATATTTACAACACTTTTAATATATTTTGATGTTTTAAGTTTATTAAGTCAGCTGTCCTCGTTAGTAACCTATAACTAGTTGTCCACAGTTAGATGTACAGAAATAAATCGATAAATATTATCTTGAATCAATCCACGACCCAGTGTATACGTATCTCAGTATTGATCACAACTCAAACTATATATATTTTGGAATCAACCTCAACCCTGTATAGCTAACTCCAACATTCACATATAGAGTGTCTATGGTTGTTCCGAAATATATATAGATGTGTCGACATGATAGGTCGAAACATTGTATACGTGTCTATGGTATCTCAAGATTACATAATATACAATACAAGTTGATTAAGTTATGGTTGGAATAGATTTGTTACCAATTTTCACGTAGCTAAAATGAGAAAAATTATCCAATCTTGTTTTACCCATAACTTCTTCATTTTAAATCCGTTTTGAGTGAATCAAATTGCTATGGTTTCATATTGAACTCTATTTTATGAATCTAAACAGAAAAAGTATAGGTTTATAGTCGGAAAAATAAGTTACAAGTCGTTTTTGTAAAGGTAGTCATTTCAGTCGAAAGAACGACGTCTAGATGACCATTTTAGAAAACATACTTCCACTTTGAGTTTAACCATAATTTTTGGATATAGTTTCATGTTCATAATAAAAATCATTTTCTCAGAATAACAACTTTTAAATCAAAGTTTATCATAGTTTTTAATTAACTAACCCAAAACAGCCCGCGGTGTTACTACGACGGCGTAAATCCGGTTTTACGGTGTTTTTCGTGTTTCCAGGTTTTAAATCATTAAGTTAGCATATCATATAGATATAGAACATGTGTTTAGTTGATTTTAAAAGTCAAGTTAGAAGGATTAACTTTTGTTTGCGAACAAGTTTAGAATTAACTAAACTATGTTCTAGTGATTACAAGTTTAAACCTTCGAATAAGATAGCTTTATATGTATGAATCGAATGATGTTATGAACATCATTACTACCTTAATTTCCTTGGATAAACCTACTGGAAAAGAGAAAAATGGATCTAGCTTCAATGGATCCTTGGATGGCTCGAAGTTCTTGAAGCAGAATCATGACACGAAAACAAGTTCAAGTAAGATCATCACTTGAAATAAGATTGTTATAGTTATAGAAATTGAACCAAAGTTTGAATATGATTATTACCTTATATTAGAATGATAACCTACTGTAAGAAACAAAGATTTCTTGAGGTTGGATGATCACCTTACAAGATTGGAAGTGAGCTAGCAAACTTGAAAGTATTCTTGATTTTATGAAACTAGAACTTTTGGAATTTATGAAGAACACTTAGAACTTGAAGATAGAACTTGAGAGAGATCAATTAGATGAAGAAAATTGAAGAATGAAAGTGTTTGTAGGTGTTTTTGGTCGTTGGTGTATGGATTAGATATAAAGGATATGTAATTTTGTTTTCATGTAAATAAGTCATGAATGATTACTCATATTTTTGTAATTTTATGAGATATTTCATGCTAGTTGCCAAATGATGGTTCCCACATGTGTTAGGTGACTCAAATGGGCTGCTAAGAGCTGATAATTGGAGTGTATATACCAATAGTACATACATCTAAAAGCTGTGTATTGTACGAGTACGAATACGGGTGCATACGAGTAGAATTGTTGATGAAACTGAACGAGGATGTAATTGTAAGCATTTTTGTTAAGTAGAAGTATTTTGATAAGTGTATTGAAGTCTTTCAAAAGTGTATAAATACATATTAAAACACTACATGTATATACATTTTAACTGAGTCGTTAAGTCATCGTTAGTCGTTACATGTAAGTGTTGTTTTTAAACCTTTAGGTTAACGGTCTTGTTAAATGTTGTTAACCCAATGTTTATAATATCAAATGAGATTTTAAATTATTATATTATCATGATATTATCATGTATGAATATCTCTTAATATGATATATATACATTAAATGTCTTTACAACGATAATCGTTACATATATGTCTCGTTTAAAAATCATTAAGTTAGTAGTCTTGTTTTTACATATGTAGTTCATTGTTAATATACTTAATGATATGTTTACTTATCATAGTATCATGTTAACTATATATATATCCATATATATGTCATCATATAGTTTTTACAAGTTTTAACGTTCGTGAATCACCGGTCAACTTGGGTGGTCAATTGTCTATATGAAACCTATTTCAATTAATCAAGTCTTAACAAGTTTGATTGCTTAACATGTTGGAAACATTTAATCATATAAATATCAATCTCATTTAATATATATAAACATGGAAAAGTTCGGGTCACTACACATGGCGCACACCCTGATGAATCAAATTACCCGTCAAGAGCCAGAGAAGGTAAAATCAGAATCGGGAGCTAGTAATGGGGAACGTAAGTGGGACAGAAACAAGGGAAAAGTCTTTGATCAAAACTTAGCTAAGAGGTACGAGAATTTCAAGGGAAACAACGACTGGAAGAACCCTAACCCGAACCCTAGCTCGAACCCTAACTACAAAGGTAGCCTTCTGTAGTGCAAGAGATGCTATAAGCATCATACTGGGTACTACAACGTGGTGTGTGAAAAGTGTAAGAGGACTGGACACATCGACAAAGACTGTAAGATCAACACCTCAGCTGTGAGAAAAAATCCGAATGGGCCGAAGAAGTGCTTTGAATGTGGCCAACAGGGTCACTTCAAGAATGAATGTTTGAACAAGAAGAAGGATGGCGGGCCAGCACGTGGAAGAGTCTTCAACATAAACGCCAAAGATGCCCGTGAAGATCCTGACTTGGTCACATGTACATTCACTATTAATAAACTATTAGCTTCTGTCTTGTTTGATACTGGTGCTGATAGGAGTTATGTAGATAGACACTTTTTCTCTAAGATAGATTGGTCGTTAGTACCTTTGGAGGAGAATATGCTTGTTGAGGTAGCCAATGGAAAACTTGAGAAAGTTGACCAAATTGGCCAAGGAGGTATTATAAACTTAGCTGGAGTGGAATTTAAGATTGATTTGATACCCATTAAGTTGGGAAGTTTTGATGTGATAGTCGGCATGGACTGGTTGTCCAAAGTAAAAGCAGAAGTCATCTGTGGAGAAAAGATTATTCGCACACCCCGCGAAGACGGTGTGCCATTGATTGTATACGTGGAGAGATGTAGCCCAAAGCTAAACCTTATTAGTTGCATGAAGGCACAAAAGGTTATGAAAAAAGGGCATTTTGCTGTTCTGGCGCACGTAAAGAAGTTGGAAACGGAGGAGAAAAGCGTAGATGATGTACGAATTGTGAACGAATTTCCCGATGTCTTTCCAGAAGAACTGCCAGGATTACCCCCACCAAGATCAGTGGAGTTTTAGATTGATCTAGTACCAGGAGCCGCACCTGTAGCTCGCGCACCTTATCGACTCGCACCTTCTGAAATGTAAGAGTTGCAGAGTCAACTGCAAGAATTGTTAGACCGTGGATTTATCCAACCAAGTTCATCGCCTTGGGGTGCACCTGTTTTGTTTGTAAAGAAGAAGGACGGATCTTTTCGTATGTGTATCAACTACCGCGAACTCAACAATCTGACAATCAAGAACCGATATCCCCTTCCTAGGATTGACGATCTTTTCGATCAGCTGCAAGGATCTAGCGTTTACTCCAAGATTGATTTGCGATCAGGTTATCACCAGTTGAGGGTGAAGGAGAGCGATGTGCTGAAGACTGCGTTCCGAACTCGTTATGGCCACTATGAGTTTTTTGTAATGCCATTTGGTTTGACGAACGCACCTGCCGTGTTTATGGATCTCATGAATCGCGTATGCAAGCCGTACCTGGATAATCGTTACCGTCTTCATAGATGATATCCTAATCTATTCCAAAAGCGAAAAGGAACATGAGCAACATCTTCGACTCGTGCTTGAACTCTTAAGACAAGAGCAACTCTATGCCAAATTCTCCAAGTGTGAATTTTGGTTAAAGGAAGTTCAATTTCTTGGGCATATTGTAAGCGATCAGGGTATCAAAGTCGAACCCGCAAAGATCGAAACCATCAGCAAGTGGGAAACTCCCATTACTCCTACTCATATTCGCCAATTTTTAGGCCTCGCCGATTATTATCGTAGGTTCATTGAAGGTTTCTCTCTGATTGCACGCCCATTAACCGCATTGACTCACAAGGGGAAGAAGTTCGTTTGGGCCGCCGAGCAAGAGTCGGCATTCCAAACCCTGAAGCAGAAGTTAACCACCGCACCTATCTTGTCCCTTCCCAAAGGCAGTGATGACTTCGTTGTGTATTGCGACGCCTCGAAACATGGTTTTGGTTGTGTATTGATGCAATGAACAAAGGTTATTGCCTACGCCTCTCGACAACTGAAGATTCACGAGCGAAACTACATGACTCATGATCTCGAACTTGGTGCCATTGTGTTTGCGCTCAAATTGTGGAGACACTATCTTTATGCAACCAAGAGTACCATCTTCACCGACCACAAAAGCCTCCAACACATTTTCGATCAGAAATAACTGAACATGAGACAACGACGGTGGATCGAAACATTGAACGACTATGATTGTGAACTACGTTATCATCCCGGAAAAGCAAATGTTGTAGTCGATGCCTTGATCCGAAAAGAGAGAATGGTACCTCTTCGTGTGCGAGCCTTGAACATCACCATTCACACGAATCTCAATAGCTAGATCCGCGTAGCTCAAGATGAGGCTCTCAAGGAGGAGAATATTTCTCATGAGCACTTGAACATTCTCGTCTCTCGATTCGAAGTCAAGGAGACTGGACTCTGATATTTCGCCAGAAGGATTTAGGTGCCTAGTTATGGGGATTTACGAAGCCTTATTCTAGACGAAGCCCACAAGTCAAGATATTCGATTCATCCAGGAGCCAGTAAGATGTACCACGATCTCAAGGAACAGTATTGGTGGACAAATCTTAAGAAAGATGTTGCTACTTATGTTGGGAAGTGTTTGACTTGTTCGAAGGTTAAGGCCGAATATCAAAGGCCATCTGGGTTACTTCAGCAACCAGAAATCCCGCAATGGAAGTGGGAAAGGATAACGATGGACTTCATTACGAAACTACCAAAGACGGTGGGCGGATATGATACCATCTGGGTTATTATTGACCGTCTTACCAAATCTGCTCACTTCCTAGCCATGAAGGAAACTGATACGATGGACAAACTTGCGCAATTATACATAAAGGAAATTGTATCTCGTCATGGTGTGCCATTATCGATTATTTCAGACCGAGATGCCCGCTTCGCCTCTAGATTTTGGCGTTCCTTGCAAGAAGCCTTGGGAACACGTCTCGACATGAGTACTGCATCTCACCCGCAGACCGACGGACAAAGCGAACGCACGATTTAAACCCTGGAGGACATGTTGCGTGCTTGTGTTATTGATTTCAGAAAAGCTTGGGAAAATCATTTGCCAGCAGCGACAAAAATTTTCTTACAACAATAGTTATCATTCGAGTATTAATGCCGCACCTTTCGAAGCGTTGTATGGACGCAAATGCCGTTCTCCTATTTGTTGGGCCGAAGTAGGTGAGAAGCAAATCACCGGACCCGAGCTAATCTATGAAACAACCGAGAAGATTGTCCAAATTCAAGCAAGGCTCAAGAAGGCCCGTGATCGTCAAAAGAGCTATGCCGACCTTAAACGTAAGGATTTTGAATTCCAAGTGGGTGACCATGTGATGTTGAAAGTCGCACATTGAAAAGGTGTAATCCGTTTCGAAAAGCGTGGATAGTTAAATCCGTGATATATTGGTCTTTTTGAAATCTTGAAATATATTGGACCCGTTGCTTACCGTTTGGATCTTCCGACTCAATTGAGCTCCGTTCATCCTACCTTCCATGTATCGAATATGAAGAAGTGTCTTACTGAACCAGAACTTGTCATACCAATAGAGGAGCTTACGATTGATGACAAACTCTACTTCGTGGAAGAACCTATTGAAATCATGGACCGTGAGGTTAAGACTTTAAAACATAGCAAGATTCCAATTGTCCGAGTCTGTTGGAATGCTAAGATAGCACCTGAGTTTACTTGGGAACGAGAGGATCAAATGATGCAGAAGTATCCTCACTTTTTCCCGACTCCACCACCTACCTCAGCTTAAATTTCAGGACGAAATTTTCTTTAACAGGTGGGTAATGTAACGACCCGACTTTTTCGACTTATAATTATATTTATTACTTTTACGAAACTGTGTATTTGTGCGTACTGATTTAGATGATATGCTGGGATCATTGATTATGTTAATTACTTTCATTAATATCTACAACGTGTTATTAAGTGCTTAATCACTTAACATGATCCTTGATTGCATTTACGATAGTTAGTGTCACTTATCGTTTAAAACGAGCTACGTACTTTGTACACGTTAAACTTTTGTCATAATTGGAATATTATGACTAAGTAAACTTAATTGTTATTTATTTTATGACAATTACTTGGCTTAATGGCTTATTTAATTACGCTTAGTGTTTACTAATGCTCACTAGTTACCTTAATGGACTTTTACCTTAATGGACTTCCATGGCCCAAACTACTCAACTTAGTGGACTAATTAGTAGATTAACTAGCCCATGTAATTAATAACTAGCCCATGTAAGTATTAAGACAAGTAACTTGCATGCTTATATGCTAATGCTTACACTTTGTTGCATGCCACCCAACATTTCAACATTACTTTGTACCACCACCATGGACCACACCATGCCACCACCACATGAGGCCAAATGGTCCCCCCATTCCCTCCCCAAAACCGTCGGCCATGCACTACCCCACCACCACTTTATTTTTTTTAAACTCTCATTTCATTCTCATTTCATTTCATTCAAACACACACACACATTTTCTCTCGAGTCTCTCTCTAACTTCTCTCTAAAACTTGAAGAACTTGTAAGTGTTCTTGATCTTCTTTTCTTCTTTTTCTTCTTCATTTTCACGAATCATCATCATCATAATCAAAGATTCAAGTTTTGTAACTTGAATCTTCATAACTCCTGTAAGATTCAAACTTTGTTTTGAAAAGTCTTCAAGAACATGAAGGATTTAAGCTTTTTAGCTTTGAAACTTCATAATCTTGTTAGATCTAAGTGATTAACTTAAGATCTCTATAATTGTGTTAAAAGATCAAAACTCATGTTTATGATCTTCATGAAACTTGTAGATCCAACTTTTTTACTTTATGGATCTTCAAGAAAGTTTGAAATACAAGCTTACTAGCTTGAGATTTCTATAAAAAGTTAGTTAAGATCAAAGTTTATTAACTTATGATCTTCTTTGATTGGTTGTACTTTAGATTTGTGACTTGTGTTTTCATTAAACAAAAGATACAAGCTTACTAGCTTGAGATCTCATAAGTGTTGTTAGGAATCCAAGCTCTCTAGCTTAGGGTTTCATTTTTGTGTTTGATATAAGTTGTGTAACTTATGGTCTTCTACTTTGTTTAAACAAAATCTCATTAGCTTATGTTCATTCTACTTTACAAAATCTAAGTTTCATGACTTATGGTTGTGTAAAAGTTGAAAGTCTAAGTGTTATGACTTAAGGTTTCACCAAGAACATGAGATCTAGACTTTTTAGTCTAAGGTCTTTCATACTTAGCTAAGATCTAAGTTCTATAACTTAAGGTCTTGCTTATTTAGTTTGATTCAAAGTTTATAGCTTAATAGAAATTGTACTTGTGTTGAAACTAAGAAATTGATGTAACTTTGGTTCATCACTTTGCTCAAACTCTCACATGAGTTGTATTTTATTTCTTAGTCTTGACTTTGTGTGTTGATGGTTAAACCTTGGTTAAAGTGATGATAGAACATCAAGAGTTGTACACATGAGGCTTATACGCATCAAGGATGAGAACCGTGATGAGCATCAAACACCAAGAAACCCACTGGAGCACTTGTTTTCTATTTTTTAGGGTCTGATCAGACTCCTAGTGAAATGTCCCGTTTATATCGATTATAAACGTTCCATATTAATTGATTTCGTTGCGAGGTTTTGACCTCTATATGAGACGTTTTTCAAAGACTGCATTTGATTTTTAAACAAACCATAACCTTTATTTTATCAATAAAGGTTTAAAAATATTACAACGATTATCAAATAATGATATTCTAAAATATGCGTTTTCACACGAATATTACATAATGGTTTACAATAATATTACACATCAATTTAAATCTTCGAATGCAGTTTTTAAACATTATTATACAAGCATGCTGACTCCAACTCTTGTCCATAAATTAGCATGCAACAGCGGAAGCTCTTAATAATCACCTGAGAATAAACATGCTTTAAACATCAAAAAAATGTTGGCGAGTTATAGGTTTAACCTATATATATCAAATCGTAATAATAGACCACAAGATTTCATCTTTCAATAACATACAATCTGTATAAAAATCATTCATATGTTGAACACCTGGTAACCGACATTAACAAAATGCATATAGAATATCCCAAAACAGAAATCCATCTGTATTAATAACTCGAAGTACTAAAGCATACCCTTTTTCAGTATGGGGGGAGTTAGTGCCCGTAGATCTACCTTTAGAATTCGCGTCAATTAGGGTGTCTGTTCCGTAATTCTTAGACTACCAAGCTAAAAGGGTGATATTCGGTATTCATAATCCAACATAGAATGTAATTTCAAGTACTTGTGTCTATTTTGTAAAACATTTACAAAACTGCATGTATTCTCATCCCAAAAATATTAGATTTAAAAGTGGGACTATAACTCACTTTCACAGATTTTTACTTTACCGGAAATAAGACTTGGTCACTGGTCGATTCACGAACCTATAACAAATATGTACATATGTATCAAAGTACGATCAAAATATAATTACAATATTTTTTATTACGTTTTAATGATTTGAGTTTGTTAAGTCAGCAGTCCTCGTTAGTACCCTACAACTAGTTGTCCACAGTTAGATGTACAGAAATAAAGAAATATATATTATCTCGAATCAATCCACGACCTCGTGTATTCAAGTCTCAGGCTAGATCACAACTCAAAGTATATATAATATTTTGGAATCAACCTCAACCCTGTATAGCTAACTCCAACATTACTTCATATAGAGTGTCTATGGTTGTTCTGAAATATATATATAGATGGGTCGATATGATATGTCAAAACATTGTATTCGTGTCTATGGTATCCCAAGATTACATAATATATGTTAGAATACATGTATAATACAATATAAGTTAGTTAAGTTATGATTTGTATAAATTTGTTACAAATTTCACGTAGCTACAACAAGCAAAATTATTCAATCTTGTTTTACCCATAACTTCTTCGTTTTAAATCCGTTTTGAGTGATTCAAGTTGCTATGGTTTCATATTGAACTTAAGTTTATGAATCTAAACATAAAAAGTATAAGTTTATAGTCAGAAATACAGGTTACAAGTCATTTTTGTAAAGGTAGTCATTTCAGTCGAAAGAACGACGTATAGATGACCATTTTGGAAAAACATACTTCCACTTTGAGTTTAACCATGATTTTTGGATATAGTTTCATGTTCATAAGAAAAATCATTTTTCCAGAATAATAGCTTTTAAATCAAAGTTTATCATAGTTTTTAATTATCCAAACCAAAACAGCCCCCGGTTTTACTACGACGGCGTATATCTGATTTTTACGGTGTTCTTCGTGTTTCCAAATTTTAAATCATTAAGTTAGCATATCATATAGATATAGAACATGTGTCTAGTTGATTTTAAAAGTCAAGTTAGAAGGATTAACTTTTTGTTTGCGAACAAGTTTAGAATATACTAAACTATGTTCTAGTGATTACAAGTTTAAATCTTCGAATAAGATAGTTATATATATATGAATTAAATGATGTTATGAACATCATTAATACCTCAAGTTTAGTAGGTAAACCTACTGGAAGTGACAAAAAATGATCTAGCTTCAAAGGATCTTGGATGGCTTGAAAGTTCTTGAAGTAGGATCATGACACAAAAACAAGTTCAAGTAAGATTTTTACTCGAATTAAGATAGTTTATAGTTATAGAAATCGAATCAAAGTTTGAATATGTATATTACCTTGAATAATAAAGATAACCTATTGTAAATAACAAAGGTTTCTTGATCTTAGATGATTACTTGGAATGGATTAGAAAGCTTGGAAGTAAACTAGTAAACTTGAAAGGATTTTTGAAGTGTTCTTGAAGTGTTCTTCCTATGATGATTATAGCTTGATTCTTGAAGAAAGTTTTGATGAAGATGATGATTAGTGATGTTATGCGAGGTATATATGAAATAGTTATATTTTTACTACGAAATAATATTAAATACGATACAATTTTACACAAGTTATTTATATATTTATAGAGTGGATATACCTAAACATTACTACAACACTTATAGGCAGTGTACCTAATCGTACAGTAGTGTAGTTTTTAGTAAGTCCGGTTCGTTCTGCAGGGAGCTAGCCAAGTTTAACGCTATATTTTTAAACTATATTTGTATAAATAAATAAATAAATAAATAAATAAATATATATATATATATATATATATATATATATATATATATATATATATATATATATATATATATATATATATATATATATATATATATATATATATATATATAAGTAGTATTATTATTATTATAAAAAGGGGATTTTACCGTTTAATGACCGGTTTGTCGATTTTATGTCTTAAGTAGCAATTAAAACCTAATGTAAAATATTAAAAATAAATATAACTTAATTTAAAGCGTAAAGTAAATGCCGATAAATAAAAATGCGATAATTAAAAGTACGATAATTAAGAGTGCGATAAGATTTAAAATAAAGGAATTATGCTTATTTAAACTTCCGTAATCATGATGTTCGACGTGTTAATTTTAGTTTATTACCATGGGTTAATTGTCCTTTGTCCTGGATTATTCAATATGTCCATACGGTTTTTATCCATAACAGTCCATCAGTCATAAATATAAAGTTCGAGTGTCCTCGTCAAATTATCCTTATACCCGAAGTCAAATATTCAAACTAATTGGGGACTTAAACTGTAATAAGGTTTTATTACATTGTTAATGATTACACCAGGTTATCGACTGTGTGCAATCCAAGGTTTTAATACTTTATTATCAATTACACCAAGTGTCCTTGTATATAATCCACCCCTGTTTTAATGAGTCCATTGACTATTAATCCATTCCCGTGTCCGGTCAAATGAACGATTATTAGTACTTATAAATATCCCACCCATCGTGTCCGATCGAGTGTATGTGGTTATTTATAGGTACGTTCAATTGTAAATCTCTATATTAAATTAACGAACTATCATTCAGTTAAACAAATATAAAGCTCGTTAATAGTCCATAGTCTAATTTCCACAAGTGTCGGTCTTTTGTACAAACCCGAATTATGGTACAAAGCCCAATTACCCCGTCTTTAATATTTAGCCCAACATCATGATTACTTCGATTTAAATAAGCATAATAATAATTTAGCTACGAGACATTAATTTAAAAAGGTTGAACATAACTTACAATGAGTATTAATAGCGTAGCGTTACACGGACAGAATTTCGACTTACAAACTTAAAACATTCACCACTATAACCTTATTATTATTATTAATCTTAAATTAAAATTAAAATTATAAAATAAATATAAATATATATTGAGAGAGTAAGAGATTGAATTTTTTTTTGTGTACTAAACTCGTCCGAAAAATGCTGAATTTATAGACCTGGCCAAACTTTTGGGCCCATGCGATCGCATGGGCTTCCTTTGCATTTGCCATGCGATCGCATGGAGTCTAGGGACAGCTCACAATCTTTTGTTTTCTTGTTTGCCGACGGTTTTTATTTTAATATATAAATATAATATATATATAATTTATAGAATTATTTATATATTATATTATATTCGTGTGCATAGTTGACTTGTAATTTTAGCTCCGTTGCATCGCGCGTTGATAGTTGGTTCATGTCCCAGTTCCGGATTTTCGAACGTCCTTGCGTACTATTTAATATCTTGTACTTTGCGTTTCACGGCTCGTACTCTTGTAACTTTTAGACGTTTCTTATCAATAAATTGAATCACTTGGATTGTATTTTGTACTTTTGAGCTTTTTGGTCGTTTGCGTCTTTAAATCGTTGAATCATCGAATCAAATCGTCGAAAATGTTAAATGTTTAGCATAAATAGATAAAAGTAATAAAAGAGAAGACATCACCAATGGAACACTATTGATTTGGATAGGGGTTCCAGTTCATATCGTCGTTCGGGTTCCATGGTTGGTGATAGGTATTCTGGTATGCTTGATTGGGGTCGTACAAGTCAAAGGGTGGTCGCATGTCGGGCTGGTGCGGTGGATAGTAAGCAGGTCGGGTCGGGATGTAGTTATTTGGTACCTGATATGATAGCTGGCTCATGATTTGGTGCTGATGAACTTGCCAGCTATCGTGTTGGCGTCGCCTGGAAGTCTCATACTCATTCGCGGCTTGCCACTGCTCATACCGACGATGCCTATCCTCATTAGTGATTTCTACCTCATCTATACGCTGGAAAATGTCAGTAGCATTATCCCTAATGACATCCCTAATGTCATCCGCCTCCTTCATCTCATCATCCGAACCCCTCTCTACCTATGGATGACGGCCCTGATATTGTACTGCCTGATTGCGTCTCCTAGTCAATACCTTTGCACCTTGATAGACCTGCAAACCTAAAGTCTCGTCCTGTTCCCTACATACCATCATCGGACCCCCTTGATCCCTATCTACACCTAAATACTCTCCGATGAGAGTAACAAAAATACCTCCTCCTATTATTCCCCCTTCCTGTATTCCTTCCACCATTTCGGACAGATAAAAACCAACACAGTAGGGGATATTAACAAAGCTTCTAGTATTTCGAATACACTTAAGGTAAAATAAATCGTGTAAGGTCATTTTCTTCTTGTTGTTACCTCTTTGTGTAATCGAGTTTGCTAAGAATCTATGTATTATACGAAGCTCGGCTTTATTAATATCTAAATAGGAGTGTCTTCCTCCCCGCGTAAACACATTAAAATTTGACATACGCCTCCAGATGGCGTTAGCGTCAAAATTTCTATCTACCCGCTCACCATGATAAATCAAATTTGTACAATCAGGTGATAGTAATTCAGCGGGAGTGTAAATCTGTAAAGCCCTGGCCATGTCCAGCATGGACATCCTGTACATCCTACGACCAAGTAAAAATCTAAGAAAACTTTTATCGTCTAACCTATCTACATCTTTATTAAAAGCTATAGTACTCATAAGCTCAACACACCACTCTTTATATACAGGCCTACGAGTGGTAAATAAATGTTCCCAATCAGTAAAAGAAGAGCTGTCATACCTTTGGATTAGATGCTGCCTAACTGGGTTAGCTAGGTGGACCCTTTCCAAAGGCTCCCAATCTATTACCCTTGGTACTTCTACATTTTTAGTCCAAAGCTTAAATTTGTTACTTTGGTACGTCGGGTAATCTCTCCAACTTCTATCAATCCTTAAATTGGGATGCAACTGTTCTTCATGAATTGTTGGGTGTTCTATTATATGGTGAACAGGAAATACAACGTAGGTAATAAAATATTGCGGGTTTGGTTCATAGTATGGTACGTGTTGATCATAATGTTATTGTTGTTCAGGTTGGTGTTCCGGTTCGTGATATTGCATCTCTGGCTGTGGTCCCAGAGCAGGTTGCCTAGATGATGATGATGCTCCATCAGTATCGGTATTTCTCTGCAAAACACATTAAACACAAAATTTGTGCATCCAAATATGCATTAGTATTAGCAAAATAACAAATTAAAATAATTACAATAACATGTTTAATTCATATTAAACTTATACTCATTTTCATATTTTTATCAATTCTACACTTTTTCTAATAAGCATATATGAAAATGTTTACAAAGTTCATAAGCAATCAACTCAAATAACATGTTAAAATAATCATTACTAGCAATTAAACAAGTTTCAAATGACATTTATATCAAATTAATCAAATTCATGAATTTTAGACTTAAAAAGTCCACTTTAATTCTCAAAAATCATGTTTAGGATCAAAGTTTGGATCATTTAGCAACCTAAACATGTTACACTACTTAATTTAGCAATAATTCATGACAAAAATCGGCCATAACCTGTTTATATCAAAAAGCCCCAAATTGCTCAAGAACACAAACCCTAGATTTCTAAAATTTTTGAAGTTTTTGGCTTCAAATCATGACAAATAGCATCAATCTAGGTTGTACATGCATAATATACTAACAATTTAACTCTAATTACACTAGAAATTAACAAAATCAAATTAGGTAAACTTTAGCTCAAGAACACTAAAAATCGAATTTAAAGAGTTTTAGGGGTGAAATCGTTTCCTTTTTTGAAAAACTTCTGAACAAACGCATGATTAGAGCGGATTATAGCAAGAAATTTGGTGAATTTTGGTAAAAAATGATGATTTTAGAGAGGATTTGGGATGGTTTTCGTATATGTGTGTGTGTTGTGAAATGAGACAGAAAGCAGCTCGTGGAGCTTTTATTCCTGACCAGCATTTTATCTCCATGCGACCGCATGGATATGAAGTGTAAACCCCATGCGATCGTATGGGGTCTGATCTCATATATATATATATATATATATATATATATATATATATATATATATATATATATATATATATATATATATATATATATATATATATATATATATATATAAACCTTTGACTAATAAAACAAAAATTAAATTAATTAATTTTTTTTAAGAATGAGGGCGTTTCGGATCGTTGTCCTAGTTCGTCTCTCGACAAAATTTTAAAATTTGTCACTTTAAAGCGTTGTTATAAAAGCAAAGATTTTTGGGTTTTTAAATGTTTTTGGCATACTTTAAATTAAATAAGATTAAAAATAATGATAACAAATTTTCTCGTTCCTCCCTTGGATAAAGCAATTTCAGTTCAACGACCTAGTCTTCAACTCACGACGAATTTTTAGAAATCACATTTTTAACTTAATGAAATAAAGTAAATTTTTGTTTTTAAATTCACACCAAACTTAAATTTAAAATGCATAAAATTAAAAATTCATATTAATATTATTAATATTTAAATATATTAGTTTTACCAACTTATATTAAAAATATTAGTTTTTTTTTAAATATCTAAAAACTTAAATATATTGGTTTTAAAAATTTAAAATAATAATATCATATTAATTTAAAAACAAGGTAAAAATAAAAAAATCTTTTTGGTCTTTTATTCCACTTTAATCAATCAAATATTATCAAAAATATACGCTCCTCTTTTGGGTAAAGTAATTTCGGCTATTTTACCTAGTTTTACTCCTGAAGAATTTTTGAAATATTTTGGATTGATTGATTAAAGATATTTATACCTTAAGAATAAACGGTAAATTTCGCAGTGATGTAATAAATTTTTATATGATATCAATAATTTCGGTTTCGCATACCTAATTTTATTGAATATCAATTTAATACTTTATAGCGAACGATTCAGCGTTTATTATCAAAAGGTTAAAAGCAATAAATAAAAACAAATAAAAACTGTACATACTTATCTGTGAGATAGAATTCTCAGAGACCTGCTTTAGCTGACTCATAGGAGAGTTGTGTGATTTGATTTTCCATAGCTACATAAGCGTAACCTCGATTCTACAATAACTTTTCTTCTAAACATATGAACGGTCCTTCTCTGCATAGAGTAACAAATTCGGTATTTGAATATGTTTGATTGTTCGAACATTTACCTTCGTGTGACCATTTTCCGCATTTATGACATCTTTCAAGGTGTCGTGCTCTTCTTTTTATTGCGGATTTTGATTTTCCTTTACCAAAATGTGTCTTATGATGATCTTTCCTGAGTTCTTTCCTTACTTCGTCCATTTTGCCTCTTATGAATGATACCAGTTCACTCGGAAAGATGTTATTATTACGTTTAGTAATCATAGCGTGTAGTAGTAGACCATGGTTCAGGTCAAAGGAATTCTTCATCTAGTAAAACCTAAAAGAAATAAAAATTCAGAATGGAGGGAGAAGACTAGTTCTTTAGGGTCTGCTAGGGAAAGACCATTCGGATTCCATTCTCGAGAACTACACGAAAACAGAATATCTAACTCTAATAGAAATTCATATTACCCTAAAAAGATTCGAATCTTCCCACACGTAGTTAGCTGTGGTGTCGAATTTGTGATTAACTTCATCTTCAACTTCCATTGGATTATCTATGTAATGTTTAACTCTGTGACCATTAACTTTAAATTCAACCCCATTTGAATTTATTAATTTTACTGTTCCGTACGGGAAAACTCTTTTAACTATGAATGGTCCAGACCATCTTGATTTCAATTTTCCAGGAAATAGCTTGAATCGTGAATTGAAAAGAAGAACTCTGTCTCCTTCTTAAATTCTTTTGAACTTCTGATTCTTTTATCATGCCATTTCTTCATTCTTTCTTTATAGATTAACGAATTTTCATATGCTTCATGTCTTAATTCTTCTAATTCGTTTAGTTGACTTAACCGTAGACATTCGGCTTCATGTAAATCAAGATTACATGTCTTCAAAGCCCAAAATGCTTTGTGCTCAATTTCTACTGGAAGGTGACATGCTTTTTCGTAAATGAGTCTAAAAGGTGTGGTGCCAATTGGAGTTTTGTAGGCTGTTCTAAAAGCCCAGATTGCATCCTCCAATTTCATGGACCATTCCTTCGGATTTGATCCTAAGGTTTTCTCTAGAATACGTTTTAATGCTCGGTTGGTATTTTCAACTTGTCCACTTGTTTGCGGATGATAAGCGGTTGAGATTTTATGAGTTACTCCATATCTTTTGAGAACTTTCTCACGTTGACTTCACATACTTGAATGACATTTTATGGCATTTCATCACGTTGACTTATTTTTCCGGCCCTTTGACAAGCATCACAGGATTTGCAAAGAAGGTGTGCGTCTTTGAAAATTGTAGGCCAATAGAATCCAGCGTCGTAGACTTTCCTTGCTGTAAGTTGAGGCCCATAATGCCCTCCTGTTGGTCCTGTGTGACAATGGTTTAAGATTTGACTGGCTTCATCCCCGAATACACATCGGCGTATTATTCCATCGGGACAACTTTTAAACAAATGTGGATCTTCCCAGAAATAGTGTTTTATATCACTAAAGAATTTCTTTCGTTTTTGGTACGACAACCCTTTTTCAAGGAATCCACATACTAAGTAGTTTGCATAGTCTGCAAACCATGGAATTTCATTATAATCGATCTTCAAAAGATATTCATCAGGAAAGTTATCTTGTATGGCCGATTCATTTAGAACTTCTAATTCAAAATTTTCAAGACGAGAAAGATGATCAGCGGCGAGATTTTCTGCTCCCTTTTTATCTCGGATTTCAATATCGAATTCTTGTAAGAGTAAGATCCAACGGATTAATCGTGGTTTAGCATCTTGTTTCGAAAATAGGTATCTAAGAGCAGAATGGTCGGTATAGACCACCGTTTTAGCTAGAACGAGATATGACGAAATTTGTCAAAAGCAAAGACAATGGCAAGGAGTTCTTTTTCAGTAGTTGTGTAATTCGTTTGTGCTCCTTGTAATGTCTTACTAGCGTAATAGATAGGTTAAAATCGTTTTTCAATCCTTTGTCCTAAAACGGCTCCCATTGCAAAATCACTTGCATCGCATATGAGTTCAAATGGTAGATTCCAATTTGGAGTTATCATGATTGGCGCATTAGTGAGTTTTTCTTTAAGAATATTAAAAGATTTGATGCATTCATCCGAAAAGATGAATGGAGCATCCTTTTCTAGGAGGTTATTCATAGGAGTGGCAATTTTAGAAAAATCTTTTATGAAACGTCGATAAAAACCGGCATGCCCTAGAATACTCCTAACTCCTCTAACATTGGTGTGATGTGGAAGTTTAGCAATTACATCTACTTCAGCTCTATCCACTTCAATTCCTTCCTTTGAAATTTTATGACTAAGAACGATGTCTTCTTTAACCATGAAATGGCATTTCTCCCAATTAAGAACTAGATTTGATTGCTCGCACCTAATAAGCATTCGTTCAAGATTAACTAGACATGTTTCAAATGTATCACCAAAGACTGAAAATTCGTCCATGAAAACTTCCATGCATTCTTCTATCATGTCGTGAAAAATTGCCATCATGCACCTTTGAAAGGTTGCAGGGGCGTTGCAAAGTCCAAATGACATGCGTTTGTAAGCAAAAGTACCATAAGGGCACGTGAACGTGGTTTTCTCTTGATCCTCGGGTGCTATTGGAATTTGAAAGTATTCAGAAAAACCGTCAAGAAAACAATAGTAACTGTTTCCGGCTAACCTTTCCAACATTTGATCAATGAAAGGTAAGGGAAAGTGATCTTTTCTGGTAGCGTCATTTAATTTTCTATAATCAATACAAACACGCCATCCTGTTACAGTCCTAGTAGGAATAAGCTCATTTTTTTCATTTGTGATGACAGTCATGCCACCCTCCTTAGGTACGCATTGAACTAGGCTTACCCATGGACTATCAGAAATTGGATAAATTAAACCTGCATCGAGCAGTTTAATAATTTCTTTCTTAACAACATCTTGCATATTTGGATTTAGTCTTCGTTGGCGTTGCATATACGTTTTATGACCTTCTTCCATAAGGATTTTATGTGTGCAATACGAAGGACTTATGCCTTTAATGTCATGAATCTTCCATGCAATAGCTGGTTTATGAGCTTTTCGCACAGAAATGAGTTGAGATTTTTCATTTTCCATAAGAGAAGACGATATTGTTACAGGTAATTCAGATTCACCATGTAAATAAGCGTATTCCAAATGATTTTAAAGTGGCTTTAACTCTAATGTCGGTGGTTCTTCTATCGATGATTTGTATCGATATCGGTCTTCTTCTTTTAGCATTTGAAGTTCTTCTGTTGTTAGTTCGTAATCATTAGCTATAAGTGCAGCTAACATTTCAGCTTCATCAATTGGTTCAGTTCCTTCTCCTAAAGAACATTCTCCCGTTCCTTGTAATTCTGGAAATTCTTCTAACAATTCTGCATGTGAATCTATGGTTTGAATATAATAACATGTATCATCTACAGATTGCGGTTGTTGCATTGCCCTATCAACAGAAAAGGTAACACTTGAAATGTCCCGTTCATATTGATTATAAACGTTCCATATTAATTGATTTCGTTGCGAGGGTTTGACCTCTATATGAGACATTTTTCAAAGACTGCATTCATTTTTAAAACAACCATAACTTTTATTTTATCAATAAAGGTTTCAAAAGCATTACGTAGATTATCAAATAATGATAATCTAAAATATACTGTTTACACACGACCATTACATAATGGTTTACAATAGAAATATATTACATCGACATATGTTAATGCAGTTTTTACATAATATCATACAAACATGGACTCCAAATCTTGTCCTTATTTTAGTATGCAACAGCGGAAGCTCTTAATATTCACCTGAGAATAAACATGCTTTAAACGTCAACAAAAATGTTGGTGAGTTATAGGTTTAACCTATATATATCAAATTGTAACAATAGCACAAGATTTCATATTTCAATATACATCCCATACATAGAGATAAAAATCATTCATATGGTGAACACCTGGTAACCGACATTAACAAGATGCATATATAAGAATATCCCCATCATTCCGGGACACCCTTCGGATATGATATAAATTTCGAAGTACTAAAGCATCCGGTACTTTGGATGGGGTTTGTTAGGCCCAATAGATCTATCTTTAGGATTCGCGTCAATTAGGGTGTCTGTTCCCTAATTCTTAGATTACCAGACTTAATAAGAAGGGGGCATATTCGATTTCGATAATTCAACCATAGAATGTAGTTTCACGTACTTGTGTCTATTTTGTAAATCATTTATAAAACCTGCATGTATTCTCATCCCAAAAATATTAGATTTTAAAAGTGGGGCTATAACTCACTTTCACAGATTTTTACTTCGTCGGGAAGTAAGACTTGGCCACTGGTTGATTCACGAACCTATAACAATATATACATATATATCAAAGTATGTTCAAAATATATTTACAACACTTTTAATACATTTTGATGTTTTAAGTTTATTAAGTCAGATGTCCTCGTTAGTAACCTACAACTAGTTGTCCACAGTTAGATGTACAGAAATAAATTGATAAATATTATTTTGAATCAATCCACGACCCGATGTATACATATCTCAGTATTGATCATAACTCAAACTATATATATATTTTGGAATCAACCTCAACCCTATATAGCTAACTCCAACATTCACACATAGAGTGTCTATGGTTGTTCCGCAATATATATATATAGATGGGTCGACATGATAGGTCGAAACATTGTATACGTGTCTATGGTATCTCAAGATTACATAATATACAATATAAGTTGATTAGGTTATGGTTGGAATAGATTTATTACTAACTTTCACGTAGGTAAAACGAGTGTTTTTATCAATCTTGTTTTACTCGCCATTTCTTCGTTTCTAATCCGTTTTGAGTGATTCCAGTGGCCACAGTTTCGTATTGAACTTAAATTTATGAATCTAAATAGAAAAAGTATAAGTTTATAGTCAAAAATACAAGTTACAAGTCATTTTTGAAAGAGGTAGTCATTTCCGTCGAAAGAACAACATCTTGATGACCATTTTGAAAAACATACTTTCACTTTGAGTTTAACCATGATTTTTGGATATAGTTTCATGTTCATAAGAAAAATCATTTTTACAGAAGTATAGATTTTAAATCAAAGTTCTTCTTAGCTTTTAATTATCCCAACCAAAACAGCGCCCGGTTTTACTACGACGGCGTATATTCAGTTTTATAGTGTTTATCGTGTTAAATCATTAAGTTAGCATATCATATAGATATAGAACATGTGTTTAGTTGATTTTAAAAGTCTAGTTAGAAGGATTAACTTTATTTGCAAACAAGTTTAGAATTAACTAAACTATGTTCTAGTGATTACAAGTTTATAACGTTGAATAAGACAGCTTTTTATATATGAATCGAATGATGTTATGAGCATCATTACTACCTCAAGTTCCTTGGATAAATCTACTGGAAATGAGAAAAATGGATCTAGATTTAAAGGATCCTTGGATGGCTTGAAAGTTCTTGAAGCAGAATCATGACACGAAAACAATTTCAAGTAAGATTTCCACTCGAAATAAGATTGTTATAGTTATAGAAATTGAATAAAAGTTTGAATATGATTATTACCTTGTATTAGAAAGATAACCTACTATAAGTAACAATGGTTTCTTGATCTTGGATGATTACTTGGAATGGATTTAGAAAACTTGGAAGTAAACTTGCAATCTTGGAAGTATTCTTGATTTTATGAAACTAGAACTTTTGAAATTTATGAAGAACACTTAGAACTTGAATATAGAACTTGAGAGAGATCAATTAGATGAAGAAAATTGAAGAATAAAAGTGTTTGTAGGTGTTTTTGGTCGTTGGTGTATGGATTAGATATAAAGGATATGTAATTTTGTTTTCATGTAAATAAGTCATGAATGATTACTCATATTTTTGTGATTTTATGAGATATTTCATGCTAGTTGCCAAATGATGGTTCCCACATGTGTTAGGTGACTCACATGGGCTGCTAAGAGCTGATCATTGGAGTGTATATATGTAGTGACCCGGAAAATTTCAACTAATTTTAAACCAAACTCTCGATACGATATTGTATTTTTGACACGATAAGCAAAGATTGTTAGGTTGAGTCTCAAAGATTTTGAACTATTTTTATGAATGCAATTACCCTTCGACGATTCACGAATAATTAATTGTAAATTGATATGTGTGTATGTATATATAAATAATATCTCGAAATATAATTTGAAGTATTATATGTTATTAAAAATTAATAAAATAAAAATAGGATATTATAATAATTATTATTTAAAATATATATCAATATATAAATAAAGTATATTAAAAATAAATATTAAAGGATTGTAATACTCGTTTGATGTTCGGATTGATATTAAGCAAGTTAAATTCAAACTTATGTAATTTTAAAATAAAGGTAATCCGGAAATAAGTTTTATAAATTTTAGGCTTATTAATAATATATTTAGATGTTGTTGGTCAAATTTAAAACTTTTTATATTTTGCTTGGGGGTTGGGAGTGATTAATTGATGTAATTTTTTTATTTAATAGTTAATGACCAAACTTTATACCATAATGACCTAACTAAATAAATATACTTAAATTAAAATTTTGGGATTTTTCTGAAGACTTTTTATTCGTCACTGAGTGAACAATGGGGCACGATATAATAGTCCGTGAAAACTGTAGGTAACATCAGGACAATTAAAATTCACGAATTCAATTACTGCTTAATGATTCTTTTCCCACTCAAATTTTGTTTTCCTAGTCTGTTTTATGTCTAATCACTCAACATCTCTCTTTTTATTTATATTGTGAACAAACCCAGCTCATATATCCCACTTCTTTATCTATTTTCTTCTTATATGTTGGCAACCACCAACTCACTATCCCACGTACACATACTTATTTGATCAAATTGACCACTAATTTAACATAGTTAATTTAAACTAAACCTATCACTAACTACCAATAAAATCTAAATTTATAATGTGCCTATATGAATTGTACACAGACAATTTACCACCTCCAACGTTGCCACCAAAAACTCACCATCATCCGCCACCTTTGAATCACCAAACTACCATAATAACTATCGCAATTGTTGCTGCTACTCGAAAACCGTCACCTCCTTCTCTATCCTTTATATATGTATGTATGCTTGTGATATAAACCCACAATCGAGAATCATCACTTCAACATCCCATGAGAAACAAACCATCAAAACCCATTAAACCGTATAAACCGCTATTAGTGTTCTTCCCTTCTCGTTTTCGTTAATAACAAACACCATCATGTTTTGTCATCAAGAACCAATCGCCAACATCTTGATCAATACACAACCATGACCACCTATCTATCTTTATTTTCGTTGATAACCCATTCTTCCACCATGACCACCCCACTCCTTCCATCACCTCTCTCTTTCTTCTTCTCCAACCCGTCACCACTCCCAACTGACAACCATCAATCACCACCCCATCACCATCGACACCCAAGCATCACCATCATTGTAACTTTCTCCCTCTTATCCGTAAACCACCGTATAACGTGCTGCTTCAGTATTAGTGTATTAAACCGAAACCCTAAACCACTATTTTCGAAAACCATGACTATCCCTACTGCTGCATATTTTCATTTCAGTTTGATCAGACTGAGTACGCCCCAAAACGTTTCCATTTCTTGTTTGTTTATTACCGTTAACCGTAAACCATCACTATATATAAATATGTTCACTGTTACGGTCCATGATGATAAAGATGAAGATGGTGATACAAAAGAAATGACAACGAGGATGGTGATGAAACATTGAAGAAATAATGATGCTTCTCGGCCAGGTTAGGCTTATATGATATCGATCATTTACTGCCTTGAAGGAAAATGTGTGCAACAAAATGGAGACTAGTTTAGTCAATTAGTGACCCCAATGACGTTTGATCCGTATTACTCCGTTGTGCAAACCATAGGTACTTTTATTCTCTGGGATAAAACAATGTTGTTTTAAAGGGTGCAAATTGACTTAATAAGTGCACATATGACAAGGATCTATTGGCTGTTGATTAGTCATATTATATGTTACATAGAGTATTATTTAACGAAAATAGGTAGATGATATTGAATTACAATTAGTGGGTTGTTATAGTTATGGTAGGGTATAGAGTTACTAGTGGATGAGATATTTTTTTTTATTTTGCATAATCTAAACATCATCAAAATGAAATTTGGCCGTGAAACTAGTTAGATAGTAAGCCAAGGACTTGTTTCTGTTTGGACCGGAACAATAACAACTTTCTTAAGTAATCGACTTTTATGCTTCTATTGAAGTTCGATGGATTATGGTGATTAGGATATAAGATTTATGATGGTGATCATAGAATTATGATTATAATTATGATAAGTTAATTAGATGAAGAAGGAAAAGTCACATTGATATATAGGTTATATAATTTAGTTCGGGAATATAAATCATAAGAGCAAGGATGGACGATTGGGTGAGAGTGTTGTTGGGTTTCGAGAAGTCTCGGGTTGGAGCCTGGACTCGGGCATTTTTTTTAGAAAAAGAAGAAGAAGGATATGTTATCGGGTTAGCGGGACGTCGCGGGTTCAAACCCGGACTTGGTCATTTTTTTTCTTTTCTTTTAAGGGCCACTTCTTTGAGGTAGTTTACTTATTACTCATTAATATTATTTTTATTATTATTATTATTATTATTATCATTATTATCATCATTATTATCATTATTATCATTATTATTATTATTATTATTATTATTATTATTGTTAGTATTATTAGATTATTTATTATTAACAAAATTTTATCATAATTATTAGTATTATCATTAAACGTTATTAGTATTATCATTACAAACCATTTTTATTATTAGTACTATCTTTATCATTAATATTAAAACTATCATTATTATTATTATCATTAGAATTATCATAATTAGTATTATTTTTATCATTATTATTATTATTACTATTTCAAATGAAGATTTCTATATAAAAAATATATTTAAGATATAAAACCTAACCATATTAATACTTTTGTAACACATATCTATATAAAGATAAATATATCTAATTAAGCTATTAATAAAACACATGATATAAAATAACAAATAAAATCACTAATAATATATATATTTGTTCGATTACCATTACATGTATTAATATACATGATTGAATAATAGGTTCGTGAATCCAAGGCCAACCCTACACTTGTTTATTGTCGTCATATGTATTTTTACTACAAAATACATTAGGTGAGTTTCATTATTCCCTTTTAAATGCTTTTGCAATATATATTTTTGGGACTGAGAATACATGCGCTGCTTTTATAAATGTTTTACGAAATAGACACAAGTAATTGAAACTACATTATATGGTTGAATGATCGAAATCGAATATGCCCCTTTATAGTCTGGTAATCTAAGAATTAGGGAACAGAAACCCTAATTGACGCGAACTCTAAAGATAGATCTATCAGGCCCAACAAGCCCCATCCAAAGTACCGGATGCTTTAGTACTTCGAAATTTATATCATGTCCGAAGGAGGATCCCGGAATGATGGGGATATTCTTATATGCATATTGTGAATGTCGGTTACCAGGTGTTCAATCCATATGAATGATTATTTTTGTCTCTATGCATGGGACGTATGTTTATGAGAAATGGAAATATGAAATCTTGTGGTCTATTAAAATTATGAAATGATTATTTATGTTAAACTAATGAACTCACCAACCTTTTGGTTGACACTTTAAAGCATGTTTATTCTCAGGTTTGAAAGAAATCTTCCGCTGTGAATTAGCTCATTTTAAGGATATTACTTGGAGTCGTTCATGACATATTTCAAAAGACGTTGCATTCGAGTCGTTGAAGTTCATTAGAGATTATTATTAAGTAAATGACGGATTTGGTCATTTATAGTTTGGATATTATGAAATGGTATGCATTCCTGTCAACTTTCGATGAAATGAAAGGTTGTCTTTTAAAAACGAATGCAATGTTTGTAAAATGTATCATATAGAGGTCAAATACCTCGCGATGTAATCATATGTAATGTTCTCGTCCATATGGATTTGGTCGGGGCACTACAGGTGGTATCAGAGCGGTGGTCTTAGCGAACCAGGTCTTGCATTAGTATGTCTAACTGATAGTTGCTTAGATGCATTAGTGAGTCTGGACTTCGAACGTGTCTGCATGTCAAAAGTTTTGCTTATCATTTCTAGTCGGAAATCATCTGCTTATCATCCTTAGGAGATTACCTGCTTATCATTCTTAGTCTAGACATGTCTTACTGCCTCTATTGCATAGACAGTGTATAGATAAATTCGTATCTTAGCGTATCTGTTATTGTTACCTTTGCCTGATAGTTTCCATAGATTCCTCCGTAAATTATGAGATTTTAGTATTACATATGCATATGTAAATTATGTATTGCAGGATACTAATCTACATCCTATAATCTATTTCTTATCGAAAATCCTTCATCTGATCGTACGAGATGAATCCTTCAACTAGTTCGAGTCCCTTGGATTCCGACAGCTAATCCGATAGTTATCCCGACAGTTATTCCGAATGGATAGTCATCTAAGCTCCGGAAGCAACGTCAGCGGAATGAATCAACCAATCAGTCATCCTCAATTCATCTGATGGATTCGTAGTCGACTTAATCAATGGAGACGCGCAGAAGGCGATCCCTTCCACTAACCGAATTCACCTTTTGGCGAAGAACCTGAAGCAAGTATCGGCGAACCTGTTCGTAACACCATCTTCACCCTCATTTCTCGAATATCTCGCCACGACTATATCATAACCCAGATTCTAAACCTTATTCATCCGCTCGTTCCGACCAACAATCATCCCGGAGTAATACAAGAAGTCAACAAACTTCGCGCTCGAAAAATAAATTTGGAGAATATGGTGCAAAATTTACCAGATTCAGCAACATCACCGGCACCAACAGTACCATCAACAATCCATGCCTCAACATCTCATTCTGTACCTCGAGTATATTCATCGTTCTACGTATCATTCTACATCAATTATCTTCGTTCTTCATGGCTATCAAGTAATCTCTAATGTTTTAGAGATTATGTATTCTAGTTCTAACGGTAAATCAAATGAGATTAATATCATATTAACTCATTAAATCCATGATTACATCTGAAGAAAATATATATGTAGGTATATTTTCATAAAGATTGTAATTAAAAATTCTTTCGTGCAAACTGTTAATGGTGAAAATATTTTAACGGGTAGGTAATACCCGAGGAATATTTAGTTTCACATTAATAAGTTACACTGTACATTCTTTCAATCTGATTCAACAGTCATTTCCTATCCTACTTACATCCACAGATATATGAATCCGTTCACCACAGAATAACCATTTCCATTCAAATATCATATTTCGATGTGGATCTATCAGAACCCAACAAGTGGCATAATGAAGAAAACATTGGACAAAATAAAACTTGTTAGAAACAAACAATTTAACTATGAGAAGAATTTTGTTAAGAATCCACGCTAACTGTTCCTAACTAACTGTTCCTAGCTAACTGGTTACATTTTATTTATTGCAATTTAATTATCGCAATTTACATTCTCACAATTTACATTCTCGCAATTTAAATTCTCGCAATTTTATTTATCGTCATTTAATTTCTGTTATTTATTTTACGCACTTTATTTATCGTCATTCTGTTATTTACGCATTTTAAATATCGGGACACGAATACAATGTTTTGACATATCATATCGACCCATCTATATATATATATAGTTTGAGTTGTGATCGAGTCTGAGGCATGTACACGGGTTACGATACGTATTAATTCATTCAAATATTATATATTAAGTTATATATGAATTATTGGACTGTTAACTGTGGATTATCGACTGTGGACTAATGACATTGGACAATTAAAATTAATTAAAATATTGATTATAATATATGAAACTAAATAATTCTTCAAGTTTGCCACTTGATTTCGTCTTAACCCTCATTTGTATCTTGACGATTACAATCTGCGTTCAAACCTTTCACGAATCTTGGAAACACCTCAATCGAGAGGATAATCCAACTACACGTATCCATGTCAGATCTTTTAGCATTTTTATTACCGAAAATAACTTTGCAATTCCTTTTCAAATTAGCCAATTTTGTAACAGCTCCATCAAATCAACTTCGGTCTTTCATTCGAATAAGTCTTATTATAACTTTGGTATATACATTTGCCCCTTCATCATCGTTACCAAAGAACCATTTATATCCCACCACATTAGCAGTAAATTTACCAGCAACTTCATTACTCATTGACTTAAGCCTCTCCGAAAAGTCACTATATTTATTCATTGAAACTCCATCTTTTACTCATCCGCATCTTGTAACGAGATTGCCATACCAAGGATCGGGAAATCAGCAATCAGTATTTTGAATCTCGCAGCGTTACTACATCAAAAGTTATATATACATATAACCTTTATCCCTAAAAATATCTCTCATCATGAAACTCTGAACAAATTACAAGGACTAAACTTGTACATAAAGAATCCTGATGATTCTGATGAAATCTTTAGCGAATACCTTACTCCTTAATCGCTCTAAATCATTGTGAATGAATTTCTTCATCACACTTTGAATAAAAAAAATAAAAATTTTATACGATGTTATCGTATCTTTCTTTATAAATATCCTCAATATTTCTGAAGATATCTTCATAAATATTCTCGTCTGATATTAATTATCCCTTCGCACTATATGTGTTAAATCATAAAAGGAAACTGTTTTAGTTTCTAGATTCTGTGAACCTTCGAATTTAAAATATGAATGTTTTTGAAGTAGTGTTGGGAACTGATGCATGAGTTAGTATAATATAATGACACTTGATCAACGTCATTATATTACAGTAATTCATGTTGAGTTTCTAATGGAATGTGATGATTCACAGTACCATCATCATGTGCCATTTACACGACTCTTGCATTCTACTCAATCTCTAAACATATCAAGAACACATTTTCTTGATAGTTCTATCTTTTCTCTTGAATTCTGGTAAATCAACCAATAAAAATCGTGCTAATACAATTTCTACTTAGAACATTAATTATGCTCATTTCAAAATCCATACCTACGAATTCCTGACCATTATTTCGCTTGACTTGAAGTCGGGAAGAGGAGACAAAAGTATGCAACTCTTGAATATGAAAGAAGACATAAAGCTCGACAACAACATCTAAATTACAAACCGTGTATATCAATACGTATCACAACGTAAAGACACGGGAGAATTAAGAATACTATAACCCCAAGGAAAGGGTAGAAGAAAATAACTTCCTCCGGTGGTAGATTAAAAAGAAGAATGACAGATATGAAAGTTAGGAGTATATCAAGGATCAGAACGGGATGGAGCATATTGAAGGATGTCTTAAAGTATGAATTAAGGAGAAAGAATAGAAGGTGTGAGTTGTGGAAAATAAAGAAACGAAGGGGGTAAATTTAAAGTAAAATATCCGACAGAGCAATCAAAACATATAATCGCATTTAAAGCGGATCCTAATTTCTTTGATTACCGAAGAATCAAATCTTATTACAAAGATTTTCTCCAAATCTCTTGAACTTGGAAATCAATCATATCTACGTCAAAAGATATGACGAATCTATTTACTGCATTTCACTCTTTTGTGATAGCTTCACTACTACGCTTCAAGTAATCAAATTATTTTATCAATATTACCTAATGTTGATAAAACTCTATTTTGTTAACTCTTATTCGTCATGAAAATATTTTTATAGTTAGCCATGACGACCTCGATCAAATTTCGGGACGAATTTTCTTTAACGGGTAGGTACTGTAGTGACCCGGAAAATTTCAACTAATTTTAAACCAAACTCTCGATACGATATTGTATTTTTGACACGATATCAAAAATTGTTAGGTTGAGTCTCAAAGATTTTGAACTATTTTTATGAATGCAATTACCCTTCGACGATTCACGAACAATTAATTGTAAATTGATATGTGTGTATGTATATATAAATAATATCTCAAAATATAATTTGAAGTATTATATGTTATTAAAAATTAATAAAATAAAAATAGGATATTATAATAATTATTATTTAAAATATATATCAATATATAAATAAAGTATATTAAAAATAAATATTAAAGGATTGTAATACTCGTTTGATGTTCGGATTGATATTAAGCAAGTTAAATTCAAACTTATGTAATTTTAAAATAAAGGTAATCCGGAAATAAGTTTTATAAATTTTAGGCTTATTAATAATATATTTAGATGTTGTTGGTCAAATTTAAAACTTTTTATATTTTGCTTGGGGGTTGGGAGTGATTAATTGATGTAATTTTTTTATTTAATAGTTAATGACCAAACTTTATACCATAATGACCTAACTAAATAAATATACTTAAATTAAAATTTTGGGATTTTTCTGAAGACTTTTTATTCGTCACTGAGTGAACAACGGGGCACGATATAATAGTCCGTGAAAACTGTCGATAACATCAGGACAATTAAAATTCACGAATTCAATTACTGCTTAATGATTCTTTTCCCACTCAAATTTTATTTTCCTAGTCTGTTTTATGTCTAATCACTCAACATCTCTCTTTTTATTTATATTGTGAACAAACCCAGCTCATATATCCCACTTCTTTATCTATTTTCTTCTTAAATGTTGGCAACCACGAACTCACTATCCCACGTACACATACTTATTTGATCAAATTGACCACTAATTTAACATAGTTAATTTAAACTAAACCTATCACTAACTACCAATAAAATCTAAATTTATAATGTGCCTATATGAATTGTACACAGACAATTTACCACCTCCAACGTTGCCACCAAAAACTCACCATCATTCGCCACCTTTGAATCACCAAACTACCATAATAACTATCGCAATTGTTGCTGCTACTCGAAAACCGTCACCTCCTTCTCTATCCTTTATATATGTATGTATGCTTGTGATATAAACCCACAATCGAGAATCATCACTTCAACATCCCATGAGAAACAAACCATCAAAACCCATTAAACCGTATAAACCGCTATTAGTGTTCTTCCCTTCTCGTTTTCGTTAACAACAAACACCATCATGTTTTGTCATCAAGAACCAATCGCCAACATCTTGATCAATACACAACCATGACCACCTATCTATCTCTATTTTCGTTGATAACCCATTCTCCCACCATGACCACCCCACTCCTTCCATCACCTCTCTCTTTCTTCTTCTCCAACCCATCACCACTCCCAACTGACAACCATCAATCACCACCCCATCACCATCGACACCCAAGCATCACCATCATTGTAACTTTCTCCCTCTTATCCGTAAACCACCGTATAACATGCTGCTTCAGTATTAGTGTATTAAACCGAAACCCTAAACCACTATTTTCGAAAACCATGACTATCCCTACTGCTGCATATTTTCATTTCAGTTTGATCAGACTGAGTACGCCCCAAAACGTTTCCATTTCTTGTTTGTTTGTTTGTTGCCGTTAACCGTAAACCATCACTATATATAAATATGTTCACTGTTACGGTCCATGATGATAAAGATGAAGATGGTGATACAAAAGAAATGACAACGAGGATGGTGGTGAAACATTGAAGAAATAATGATGCTTCTCGGCCAGGTTAGGCTTATATGATATCGATCATTTACTGCCTTGAAGGAAAACGTGTGCAACAAAATGGAGACTAGTTTAGTCAATTAGTGACCCCAATGACGTTTGATCCGTATTACTCCGTTGTGCAAACCATAGGTACTTTTATTCTCTGGGATAAAACAATGTTGTTTTAAAGGGTGCAAATTGACTTAATAAGTGCACAGATGACAAGGATCTATTGGTTGTTGATTAGTCATATTATATGTTACATAGAGTATTATTTAACGAAAATAGGTCGATGATATTGAATTACAATTAGTGGGTTCCTAAAGTTATGGTAGGGTATAGAGTTACTAGTGGACGAGATATTTTTTTTTATTTTGCATAATCTAAACATCATCAAAATGAAATTTGGCCGTGAAACTAGTTAGATAGTGAGCCAAGGACTTGTTTCTGTTTGGACCGGAACAATAACAACTTTCTTAAGTAATCGACTTTTATGCTTCTATTGAAGTTCGATGGATTATGGTGATTAGGATATAAGATTTATGATGGTGATCATAGAATTATGATTATAATTATGATAAGTTAATTAGATGAAGAAGGAAAAGTCACATTGATATATAGGTTATATAATTTAATTCGGGAATATAAATCATAAGAGCAAGGATGGACGATTGGGTGAGAGTGTTGTTGGGTTTCGAGAAGTCTCGGGTTGGAGCTTGGACTCGGGCATTTTTTTTAGAAAAAGAAGAAGAAGGATATGTTATCGGGTTAGCGGGACGTCGCGGGTTCAAACCCGGACTTGGTCATTTTTTTTTCTTTTCTTTTAAGGGCCACTTCTTTGAGGTAGTTTACTTATTACTCATTAATATTATTTTTATTATTATTATTATTATCATTATTATCATCATTATTATCATTATTATCATTATTATTATTATTATTATTATTATTATTATTATTATTATTATTATTATTATTATTATTATTATTATTGTTAGTATTATTAGATTATTTATTATTAACAAAATTTTATCATAATTATTAGTATTATCATTAAACGTTATTAGTATTATCATTACAAA
The DNA here is from genome assembly GCF_046630445.1 of Rutidosis leptorrhynchoides. NCBI lineage: Eukaryota > Viridiplantae > Streptophyta > Magnoliopsida > Asterales > Asteraceae > Rutidosis > Rutidosis leptorrhynchoides. Next base: position 376,040,158 of record NC_092343.1, on the reverse strand, counting down.
CCATTTTTATTATTAGTACTATCTTTATCATTAATATTAAAACTATCATTATTATTTTTATCATTAGAATTATCATAATTAGTATTATTTTTATCATTATTATTATTATTACTATTTCAAATGAAGATTTCTATATAAAAAATATATTTAAGATATAAAACCTAACCATATTAATACTTTTGTAACACATATCTATATAAAGATAAATATATCTAATTAAGCTATTAATAAAACACATGATATAAAATAACAAATAAAATCACTAATAATATATATATTTGTTCGATTACCATTACATGTATTAATATACATGATTGAATAATAGGTTCGTGAATCCTAGGCCAACCCTACACTTGTTTATTGTCGTCATATGTATTTTTACTACAAAATACATTAGGTGAGTTTCATTATTCCCTTTTTAAATGCTTTTGCAATATATATTTTTGGGACTAAGAATACATGCGCCGCTTTTATAAATGTTTTACGAAATAGACACAAGTAATTGAAACTACATTATATGGTTGAATGATCGAAATCGAATATGCCCCTTTATAGTCTGGTAATCTAAGAATTAGGGAACAGAAACCCTAATTGACGCGAACTCTAAAGATAGATCTATTGGGCCCAACAAGCCCCATCCAAAGTACCGGATGCTTTAGTACTTCAAAATTTATATCATGTCCGAAGGAGGATCCCGGAATGATGGGGATATTCTTATATGCATATTGTGAATGTCGGTTACCAGGTGTTCAATCCATATGAATGATTATTTTTGTCTCTATGCATGGGACGTATGTTTATGAGAAATGGAAATATGAAATCTTGTGGTCTATTAAAATTATGAAATGATTATTTATGTTAAACTAATGAACTCACCAACCTTTTGGTTGACACTTTAAAGCATGTTTATTCTCAGGTTTGAAAGAAATCTTCCGCTGTGCATTAGCTCATTTTAAGGATATTACTTGGAGTCGTTCATGACATATTTCAAAAGACGTTGCATTCGAGTCATCGAAGTTCATTAGAGATTATTATTAAGTAAATGACGGATTTGGTCATTTATAGTTTGGATATTATGAAATGGTATGCATTCCTGTCAACTTTCGATGAAATGAAAGGTTGTCTTTTAAAAACGAATGCAATGTTTGTAAAATGTATCATATAGAGGTCAAATACCTCGCGATGTAATCATATGTAATGTTCTCGTCCATATGGATTTGTTCGGGGCACTACAATATACCAATAGTACATATATCTAAAAGCTGTGTATTGTACGAGTACGAATACGGGTGCATACGAGTAGAATTGTTGATGAAACTGAACGAGGATGTAATTGTAAGCATTTTTGTTAAGTAGAAGTATTTTGATAAGTGTCTTGAAGTCTTTCAAAAGTGTATGAATACATATTAAAACACTACATGTATATACATTTTAACTGAGTCATTAAGTCATCGTTAGTCGTTACATGTAAGTGTTGTTTTGAAACCTTTAGGTTAACGATCTTGTTAAGTGTTGTTAATCCAATGTTTATAATATCAAATGAGATTTTAAATTATTATATTATCATGATATTATGATGTATAAATATCTCTTAATATGATATATATACATTAAATGTCGTTACAACGATAATCGTTACATATATGTCTCGTTTCAAAATCATTAAGTTAGTAGTCTTGTTTTTACATATGTAGTTCATTGTTAATATACTTAATGATATGTTTACTTATCATAATATCATGTTAACTATATATATATATATCCATATATATGTCATCATATAGTTTTTACAAGTTTTAACGTTCGTGAATCACCGGTCAACTTGGGTGGTCAATTGTCTATATGAAACCTATTTCAATTAATCAAGTCTTAACAAGTTTGATTGCTTAACATGTTGGAAACACTTAATCATGTAAATAACAATTTCATTTAATATATATATAAACATGGAAAAGTTCGGGTCACTACAGTACCTACCCGTTAAATAAATTTCGTCCCGAAATTTTAAGCAGTTGGAGATGTTGACGTATCTTCTGGAAATAAATGCGGGTATTTCTTCTTCATCTAATCTTCTCATTCCCAGGTGAACTCGAGTCCTCTACGAGCATTCCATTGAACCTTAACAATTGGTATCTTGTTTTGCTTAAGTCTTTTAACCTCACGATCCATTATTTCGACGGGTTCTTCGATGAATTGAATTTTTTCGTTGATTTGGATTTCATCTAATGGAATAGTGAGATCTTCTTTAGCAAAACATTTCTTCAAATTCGAGATGTGGAAAGTGTTATGTACAGTCGCGAGTTGTTGAGGTAATTCAAGTCGGTAAGCTACTGGTCCGACACGATCAATAATCTTGAATGGTCCAATATACCTTGGATTTAATTTCCCTCGTTTACCAAATCGAACAACGCCTTTCCAAGGTGCAACTTTAAGCATGACCATCTCTCCAATTTCAAATTCTATATCTTTTCTTTTAATGTCAGCATAGCTCTTTTGTCGACTTTGGGCGGTTTTCAACCGTTGTTGAATTTGGATGATCTTCTTGGTAGTTTCTTGTATTATCTCCGGACCCGTAATCTGTCTATCCCCCACTTCACTCCAATAAATCGGAGACCTGCACTTTCTACCATAAAGTGCTTCAAACGGCGCCATCTCAATGCTTGAATGGTAGCTGTTGTTGTAGGAAAATTCTGCTAACAGTAGATGTCGATCCCAACTGTTTCCAAAATCAATAACACATGCTCGTAGCATGTCTTCAAGCGTTTGTATCGTCCTTTCGCTCTGCCCATCAGTTTGTGGATGATAGGCAGTACTCATGTCTAGACGAGTTCCTAATGCTTGCTGTAATGTCTGCCAGAATCTTGAAATAAATCTGCCATCCCTATCAGAGATAATAGAGATTAGTATTCCATGTCTGGAGACGACTTCCTTCAAATACAGTCGTGCTAACTTCTCCATCTTGTCATCTTCTCTTATTGGCAAGAAGTGTGCTGATTTGGTGAGACGATCAACTATTACCCAAATAGTATCAAAACCACTTGCAGTCCTTGGCAATTTAATGATGAAATCTATGGTAATGTTTTCCCATTTTCATTCCGGGATTTCGGGTTGTTGAAGTAGACCTGATGGTTTCTGATACTCAGCTTTGACCTTAGAACACGTCAAACATTCTCCTACGTATTTAGCAACATCGGCTTTCATACCCGACCACCAAAAATGTTTCTTGAGATCCTTGTACATCTTCCCCGTTCCAGGATGTATTGAGTATCTGGTTTTATGAGCTTCTATAAGTACCATTTCTCTCATATCTCCAAATTTTGGTACCCAAATTCTTTCAGCCCTATACCGGGTTCCGTCTTCCTGAATATTAAGATGCTTCTCCGATCCTTTGGGTATTTCATCCTTTAAATTTCCCTCTTTTAAAACTCCTTGTTGCGCCTCCTTTATTTGAGTAGTAAGGTTAGTTTGAATCATTATATTCATAGATTTTACTCGAATGGGTTCTCTGTCCTTTCTGCTCAAGGCGTCGGCTACCACATTCACCTTCCCCGGGTGGTAACGAATCTCAAAGTCGTAATCATTCAACAATTCAATCCACCTACGCTGCCTCATATTCAGTTGTTTCTGATTAAATATGTGCTGAAGACTTTTTTGGTCGGTATATATAATACTTTTGACCCCATATAAGTAGTGCCTCCAAGTCTTTAATGCAAAAACAACCGCGCCTAATTCCAAATCATGCGTCGTATAATTTTGTTCGTGAATCTTCAATTGTTTAGACGCATAAGCAATCACCTTCGTTCATTGCATTAATACACAACCGAGACCTTGCTTTGATGCGTCACAATAAATCACAAAATCATCATTCCCTTCAGGTAATGATAATATAGGTGCCGTAGTTAGCTTTTTCTTCAATAACTGAAACGCTTTCTCTTGTTCATCCTTCCATTTAAATTTCTTCCCTTTATACGTTAATACAGTCAAGGGTTTTGCTATTCTTGAAAAGTCTTGGATGAACCTTCTGTAGTAACCAGCTAGTCCTAAAAACTGGCGTATGTGTTTCGGAGTTTTCGGGGTTTCCCACTTTTCAACAGTTTCTATCTTTGCCGGATCCACCTTAATACCTTCTTTGTTCACTATGTGACCGAGGAATTGAACTTCTTCCAACCAAAATGCACACTTTGAAAATTTAGCGTACAATTCTTCCTTCTTCAATACTTCTAACACCTTTCTCAAATATTCACCGTGTTCTTGGTCATTCTTTGAGTAAATAAGTATGTCATCAATGAAAACAATGACAAACTTGTCAAGGTATGGTCCACACACTCGGTTCATAAGGTCCATGAACACAGCTGGTGCATTAGTTAAACCAAACGGCATAACCATAAACTCGTAATGACCGTAACGTGTTCTGAAAGCAGTCTTTGGAATATCATCTTCTTTCACCCGCATTTGATGATACCCGGAACGTAAGTCAATCTTTGAATAAACAGACGAGCCTTGTAGTTAATCAAATAAGTCGTCAATTCTCGGTAGTGGGTAGCGGTTCTTGATGGTAAGTTTGTTCAACTCTCGGTAGTCGATACACAACCTGAATGTACCATCTTTCTTCTTGACAAACAAAACAGGAGCTCCCCACGGTGATGCGCTTGGTCGAATGAAACCACGCTCTAAAAGTTCTTGTAATTGGCTTTGCAGTTCTTTCATCTCGCTGGGTGCGAGTCTGTAAGGAGCACGAGCTATTGGTGCAGATCCTGGTACAAGATCTATTTGAAATTCAACGGATCGATGTGGGAGTAATCCCGGTAATTCTTTCGGAAATACATCGGGAAATTCTTTTGCGATGGGAACATCATTGATGCTCTTTTCTTCAGTTTTTACTTTCTCGACGTGTGCTAGAACAACATAGCAACCTTTTCTTATTAGTTTTTGTGCCTTCAAATTACTAATAAGATGTAGCTTCATGTTGTCCTTTTCTCCGTACACCATTAAGGGTTTTCCTTTTTCTCGTATAATGCGAATTGCATTTTTGTAACAAACGATCTCTGCTTTCACTTCTTTCAACCAGTCCATACCGATTATCACATCAAAACTCCCTAACTGTACTGGTATCAAGTCAATCTTAAATATTTCGCTACCCAGTTTAATTTCTCGATTCCGGCATATATTATCTGCTGAAATTAATTTACCGTTTGCTAATTCGAGTAAAAATTTACTATCCAATGGCGTCAATGGACAACTTAATTTAGCACAAAAATCTCTACTCATATAGCTTCTATCCGCACCCAAATTAAATAAAACGTAAGCAGATTTATTGTCAATAAGAAACGTACCCGTAACAAGCTCCGGGTCTTCCTGTGCCTCTGCCGCATTAATATTGAAAACTCTTCCTCGGCCTTATCCATTCGTGTTCTCCTGGTTCGGGCAATTTCTAATAATGTGTCCCGGTTTTCCACATTTATAACAAACTACATTGGCATAACTTGCTCCGACACTACTTGCTCCGCCATTACTCATTCCGACACCATTTGTTCCTTTCGTTCTGTTAACCCTTGGTCCATAGACCTCACACTTCGCCGCGCTATGACCATTTCTTTTACACTTGTTGCAAAATTTGGTGTAGAACCCCGAGTGATACTTTTCACACCTTTGGCATAGCTGCTTCTAATTGTTGTTGTTGTTGCGGTTATTATTGTTGTTGGGATGATTGTTGTAGTTGCTGTTGTTGTTGTTGTTGTTGTTGTTGTTGTTGTTGTTGTTGTTGTTGTTGTTGTTGTTGTTGTTGTTGTTGTTGTTGTTGTTGTTGTTGTTGTTGTTGTTGTTGTTGTTGTTGTTGTTGTTGTTGTTGTTGTTGTTGTTGTTGTTGTTGTTGTTGTTGTTGTAGTTGCGATTGATGTTGCGATTGATGTTGTGATTGTTGGGATAGTTGTTGCGATTATTGTTGTAATTGCTGTTGTTGTTGTATTGGTGATTCTTATCACCATTTTCCTCCCACTTTCTTTTGACTTGCTTCACATTGGCCTCTTCAGCAGTCTGTTCTTTAATTCTTTCTTCAATCTGGTTCACTAGTTTGTGAGCCATTCTACATGCCTGTTGTATGGAGGCGGGCTCATGTGAACTTATATCTTCTTGGATTCTTTCTGGTAATCCTTTCACAAACGCGTCGATCTTCTCTTCCTCATCTTCGAACGCTCCCGGACACAATAGGCATAATTCTGTGAATCGTCTTTCGTACGTGGTAATATCAAATCCTTGGTTTCGTAACCCTCTAAGTTCTGTCTTGAGCTTATTGACCTCGGTTCTGGGACGGTACTTCTCGTTCATCAAGTGCTTGAATGCTGACCACAGTAGTGCGTAAGCATCATCTTGTCCCACTTGCTCTAGATAGGTATTCCACCATGTTAATGCAGAACCTGTGAAGGTATGCGTAGCGTACTTCACTTTGTCCTCTTCAGTACACTTACTTATGGCAAACACCGATTCGACCTTCTCGGTCCACCGTTTCAATCCGATCAGTCCTTTGGTTCCATCAAATTCCAAAGGTTTGCAGGCAGTGAATTCTTTGTAGGTGCATCCTACACGATTTCCTGTACTGCCAGATCCAAGGTTATTGTTGGTATGTAGCGCAGCATGTACTGCGGCTATGTTTGAAGTAAGAAAGGCACGAAATTACTCTTCGCTCATATTCAAGGTGTGTCGAGTAGTCGGTGCCATTTCTTTCAAAATAGTTAAATGAAACGAGTTAATCATATAGAATATCAAGAGTAGTCAATAGTATTTCGTAGCGTAATATGAACTTATTTATAAAAGCTCTTTCTTCATATTAGCGTTTTATACTCTTTAATTCGGGTAGTACCTACCCGTTAAGTTCATACTTAGTAGCTAACATACCATTTCAACTACTACAATTCTATATGAAAAACTAATCACAAAAAAAAAAAAAAAAAAATCATATTCAAACCTTTATACAATAACTTGCAAACTTACAAAACCATTTTTTTTTTTTACATATAGTATGAACTATAGCACATAAAACTTTGATACAAATTAGTTGCGAAGATAAATCTAGTTAATAAATAAGGCGTTCAGCAAAGGCAATAAAGACACGTAATTCATACGTCCAGAAACAAGTCATGCATTCTGGTTTTACTAATACCACTTCCCATCCTTGGTTTTGTGGAACATAACCATTGTGACCGATAGTAAGACAATGTGTTGTAACGTCGTCAAACGGATGAAGGTTACGTAATGACCAACAGTCTCGTAATAACCTAAAAACCTTGTTTCTCACCCCAACTACTGAGTCCGTTACTTGTGGAAATATTTTGTTTAATAGTTGTAGCCCGATGTTCTTGTTCTCACTTTGGTGAGAAGCGAACATTACTAACCCGTAAGCATAACATGCTTCTTTATATTGCATGTTAGCCGCTTTTTCTAAATTACGAAGTCCTATATTCGGATATATTGAGTCAAAATAATTTCTTAACCCGTTGCGTAAAATAGCATTTGGGTTCCCCGCAATATATGCGTCAAAGTAAACACATTGTAACTTATGGATTTCTCAATGTGATATCCCCCATCTTTCGAATGAAAGCCTTTTATAAATCAAGGCATTCTTGGAACGTTCTTCGAATGTCTTACAAACTGATTTCACCGTAAATAGTTGTGCCGAAGAATTCTGACCGACTCTAGACAAGATTTCATCAATCATGTCTCCAGGTAGGTCCCTTAAAATATTGGGTTGTCTATCCATTTTGTGTTTTTATACTGTAAAACAGACAAGAGTTAGATTCATAAAAAAAATACTTATTAATACAAGCAATTTTTACATATATCATAAAGCATAAGCACACTATATTACATATATTACACCACACGAATACAACTATCTTATTCCGACTCGCTCGTTTCTTCTTCTTCTTCGGTTTTGGTTCGTTTTGCCAAGTTTCTAGGGATATATGATGTTCCCCTAATACGAGCAGTCGTTTTCCACATTGGTTTAGAAAAACCTGGTGGTTTAGAGGTTCCAGGGTCATTGTTACAACTTAAGGACTTCGGGGATTGACGATACATATAAAGTTAATCGGGGTTGGAATTAGATTTCTCTATTTTTATGCCCTTTCCCTTATTATTTTCTTTTGCCTTTTTAAATTCAGTTGGGGTAATTTCTATAACATCATCGGAATCCTTGTCGGGATCCGATTCATCAAAGAATTGGTAATCCTCCCAATATTTTGCTTCCTTGGCGGAAACACCATTGACCATAATTAACTTTGGTCAGTTGGTTGAGGATTTTCTTCTACTTAACCGTTTTATTATTTCCTCCACTGGTTCTATTTCTTCTTCCGGTTCCGATTCTTCTTCCAGTTCCGATTCTTCTTCCAGTTCCGACTCTTCTTTCGGTTCCTCTTCGGGAACTTGTGAATCAGTCCACGAATCATTCCAATTTACATTTGACTCTTCATTATTATTAGGTGAGTCAATGTGAAAGGACCCGTTCATATACATTATAAACGATTCACAATAGTTGATTACATCGCGAGGTATTTGATCGCCATATGATACATTTTACAAACATTGTATTCGTTTTTAAAAGACAAACTTTCTTTACAACGAAAGTTGACGGCATGCACACCATTTCATAATACATCCAACTATAATTGGCTTAATAATAATCTTGATGAACTCAATGACTCGAATGCAACGTCTTTCAAAATATGCCATGAATGACTCCAAGTAATATCCTTAAAATGAACTAATGCACAGCGGAAGATTTCTTTAATACCTGAGAATAAACATGCTTTAAAGTGTCAACCAAAAGGTTGGTGAGTTCATAGGTTTATCATAACAATCATTTCAATATATTAATAGACCACAAGATTTCCGTTTATAAATATATGTACACTCGCAAGTGTATAAAAGTATTCTATAAGTTGTAGGCACCCGGTAACAAGCCTTAACGTTCATGTTTTACCCTATGAAGTACACCAGATCAGGTGTGTTTAAAATAACCTCGAAGTACTAAAGCATCCCATAGTCAGGATGGGGTTTGTCAGGCCCAATAGATCTATCTTTAGGATTCGCGCCTACCGTACATAGACAAGTAGTTTAATGTTACCAAGCTAAGGGTATATTTCTGGTTTAAACCCACGTAGAATTAGTTTTAGTACTTGTGCCTATTTCGTAAAACATTTATAAAAACAGCGCATGTATTCTCAGCCCCAAAAATATATATAAAAGGGAGCAAATGAAACTCACAATACTGTATTTCGTAGTAAAAATACATATAACGTCATTTAATAAGTGCAAGGTTGGACTCGGATTCACGAACGTATCAATATTGAGATTCAATATTGCAGGAAAGTACGTAGACGCAACGGAGATGATAAACACTAGATTGACCTCACGAGCATACCCATGAACCATACCCATCACCTCCATAGCTATAACCCATAATTTCCTTAGCTTCGACTCATTCAAAAAAACTATTTTGAAATCACTCGGACAGCACTCCGTCGTAATATTTTATGTATACTAATAATATCTTGAAATAATACAAAGAAAATATATATATGTAATTCGATTGAGAGAGTTTGGAGAAATATATTTTCAAGTTTTTATAAAATAATGAAACCTATTGAATTCTATTTATAATAGATTTTTGAATTATTAAAGTGAATTATTAAAGTATGAATTATTAAAGTGAATTATTAAAGTATGAATTATTAAAGTGAATTATTAAAGTATGAATTATTAAAGTGAATTATTAAAGTATTAATTATTAAAGTGAATTATTAAAATATGAATTATTAAAGTTAAAGTAAAGTAAAAGTAAAGTAAAGGTAAAGTTAAAGTATAGTAAAAGTATAAAAAAACTATGTATGTATAATACGCGTATAAATATATTTAATATTAATTTAAATCGTTATATATATTTAATGAAATAAAATATAAATATCATTATATTTATTATACTGGTTAAGTAATGAGTTGTCAAAAGTGATTCTAGATATTTATAAAAGTTATATACGTTTTAATAATAAAGTTCTTTTTAAACTGAAAACGTCTTTGTACGTTTGAAAATAGATTAATAGAATAATATGAAAACCAATTCTCCACTAACTTTTGTCTAACTTTAGTAAATGACACTTTTTGTTTTTATTTATAAATAGCTTTACAAATTATTCTGAATATCGTTAAGAGGAATAGATTTTCTCAAATCATAGTGGACCTCTCAACAGAGACTTGTAATCATAATTCAATGTTTCTGATAATTCAATCATTTAATATATTTTTTTTTGTCAAAAATCATATTGAAACAAATACGTTCGTGTAAAGTATTATACGTTTAATACTTTATTAATATTCTCAAGTTATAATATATATATACATATACATATCTATTTATATATAACGGTTCGTGAATCGTCGGAATTTGGTCGAGGTTATAATGAATGTATGAACACAGTTTAAAATTCTTGAGATTTAACTTAACAAACTTTGCTTATCGTGTCGGAATAATATAAAGATTAAAGTTTAAATTTGGTCGGAAATTTCCGGGTCGTCACAGTACCTACCCGTTAAAGAAATTTCGTCCCCGAAATTTGATAGAGGTCGTCATGACTAACAATGAGAATGTTATTATAACGATTATAGAGTTTTATCATGTTGAAGAAGAATGGATAAAATAATTCGATTACTCGAAGCGTGTGAGTGAAGTTATCGTAAATGAATGAAATAAGATAATAGTAATTCGTCGTATCTTTTGACGTCATCACGATTGATCTCCGAAAAGAAAATCTTTGTAATCTATATTGGATTTGATTATTCGGCGATTAAGGAAATTATGATCCTCTTCGAATTAATGCGATAATCCATTTTGATTTCTCTGTCGGATATATCACTATAAATCTACCTCATTTGTTTTCTTACAACTCACACCTTCTCAACTCATATTTTAAAGTATTTGTCAATATGCTTCATCCAGTGCTGATTCTTGATATACTCCTCACTTTCATATCTGTAGCTCTTCTTTTTCATTTGCCTCCGGAAGAATCTATTTACTTCTACTATACTCTTGGTTTTATAGTGTTTTTAGTTCTCCCGTGTCTTTATATTGCTATATGCATTGATATATACGATTTGTGATTTCTGGGTTGTTGTTGGGTTTTATATCTTCCCTTATATTTCAAAGTCCTTGCTTCTTCTATAATCATTGTCATCCACAGTTAATGCTCTCTTCTATTTGCTATGATTTATACTCTCATTTCTAGTTCGGAGCTTTGTCCTTTCGTTTCTTCTTCTTGCGATTAAGCACCGCTTGTAATGGTCCAGAATTCGCAGATATAAATTTCAGAATGAACATTGTTAATGTTCTAGGAAGGAAATTGTAATGACACGATCTTGACTTATCAAATTACCAGAATACCTCGGAAAAGGCCGAATCATCAAGATATTTTCTTGATATTTAGAGATCAAAGAGAATACAAGAGTCGTGTAACATAGCACATGCTGACGTTATGATCTGTGAATCATCATGTTCCATTTAGAAACTCAGCATGAATTACTATAATATAATCACGTTGATCAAGTGTCATTATATTATACTAACTCATGCTTCAGCTCCCAACACTTCTTCAAGAATATTCCTATTTTAAACTCGAATGTTTCAGAATTTAGAAACTAAAATAGTTTCTTTTATGATATAATACAGATAGCGCAAAGAGGTAAATGATTTCAGATAAGAATAATTATAAAAATATCTTCAGAAGTATGGATGATATTTATAATGAAAGATACGATGATATCTTAGAATGTTTAATATCAGAGGATGATGAAGGATATTGTCCGCAGGGGTTTAGAGTCAGGAGCAAGGTATTCGTTAATGACTTCAACAAGTACTGAATCATTTGGATTCTTTGAAGGCAGGTTCAGCCTTTGTGATTTGTCCACAACCTCCTTCATACTTTGCTCAATCCGTTTTCCAGTTCCAAAGCTTCTCTTTTTCCGAGCTTTGCCAATATACTATCCTTTATCATCCAACTTTTTACTGTTAAGGTCGTTTACAGTTTTTGCTGCTTCATCAGCATTTTTCAAAATTTCGAGAACTGGTTCGCAGTTTAGGGTGTTTTTTAGAAATTTCTCATTCAAAGAATGTAAGTCTTGGAGGTAGACGTTGTGTGTATATGTAATTGTTGATGTAGACATGCTGCGAGGTTTCAAAATACTGATTGCTGATTCTCAATAATTGGTATGTCAATTCTTGTTATAAGGTACGAATGAGTGTATGATAGGGTTTCGATAATTATAATAATTTTTTTTTTTGGAAAGTCAAAGATCAATGAAGTTGTTGGTAAGTTTATTGCTAATGTGGTGAATATAAACGATTCCCCGATAACGTTGGCGAAAGGGCAACGTATCTATCGAGGTTATAATAAGACTGTTTTGATTGAGAAGTCGAAGATGACTTGCTGGAGCTGTGACAAAACTGTCTATTTTGAAACAGAATTGAAGAGTTATTTTAGCTAGTAAATGCCAAAGGGTCTAACACGGATACGTGTCGAACTATGACTTGGGTTTTGAGAGTTTTTCAGGTGTATAACTGTGGGTAACATGTGGTTGGATCATCATCTCGATTGTTCCTTAGTTGAAGTGTCTTCAGGAATTTCGAAGGGTTTGAGCACATATTGTAATCGTTAATACATATGATGTTCTAACACAGTTTTGAAGTCAAAGTATAGCTTTGAAAGATATAGGAATCTAAGAGTGATGATACTGGTTATATTTCGAATTGAATTATGTGATTTCAAAATCAGAATATGTAATTGAATTTGAATGAGTATGATTGTTTTGATTTATATGAAAGAATGGATATTGTTGTGAAAGTAGGGAGTAGAGTTGATGATTGCTGAATCAGTTTCGAAAAATGTAATATATTAATTGTGAATTTATATATCTCTCGGGTATTACCTACCCGTTAAAAAAATTTTCACAATTAATATTTTGTACAAAAGAATTTATTACAGTCTTTATGAAAATATATGTGTATATTTTCTTTAGATGTAACATAGATTTAATGAGTTAATATTAAATTAAACTCATTTGTTTTATGGTTGGAACTAGAATTGAGTAATCCCTAAAACTTTATAAATTGCATAAGTATTTCTTCAATAATATTGAAATTATGAATCATTACTTTGTTATTTGTTGGTTTTCGTGAAATTCTTGTGAACTTCGCAAGGTACGAATGATGTTATTTGAAAAGTTTCGAGTACATCGATGATGAAAGTGTAAAATCAAACATATATTCGAATAATACACTTGATTTATTATGAATTGGATTTTTTTTATTGAATTGAGACAGAGATTGTAATTAGCGATGGTTAAGTTGCGGACGAAGGACGTACATCATTGCATATTTGTAATATGAATTAACTGAGTAGTTAAGATTCACACATAATAGCTTAGTACGGGAAGATTTATTATGGTTTAAAAATTTATACATATAAAATATACATATAAATCTTCCGATTGGAAATGAGTTAATACTTCATAACTCGTTGATACAATATATTTGTTATTGATTCGTAATGATGTCCACAATGATTCTTGAACTGACAGAGTTTGTGATGTTACAGGTGCTGTTGATTCTGACGATACTGACGGCACTGACTGTGTTGATGATGCTACGGTCCTGTTGATACTGTTGGTAAAACAATTCTAGCTTGTAAATCGTACACCATTTTCGATCAAAGTTTCTACTCTACCATCTCCGTTCACTCATCCGATTTACGGTCAGAATTAAATAATCTCTAAGATTTTGGAGATTACATAACTGCCGCAGAGATATCTCTTCAATGAAGTTTATGAATTAATACTTCATCGTTTGTTGTTGTTGATATTCCTGGATATTTACAGGGCGTATGACGTTGATGTTTGAGATACAGATTGTGATGTTGCGGTGTGGGATGTGGATGTTGTTGTTGGTGGTGGTGATGGTACTGTTGGTGTTGCTGATGGTGGTACTATTTATGCTGCTGGTGCTGCTGCTGGTGTTTGTAACCTTTGCACCATATTCTCCAAAGCCACTACCCGAGCGCGAAGCTCGTTGACTTCTTCTATTACACCGGGGTGATTGTCGGTTCGGACGAGCGGATAAATAAAATCTAGAATTTGGTGTAGTATGTAATCGTGACAAGATACTCTAGAAATAAGAGAGAAAATGGTGTTTCGGATAGGTTCACCGATAAGTGCTTCAGGTTCTTCGCCAAGAGGGCAATGTGGTGGATGGAAGGGATCACCTTCTTCTTGTCTCCAATGATTAAGGAGGCTACGAACCCATCCCCAATTCATCCAGAATAGATGATGACTAATTGGTTGATCCATTCCGGTCACACTGCTTTCGGAACTTGAGTGGGATTCCATTTCGGAATCCGAGGGACTTGAACTAATGACGAATTCCATTTCGTACGATTGAATAAAGAATTTTTCGATATGAAATGATTTTCCGGCTATCGGGTGGTATTCTAATTATATAGAGCAAAAGGTTTCGTAGATTACGGAGGAATTTACGGAATATGTCAGGCAAAGTTTACAGTAACATATACGCTAAGATATGAATTAGCAGATACGCTAATATATGAATTTTGTCTATACACTATTCATGCAATCAATGCAATAAGATGTGTCTAGACTAAGAATGATAAACAGGTAATTTCCGACAAGAATGATGAGCAAAACTTTTGAAATGCAGACACGGTCGAAGTCCAGACTCACTAATGCATTCTAACGACTATCAGTTAGACACACTAATGCAGACCTGGTTCGCTAAGACCACCGCTCTGATACCAACTGAAAGGACCCGTTCATATACATTATAAACGATTCACAATAGTTGATTACATCGCGAGGTATTTGATCGCCATATGATACATTTTACAAACATTGTATTCGTTTTTAAAAGACAAACTTTCTTTACAACGAAAGTTGACGGCATGCACACCATTTCATAATACATCCAACTATAATTGGCTTAATAATAATCTTGATGAACTCAATGACTCGAATGCAACGTCTTTCAAAATATGCCATGAATGACTCCAAGTAATATCCTTAAAATGAACTAATGCACAGCGGAAGATTTCTTTAATACCTGAGAATAAACATGCTTTAAAGTGTCAACCAAAAGGTTGGTGAGTTCATAGGTTTATCATAACAATCATTTCAATATATTAATAGACCACAAGATTTCCGTTTATAAATATATGTACACTCGCAAGTGTATAAAAGTATTCTATAAGTTGTAGGCACCCGGTAACAAGCCTTAACGTTCATGTTTTACCCTATGAAGTACACCAGATCAGGTGTGTTTAAAATAACCTCGAAGTACTAAAGCATCCCATAGTCAGGATGGGGTTTGTCAGGCCCAATAGATCTATCTTTAGGATTCGCGCCTACCGTACATAGACAAGTAGTTTAATGTTACCAAGCTAAGGGTATATTTCTGGTTTAAACCCACGTAGAATTAGTTTTAGTACTTGTGCCTATTTCATAAAACATTTATAAAAACAGCGCATGTATTCTCAGTCCTAAAAATATATATAAAAGGGAGCAAATGAAACTCACAATACTGTATTTCGTAGTAAAAATACATATAACGTCATTTAATAAGTGCAAGGTTGGACTCGGATTCACGAACGTATCAATATTGAGATTCAATATTGCAGGAAAGTACGTAGACGCAACGGAGATGATAAACACTAGATTGACCTCACGAGCATACCCATGAACCATACCCATCACCTCCATAGCTATAACCCATAATTTCCTTAGCTTCGACTCATTCAAAAAAACTATTTTGAAATCACTCGGACAGCACTCCGTCGTAATATTTTATGTATACTAATAATATCTTGAAATAATACAAAGAAAATATATATATGTAATTCGATTGAGAGAGTTTGGAGAAATATATTTTCAAGTTTTTATAAAATAATGAAACCTATTGAATTCTATTTATAATAGATTTTTGAATTATTAAAGTGAATTATTAAAGTATGAATTATTAAAGTGAATTATTAAAGTATGAATTATTAAAGTGAATTATTAAAGTATGAATTATTAAAGTGAATTATTAAAGTATTAATTATTAAAGTGAATTATTAAAATATGAATTATTAAAGTTAAAGTAAAGTAAAAGTAAAGTAAAGGTAAAGTTAAAGTATAGTAAAAGTATAAAAAACTATGTATGTATAATACGCGTATAAATATATTTAATATTAATTTAAATCGTTATATATATTTAATGAAATAAAATATAAATATCATTATATTTATTATACTGGTTAAGTAATGAGTTGTCAAAAATGATTCTAGATATTTATAAAAGTTATATACGTTTTAATAATAAAGTTCTTTTTAAACTGAAAACGTCTTTGTACGTTTGAAAATAGATTAATAGAATAATATGAAAACCAATTCTCCACTAACTTTTGTCCAACTTTAGTAAATGACACTTTTTGTTTTTATTTATAAATAACTTTACAAATTATTCTGAATATCGTTAAGAGGAATAGATTTTCTCAAATCATAGTGGACCTCTCAACAGAGACTTGTAATCATAATTCAATGTTTCTGATAATTCAATCATTTAATATATTTTTTTTCGTCAAAAATCATATTGAAACAAATACGTTCGTGTAAAGTATTATACGTTTAATACTTTATTAATATTCTCAAGTTATAATATATATATACATATACATATCTATTTATATATAACGGTTCGTGAATCGTCAGAATTTGGTCGAGGTTATAATGAATGTATGAACACAGTTTAAAATTCTTGAGATTTAATTTAACAAACTTTGCTTATCGTGTCGGAATAATATAAAGATTAAAGTTTAAATTTGGTCGGAAATTTCCGGGTCGTCACACAATGGGACTTGTTCTAGAGGTAGACATCTATCACATAATATCAAACGCGTTAAGAGATTAATATATCACATAATATTCACATGTTAAAAATATATAGTTTCCAACAAAATTTGTTAAGCAATCATTTTTCAAGTAAACACGGTCGAAGTCCAGACTCACTAATGCATCATAACAAACTCGATAAGACACACTAATGCAAAATTCTGGTTCTCTAAGACCAACGCTCGGATACCAACTGAAATGTCCCGTTCATATTGATTATAAATGTTCCATATTAATTGATTTTGTTGCGAGGTTTTGTCCTCTATATGAGACGTTTTTCAAAGACTGCATTCATTTTTAAAACAACCATAACCTTTATTTTATCAATAAAGGTTTCAAAAGCATTACGTAGATTATCAAATAATGATAATCTAAAATATACTGTTTACACACGACCATTACATAATGGTTTACAATAGAAATATATTACATCAACATATGTTTCTTGAATGCAGTTTTTACATAATATCATACAAACATGGACTCCAAATCTTGTCCTTATTTTAGTATGCAACAACGAAAGCTCTTAATATTCACCTGAGAATAAACATGCTTTAAACGTCAACAAAAATGTTGGTGAGTTATAGGTTTAACCTATATATATCAAATTGTAACAATAGACCACAAGATTTCATATTTCAATATACATCCCATACATAGAGATAAAAATCATTCATATGGTGAACACCTGGTAACCGACATTAACAAGATGCATATATAAGAATATCCCCATCATTCCGGGACACCCTTCGGATATGATATAAATTTCAAAGTACTAAAGCATCCGGTACTTTGGATGGGGTTTGTTAGGCCCAATAGATCTATCTTTAGGATTCGCGTCAATTAGGGTGTCTGTTCCCTAATTCTTAGATTACCAGACTTAATAAAAAGGGGGCATATTCGATTTCAATAATTCAACCATAGAATGTAGGTTCACGTACTTGTGTCTATTTTGTAAATCATTTATAAAACCTGCATGTATTCTCATTCCAAAAATATTAGATTTTAAAAGTGGGACTATAACTCACTTTCACATATTTTTACTTCGTCGGGAAGTAAGATTTGGCCACTGGTTGATTCACGAACCTATAACAATATATACATATATATCAAAGTATGTTCAAAATATATTTACAACACTTTTAATACATTTTGATGTTTTAAGTTTATTAAGTCAGATGTCCTCGTTAGTAACCTACAACTAGTTGTCCACAGTTAGATGTACAGAAATAAATCGATAAATATTATCTTGAATCAATCCATGACCCGGTGTATACGTATCTCAGTATTGATCACAACTCAAACTATATATATATTTTGGAATCAACCTCAACCCTGTATAGCTAACTCCAACATTCACATATAGAGTGTCTATGGTTGTTCCGCAATATATATATATGGGTCGACATGATAGGTCGAAACATTGTATACGTGTCTATGGTATCTCAAGATTACATAATATACAATATAAGTTGATTAGGTTATGGTTGGAATAGATTTATTACTAACTTTCACGTAGGTAAAACGAGTAGTTTTTATCAATCTTGTTTTACTCGCCATTTCTTCGTTTCTAATCCGTTTTGAGTGATTCCAGTGGCCACGGTTTCGTATTGAACTTAACTTTATGAATCTAAAAAGAAAAAATATAAGTTTATAGTCGAAAATACAAGTTACAAGTCATTTTTGAAAGAGGTAGTCATTTTCGTCGAAAGAACGACATCTTGATGACCATTTTGAAAAACATACTTTCACTTTGAGTTTAACCATGATTTTTGGATATAGTTTCATGTTCATAAGAAAAATCATTTTTCCAAAAGTATAGCTTTTAAATCAAAGTTCTTCTTAGCTTTTAATTATCCCAACCAAAACAGCCCCCGGTTTTACTACGACGGCGTATATCCAGTTTTATGGTGTTTATCGTGTTTCCGGGTTTTAAATCATTAAGTTAGCATATCATATAGATATAGAACATGTGTTTAGTTGATTTTAAAAGTCTAGTTAAAAGGATTAACTTTATTTGCAAACAAGTTTAGAATTAACTAAACTATGTTCTAGTGATTACAAGTTTATAACGTTGAATAAGACAGTTTTTTATGTATGAATCGAATGATGTTATGAACATCATTACTACCTCAAGTTCCTTGGATAAACTTACTGGAAATGAGAAAAATGGATCTAGCTTCAAAGGATCCTTGGATGGCTTGAAAGTTCTTGAAGCAGAATCATGACACGAAAACAATTTCAAGTAAGATTTCCACTCGAAATAAGATTGTTATAGTTATAGAAATTGAATTAAAGTTTGAATATGATTATTACCTTGTATTAAAAAGATAACCTACTGTAAGTAACAATGGTTTCTTGATCTTGGATGATTACTTGGAATGGATTTAGAAAACTTGGAAGTAAACTTGCAATCTTGGAAGTATTCTTGATTTTATGAAACTAGAACTTTTGAAATTTATGAAGAACACTTAGAACTTGAAGATAGAACTTGAGAGAGATCAATTAGATGAAGAAAATTGAAGAATAAAAGTGTTTGTAGGTGTTTTTGGTCGTTAGTGTATGGATTAGATATAAAGGATATGTAATTTTGTTTTCATGTAAATAAGTCATGAATGATTACTCATATTTTTGTAATTTTATGAGATATTTCATGCTAGTTGCCAAATGATGGTTACCACATATGTTAGGTGACTCACATGGGCTGCTAAGAGCTGATCATTGGAGTGTATATACCAATAGTACATACATCTAAAAGCTGTGTATTGTACGAGTACGAATACGGGTGCATACGAGTAGAATTGTTGATGAAACTGAACGAGGATGTAATTGTAAGCATTTTTGTTAAGTAGAAGTATTTTGATAAGTGTATTGAAGTCTTTCAAAAGTGTATGAATACATATTAAAACACTACATGTATATACATTTTAACTGAGTCGTTAAGTCATCGTTAGTCGTTACATGTAAGTGTTGTTTTGAAACCTTTAGGTTAATGATCTTGTTAAGTGTTGTTAACCCAATGTTTATAATATCAAATGAGATTTTAAATTATTATATTATCATGATATTATGATGTATAAATATCTCTTAATATGATATATATACATTAAATGTCGTTACAACGATAATCGTTACATATATGTCTCGTTTCAAAATCATTAAGTTAGTAGTCTTGTTTTTACATATGTAGTTCATTGTTAATATACTTAATGATATGTTTACTTATCATAATATCATGTTAACTATATATATATATATCCATATATATGTCATCATATAGTTTTTACAAGTTTTAACGTTCGTGAATCACCGGTCAACTTGGGTGGTCAATTGTCTATATGAAACCTATTTCAATTAATCAAGTCTTAACAAGTTTGATTGCTTAACATGTTGGAAACACTTAATCATGTAAATAACAATTTCATTTAATATATATATATATAAACATGGAAAAGTTCGGGTCACTACAACACTCTCGTCCTCTATACTTAGGGTCAGTTTCTTACCAAACACGTCTATTATTGCTTTAGCCGTGTTTAAGAATGGTCTTCCTAATATGAGAGGAACTCGAGAATCTTCTTCCATGTCCAGAATAATAAAATCTACTGGAAATACTAAAGTACCAACTTTAACTAGCATGTTCTCCATTATCCCTCTAGGATATTTTACTGATCGATCTGCTAGTTTTATACTTATTCGTGTTGGTTTCAATTCTCCAAGGTCTAGTTTAGCGTATAGTGAATATGGCATTAAATTTATACTAGCACCTAAGTCTGCCAATGCTTCTATTGAACTAAGACTACCCAGAAAACATGGAATTGTGAAACTTCCTGGATCTGAGAGTTTTTCTGGTATCTTATTCAACAGCACTGCAGAACAATTAGCATTCATAGTGACAGCCGAAAGTTCTTCCATTTTCTTTGTATTTGTGATTAGATCTTTTAGAAATTTAGCATATCTTGGCATTCCTGAAATCGCATCAATGAAAGGAAGATTGACATTTATTTGTTTAAAAATATCCAAGAATTTGGATTGCTCGACTTCAAGTCTTTCTTTTCTCATTTTACTCGGGTAAGGAAGTGGTGGTTGGTATGGTTTAACATAAGATTTTTCCTTAACTGTGTTAGCTTCATTAACCTTTTCAACTACCTGTTCTGATTCCTTATCTTGCTCAGATTGTGGTTTTTATGGAGTAGGAATAGAGTCATTAGAAATTACAGGTATTTCAGGTGGTTTAAGTGTAATACCACTTCTTGTGGTAATGGCTTTAGCTGTTTCATTCCAGGGGTTAGCATTTGTATCGCTAGGTAGACTCCCCGGTTTTCTTTCACCTATCAACCTTGCTAGGTTACTTACTTCTTGTTCCAGATTTTGGATAGAAGCTTGTTGATTTCTAAATGCTTGAGCATTTTGTTCATTGGTTTGTTTCTGAGATGTGAAAAACTGCGTTTGAGATTCAACTAGCTTCGACATCATATCTTCTAAATTTGACTTTTTATCATCGGTTTGTGGTGGTTTAATTGGAAAAATAGGTCTTTGCTGATTGTAAGTATTGTTAGATACTTGTTGATTGCTATGACCTTGTTGGTTGTCGTATGGAACATTTCGGTTATAATTCTGATTTTGATTGTAGTTTGGTCTTAGCGGTTGATAATTATTTTGATAATTATTTCCAGGCCTTTGGTTCATGTATGAAACATTCTCTCTTTGTTCCATTGTTTATTCAATACTGAGACAATCTTTTGTCAAATGTGGTCCTCCACACTGCTCACAACTAATTCGTATTGAGTGAATATCTTTAGTCATCTTTTCCATTCGTCTCTCGAAAGCATCTATCTTTGCGGACATGAAATCAAAGTCATGGCTAGAATCAGCTCTAGCTGCTTTAGATGATCTAACGATATCTTTTTCTTGGTGCCACTCATGTGAGTGGGAAGCAGTGTTATCAATAATTTTGTAAGCTTCAGTTGCGGTTTTCTTCATAATGGAACCACCAGCTGCTATGTCGATGTCTTTTCGTGTAGTAATGTCGCATCCTTGGTAGAATATTTGTACTATTTGATAAGTGTCTAAACCATGTTGCGGACATCCTCTTAACAACTTTCCAAATCTTGTCCACGCCTCATATAGAGTTTCATTTGGCTTTTGTGTGAACGTAACTATTTCTCCTTGAAGTCTCACGGCTTTAGATGCTGGAAAGAATTGTTTAAGAAAATTTTCAACTAAAACATCCCATATATCAATCGCCCCTTCAGGTAACGATTCTAACCAATCTTTGGCTTCTCCCTTTAAAGTCCAGTTAGAAGGATTAACTTTTGTTTGCGAACATATAGATATAGATATAGAACATGTGTCTAGTTGATTTTAAAAGTCAAGTTAGAAGGATTAACTTTAGTTTGCGAACAAGTTTAGAATATACTAAACTATGTTCTAGTGATTACAAGTTTAAATCTTCGAATAAGATAGTTATATATATATATGAATCGAATGATGTTATGAACATCATTACTACCTCAAGTTTAGTAGGTAAACCTACTGGAAGTGACAAGAAATGATCTAGCTTCAAAGGATCTTGGATGGCTTGAAAGTTCTTGAAGTAGGATCATGACACAAAAACAAGTTTAAGTAAGATTTTTACTCGAATTAAGATAGTTTATAGTTATAGAAATCGAATCAAAGTTTGAATATGAATATTACCTTGAATAAGAAAGATAACCTACTGTAAATAATCAAGGTTTTTGATCTTAGATGATTACTTGGAATGGATTAGAAAGCTTGGAAGTAAACTAGTAAACTTGAAAGGATTTTTGAAGTGTTCTTGAAGTGTTCTTCATATGATGATTATAGCTTGATTCTTGAAGAAATTTTTGATGAAGATGATGATTAGTGATGGTATGCGAGGTGTATATGAAATAGTTATATTTTTACTACGAAATACTATTAAATATGATACAATTTTACACAAGTTATTTATTTATTTATAGAGTGGATATACCTAAACCTTCCTACAACACTTATAGGCAGTGTACCTAATCGTACAGTAGTGTAGTTTTTAGTAAGTCTGGTTCGTTTCGCAGGGAGCTAGCCAAGTTTAACGCTATATTTTTATACTATATTTGTATATATATATATATATATATATATATATATATATATATATATATATATATATATATATATATATATATATAAATAAGTAGTATTATTATTATAAAAAGTGGGTTTTACCGTTTAATGACCGGTTTGTCGATTTTATGTCTTAAGTCGTAATTAAAACCTAATGTAAAATATTAAAAATAAATATAACTTAATTTAAAGCGTAAAGTAAATGACGATAAATAAAAATGTGATAATTAAAAGTACGATAATTAAGAGTGCGATAAGATATAAAATAAAGGAATTATGCTTATTTAAACTTCCGTAATCATGATGTTCGACGTGTTGATTTTAGTTTATTACCATGGGTTAATTGTCCTTTGTCCTGAATTATTCAATATGTCCATACAGTTTTGGTCCATAACAGTCCATCAGTCATAAATATAAAGTACGAGTGTCCTCGTCAAATTATCCTTATACCCGAAGTCAAATATTCCAACTAATTGGGGACTTAAACTATAATAAGGTTTTAATACATTGTTAATGATTGCACCAGGTTATCGACTGTGTGCAATCCAAGGTTTTAATACTTTATTATCAATTACACCAAGTGTCCTTGTATGTAATCCACCCCTGTTTTAATGAGTCCATTGACTATTAATCCATTCTCATGTCCGGTCAAATGAACGATTATTAGTTCTTATAAATATCCCGCCCGTCGTGTCCGATCGAGTGTATGTGGTTATTTATAGGTACGTCCAATTATATATCTCTATATTAAATTAACGAACTATCATTCAGTTAAACAAATATAAAGCTCATTAATAGTCCATAGTCCAATTTCCACAAGTGTCGGTCTTTTGTCCAAACCCCAATTATGGTACAAAGCCCAATTACCCCGTCTTTAATATTTAGCCCAACATCATGATTACTTCGATTTAAATAAGCATAATAATAATTTAGCTACGAGACATTAATTTAAAAAGGTTGAACATAACTTACAATGAGTATTAATAGCGTAGCATTACACGGACAGAATTTCGACTTACAAACTTTAAACATTCGCCACTATAACCTTATTATTATTAATCTTAAATTAAAATTAAAATTATAAATAAATATAAATATATATTGAGTCGTCCAAAAAATGCTGAATTTATAGACCTGGCCAAACTTTTGGGGCCATGCGATCGCATGGACTTCCTTTGCATTTGCCATGCGATCGCATGGAGTCTAGGGACAGCTCACAATCTTTAGTTTTCTTGTTTGCCGACGGTTTTTATTTTAATATATAAATATAATATATATATAATTTATAGAATTATTTATATATTATATTATATTCGTGTGCATAGTTGACTTGTAATTTTAGCTCCGTTGCATCACGCGTTGATAGTTGGTTCATGTCCCGATTTCGGATTTTCGAACGTCCTTGCGTACTATTTAATATCTTGTACTTTGCGTTTCGCGGCTCGTACTCTTGTAACTTTTAGACGTTTCTTATCAATAAATTGAACCACTTGGATTGTATTTTATACTTTTGAGCTTTTTGGTCGTTTGTGTCTTCAAATCGTCGAATCTGTCTTTTGTATTCACCTTTTATTATTTAAACGAATATCACTTGTAAATAGAACAATTGCAACTAAAAGTTTGTCTTCTTTGAAGGATAATGCTATGAAATATATGTTCGTTTTTAGCATTATCAATTAGTTTACTGGAAAAATTCGTTCATAAGTGTGTGTAGGTGTTGAGAGAGAATTAGAAAGAGAATTGGAAGTGAAATGGATTGATTGGTGAGTGGTGAATGATAAGTGGTGAGTGGAGTTAAAAGGAGTTCTAGTTAGTTTACTAGTTCATGGTAGAAGTTAAATTTGATTAGTCATGCATGACATAATCAAGAGTTGAATCCCATGCTAGTTCCTATTAGTATATACTCATAGTAAGTACATCTAGAAGCTATGTATAATACGGATACGAATACTGAATGACTACGAGTAGAATTGTTGATGAAAATGAATGGAAATGTAATTGTAAGCATTTTTGCTAAGTAGAATTACTTTGATATGTGTCTTGAAGTCTTTCAAAAGTGTACTAATACATCTTAATACACTACATGTATATTCATTTTAACTGAGTCGTTAAGTCATCGTTAGTCGTTACATGTAAGTGTTGTTTTTGAAAGCTTTAAGTTAACTATCTCATTTAATGTTATTGAAAGCTTTAAATCAAATTTTAACACATTTTTAATAAAGCGATATTAACCCAAACAAAAAAAATTCCGAGCTGACCTGGCAGCTCGATCCCAGCTAGGGGCTCTGCCCCTTGGACCCCGCCAGGGGTTTCCACCCCTTGGACCCCGCTATCAGGGGCGCTGCCCCCGAACCCCCGTCATAATCAAGATAAGTTCAAACAAGTGTGCACTCCACACTTTCCCAAACTTATTCGATATTTATCAAGGTTATTTTGGGTAACAAATTAATCCCATTACACTTAAATCATATTGGTGACACAAATCACCAACAATGAATATATCATAATATGATACATATGTATTTAGTAAGGCGTTGCTATAACGGTAATCGTTATATATATCGTTTCGAGTTTCATAATTCAATAGTCTCATTTTATGTATATAACTCATTGTTAATATACCTAGTGAGATACTTACTTTTCATAATATTATGTTAGCTATATACATATCCATATATATATCATCATATAGTTTTTACAAGTTTTAACGTTCGTGAATCGCCGGTCAACTTGGGTGGTCAATTGTCTACATGAAACCTATTTCAATTAATCAAGTCTTAACAAGTTTGATTGCTTAACATGTTGGAAACATTTAATCATGTAAATATCAACTTCATTTAATATATATAAACATGGAAAAGTTCGGGTCACTACAGTACCTACCCGCTAAATAAATTTCGTCCCGAAATTTTTAAGCAGTTGGAGGTGTTGACGCATCTTCTGGAAATAGGTGCGGATATTTCAGCTTCATTTGATCTTCACACTCCCAGGTGAACTCGGGTCCTCTACGAGCATTCCATCGAACCTTAACGATTGGTATTTTGTTTTGCTTAAGTCCTTTAACCTCACGATCCATTATCTCGACTGGTTCTTCAATGAATTGAAGTTTTTCATTGATTTGGATTTCGTTTAAAGAAATAGTGAGATCTTCTTTGGCTAAGCATTTCTTCAGATTCGATACGTGAAAAGTATCATGTACACTGGCGAGTTGTTGAGGTAATTCAAGTCGGTAGGCTACTGGTCCGACACGATCTATAATCTTGAATGGTCCAATGTACCTTGGATTTAGTTCCCCCCGTTTACCAAATCGAACAATGCCTTTCCAAGGTGAAACCTTAAGCATGACAATGTCTTCAATTTCAAATTCTATATCTTTTTCTTTTACTATCTGCGTAGCTCTTTTGTCGACTTTGGGCGGTTTTCAATCGTTGTTGAATTGAATGATTTTCTCGGTAGTTTCTTGGATTATCTCCTGTGTAACGACCCGGATTTTTCCGCTAATATATAGAAGATTAATATTTACATAATTAATGTTTCCAACATGTTAAGCAATCAAACTCATTAAGACTTGGTTATTTGGAATGAATTTTATACAAATGTTTGGACACCCAGTCTGTCTGACGATTCACGAACGTCATATATCGTAATAATTAATTAAAGGAAAATATATTTGGATATATATATATTTATGATTTGATTAAATTATATTTAAGTATCTCATTAAGTATAATTACAATGAGTTATATATATAAGATGAGACTACTAACTTAAAGACTTCGAAACAATATACATATATGTAATGATTATCGTTGTAATAGTATTTCACACATATATATATATATATATGATATTAGATATGATAATACACCATGTTAACATGTTAACATAACAATTTAACATCTCATTTAAGTGTAATAACAATGGGTCAATTATATTTAACAAGATCGTTAACTTAAAGGTCTCAAAACAACACTTACATGTAACGACTAACGATGACTTAACGACTCCGTTAAAATGTATATACATGTAGTGTTTTAAGATGTATTAGTACACTTTTGAAAGACTTCAAGACACATATCAAAGTACTTCTAGTTAACAAAAATGCTTACAATTACATTCTCATTCATTTTCATCAAAAATTCTACTCGTACATGTATGGTATTGTACTCGTATAATACGCAGCTTCTAGATGTATTTACTATTCATCTATACTAATAAAAATCTGCTCCTTAGCAGCCTTAAATGATTAAGGATCATGTGGGAACCATCATTTGTCAACTTGCATGAATTATTTAGCAAGAAAACAAACTTAAGTATCTTTTTTTCTTTATAAAATGTAAAAAACGTATTCATGAATGCACACCATTTCTTCACTCCATTTTCTTATACTTACACTCCAATTTCTCTCTCAAAATACTCCTAACATCATACTTGATCATCTCCAAGCATTTTCACCATCTTTTAGCTTCAATTACAAGCTTTAATCATCATAAAAACAACCATCTTTCAAGAACACTTCAAGAATCATATCAAGTCTTCATGACTACTTCCAAGCTTTCTAATCCATTCCAACTTATCATCTAAGATCAAGAAACCTTTGTTATTTATAGTAGGTTATCTTTCTTATTCAAGGTAATATTCATATTCAAACTTTGATTCAATTTCTATAACTATAACAATCTTATTTCAAGTGGAAATCTTACTTGAACTTGTTTTCGTGTCATGATTCTACTTCAAGAACTTTCAAGCCATCCAAGGATCCTTTGAAGCTAGATCTATTTTTCTCATTTCCAGTAGGTTTATCCAGAAAACTTGAGGTAGTAATGATGTTCATAACATCATTCGGTTCATCCATATAAAACTATCTTATTCGAAGAGCTAAACTTGTAATCACTAGAACATAGTTTAGTTAATTCTAAACTTCTTCGCAAACAAAGTTAATCCTTCTAACTTAACTTTTAAAATCAATTAAACACATATTCTATATCTATATGATATGCTAACTTAATGATTTAACACTTGGAAACACGAAGAACACCGTAAAACCGGATATACGCCGTCGTAGTACAACCGGGGGCTGTTTTGGTTTGGATAATTAAAAACTATGAAAAACTTTGATTTAAAAGCTATACTTCTAGGAAAATTATTTTTTTTATGAATAATAAACTATATCCAAAAATCATGGTTAAACTCAAAGTGAAAGTATGTTTTTCAAAATAGTCATCAAGATGTCGTTCTTTCGACGGAAATGAATACCTCTTTCAAAAACGACTTGTAACTTATATTTCTAACTATAAAGCTATACTTTTTCTGTTTAGTTTCATAAAGTTAAGTTCAATATGAAACTGTAGCCGCTTAAATCACTCAAAATGGATTTGAAACGAAGAAATGACGGGTAAAACAAAATTGGTAAAAACTACTCATTTTAGCTACGTGAAAATTTGTAAGAAATCTATTCCAACCATAACTTAATCAACTTATATTGTATATTATGTAATCTTGAGATACCATAGACACGTATACAATGTTTCAACCTATCATGTCGACCCATCTATATATATATATATATATATATATATATATATATATATATATATATATTGCGGAACAACCATAGACACTCTATATGCAAATGTTGGAGTTAGCTATACATGGTTGAGGTTGATTCCAAAATATATATATAGTTTGAGTTGTGATCAATACTGAGATATGTATACACTGGGTCGTGGATTGATTCAAGATATATATTAATTTATTCATGTACGACAAATTATGGACTACTAACATTGGACTGCTAACTAGACAACTAAAATCATCAACACATAATAAAGAAAATATTGTGAATATATTTCGATCATATTTTAATAATGTATATATTGTTATAGGTTCATAAATCAACCCGTGGCCAAGTCTAATTCTCGACAAATTAGTTAATCTGTGAAAGTGAGTTATAGTCCCATTTTTACTATTTAAATTATTTTGGGATGAGAATACATGCAAAATTTATAAATGTTTTACAAAATAAGCACAAGTTCATGAAACTACATTCTACGATTGATTTGTTATACCGGATATCTGTACTTATTATTATTATGCTTGGTAACCTAAGAGTTAGTGAAAAACACTAATTGACGCGAATCCTAAAGGTAGATCTACGGGCACCAACCACCCTCATTTTCGAATAGTGGAAATGCTTTAGTACTTCGAAGGGTTCTTGTCATACATTTGAATAGTGGAATGTATGATGCCAGATATCTTAAGCACTCTATGTTAAGGTCAGTTACCAGGCGACTCATCGTATGAATAATTTTTGCAGTTGTAATGATCCTGCGCATTTAATTAAAGGAAATCTTGTGGCTTATTAAATGTTATGATTATTATGTAGAAATTAAACCTATGACTCACCAACATTTTTGTTGACGTTTTAAGCATGTTTATTCTCAGGTGAATATTAAAAATGCTTCCGCTGTCGTATGCCAACCCAAGGTCAAGATTTAGAGTCGGCATAATTGTTTATATTGTTTAAACTTGCATTCGGAGTATTTGTTGTAATATATTTGATCATATTGTAATGGGTTGTGTAAAAACTTATTTATTTGAGGAGATTGTCTTTGATAGACAATCTAAATTATGTCATTAAGACCTTTATTCAATAATAAAGGTTATGGTTGTTTTTTTTAAAAACGAATGCAAGATTTGAAAAACGTCTCATATAGAGGTCAAAACCTCGCATAGAAACCAATTAATATGAAACGTTTATAATTAATATGAACGGGGCATTTTAGTTGGTATCCGAGCGTTGGTCTTAGAGAATCAAAATTTTTTTCATTAGTGTGTCTAACTGATTTTTGATGCATTAGTGAGTCTGGACTTCGACCGTAATTATTTTAAAAATGATTGCTTAATATAATTGTTGGAAACATAAGATTATTAACATATAAATATTATAGGATATATCATTCTCTTAACGTGCCTGCTATTATGTGATATATGACTTCATCCGATCATATAAGCATCTCTAGTGATTCAGATTTCATTTACTTATCAAGTGATTCGGAGGCTAAGTCAAAGCGTACGACTTATGAACCAACGGAAAAGTTAACTTTTGGTGCTACCATTAAAGTGGAAAATTGTTGGGAAAATTGGGAAGATTCACAATTGCCAGTAGAGGTTCCAGAAGAGGATCCAAAAGAAGATCCCGAAGAGGAACTCGAAGAAGAGGATCCTGAAGAAGTTGTGGAAATTACTGAACCACAACGTGATTTGGGAAAATCTTTGGCTGTTATACCCGATCCCAAACCCGATGAACCTATTATGACCCAAAATGTTTGTGATCATCCACCTGAACCACCTAAGAGACCAGTTTATAAAATGACCGCTCGTATAAGGACTGTTGGTTTTGCCCTCAAACAATTAGCCGAAAGAACCAATTGGGAGGAATTGGAAAAAGAACTATCCAAACGAAAATCCAAACGTTTGGCAGAGAAAGAAACAACGTCAACATCTAAGAAATCTCGCCGTTCTTGAACCATCGGCAGCTATCCTGTATTCCATGCATTGTATAATATGTATTATATTGAGTGTTTAAGCTTGTAAGAAAATCCGCAATGTAATTTTCCTTATGATTGTATAATAATAAGAATAAGCATGGAAGGTTTATTATTATTATTACAACTTATTATTACGTAGTAACGTAATAACTTACCATAGTTTTTCATATTAGAATTTTAGTAGTTAATTTGTGTGTTAGCTGCTAAGTATGAACATTATTATAGTTATAAAATGCTAATATGAAGAAAAAGCTTTTATAATAATAAGTTCATATTAAGCTACAAAATACTTTTTGGCTACTTCTAAAATTCTATATGATTAACTCAGTCGGCTATTTTTGAAGAAAATGGCTCCTCCAGCTACTAGACAACAACAATTGAAAACAGAAGAACTTCAAGCTTTTACTGCAAATATGGCTGCAGTGGTGAATGCAATGAACAATAATAACCAATCGGGTTCCAGCAGTGGAGGAAACAATGGCAACCGGGTAGGATGTTCCAACAAAGCTTTTATGGCCTACAAACCCAATGAGTTTGAAGGAACTGAAGGACCCGTTGGACTAAAGCGGTGGATAGAGAAGGTTGAAGTCGTGTTCGCAATCAACAACTGTGCAGAAGAGGATAAAGTTAAGTATGCCACACATACTTTCAGGGGTACTGCTTTGACATGGTGGAATACCTATATGGATTACGTAGGACAGAATACCGCCTATGCACTTCCATGGTCCGCTTTCAAGCACATGATGACGGAAGAGTACCGTCCCAGAACCGAAATAAACAAGCTCAAGATAGAGCTTAAAGCACTGACAACCCAAGGGTTAGATGTCACTACTTACGAGCGACGTTTCAATGAACTGGCTTTAATGTGTCCTGGAGCATTTGAGGACGAAGAAGCAAAAATTGAAGCATTCATAAAAGGGTTGCCGGAATGAATCCAAGAGCATGTAGGTGCTAACGATCCTGCAACAATGCAGAAAGCGAGCCGTATAGCCCACAAATTGATAGGCCAAATTACAGGAAGGATAAAGAAAGAAGCGGCCGAGGAGGCCATAATGAAACAGGGAAAAAGAAAGTGGGAGGAAAGCAGTGATCAGGGTCACCAGTACAACAACAACAATCAAAACAATAACTACAACAACAATCGCAACTACCCCAACAACAACAATAATCGCAACAACAACCGCAACAATAACCGCAACAACCATCCCAATAATAACAACAACAACAACAATCCCAATCACAACAATAACAATAACAAACGACTCAACAATAATAACCCTAACAACAACAACAACAACAACAACAACAACGACAATAAAAGGCAAAGAAATATATGCCCCAGGTGTGATACGTTTCATCCGGAATGGTTTTGTAGAGAATTATGTACCAAGTGTAATAGGAATGGCCATATTGCGGCAAAGTGTGAAGTCTACGGACCAAATAGAAACAAAGGAGTAAATAATGCCGGAACAAATAATAACGGCGTTGTTTGCTATGGATGTGGAAAACCGGGCCATACCATAAACCAGTGCAGGAATGGAAATAGGCAAGGCCGTGGGAGAGCCTTCAACATTAATGGGGAGAAAGCATAGGAAGACCCGGAGCTTGTTACGGGTACGTTTCTTATCAACAATACACCTGCTTATGTTTTATTTGATTCGGGTGCCGATAGAAGTTATATGAGTAGAGAATTTTGTGCCAAATTAAATTGCCTGTTAACGCCTTTGGATAAAAAGTGTATAATTGAAGTAGCAAACGCTAAACTAATTAAGGTTGATAAAATTTGCCGAAATCGAAAAATTAGTTTAGTTAGCGAAATGTTTGCAATTGATTTAATACCGGTGGAATTGGGTAGCTTTGACGTAATTATTGGAATGGACTGGATGTCCAAGGTGAAAGCCGAAGTTGTTTGTCATGAGAAGGTGATTCGCATTCCGAGAGAAAACGGGTTACCCTTAATGGTGTACGGAGAAAAGGGTAATGCCAAATTAAATCTTAATTGTAGTTTGAAGGCGCGCAAACTAATAAAAAAAGGTTGCTATGCCATACTAGCACATGTCGAGAAGGTTGAAAAAGAAGAAAAGAAAATCGATGATGTTCCTGTTGCAAGAGAATTTCCTGAGGTGCTTCCGGATGAATTACCAGGACTACCTCCACACCGATCCGTTGAATTTCAAATAGATCTTGTACCAGGAGCCGCACCAATAGCTCGTGCTTCATATAGACTTGCGCCCACTGAAATGAAAGAATTACAAAGTCAGCTACAAGAATTATTAGAATGTGGTTTTATCCGACTGAGTACGTCACCATGGGGAGCTCCAATTTTATTCGTTAAAAAGAAAGATGGGTCTTTTCGCATGTGTATCGATTACCGTGAGCTGAACAAAGTAACCATCAAAAACTGATACCCTTTACCCCGAATCGATGACCTATTTGATCAACTCCAAGGTTCGAGCGTATACTCCAAAATCGACTTAAGGTCGGGTTATCATCAACTGAGGGTTAAAGAAGCCGATATACCAAAAACAGCCTTTAGAACTCGTTATGGCCATTACGAATTCATGGTTATGCCATTCGGTTTAACCAATGCATCCGCAGTTTTCATGGACCTCATGCACTGAGTATGTAGTCCATATTTAGATAAGTTTGTTATTGTCTTTATTGACGACATCCTTATCTATTCGAAGAATAACCAAGAACACGAACAACACTTGAGACTTGTGTTAGAGTTGTTAAGAAAAGAACAACTTTATGCTAAGTTCTCTAAATGTGCTTTTTGGTTAAATGAAGTACAATTTCTTGGCTACGTAGTCAGTATTAATGGAATCAAAGTTGATCCCACCAAGATTGAAGCCATCAAAAATTGGGAGACCCCAAAAACTCCAACACAAATACGTCAAATTTTGGGTTTAGCCGGTTACTATAGGAGGTTTATTCAAGATTTCTCCCGAGTAGCCAAACCTTTAACCGCATTGACACACAAGGGGAAGAAGTATGAATGGACTTCCGAACAAGAAGGTGCCTTCCAATTGTTGAAAAAGAAGTTGAATACGACACCTATTTTATCGTTACATGATGGAATGGAAGATTTTGTTATCTACTGCGACGCATCAAGAATGGGTTTTGGGTGTGTTCTTATGCAACGGAAGAAGGTGATTGCATATGCTTCTCGACAACTCAAAATTCATGAACAAAACTACACCACACACGATCTGGAATTGGGCGCCGTTATTTTTGCATTAAAGATGTGGAGACATTACCTATATGGGGTCAAGTTTATCGTATACACCGACCACAAAAGTCTCCAACATATTTTAAATCAAAAGCAACTAAATATGAGGCAGCGTAGGTGGGTTGAGCTGCTAAATGATTATGATTGCGTAATCCGTTACCATCCGGGGAAAGCAAATATGGTAGCCGATGCCTTGAGTCGAAAGGAAAGAGAATCTATTCGAGTAAAAGCTATGAACATGATTATTCATACTAATCTTACTACTCGAATAAAAGAGGCACAACAGGAGGTTTTGAAGGAAGGAATTTTTGGAAGAGAAATACCCAAAGGATTAGAAAAACAGATTAATATTTGGGAAGACGGAACCAGGTATTTAGCTGAAAGAATTTGGGTACCAAAGAATGGGGATTTGAGGAAAGTAGTACTAGATGAAGCACATAAAACCAGATATTCAATACATCCCGGAGCGGGGAAAATGTACCAAGACCTCAAGAGAAACTTTTGGTGGCCAGGAATGAAGGAAGATATAGCCACATATGTAGGAGCATGTTTGACTTGTTCTAAAGTCAAAGTTGAGCATCAGAAACCATCGGGTCTACTCCAACAACTTGAAATCCCAGAATGAAAATGGAAAAACATTACCATGGATTTCATTGCTAAGTTACCAAGAACCGCAGATGGTTATGATATGATTTGGGTAATAGTCGATCGTCTTACTAAGTCAGCACGCTTTCTGCCAATAAAAGAAGAGGATGGTATAGAGAAATTAGCACGATTATACCTGAAAGAAGTTGTTTCTAGACATGGTATACCAATCTCTATTATCTCTGATCGTGATAGCAGATTTACTTTTAGATTCTGGCAGGTATTACACGAAGCGTTGGGAACTCGTCTAGATTTAAGTACTGCCTATCATCCACAAACTGATGGGCAGAGTGAAAGGACGATTCAGACACTCGAAGACATGCTACGAGCATGAGTTATTGATTTTGGAAGCAGTTGGGATCGACATCTACCGTTAGCTGAGTTTTCCTACAACAACAGCTATCATTCTAGTATTGAGGCGGCACCATTCGAGGCACTTTATGGGAGGAAGTGCAGGTCCCCGATT
The DNA here is from genome assembly GCF_046630445.1 of Rutidosis leptorrhynchoides. NCBI lineage: Eukaryota > Viridiplantae > Streptophyta > Magnoliopsida > Asterales > Asteraceae > Rutidosis > Rutidosis leptorrhynchoides. Next base: position 376,005,162 of record NC_092343.1, on the reverse strand, counting down.
TGTTGGAGTGATGTGGGGGATAAACAGATTACAGGTCCGGAAATTATCCAAGAAACCACCGATAAAATCATTCAGATTCAGCAACGATTGAAAACAGCCCGTAGTCGACAAAAGAGCTATGCGGATGTTAGAAGAAAACCTTTAGAGTTTGAGGAAGGTGATATGGTTATGCTTAAGGTATCACCTTGGAAAGGTGTTATTCGTTTTGGAAAGCGGGGGAAATTGAGCCCAAGATACATTGGGCCATTCAAGATTGAAAACGTATTGGGCCAGTGGCCTATCGACTTCAGCTACCTCCACAATTAGAAAAGATTCATAACACCTTTCATGTTTCAAACCTGAAGAAATGCCTAGTTACTAAAGATCTCATTATTCCTTTAGACGAGATTAAAATTGACGAGAAACTAAATTTTGTCGAAGAACCCGTTGAAATTATGGATCGTGAGGTCAAACGACTCAAACAAAGTAAGATACAAATCGTTAAGGTTCGATGGAATGCTCGTAGAGGACCTGAATTTACTTGGGAACGATAAGACCAAATGAAGCTGAAGTACCCGCATTTGTTTTCCGAAATCGCACGTTAACTAGGTACTATTCTAAATTTCGGGACGAAATTTAATTTAACGGGTGTGTAATGTAACGACCCGGATTTTTCCGCTAATATATAGAAGATTAATATTTACATAATTAATGTTTTCAACATGTTAAGCAATCAAACTCATTAAGACTTGGTTATTTGGAATGAATTTTATACAAACGTTTGGACACCCAGTCTGTCTGACGATTCACGAACGTCATATATCGTAATAATTAATTAAAGGAATATATATTTGGATATATATATTTATGATTTGATTAAATGATATTTAAGTATCTCATTAAGTATAATAACAATGAGTTATATATATAAGATGAGACTACTAACTTAAAGACTTCGAAACAATATACATATATGTAACGATTATCGTTGTAATAGTATTTCACACACACACACACACACACACATATATATATATATGATATTAGATATGATAATACACCATGTTAACATGTTAACATAACAATTTAACATCTCATTTAAGTGTAATAACAATGGGTCAATTATATTTAACAAGATCGTTAACTTAAAGGTCTCAAAACAACACTTACATGTAACGACTAACGATGACTTAACGACTCCGTTAAAATGTATATACATGTAGTGTTTTAAGATGTATTAGTACACTTTTGAAAGACTTCAAGACACATATCAAAGTACTTCTAGTTAACAAAAATGCTTACAATTACATTCTCATTCATTTTCATCAAAAATTCTACTCGTACATGTATGGTATTGTACTCGTATAATACGCAGCTTCTAGATGTATTTACTATTCATCTATACTAATAAAAATCTGCTCCTTAGCAGCCTTAAATGATTAAGGATCATGTGGGAACCATCATTTGTCAACTTGCATGAATTATTTAGCAAGAAAACAAACTTAAGTATCTTTTTTTCTTTATAAAATGTAAAAAACGTATTCATGAATGCACACCATTTCTTCACTCCATTTTCTTATACTTACACTCCAATTTCTCTCTCAAAATACTCCTAACATCATACTTGATCATCTCCAAGCATTTTCACCATCTTTTAGCTTCAATTACAAGCTTTAATCATCATAAAAACAACCATCTTTCAAGAACACTTCAAGAATCATATCAAGTCTTCATGACTACTTCCAAGCTTTCTAATCCATTCCAACTTATCATCTAAGATCAAGAAACCTTTGTTATTTATAGTAGGTTATCTTTCTTATTCAAGGTAATATTCATATTCAAACTTTGATTCAATTTCTATAACTATAACAATCTTATTTCAAGTGGAAATCTTACTTGAACTTGTTTTCGTGTCATGATTCTACTTCAAGAACTTTCAAGCCATCCAAGGATCCTTTGAAGCTAGATCTATCTTTCTCATTTCCAGTAGGTTTATCCAGAAAACTTGAGGTAGTAATGATGTTCATAACATCATTCGATTCATCCATATAAAACTATCTTATTCGAAGAGCTAAACTTGTAATCACTAGAACATAGTTTAGTTAATTCTAAACTTGTTCGCAAACAAAGTTAATCCTTCTAAGTTAACTTTTAAAATCAATTAAACACATGTTCTATATCTATATGATATGCTAACTTAATGATTTAAAACCTGGAAACACGAAGAACACTGTAAAATCGGATATACGCCGTCGTAGTACAACTGGGGGCTGTTTTGGTTTGGATAATTAAAAACTATGAAAAACTTTGATTTAAAAGCTATACTTCTGGGAAAATGATTTTTCTTATGAATATGAAACTATATCCAAAAATCATGGTTAAACTCAAAGTGAAAGTATGTTTTTCAAAATAGTCATCAAGATGTCGTTCTTTCGACGGAAATGACTACCTCTTTCAAAAATGACTTGTAACTTATATTTCTGACTATAAAGCTATACTTTTTCTGTTTAGTTTCATAAAGTTAAGTTCAATATGAAACTGTAGCCACTTAAATCACTCAAAACGGATTTGAAACGAAGAAATGACGGGTAAAACAAAATTGGTAAAAACTACTCATTTTAGCTACGTGAAAATTTGTAAGAAATCTATTCCAACCATAACTTAATCAACTTATATTGTATATTATGTAATCTTGAGATACCATAGACACGTATACAATATTTCGACCTATCATGTCGACCCATCTATATATATATTGCGGAACAACCATAGACACTCTATATGCAAATGTTGGAGTTAGCTATACAGGGTTGAGGTTGATTCCAAAATATATATATAGTTTGAGTTGTGATCAATACTGAGATATGTATACACTGGGTCGTGGATTGATTCAAGATATATATTAAGTTATTCATGTACGACAAATTATGGACTACTAACATTGGACTGCTAACTGGACAACTAAAATCATCAACACGTAATAAAGAAAATATTGTGAATATATTTCGATCATATTTTAATATATGTATATATTGTTATATGTTCATAAATCAACCCGTGGCCAAGTCTAATTCTCGACGAATTAGTAATCTGTGAAAGTGAGTTATAGTCTCATTTTTACTATTTAAATTATTTTGGGATGAGAATACATGCAAAATTTATAAATGTTTTACAAAATGAGCACAAGTTCATGGAACTACATTCTACGATTGATTTGTTATACCGGATATCTGTACTTATTATTATTATGCTTGGTAACCTAAGAGTTAGCGAAAAACACTAATTGACGCGAATTCTAAAGGTAGATCTACGGGCACCAACCACCCCCATTTTCGAATTGTGGAAATGCTTTAGTACTTCGAAGGGTTCTTGTCATACATTTGAATAGTGGAATGTATGATGCCAGATATCTTAAGCGCTCTATGTTAAGGTCGGTTACCAGGTGACTCATCGTATGAATGATTTTTGCAGTTGTAATGATCCTGCGCATTTAATTAAATGAAATCTTGTGACTTATTAAATGTTATGATTATTATGTAGAAATTAAACCTATGACTCACCAACATTTTTGTTGACGTTTTAAGCATGTTTATTCTCAGGTGAATATTAAAAACGCTTCCGTTGTCGTATGCCAACCCAAGGTCAAGATTTGGAGTCGGCATAATTGTTTATATTGTTTAAACTTGCATTCGGAGTATTTGTTGTAATATATTTGATCATATTGTAATGGGTTGTGTAAAAACTTATTTATTTGAGGAAATTGTCTTTGATAGACAATCTAAATTATGTCATTAAGGCCTTTATTCAATAATAAAGGTTATGGTTGTTTTTTTTTAAAAACGAATGCAAGATTTGAAAAACATCTCATATAGAGGTCAAAACCTCGCAAAGAAACCAATTAATATGAAACGTTTATAATTAATATGAACGGTGCATTTCATCCGGACCCGTAATTTGTCTATCTCCGACTTCACTCCAACAAATCGGAGACCTGCACTTTCTACCATAAAGTGCTTCAAACAGCGCCATCTCAATACTCGAATGGTAACTGTTGTTGTAGGAAAATTCTGCTAACGGTAGATGTCGATCCCAACTGTTTCCGAAATCAATAACACATGCTCGTAGCATGTCTTCAAGGGTCTCTATCGTCCTTTCATTTTTTCCATCAGTTTGTGGATGATAGACAGTACTCATGTCTAGACGAGTTCCCAATGCTTGCTGTAATGTCTGCCAAAATCTTGAAACAAATCTGCCATCCCTATCAGAGATAATTGTAACAACCCTGATTTTTTCCGTTACTTCCGTTAACCTTCCGTTAGTTTATTTAACGGAGATTATTTAACTTTTATGTGGTTACGTGTAATAAATGCATATTTGATCTTTGGAGGGTTACAATAATTAATATGGGTTGATATTAATTCAAATATATATTTCGGATATTGAAATACGATAAAAACGATACGATTTTGATAACTGCTTTTTGAGCAACGAAACGCTCGGGTTTATTTTAATAATTAATTTTATTAATTATTAACTTTTTTTTTAAATATTTAATTTATTGGATTTTTAATAACTTAAACGATTGGTTGCGTTAAACGATCGGGTTAGCGTTCCGGGCCTTCGGTACGACTAAACGACACTTGAAACGAACCACACTTTGTGAACAAGCAAGCCAAAACATAATATAAATCAATTTTAATAATTATATTATATAATTATTATGTTTTAAACATACTTTCAATTTATTAGAATTTATATAGATTAAAACGCTAGAAATTGACGTTTAACGTTCCGGTTTGCGTTTTCGGGTAACGACACCTAACGGGTTACACAATAAAACTTCTAGATAGGAAAAATAAGTCCATGGACTCCCTCATGTGCCCCTTTGGTCAAATTTCCCAATCCATGGGCATTCCTTTGATTTAATTTTGGCCCGATTAGTTAAATGGTCCACCTAGCCTTTTAATTGAGCCCTAAACCCAACTTAAACCCTCATTTAACAAAAAATAAAGCAAGGCTTCTCTCCTCCCTCCAAAATCACGACTAGGGCAGCTCCAAATCAGCCCCCATCATAGATTTTATCATTCTCCTCAGATCACCAACGAATTTTGCTTATTAGCTCTTGCATTCAACACGAAATCGATTGCTCTTATCATCCTCTACGCGTAGCTACTAATTAATTGTGATTTAGAGGTATATTTTCATAAACCCTAACTTCTAAAATCTGATTTTATTGATGTTTCATAGTTTATGTTGTCAATTGCTCAAGTCTATACGCGCACGTGTTAATCGTTATCGTTATTTTGTTTGTTTAATGCGCTAGGGTTTAAAAACGAATTTGTTTTTGCATGATCAAAAAAATTAAGTTTTTTAAATGTTAATTATTATGTTATAATCATATTCCTTGCGAAAAACTATTGAGTTTAGGCTTTGGATTTGCTTGATTTCGTTTCCGTATAATTAAGTTATGTCGATTTGAATTATCGTTGTGTTTTTGTTGCTTGATCAGAAATCTGGAATTGTTAGACAATGAATTGGCATGTGAAACTTATACCACTGGAAATATAATTTAAAAACACTCAATTTAGACTAGGATATCATGTCATTTGCTTATGTATAGCTCGAGATATGCTTGAATTAGTGTAAAAGTAGTTTTATACAGCACTTGCATGAAAATAACCTTGTATGATAAAATATATTAATTTCTGTGATTAAATCTTTACATATTTGAAATATAGACAAAAAGTACTTCACTTTTCATATAGATATCATAGGCTAATTGTATCTAGATCATCGGATAATCGCGTGAGAATGTGACTAGCTAAATGAGAATCGAATCTGCAAATTGCTCACTTTTTTATACTATGTGGATTGTCTATTGATTGAGAATGTATGCTTCTATAAAATGAAACTTAACATTATATGTGACTTATTGTTAGTTTATGTCAATCTCTAAAACCTTATACATTGGGCACAATAGAGCCATACTTTATGTGAATTCTGATTTGAGCTCTTCAACTTGCACGAATAAACTGTACAAATTGGCTAAACAAAAGTTGCTAGATTTTTGATATGTGTTACTTTGATTTGTTTTTGAACTATATCCACTGTTCTTGTATCAATTGCATGTTTCTAACTCCGGTTATAGCCAAAACGAAATCAGTGTGCGGTCAGAAATTGACTGGGCAAACCCCAAATGTACCCATTCTGATTCCTGACTTTTAATTATCGTATGAGTCCCTGGCCGGACTTTTTGGAATAGATTTGAAGTATATTTATGATCTGGGGTTTGCCATGTTTATGTAAATCTTGTACTATGAGGTAATGTGCTAAGTATGCTACGTGTTCATGAACTTTGTGCACAACGATAAACTGAAATTGTGAAAATGATCATTCATGACCTAAAACGTATTGCTTGACTTAGGTTTGACATGTTGACCAAATATTTGACATGAACCTACTGATGTTGAATTTAGTTGACCACATTGACCAATTTTGACTTTCGGTTTGACTTCGGTTGACTTTGTTTGACTTGCATGATATAGTTGACTTTTACTTTGAAACGCGTCGAGTCGAGCAATAAGACAACGTACACTATGAAACCACACTTATTTAAGATATGTATATTGACCAACCTAAATATGTATACTTAGGTTGCATTACTCGGCTATAAACCATACAAGTTAATTGTTCACTTTTCAATCCGAGCTTTATTCAAAGGTGAGTCTACAGTCCTGCTTTTTACATGTTTTCAGGGATGAGAATACACGCTGTTATACTTACATTATCAAATGCTTTTGTATTGACATAAGAACTATATATGCATATTGAGTTTGTTCAAAAAGCCTCTAGCTTAAATACTTTTAATACCATCGGTGTAAGCACAATTTAGATGGACGGATCCGTTAGGTTGACAACCTCACCCACTATAAAAACTGTGGTGCATTTACTTTGAACATTAAATACATTTGAACAAGTGTATAACATTTTACGAGGTAAGGCGGGTAGAGTGGCTTCTATACTCGGGTCATTGCTAGTATTCAGGTGCTCATATTATGCAAACGTTTTATGACTTTGTGTTGTACTTGTAAAATCTCGTGGTCAAGGAACTTAACTATTTTTCTGATAACTGTTTTTCAGATACTATACAACGTTATTTAAAACTGTGGTTTACGAACAAATGAGATAAAACTTGACATGTTAGTGTCAACAAACTTTTGAAACAGGAAACGATGTTGTCTACAACTATAACATTAAACTTGGTGGTCTTCCACTAATAAACGTTTTCTCAATATTGAATATTAAACATACTGTATTGTTTACCTAAAATCTGTAGATTCACTCAACATTATTGTTGATCCGTTTTGCGTATTTTATTCTCAGGTATTAATTGCTTCCGCTGTAGAATATTGCCGTTACGTAGAAGTCAAGCCAAGCACTGGGACCAGAGTTAACATTCCGTTAAGGGAATTTTAGACGGGGTGTTAAAGTTGGTATCAGAGCTTTGGCTATAGGGAATTAGGATACATTAGTGTGTCTAACTGTAGGGCGCATTAGTGAAGTCTAGTCTATAGCCGTGTGTCTTGGATGACTTTTATACACCATACCTACACTATTTGCTTCACAATACGACATGTAGGGCTACACCTTATATCACGTACATATGTACCCTATACCTATATGATATGGACATGAACTAAACATTGTACTACGAATCACATACGTACCCGCGAAGTGAAGTTTAACTAAATTAAGTTGATTACGCCATCTTGAACTTATGTAGTGATGTCAAATGGAAATGTGAGATAGCGTAATGTAATGACCAGGATTACATTACGGTAACTCATATGGAAGTTCCGACATCGCAAAAATAAGGAATTGGGGCCGAGTCAAGTAGGTTACTTGGATAATCAACGTTTAGAAAATGAACCGTGTAATCCCAAATGTGAGAAGAAATTTACAATGTGCAAACAAATTGTTAATATAACTTGTAAGTAACTTGTAATCATGACACAACTCGTCACTGCTTGACACTGACCGCCACCACCGATCACTACTTGTCACTACAAAGACACTACTTGAACACACTCGTCACCTTATGCCACTACTCAACACTGTTTAACGCTATAAGCTACTACTCAATGCTGCCTCTCACTGCCAGTCACAACTGATCACTACTTCTCACTGTTGGTCGTTACTAAATACTACTTGCTGCTACCCCTTGCTACTTGCTACTACTCAATACTAATCATTACTACTTACCACTACCAGGTACTACTCATCACCACTAACACATCCACGCTTTACCACTACCAGGTACTACTCATCCCGATATTACTCGTTGCATTATTTTTGGTAATCACCGGTCCGTAGATTTCACACTTCGTCGCGCTATGACCACCTCTCTTACACTTAGTACACGTTGTCGTGCAGAACCTAGTCGGATGGTATCCTTCACACCTCTGACATGGTTTTTGCCTTTTATTATTATTGTTGGGATGGTTGCTGTTGTGGTTGTTGTTGTTGTTGTTGGGATGTTTGTTGTAGTTATTGTTAGGATTGCGGTTATTGTTGCGATTGTTGTTGCGGTTGTTGGGATAGTTGTTGCGATTGTGATTGTAATTGTTGTTGTTGTTGTTGTTGTTGTACTGGTGACTCTTGTCACCATTTTCCTCCCACTTCCTCTTGAGTTGTTTCGTGTTGGCTTCTTCGGCCGCCTGCTCTTTTATTCTTCCATCAATCTAATTTATGAGTTTATGAGCCATTCGACTTTCCTTTTATATAGAAGTGGGCTCGTGTGAACTCACATCTTCTTGAATCCTTTATGGTAACCCTTTTACAAATGCGTCGATTTTCTCTTCTTCATCTTCGAACACTCCCGGACACAATAGGCACAACTCTGTGAATCGTCGTTCGTACGTGATAATACCAAATCTTTGTGTTTGTAACTCTTTAAGCTCTACCTTGAGCTTATTGACCTCGTTTCTAGGACAGTACTGCTCGTTTATCAAATGCTTGAATGCTGACCACGGTAGTGTGTAAGCAACATCTTGTCCCACCTGCTCAAGGTAGGTGTTCCACCATGTTAACGCAGTACCTGTGAAGGTATGCATAGCGTACTTTACTTTGTCTTCTTCAGTACATTTACTTATGAAAAACACCGATTCAACCTTCTCGGTCCACCGTTTCAATCCGATTGGACCCTCGGTTCCATTAAATTCCAAAGGTTTGCAGGCAGTGAATTCTTTGTAGGAGCATCCTACACGATTTCTTGTGGAATTAGTTCCACTGCTAGAACCAGAGTTATTGTTGTTATTTTGCATTGCGGCCTGCACGGCGGCTATGTTCGCAGCAAGAAAAACACGGAAGTCTTCCTCGCTCATGTTCAAGTTCTGACGAGTAGTCGGTGCCATTTCCTTCAAAAATAGCCAAAAGAATTAAGTTAATCATATAGAATATTAAGAGTAGTCAATAGTATTTCGTAGCATAATATGAACTTATTTATAAAAGCTTTTTCTTCATATTAGAGTTTTATAAGTTTTAATTCGGGTAGTACCTACCCGTTAAGTTCATACTTAGTAGCTAACATACAATTTAACTACTACAATTCTATATGAAAAACTGATTACAATAAATTTCACGTTCAAACTTTTATACAATATTTTACAAATTTACAATACCGCTATTTTACATGTAGCATATAATATAGCACAAAATAATTTTGATACAAAATAGTTGTGACAACAATCCTAGTTAATATGCAAGTCGTTCAGCAAAGGCAATAAAAACACGTAATTCATAAGTCCATAAACAAGTCATGCATTCTGGTTTTACTAAGATTACTTCCCATCCTTGGTCTTGTGGAAAGTAACCGTTATGACCGTTGGCTAGACAACATGTTATAATGTCGTCAAAAGGACGAGGGTTACGTAATGCCCAACAGCCTCGTAACAATCTAAAAACCTTGTTTCTCACCCCAATTACTGAGTACGTCACTTGTGGGAATGTTTTATTTAATAGTTGTAATCCGATGTTCTTTTTCTCACTTTGGTGAGAAGCGAACATCACTAACCCGTAAGCATAACATGCTTCTTTATGTTGCATGTTAGAATCTCTTTCTAAAGCACGAATTCCTATGTTGGGATAGGTAGAGTCAAAATAGGTTCTCAACCCGTAGCGTAAAATTGCTTCTGGGTTTCCCACATTTAATGCTTTAAAGAAAACACGGCGCAACTTATGGCCTCCCCAATGTGATATACCCCGTCTATCAAAGGAAGGCCTTTTATTAACTAAGGCATGCCTGGAACGTTCTTCAAATGTTCTACAAACTAATTTTTCCGTAAATAATTGTGCCGATGAATTCTGACCAACTCTAGACAAGATTTCATCAATCATGTCTCCAGGTAGGTCTTCTAAAATTTTTGGTTGTCTATCCTTAACATCCATTTTGTGTTTTTATACTGTAAAAATAGACAAGGGTTAGATTCATAAAAAAATACTTAACAAACAATACAAGCAATTTTTACATTTATCATAAAAGCACAAGCACACTATATTACATATATTACACAACATGATTACAACTCTTTAATCCGACTCACTCGTTTCTTCTTCTTCGGACTTGGTTCGTTTCGCTAATTTCCTAGGGATATATGGTGCCCCCCTAATACGAGCCATCATTTTCACAAATGGTTTAGAAAAACCTGGTGGCTTAGAGGTTCCCGGTTATTGTTAAAATTTAAGAAGTACGGGTGTTTATGATATATATAAAGTTCATCGGGGTTGTAATCAGGTTTATCTATTTTGATACCTTTTCCCTTATTGTTTTCTTTTACTTTTTCAAATTGGGTCGAGGTAATTTCTATAACATCATCAGAATCCTCATCGGGATTCGATTCATCAGAAAATTGGTAATTTTCCCAAGGCAGAAACACCATTGACCATTATTAACTTTGGTCCGTTGGTTGAGGATTTTATTTTATTTAATCATTTAACTGTAGGTATTAATATTTCTTCCTCCAAAACCTCTTCTTCTTCCGGTTCCTCCTCTTCCGGTTCCTCTTCTTCCGGTTCCTCCTCTTCCGGTTCCTCCTCTTCCGGTTCCTCTTCGGGATTTTGTGAATCTTCCCAAAATATATTCGACTCTTCATTATTATTAGGTGAGTCAATGAGATTTGTACTAGAGGTAGACATCTATCACACAATATCAAACATGTTAAGAGATTAATATATCACATAATATTTACATGTTAATAATATATAGTTTCCAACAAAAAGTGTTAAGCAATCATTTTTGAAGAAAACACGGTCGAAGTTCAGACTCACTAATTCATCCTAACAACTCGGTAAGACACACTAATGCAAAATTCTGGTTCTCTAAGACCAACGCTCGGATACCAACTGAAATGTCTCGTTCATATCGATTATAAACGTTCCATATTAATTGATTTTGTTGCAAGGTTTTGACCTCTATATGAGACGTTTTTTAAAGACTGCATTCGATTTTTAAACAAACCATAACCTTTATTTTATCAATAAAGGTTTAAAAATATTACGACGATTATAAAATAATGATAATCTAAAATATAGCGTTTTCACACGATTATTACATAATGGTTTACAATAATATTACACATCAATTTAAATCTTCGAATGCAGTTTTTAAATATTATTATACAAGCATGCTGACTCCAACTCTTGTCCATAAATTAGCATGCAACAGCGGAAACTCTTAATAATCACCTGAGAATAAACATGCTTTAAACGTCAACAAAAATATTGGTGAGTTATAGGTTTAACCTATATATATCAAATCGTAATAATAGACCACAAGATTTCATATTTCAATAACATACAATCTGTATAAAAATCATTCATATGTTGAACACCTGGTAACCGACATTAACAAAATGCATATAGAATATCCCCACAACAGAAATCCATCTGTATTAATAACTCGAAGTACTAAAGCATACCATTTTTCAGTATGGGGGGGGGGGAGTTAGTGCCCGTAGATTTACCTTTAGGATTCGCGTCAATTAGGGTGTTTGTTCCCTAATTCTTAGGCTACCAAGCTAAAAGGGTGATATTCGGTATTCATAATCCAACATAGAATGTAATTTCAAGTACTTGTGTCAATTTTGTAAAACATTTACAAAACTGCATGTATTCTCATCCCAAAAATATTAGATTTAAAAGTGGGACTATAACTCACTTTCACAGATTTTTACTTTGCCGAAAATAAGACTTGGCCACTGGTCGATTCACGAATCTATAACAAATATGTACATATGTATCAAAGTATGATCAAAATATAATTACAATATTTTTTATTACGTTTTAATGATTTGAGTTTGTTAAGTCAGCAGTTCTCGTTAGTAACCTAAAACTAGTTGGCCACAGTTAGATGTATAGAAATAAAGCAATATATATTATCTCGAATCAATCCACGACCTCGTGTATACAAGTCTCAGGCTAGATCACAACTCAAAGTATATATAATATTTTGGAATCAACCTCAACCCTGTATAGCTAACTCCAACATTACTGCATATATAGTGTCTATGGTTGTTCCGAAATATATATATATATATGGGTCGATATGATATGTCAAAACATTGTATTCGTGTCTATGGTATCCCAAGATTATATAATATATGTTAGAATACATGTTTAATACAATATAAGTTAGTTAAGTTATGATTTATATAAATTTATTACAAATTTCACGTAACTACAACAAACAAAATTATCCAATCTTGTTTTACCCATAACTTCTTCGTTTTAAATCCGTTTTAAGTGATTCAAGTTGCTATGGTTTCATATTGAACTTAAGTTTATGAATCTAAACAGAAAAAGTATAAGTTTATAGTTGGAAATATAGGTTACAATTTATTTTTGTAAAGGTAGTCATTTCAGTCGAAAGAACGACGTCTAGATGACCATTTTGGAAAAACATACTTCCACTTTGAGTTTAACCATGATTTTTGGATATAGTTTCATGTTCATAAGAAAAATCATTTTCCCAGAAAAATAGCTTTTAAATCAAAGTTTATCATAGTTTTTAATTATCCAAACCAAAACAGCCCCTGGTTTTACTACGACGGCGTATATCCGATTTTTACGGTGTTCTTCGTGTTTCCAAGTTTTAAATCATTAAGTTAGTATATCATATAGATGTAGAACATGTGTTTAGTTGATTTTAAAATTCAAGTTATAAGGATTAACTTTTTGTTTGCGAACAAGTTTAGAATATACTAAACTATGTTCTAGTGATTACAAGTTTAAATCTTCGAATAAGATAGTTATATATATATATATATATATATATATATATATATATATATATATATATATATATATATATATATATATATATATATATATATATATATATATATATATATATATATATATATATATATATATATATATATATATATGAATTGAATGATGTTATGAACATCATTACTACCTAAAGTTTAGTAAGTAAACCTACTAGAAGTGACAATAAATGATCTAGCTTCAAAGGATCTTGGATGGCTTGAAAGTTCTTGAAGTAGGATCATGACACAAAAACAAGTTCAAGTAAGATTTTTACTCGAATTAAGATAGTTTATAGTTATAGAAATCGAATCAAAATTTGAATATGAATATTACCTTGAATAAGAAAGATAACCTACTGTAAATAACAAAGGTTTCTTGATCTTAGATGATTACTTGGAATGGATTAGAAAGCTTGGAAGTAAACTAGTAAACTTGAAAGGATTTTTGAAGTGTTCTTGAAGTGTTCTTCCTATGATAATTATAGCTTGATTCTTGAAGAAATTTTTGATGAGGATGATGATTAGTTTACTGGAAAAATTCGTTCATAAGTGTGTGTAGGTGTTAAGAGAGAATTAGAAAGAGAATTGGAAGTGAAATGGATTGATTGGTGAGTGGTGAATGATGAGTGGTGAGTGGGGTTAAAAGGAGTTCTAGTTAGTTGACTAGTTCATGGTAGAAGTTAAATTTGATTAGTCATGCATGACATAATCAAGAGTGGAATCTCATGCTAGTTCCTATTGGTATATACTCATAGTAAGTATGTCTAAAAGCTGTGTATAATATGGATATGAATACTGAATGACTACGAGTAGAATTGTTGATGAAAATGAATGGAAATGTAATTGTAAGCATTTTTGCTAAGTAGAATTACTTTGATCTGTGTCTTAAAGTCTTTCAAAAGTGTACTAATACATCTTAATACACTACATGTATATTCATTTTAACTGAGTCATTAAGTCATCGTTAGTCGTTACATGTAAGTGTTGTTTTTGAAAGCTTTAAGTTAACGATCTCATTTAATGTTGTTGAAAGCTTTAAATAAAATTTTAACACATTTTTAATAAAGCGATATTAACCCAAACAAAAACAATTCCGAGCTGACCTGGCAGCTCGATCCCAGCCAGGGGCACTGCCCCTTGTACCCCGCCAGGGGCTCTGCCCCTTGTACCCCGCCAGGGGTTGCCACCCCTTGGACCCCATTATCAGGGGCGCTGCCCCTGAACCCCCGTCATAATCAGGATAAGTTCAAACAAGTGTACACACCACACTTTCTCAAACTTGTTCGATATTTATCAAGGTTATTTTGGTTAACAAATTAATCTCATTACGCTTAAATCATATTGGTGACACAAATCACCAACAATGAATATATCATAATATGATACATATGTATTTAGTAAGGCGTTGCTATAACGATAATCGTTATATATATTGTTTCGAGTTTCATAATTGAATAGTCTCATTTTATGTATATAACTCATTGTTAATATACCTAGTGAGATACTTACTTTTTATAATACCATGTTAGCTATATACATATCCATATATATATATATATATATATATATATATATATATATATATATATATATATATATATATATATATATATATATATATATCATCATATAGTTTTTACAAGTTTTAACGTTCGTGAATCGCCGGTCAACTTGGATGGTCAATTGTCTACATGAAACCTATTTCCATTAATCAAGTCTTAACAAGTTTGATTGCTTAACATGTTGGAAACATTTAATCATGTAAATATCAACTTCATTTAATATATATAAACATGGAAAAGTTCGGGTCACTAGACATGGGCTTCTGGAAAAGTTGATTTCCAGATATTTCGGTTCGAGTAGATGACTTTTCATTTAAGACTCGCCTAAATCTGATATACGGTTTAGGATTTATAGCCTCCTGAAAGTCACTATGCCTTTGTAACGACGTGCTGAAAATTCTGACCTACTTGCGCTTGAACCGTCGCCACGGTCAAACGACATCGAGTTAGGTTCTGAAAATTGGAAAGCGGTTAGAGGACTCACATACGGAGCCTTTTCCACTGACCGCGTGTCATTTCAGTTTGTATAGAGGTCGTAGCAGCTGAACGAAGTCAGTATTTGTTTTGATCTCTATTCTTGATTGAAACCTTACTTTACTTTTTACGTACGATAATGATGATGACACTTAAGGCTTAACTTACGTACTTTTAAACCCTTTGGGATGATTTACTGACTTAGTAACTTTTAACTTAGGTTGAGGACCTTTCGGACCGACTTACCGACTTTTACCGCATTTTCACTGTGAGTTATAACTCCCTTTTTACCTTACTATTTTTGGGACTGAGAATACATGCACATTTTATATTTTACTTACTAGGCACGAGTACTTAAACTTTATATATGTGTGGGTGATATGACGGCATAAATTTTCCCCTTAGCTCGGTAACGTTTAGTCATTGGTTTATGAACCGGTGAACGCGAATCTTAGATATGGATCCATAGGGTTTGACATCCCCACTCGGGCTAGTCGCACTAGCATTTAATGGGTGTTTAATACTTCGTAAACTTATGCACTCGCCAAGTGTACTTTTAGGGGGTGATATTTACGTTAAGTTAGTTACCAAGTGCCCACGGTTAAGCATATACTTTTCATACTGTTTTGAATACGAAATCTCGTGGCCTACATTACATTGTTGATTAAAATTAAACTATAGCTCACCAACATTCGTGTTGACATTTTAAAGCATGGTATTTCTCAGGTGCTTAGACGTATATTGCTTCCGCTGTATTAGTCTCGCTATTATAGACTTGCTGTATTAGACTCCCGCTGCTCTGTTTAGAGATGTCTCAAACATGGAACCTTACTTTGCATTCACAACTTATGTTACATTTGAACAATGGCTTTGTAATGACCTTTGTGTCACGTACTTATATTAATGCTTTCTATTCGTAGAAGCACGCTTTCTTTTGTAAAACGTTATCTTTTCATGAATGCAAACTTGTTTTAAAACATCATATAGTGTTGTAACCTTGTAATGGACCTGTTGTTGATGATCCGTACACGTTGATTTTGTACGGGGCATCACAAAAGGATTGAAATAGAAATATAAAATATTAAGGGACGTCTCATGAAAAGTTAAAAGAAATGAGTGATAAGTAGATAAAAAGGGAAAAAGAAAATGGGACTATAGGGACTCGAACCCCTGAACTTTTAAATATTATTATACAAGCATGCTGACTCCAACTCTTGTCCATAAATTAGCATGCAACAGCGGAAACTCTTAATAATCACCTGAGAATAAACATGCTTTAAACGTCAACAAAAATATTGGTGAGTTATAGGTTTAACCTATATATATCAAATCGTAATAATAGACCACAAGATTTCATATTTCAATAACATACAATCTGTATAAAAATCATTCATATGTTGAACACCTGGTAACCGACATTAACAAAATGCATATAGAATATCCCCACAACAGAAATCCATCTGTATTAATAACTCGAAGTACTAAAGCATACCATTTTTCAGTATGGGGGGGGGGGGGGAGTTAGTGCCCGTAGATTTACCTTTAGGATTCGCGTCAATTAGGGTGTCTGTTCCCTAATTCTTAGGCTACCAAGCTAAAAGGGTGATATTCGGTATTCATAATCCAACATAGAATGTAATTTCAAGTACTTGTGTCAATTTTGTAAAACATTTACAAAACTGCATGTATTCTCATCCCAAAAATATTAGATTTAAAAGTGGGACTATAACTCACTTTCACAGATTTTTACTTTGCCGAAAATAAGACTTGGCCACTGGTCGATTCACGAATCTATAACAAATATGTACATATGTATCAAAGTATGATCAAAATATAATTACAATATTTTTTATTACGTTTTAATGATTTGAGTTTGTTAAGTCAGCAGTTCTCGTTAGTAACCTAAAACTAGTTGGCCACAGTTAGATGTATAGAAATAAAGCAATATATATTATCTCGAATCAATCCACGACCTCGTGTATACAAGTTTCAGGCTAGATCACAACTCAAAGTATATATAATATTTTGGAATCAACCTCAACCCTGTATAGCTAACTCCAACATTACTGCATATATAGTGTCTATGGTTGTTCCGAAATATATATATATATATATGGGTCGATATGATATGTCAAAACATTGTATTCGTGTCTATGGTATCCCAAGATTATATAATATATGTTAGAATACATGTTTAATACAATATAAGTTAGTTAAGTTATGATTTATATAAATTTATTACAAATTTCACGTAACTACAACAAACAAAATTATCCAATCTTGTTTTACCCATAACTTCTTCGTTTTAAATCCGTTTTAAGTGATTCAAGTTGCTATGGTTTCATATTGAACTTAAGTTTATGAATCTAAACAGAAAAAGTATAAGTTTATAGTTGGAAATATAGGTTACAATTTGTTTTTGTAAAGGTAGTCATTTCAGTCGAAAGAACGACGTCTAGATGACCATTTTGGAAAAACATACTTCCACTTTGAGTTTAACCATGATTTTTGGATATAGTTTCATGTTCATAAGAAAAATCATTTTCCCAGAAAAATAGCTTTTAAATCAAAGTTTATCATAGTTTTTAATTATCCAAACCAAAACAGCCCCTGGTTTTACTACGACGGCGTATATCCGATTTTTACGGTGTTCTTCGTGTTTCCAAGTTTTAAATCATTAAGTTAGTATATCATATAGATGTAGAACATGTGTTTAGTTGATTTTAAAAGTCAAGTTATAAGGATTAACTTTTTGTTTGCGAACAAGTTTAGAATATACTAAACTATGTTCTAGTGATTACAAGTTTAAATCTTCGAATAAGATAGTTATATATATATATATATATATATATATATATATATATATATATATATATATATATATATATATATATATATATATATATATATATATATGAATTGAATGATGTTATGAACATCATTACTACCTAAAGTTTAGTAAGTAAACCTACTAGAAGTGACAATAAATGATCTAGCTTCAAAGGATCTTGGATGGCTTGAAAGTTCTTGAAGTAGGATCATGACACAAAAACAAGTTCAAGTAAGATTTTTACTCGAATTAAGATAGTTTATAGTTATAGAAATCGAATCAAAATTTGAATATGAATATTACCTTGAATAAGAAAGATAACCTACTGTAAATAACAAAGGTTTCTTGATCTTAGATGATTACTTGGAATGGATTAGAAAGCTTGGAAGTAAACTAGTAAACTTGAAAGGATTTTTGAAGTGTTCTTGAAGTGTTCTTCCTATGATAACTATAGCTTGATTCTTGAAGAAATTTTTGATGAGGATGATGATTAGTTTACTGGAAAAATTCGTTCATAAGTGTGTGTAGGTGTTAAGAGAGAATTAGAAAGAGAATTGGAAGTGAAATGGATTGATTGGTGAGTGGTGAATGATGAGTGGTGAGTGGGGTTAAAAGGAGTTCTAGTTAGTTGACTAGTTCATGGTAGAAGTTAAATTTGATTAGTCATGCATGACATAATCAAGAGTGGAATCTCATGCTAGTTCCTATTGGTATATACTCATAGTAAGTATGTCTAAAAGCTGTGTATAATATGGATATGAATACTGAATGACTACGAGTAGAATTGTTGATGAAAATGAATGGAAATGTAATTGTAAGCATTTTTGCTAAGTAGAATTACTTTGATCTGTGTCTTAAAGTCTTTCAAAAGTGTACTAATACATCTTAATACACTACATGTATATTCATTTTAACTGAGTCATTAAGTCATCGTTAGTCGTTACATGTAAGTGTTGTTTTTGAAAGCTTTAAGTTAACGATCTCATTTAATGTTGTTGAAAGCTTTAAATCAAATTTTAACACATTTTTAATAAAGCGATATTAACCCAAACAAAAACAATTCCGAGCTGACCTGGCAGCTCGATCCCAGCCAGGGGCACTGCCCCTTGTACCCCGCCAGGGGCTCTGCCCCTTGTACCCCGCCAGGGGTTGCCACCCCTTGGACCCCATTATCAGGGACGCTGCCCCTGAACCCCCGTCATAATCAGGATAAGTTCAAACAAGTGTACACACCACACTTTCTCAAACTTGTTCGATATTTATCAAGGTTATTTTGGTTAACAAATTAATCTCATTACGCTTAAATCATATTGGTGACACAAATCACCAACAATGAATATATCATAATATGATACATATGTATTTAGTAAGGCGTTGCTATAACGATAATCGTTATATATATTGTTTCGAGTTTCATAATTGAATAGTCTCATTTTATGTATATAACTCATTGTTAATATACCTAGTGAGATACTTACTTTTTATAATACCATGTTAGCTATATACATATCCATATATATATATATATATATATATATATATATATATATATATATATATATATATATATATATATATATATATATATATATATATATATATATATATATATATATATATATATATATATATATATATATATCATCATATAGTTTTTACAAGTTTTAACGTTCGTGAATCGCCGGTCAACTTGGATGGTCAATTGTCTACATGAAACCTATTTCCATTAATCAAGTCTTAACAAGTTTGATTGCTTAACATGTTGGAAACATTTAATCATGTAAATATCAACTTCATTTAATATATATAAACATGGAAAAGTTCGGGTACTAGACATGGGCTTCTGGAAAAGTTGATTTACAGATATTTCGGTTCGAGTAGATGACTTTTCATTTAAGACTCGCCTAAATCTGATATACGGTTTAGGATTTATAGCCTCCTGAAAGTCACTATGCCTTTGTAACGACGTGCTGAAAATTCTGACCTACTTGCGCTTGAACCGTCGCCACGGTCAAACGACATCGAGTTAGGTTCTGAAAATTGGAAAGCGGTTAGAGGACTCACATACGGAGCCTTTTCCACTGACCGCGTGTCATTTCAGTTTGTATAGAGGTCGTAGCAGCTGAACGAAGTCAGTATTTGTTTTGATCTCTATTCTTGATTGAAACCTTACTTTACTTTTTACGTACGATAATGATGATGACACTTAAGGCTTAACTTACGTACTTTTAAACCCTTTGGGATGATTTACTGACTTAGTAACTTTTAACTTAGGTTGAGGACCTTTCGGACCGACTTACTTGCTTACTTACCTCGTACCGACTTTTACCGCATTTTCACTGTGAGTTATAGCTCCCTTTTTACCTTACTATTTTTGGGACTGAGAATACATGCACATTTTATATTTTACTTACTAGGCACGAGTACTTAAACTTTATATATGTGTGGGTGATATGACGGCATAAATTTTCCCCTTAGCTCGGTAACGTTTAGTCATTGGTTTATGAACCGGTGAACGCGAATCTTAGATATGGATCCATAGGGTTTGACATCCCCACTCGGGCTAGTCGCGCTAGCATTTAATGGGTGTTTAATACTTCGTAAACTTATGCACTCGCCAAGTGTACTTTTAGGGGGTGATATTTACGTTAAGTTAGTTACCAAGTGCCCACGGTTAAGCATATACTTTTCATACTGTTTTGAATACGAAATCTCGTGGCCTACATTACATTGTTGATTAAAATTAAACTATAGCTCACCAACATTCGTGTTGACATTTTAAAGCATGTTATTTCTCAGGTGCTTAGACGTATATTGCTTCCGCTGTATTAGTCTCGCTATTATAGACTTGCTGTATTAGACTCCCGCTGCTCTGTTTAGAGATGTCTCAAACATGGAACCTTACTTTGCATTCACAACTTATGTTACATTTGAACAATGGCTTTGTAATGACCTTTGTGTCACGTACTTATATTAATGCTTTCTATTCGTAGAAGCACGCTTTCTTTTGTAAAACGTTATCTTTTCATGAATGCAAACTTGTTTTAAAACATCATATAGTGTTGTAACCTTGTAATGGACCTGTTGTTGATGATCCGTACACGTTGATTTTGTACGGGGCATCACAAAAGGATTGAAATAGAAATATAAAATATTAAGGGACGTCTCATGAAAAGTTAAAAGAAATGAGTGATAAGTAGATAAAAAGGGAAAAAGAAAATGGGACTATAGGGACTCGAACCCCTGAACTTTTGATCTAAAATACACAAGTTTAACCACTATTACAACCTTAACTTTTTCTTAGAGCATTCTCATTCATGACTTATGTCTTCATATTAATAAATTGTCACATCAACGACACATCACTATTTCATTTTCATTTCTTTCCCATCACTAACTCATCACAATTCACTCCCAACCATGACATACCATTACATGGACACACTTTATTAATTTTATTAGTCCCTCCGTCCCAAAAAGAATGTCTGGAAGTTATTTTTGTTGGACAATTATTTTTTGAACAAATATAAATAGTAAAGTAGACACTTATTTTGAGACGGAGGAAGTATTAAAATAAATTAAATATATTGAATTTGTATGCAACTGTCACCCATTCAATCCAATTTTATATCACTTTTTTAAGAAACGCACGTGATGATAAAAGTTATAAAACCACGAAATAGTTCATGAGTACACATTGGCTAAGAATTAACAATGTGGTGCTATTGGAGCCAATTATTGGCTAGATATTAATATACCATTGGGAATCCTCTTATACTCCACAACTTTTCTTATATAACTAGTCTGGACCGGCCCGCGCGTTGCGGCAGGGGCTTTCTGTAAGACCCAAATATTTATTGTGCATAATGTATTTATAGTGTACATAAAGTGGGTGAAACGTGGCGCGATTTAAAAGCTGGCAGATTGTTCAGCCCTTCGTGCGCGCAGCGGAGGGGTGATGGTGCGCGTCGCGCACTGTCCCTGCGACAGAGTTCCAGTTTTCTATTTTTGAGTTAAATGAAGGGTAGTTTGGTCTTTTCGCGTATGGACGGTTTTAGGCCACAAAAGGCATATTGGTGGACTCAATCAAGTCCACAACCTTATCTTCATTCTTTCATCTGCAACCTCAACCCTAGAGTGAGAAAAGAGTTTAGAGAGAGAAAGCTTCATTTGGAGAAGAAGAAGCTTGAATCGATCGAAGTCGTAAGTGTTAAAGTTGTTCATCTCATTCATGGCTACGTTGTGGTAGTATTGGTAAGTTTTAACTTCGAATTTCATTGTTTGATTTGATATTCAAAGTTAGGGTTTGAACTTGATTTGTAGAGAAACCCATTTAAACTCTTGGAGTGAGTTTGTTAATACTAGTAATCGGGTTTTATGTTGTTGTTGGTGGATTTTGGGTTGGATGATGAAATTGATTAGCTAATAATCATGTTTGGGTGTTGAAATCACTAGTTAACTTAGGTTATAAGTGATTAGAGGTGTAAACTTGCAAGTGGGTGTTTTGACTTAAGATTTGGTTAAAATGGGTTTGGTGTCAAAATGATGCAAGTAAGTGTTTTGATGATGAAACATTGTGTAAAATATGGTGTTAGAACATAATCACTAGTTGATTGTGATTATGGGTGTTTTGGGAGAGATTTGACTTAGTCAAATGGAGGTATGTGCAAATGGGTCGATATTGCACTTATGGCGTGTTGGGCATAAGCTAGAGTGTTTAGCTTACATGTTTGTGAATTATCTAGGTGATTCACATTTAGACGATTAGGAGCTCAAGCGGGAGTTGCCTTTCTCATAATCGAGGTGAGTGGAATATTTGTACATGTATGTATGTAGTTTATTTACTCGTACACGATGTGGGTCTTTGGTGCAACATCGCGAGTATTGGTGTTATGTCATGGGCCGGTGACTTATTGTTAGTATAGGTGAGGAGAACTACATGTCGGTAGTATCTCGATAGGTGTTGCACAAGTCGGTGACACCTTACGGTGATTCACGAGCTGGTGACACCTCATGGTGGCTCAGAAGTCGGTGACCCCTTTTGTAGAGGCGAGTTTCACAAGTCAGTGACACTCTATAGTGCTTCACAGGTCGATGGCACTTAGTGGTGCTTCACAAGTCGGTGATGCCACATGGCGTTCACGAGTCGGTGACCCATACACATTAGTGGGTGTTCGCAAGTCGGTGACACCCTTTGGTGATTCACAAGTCGGTGACACCTTATGATAATTCACAAGTCGGTGACATCATACGAGTGAGACTCGATGTTATTGGTCGTCTACTAGTCGGTAGTGCCATAGCGGGGAATGGTTTGGTATGTTTACGCATTGTTATGATTTAGTATGTTATTATGACGGTTTATATACTAATATTGTTGCTAGTTGTATGTTTGGTGATGCTAGCTCGTTTATACGTGTGTTTTGCTTGGTATTTGTAAGTGGATGCGCGTAGGTAAACTATATATGTATATGTATACGTATTGCATTCACTAAGCATTAGCTTACCCTCTCGTTGTTTACATTTTTTTAGGTACGGAAGCGGATTTGGCAAGGGTATGCTCGGGATTTAGATGATTTCCCCTTTTGATGCTTGCATGGATTACTATTGGATTCGACCTAGGATTGGGTAGTTTATCCCCAAACATCATGCTCATAGTTTTGTTTGGAAACTAAACTCGTATGGTCGAAACTCGTATTTTGTATGTATTTCGTAAAACGGCCGACGTGGGCCCGATGTTGTAAAACTTGTTTTATTATTGAATCGTGTTAGTTTTACTTATTATAATGTGTTGTGAAAAGCGTTTCATCTAAAAGTGTCGGGAAGTGGGAGATCTTTAACGCAAAAAATGCAAAATCTGGACAGAAGCTGATCAGCACTATGCGCGCCGCGCACCTAGTCTGGACATTGCAGTTTTAATTTTTTTTTATTTCGCATTTTCGATCGAATAACGGGTTGGGTTGTTACAAGTGGTATCAGAACATGGTCTAAGGGATTTAGGTGACTTGAGATAGGCGCCTAGACTTAGACTTTTGTGTGTGCTAATATGCGGGACTTGTAGGATTACGCGTCGGTTCGGGTTTTAGTTAGTGCCTTAGAGAATAGGTGCTTTAGCTACGTATTGATTATATTGTTACTAATCATGTTGTTTGTGTTGAACATCTAGCGAGATGGTTGTTGTATTTATGAGTTCGGCATGGCATGTGAGCGTAATAATGCTTCGCTACCATTATTACGGTTGCAAGCCAAGTCAAGCAAGTGATGTACAACAAGTATTGAACTAGATGGGGTGTACGAACGGTGACATATTTATATGTTTGTGAATATATATTTGGGCGGTGTATGTAAATTATTCGTGTTGCATTCCTAACTGAGTTCATTTCTTAGAATGAAGACGAGGAACGGACATGATAATGATGAACAAGGCGAAGACTCCGAGTTCACGGCTAAGGTTGAGGCCATCTTTAAACGTCAAAAAGCGTAGTTTCTCGAGGATGTTAGAAAGGTTTTCCAGGAATCGGTTGATGGGCAAGTAACCGAGTTAATCAACGAACGAGTGAATGCCGCGATTGAAGAGGCATTCTAAGCTAGAAACATTTATCCTCGTGGTGAAGGGGGTGATGGTAATGGGGGACATGGAAGGCGGGACTTCCATTACAAAATCTTCAAGGATGCTCAACCTCCTATGTTTAATGGAGTGAGGGATCTGTTGAAGAGTACATGTTGGGTTTTCGACATCGAGGGGGCCTTCCATACTAGTAAATGTCCTCCCGAGAAGAAAACAAGATACGGTTCTAGTATGTTACGTGAAGAAGCCAAGATGTGGTGGGATGACAAGATTCAATTATATGGTGAAGAACAATGTATGAGCTTGTCATGGGAAGAGTTTAAAAAGGAGTTCTTTGATGAATACCGAACTCAATCTGACCTTAATAAAATTCGGGAGGAGTTGCGCGATTTGCGATAAGGTTCGATGGACTTGGTTACTCTCAAGTCTACTTTCTTGTCAAAAACTCATTTTTGTCCGGAGTATGTCGGTGATGACCGAATGTTGATGCAAGATTTCTATCGTACTTTAAGCGATGAGTTGAAGGGTAAGATTAGTCGGGGAATGGCTAAGTCTTTTGAAGAATTATTTGAGTTGGCTCGGGGTTTCGAACCCGAGGCCCCGAAAACAAGTGTTTCTGATGTTGGTAAGCGGAAGTTCGAAGCAACGATGTTTTCAAACAAGAAAAGTAAGAGTGCTACCGAAGGTGTCAGAAGCGTAAAGATGAGTGGCACGGGTGGTTCTAAATTCGCGTGTTATAATTGTGGACAAACTAGACATAAGTCTCGTGAATGTCCGTCGGGTAACGTCACATGTTTTAAGTGCCGGAAAGAGGGACACCGAAAGTCGGAGTGTCCCGAGTGGAATAGTGACGGAGCGCGAATGTCTAACGATGCTTGATTCAGGTACTATTCGATTTTAGTACTATCTTTATGTAGGTGACTCTTGGGTAACAAGTAGGTTTATCCATGTGATGTAGTGGCTAACTAGGTCGAGTTAGTCCATTGCAGTTTGATTAACCAGGTCAGGTTAATAATTAGATGTTTGGTGTTGACCAAGGCGGGTTAACCGGGTGAATTTGACTAATCGGGTCGGGTTAATCAATTAGATGTTACGTATTGACCGAGGCGGGTTAACCGGGTGAATTTGACTAACCGGGTCGGGTTAATCAATTAGATGTTAGGTGTTGACCAAAGCTGGTTAACCGGGTGAATTTGACTAACCGGGTCGGGTTAATCAATTAGATGTTAGGTGTTGACCGAGGCGGGTTAACCGGGTGAATTTGACTAACCGGGTCGGGTTAATCAATTAGATGTTAGGTGTTGATCGAGGCGGGTTAACCAGGTGAATTTGACTAACCGAGTCGGGTTAATCAACTAGACGTTAGGGGTTTTACCTAGTTGGGTTGACCAAGGGCATTTGACTAACCAAGTTGGGTTAATCAATTGTTGTTAAGGGTTTTACTGAGTCGGGTCGACTAAGTGCATTTGATTAACCGGGTCGGGTTAATCATTAGATGTTAGGGGTTGGCCGAGGTAGGTGACCGGGCGTATTTGACTAACCATGTCAGGTTAATCGTTTTGGTGTTGGAGGCTTAACCAAGTCGGGTGTAACCGTGTTATGATTAGAGGGTTACTTGTGTTGCTCTCCAGTAAGTGTTAGCGTAGGAATGGTATGCCATTCGAGAGATGTTTACGTTAACCACGTATGTGTACGAGCAGAGTCACGAGAGTTGACCAGTTTTGAAGTGAGTTGATAACCGTGCTGATGATTACGACGGTGTGCGGGAGGGTGTAAGTCTTGGTGTTCCAAGCATCTCCTTAGTGTCGAGTCGAACGGTAAATAGGCTAGATGTGCAACCTAGGCGAAATGTGACAAGCAGGTGTCATTAGAAAGTTGTGGGCGTTGAGCCGTAATGTTCGTTGGAATTATGTGACTTCGAGTAGTCAAGTGACGTATGACACCGAGGATGGACCCCGAAAGGGTCGAGCTATTGAGACTCGGTGGTAGTATTGGGAGTTGTGTAACACTGCGTCAGGTGCCTCCGTATACCTGCTAGTGAAATGCTTCACTCCGGTGGTGTGATTACTTTGTACTTGGGTACCGATGGGAAAACCCGAAGGTACGATAATGATTTATTGTGACGATTAGCGGGCGTTAAAGTTTAACCGATTCGAAAGGGGCGAGGTTCGAGTACCTTGTAGTAAGTCCGCGGAAGACTTTTGAGTATGACCAACGTTTATACCGGTCATGTGTGTTGTGGAATGTTGAAATTCCGCAAGGTATTATCATCTTGACGGTGATAATGTGGGGTTAAAACCCTAAGTGGGGGAGTAAGTACCCAGAGGGAATGATAGTGCCTAGTTTTGGTAGGTATGTTTGAGCAATTTGTCGGAAGTCGTCCCGTTTGGTGAGCGAACGAGGGACGTAGAGTGTTGGTTTCAACTATCTCGTGTAGAGATATGTTAGTATAGAGCACGTTCGAGAGTGAGTTCCTTAGAGTATCGAGGACTTGTACGTGCGAAAGGTGTGAAGATCATCTTTGATGGGCGATCGTATTGATGTTCACCGTGTAATGGTGGACGAGTTTTGAGAATTGTGGGGTTGCGTGTCAATTGGAGTTACCGAAATGTTGTGGGAAATTCCATCATCGTGTGCGTGGTGCGAATGACCCAAACTAGTTGACGGTTGGCGAGGATACTCTTAGTTGTAAGTTAGAGTTGGCCAAGAGATCATGGAGGATCGTTGTGTGGATAGAACGTTACGTTCCAAAGAAGTGGGACTTATGGGATACAATGGCGGTATCAAAGGGGCTAAGGTTGTGTGAGAACTCGAAAAGTTGAGGAAGGTGTACCTTCTTTGTTCGCGATGAGGTTTAGATCGCGAGGACACGATCCAATCTAAGTGGGGGAGATTTGTAAGACCTAAATATTTATTGTGCATAATGTATTTATAGTGTACGTAAAGTGGGTGAAGCGTGGCAGTTTTTAAAAGCTGGCAGACTGTTCAGCCCTTCGTGCGCGCCGCGCAGGGGTGATGGTGCGCGCCGCGCACTGTTCCTGCGACAGAGTTCCAGTTTTCTATTTTTGAGTTAAATGAAGGGTAGTTTGGTCTTTTTGCGTATGGACGGTTTTAGGCCACAAAAGGCAGATTGGTGGACTCAATCAAGTCCACAACCTTATCTTCATTCTTTCATCTGCAACCTCAACCCTAGAGTGAGAAAAGAGTTTAGAGAGAGAAAGCTTCATTTGGAGAAGAAGAAGCTTGAATCGATCGAAGTCGCAAGTGTTAAAGTTGTTCATCTCGTTCACGGCTACGTTGTGGTAGTATTGGTAAGTTCCAACTTCGAATTTCATTGTTTGATTTGATATTCAAAGTTAGGGTTTGAACTTGATTTGTAGAGAAACCCATTTAAACTCTTGGAGTGAGTTTGTTAATACTAGTAATTGGGTTTTATGTTGTTGTTGGTGGATTTTGGGTTGGATGATGAAATTGATTAGCTAATAATCATGTTTGGGTGTTGAAATCACTAGTTAACTTAGGTTATAAGTGATTAGAGGTGTAAACTTGCAAGTGGGTGTTTTGACTTAAGATTTGGTTAAAATGGGTTTGGTGTCAAAATGATGCAAGTAAGTGTTTTGATGATGAATGTAACGACCCTACTTTTTCCGTTATCTTTTGCCGTTAATTATTTAACGACCGTTAATTATTTTTCGTGCCACGTCATTTCTATGACCTATATTATTATTTTTGTAATAATATATTAATTATTATGTGTTATATGAATATTTGTATTCATATCTATAATTGTACGTTTCTACGTGTCGCGGATTTCTATCCGGCGAATCTTTTCGGTTTTCAAACCAACGGTCGAACTTTTGGAATTTTTAAGTCCTAATTATTTTAAATATGATATTTTGATGTCATATGATTATATATAGTGTTTATATATTTTATTCGTCGCGTATTTATTATCTCTTCGAAAAATCAATCGCGTAGCGGCGTTTTCGCGTTTCGGGTTTCGTTCAGGCGTTCGGGCCACTAGGATTTTGTCATTTATCAAATTGGGCCACTATGGGGCCCACCCCATTCAGTTCTTGGCCGAAATTGTCAAGGAGGGGGGGTATACCCCATTCATTTTTGCAATACTCCTCATTTTTACATTTTATTCCTAATTTTATCAAACCTAATTTTAGATATTTGCTCTCTTCCTCCCCTTTTGCTCCCTTGAGCCGTCGCCACTTCCACCACTAACATCATCATCATCAATTAATTTTAAAGCTTGGATCAAGGATTGATTAACACCAACGCGTTCCTCTCAATCTCCTCTACGCGATAACATCCATTGATTATTGATTAGGGTATAAACCCTAACCCTAGAACTTTTGATTTTTCATTTATTTTCTGTATTTTTATGATTATTTAGTAGTATGATGTTTGTGGATTATTGTAATGGTGTTTGTATGCATAGATGTACTCATAATCACATGTTTTCGGTTTGTAAAATTCTGGACAGCAGATTTTTCGTGTGTTTCTGATATGATGACTGATATAAATGTTAAAATAAAGTATCTAGATGAGTTCCTCTCATCAAGACGTTAATTTTAGACTCCGGATTCATGTCGTTTCGATTCCCGGAACCCTAATTATGATCAAAGTGGTATTTTGTTAAGATTGAAATGTGATTTTGGTATGAACCAGGTTTGGTCCGACTTTGTGACCATATTTGGTGACTTTAGGGTGTGTTAGTGTGTTAGAACTGATGGTGGGGCGAACTTTCATGTTCGGGTCATCTCAATCCAAGCCACGAATCACCCGTTACGTCTAAAACACGTTTTTGATTGAATTAAAGTTCCAAGTAGTGTATTGGCTGTATATCATGAATTGTGGGCTGTTCTTGGTGTGTTCTTGAGTGTACCAAAGTGTCGGGTGATTTGCTTAGGCGGAGATATATGTAAGGCTCGCCGAAAACCGACACCCGGGGCTCAATATACGACCCGATGAACTTTTGATTAAAACTTATGGTTAAATATTAAAACTTATGAGAAAAATAATGATTTTCATTATTGATTAATTACTTATGATATAAGAAGTAATTATTATTATTTAAGACTTATGATGTATATTTATTATATCATTTAATTATGACTTATGATTTAATTAACATTTTAATTAAACTTATGATTAATAATACTTTTATTATTAATGAAAAATACTTATGATAAGTATTAAACTTATATTATGAGATTATTATTATTATAGGACTTATAATAAGGATTAAATAATTATTTAATTATTATAAGACTTAGTTATTATTTAATTATTAAATACTTATGATTTAATAAGTATAATTAGAAATTTATGATATGATTAATAATTCATTATTAATTAATAATACTTATGATATGATTTAAAATTTATTATTAATTAATAATACTTATATTATGACTAATATTTAATTAATTAATTAAATACTTATGTTATATTAATTATATCATTTAAACTTATCTAAACTTTAATAATTCATTTTTATTTAATTAAACTTATGTTAAGACATAATTATACACTTTTGACTTTAATAAACATTATAACCTATGTTATTATTATAACTTACACTTTTCAAATTAATGTTGACTATGTTTGACCAAGGTTGACTTTTGAGTTGACTTTCGGTTGACTTTGACTTTCAGTTGACTTCTGTTGACTTTCTAAATAAGGAAACTTTCCTAACTTCAAAACTTTCTAAAAATAGAACTTTCTAAATTTGGAAACTTTCCAAAAATAGAAACTTTCCAAAAATAGAAACTTTCCAAAAATAGAAACTTTCCTAAAATAGAAAACTTTCCAAAAATGGAAACCTGCTAAAAATAGAAACTTTCTAAAAATAGAAAGTGTGTGTCCGTATGCTGTTCCAGTCAAACCGATGCTTGCCGAGTATTATTCTATGTCTACTTGCAACATGTACAATAGCTATCATACTAAGACTTGACCTAAGTTAGTTATTTATATCGGCCTGCTTTATTTATAGGTCGGCGTTGTGATCTTTCTTGATCACTTTACTTTATTTGATGTTCGCTTGTTTGTAAGATTTCTTCAGTTGCTATTAAGGTGAGTTATAGTCCCATTTTCTATTTTATATCTTTTGGGATGAGAATACATGCAATTTATTTTATAATTTGGACACAAGTGGAAGTTGGTTTAAATTATTCATTGTGAGTTGAACAAAAATATTCCCTAGTCTGGTAACTGTAAACACTGGTTTCTACTAGTGAACACGAATCCTACGGATAGATCTATCGGGTTTGACAACCCCATTTCGAGCTAGTCGCGCTAGCAATTTGTTATCGGAATGTTTAGTACTTCGTATTTTGTTGTAGATACACTTGTTCGGTGTATATTATTTATTGTGTTTGGCAAGGGTAAATAAATGGTTAAGTGGTTACCAGGTGGCTCACGGAAAATGGAATAATGTTTTATTATATGTTTTCTAGCATATAATTTGGTGGTTCAAAAAGGAGTTTTTATGTTTTCAAACATAAATTTTTATTGTTTAAATTAAATATTGTTTGCAATATTAAACCTATAATTCACTCAACATTTTTGTTGACAGTTACTCGCATGTTTTATTCTCAGGTTCATGATTGATTGCTTCCGCTGTGCTTAGAGAGTCTGCATATTTATGATGGCAGCTTTTGTTAAACATTAACTTGCATTCTATTTTGTTACATTAAAAAGTGGTTGTTTGTTGACTTTATTTTGGTCAACTTTTGGTTAAAGTATTATTGTATAGTTTTTCTAAACTTATACACTTTAGTAGATTTCCTTTATAGGAAATCATTTTTAAATAAAGAATGCAAGGTTGTTTTATTAAATTCATATAGAGTTTCGATCAAGCTGTGGAACCAAGTGACGGAGCCGTTAAGTGTTTTGACAGAGTCGTCACAGTTGGTATCAGAGCTCTGGTTGTAGGGAATTAGGCTGCATTGATGTCGTTACCCGGGTCAATAGGGTGCATTAGTGAGTCTAGTCTACAGCCCGGCCTATTATATATTATTATATGTGATTATTTGTGTTGTGTTGGTATGTATATTGTTATCATACATACATTTCTATTATGTTCTGAATCCGGGAGGAACTCCCATTCCGATTTAAACGTATTCTCCGACTCATGCGAGTTCATCTTTTAAAGGAACACCTCGGTTAGTGAAACCGAGGGGGTGTCATTCTTGACTTCTGGAATTCTCGACATTTCTATGTCATAATTAGTGTTTATTGATATAACGTTTAAGTTACATTACGTGTTCTAGAATTCTCGGCATTTCTATGTCATCTATTATGGTTATGTATATAACGTTTGAGTTATATTACGCGAGATGTCATTCTTGACTTCTAAATGCTCGGCATTTCAATGTCAGCTATTATGTTTAGGTATATAACATTTTTGTTATATTACGTGCATTTGTGCCGTTGTGCCTATGTGCTTTGGTTGTTGAAACGAAAAACGTCATTCTTACTTTTAGAGATTCTTGGTACTTCGAAGACATTTTTATGTCATCGTTACTCCTATTCATTACTTTCAATGTCTTTGTCTCTTGTGCTATCCTTAGCACATTGTTAAGAAATTGTTTTAGGGAAATTGTGTTGAAATTCGAGGTTGACCACGTGTCCTGACCTTATGTAGTGATATTGGAATGGAACTATGAGTTAGTGAAATATAATGGCGTCAGGCCAACGTGATTATATTACTTTAATTCATAAAAAGTCCCAATATTGTGACATGAGGAATAGAAAGCGAGTCAAAGAAAATTTGTACACCACTCATTCGGAAATTCTAACGTTATTACATGAGTAAGGAAGATACTCATTATCTTATTTGTTGATATGCGAGAGACTCATCTTAACCGAACTACCTACCCCATGTTTTATCATTTATAACTCGCTTGTTAGTGACAGCTTCGCACGTGAATAGTTTTGACCCAAGGACTTGTGTTCTGATAAAAGTCAAGACATTATTTAACTCATTGGTTTTCATGACCTCGTAGCATTTATTGAAGAGATGTCGCAAGACGATTCAAGTCCATCACCCGAGCTTTAACGATCTTACTTCAACTCGTAACCTCTGTGAAGCGGATACCCTGCTTTTCATTAAAAATTTTACACATTTGTGTAATTGGGCGGTTCTCACGAGATTTATGGGCGAATAGAAGTAATGAAATACTTTGTCATGTATACTATTTATAAAATCATATATGTACGTATGAATTCAAATGGATAAATTTACCCTTACCTATTTTGGCTAGTATACACTAATTTATACCTTCAAAATTATTTTAAAACCACTCTTATTGAGTTGTCTAGTTAACTCAAATTGATTTACGTAAAATGGTACACGTTGTACATACTTCTAAATTTACTAAGAGCTTCGTTCCATTTATGGGGTTACATTAGACGTTTAAAGCTTTTTTTCAAAACTTCTTTGATTGATTACATTAGAATTTTCGCATTACTCTACAGAGTGTTTGGATCACATTTCTTCTCATCCTCCGTTTAAGGATGAAAATTTACCATTAAGTCCATTGATAGAAATTCTTACACCAGTGTGGATGCCGGTTTTATAAAATTTGTTGGAAAGTCTTTGCCCTCATAGAATTTTCCCTCTTATGGTTGGACATGGCCGAAACGCAGACCGATAAATCAAGTTTCTGGGGTACACTCGATGGTCACCTTATTGTAGAAAAGGCGCTAGGTGGGTTTCTACCCCAACTGTTGTTATAATGGGTATCATGGATATATATTACTCTAGACCGTTTGAGGAGTTTCTACTCTCAATTTTCGCTGTCAACCGCAACACCCTCGTAAACATCAATCCTAGGATTCGATACTTTAGGGTGCACGAAATTATTTTTGGAGATTCATCTCACCTGGAGTCGGCCATTCTTTATAACCCATGATTCGCGTTCTTTTCATCCGCACATAAATTTAAGAATATGGATGAATCCTAGACTTCCTCGCTCATTGTACAAGGAAGTTCACTCTCGTTGAATTATCACACCTTTCATACGTCTTCCTTTCGGAAATATAATGAAAATTTACTTTGGAGTCCATGATCCTCGTTAACTCCTTTGAGAGAATTGCCTTAAATATCTATGCCACCGATGTGACTACTCCATATTTATTTCTTCCTTCATTATTGCAACTTTATTTCATCCGTCCCAGTTCGTCCCCTTGGGGAGCTCCCGTTTTGTTCGTTGAGAAGAAAGATGGTTCATTTCATTTGTGTATTGATTATCGTGAATTGAACGAGCTTACTGTTAAAAACCGTTACCCTCTTCCGAGAATTGATGATCTGTTCGATCAACTTCAAGGTTCGTCCGTTTATTATAAGATTGATCTTCGTTCCGGTTATCACCAATTACGCGCTAAAGAAACTGATATTCTGAAAACCGCTTTCTGTACCCGTTATAGTCACTTTGAATTTCTTGTTATGCCGTTCAGATTGACAAATGCACCTGTTGTGTTCATGGACCTCATGAACCGTGTGTGTAGACCCTATCTGGACAAATTCGTTACTGTTTTCATCGACCACATCCTTATTTATTCTAAGAGTGATGAAGGGCGAAGAACATTTGAAGTTAGTGCTTGATCTGTTGAGGAAAGAAGAGTTGTACGCTAAGTTCTCTAAGTGTGCTTTCTGGTTAAGAGAAGTTCAATTTCCTCGGACATATTGTTAGTAAATAGGGAATACAAGTTGATTCTGCTAAGATTGAGGCGATTGAAAAGTGGGAAGTTCCGAAAACTCCTACTCAGATTCGCCAGTTTCTAGGATTAGCAGGCTATTATAGAAGGTTCATTCAAGATTTTTCACGAGTAGCGAAACCTCTGACTGCTTTAACGCATAAGGGGAAGAAGTACGAGTGGAAGAGTGAACAAGAGTCTGCTTTCCAAACTCTGAAGAAGAAGTTAACTTCTGCACCGATATTATCACTACCTGAGGGTAATGATGATTTTGTTATCTATTGTGATGCTTCGTGTCAAGACTTTGGTTGTGTTTTGATGCAACGAAAGAAAGTTATTGCGTACGCGTCACGTCAGTTGAAGATTCACGAGCAGAATTACGTAACCCATGATTTAGAGTTGAGAGCTGTTGTGTTTGCGCTTAAGATTTGCAGACATTATCTATATGGGGTCAAAGGTACATTGTACACTGATCACAAAAGTCTTCAACATATTCTTGATCAGAAACAGTTAAATATGAGGCAACGAAGATGGGTTAAGACGTTAAATGATTATGATTGCGAACTTTTATATCATCCGGGAAAGGCCAATGATGTGGCTGATGCATTAAGTCGTAAAGAAAGGGCTGAACCTCGCAGGTTTAGGGCCTTGAATATGACAATTCAAACAAACCTCGCTAGGCAGATCCTTGAGGCACAATAAGAAGCCTTGAAGGAGGAAAATTTTGTAACGGGAAGGTCCGAGGCTTGAGTAAACAGTTAGAGGTACAAACCGATGGTACTCGGTATTTTGCGGGATGCCTTTGGGTTCCGAAGTTTGGTGATCTACGAAAACTTGTTTTAGATGAGGCTCATAAGTCTAGGTACTCTATTCATCCTGGTTCAGGAAAGATGTATCATGATCTTAAGGAGCTGTATTGGTGGCCTAATTTGAAAGCTGATGTGGCTACGTATGTGGCTAAGTGTTTGACCTGCGCTAAGGTTAAAGATGAACATCAGAAACCGTCTGGACTTTTGGTGCAACCTGAAATTCCCGAGTGGAAGTGGGAAGGTATTAAGATGGACTTTATTACGAAGTTACCGGGAGTTGTGGGTGGTTATGATACCATTTGGGTGATTGTTACCGACTCGCTAAGTCAACTCTTTTCTTGCCAATTAAGGAAACATATTCAATGAAGAAGTTTACTCGTTTGTATTTGAAGGAGATTATTTCGAGACATGGTGTTCCCGTATCGATTATGTTGGACTGAGGCAGTCCTAACAAGGTGCTCTAGGAACTAAATTGGATATGAGCACCGCTTATCATCCACAGATGGATGGTCAGAGTGAAAGGACCATTCAAACGTAGAAAACATGTTAAAAGCGTGTGTTATTGATTTTGGAAATGGGTGGGATAAATATTTGCCGCTGGATGAGTTTTCTTATAACAGCAGTTATCATGCAAGTATTAAAGCCGCACCATTTGAAGCTCTGTATGGTAGAAAGTGTAGGTCTCCTGTCTGTTGGAATGAGGTTGGGGATGCTCAACTCACATGACCAGAGATCATTCACGAGACTACCGAGAAGATTGCACAGATTAAGGAAAGATTGAGAACTGCCAGGAGTAGGCAAAAGAGTTATGCTGATAAGAGAAGGAACGATATTGACTTTCAGGTCGGTGATCGTGTTATGTTGAAAGTTTCACCTTGGAAGGGTGTGGTACGTTTTGGTAAAAGGGGAAAGTTGAATCCTCGATTTGTTGGACCTTTTGGGATTATTGAGAGAGTTGGACCAGTGGCTTATCGTTTGAAATTGCCACAAGAACTCAGTGCTATTCGTGACGTTTTTCATGTATCGAATTTAAAGAAGTGTTTGGCCGAGGCCAATGAAACTATTCTTTTTGATGAACTTCATGTTGATAAGCAACTTTATTTTATTGAAGAACCTGTTGAAATTATGGACCGAGAGGTAAAGACTCTTAAGCAGAGTAAAATTCCTTTTGTTCGAGTTAGATGGAACACCGGACGCTGTCCCGAGTTCACTTGGGAGCGTGAAGGTCAGATGAAGCAGAAGTAACCGCATTTGTTCCCAGATGCCGAGGAAACCCCTGCACCTGCTTAAATTTCGGGACGAAATTTCCGTAACGGGAAGGTACTGTAACGACCCTACTTTTTCCGTTATCTTTTGCCGTTAATTATTTAACGACCGTTAATTATTTTTCGTGCCACGTCATTTCTATGACCTATATTATTATTTTTGTAATAATATATTAATTATTATGTGTTATATGAATATTTGTATTCATATCTTTAATTGTACGTTTCTACATGTCGCGGATTTCTATCCGGCGAATCTTTTCGGTTTTCAAACCAACGGTCGAACTTTTGGAATTTTTAAGTCCTAATTATTTTAAATATGATATTTTGATGTCATATGATTATATATAGTGTTTATATATTTTATTCGTCGCGTATTTATTATCTCTTCGAAAAATCAATCGCGTAGCGGCGTTTTCGCGTTTCGGGTTTCGTTCAGGCGTTCGGGCCACTAGGATTTTGTCATTTATCAAATTGGGCTACTATGGGGCCCACCCCATTCAGTTCTTGGCCGAAATTGTCAAGGAGGGGGGGTATACCCCATTCATTTTTGCAATACTCCTCATTTTTACATTTTATTCCTAATTTTATCAAACCTAATTTTAGATATTTGCTCTCTTCCTCCCCTTTTGCTCCCTTGAGCCGTCGCCACTTCCACCACCAACATCATCATCATCAATTAATTTTAAAGCTTGGATCAAGGATTGATTAACACCAACGCGTTCCTCTCAATCTCCTCTACGCGATAACATCCATTGATTATTGATTAGGGTATAAACCCTAACCCTAGAACTTTTGATTTTTCATTTATTTTCTGTATTTTTATGATTATTTAGTAGTATGATGTTTGTGGATTATTGTAATGGTGTTTGTATGCATAGATGTACTCATAATCACATGTTTTCGGTTTGTAAAATTCTGGACAGCAGCTTTTTCGTGTGTTTCTGATATGATGACTGATATAAATGTTAAAATAAAGTATTTAGATGAGTTCCTCTCATCAAGACGTTAATTTTAGACTCCGGATTCATGTCGTTTCGATTCCCGGAACCCTAATTATGATCAAAGTGGTATTTTGTTAAGATTGAAATGTGATTTTGGTATGAACCAGGTTTGGTCCGACTTTGTGACCATATTTGGTGACTTTAGGGTGTGTTAGTGTGTTAGAACTGATGGTGGGGCGAACTTTCATGTTCGGGTCATCTCAATCCAAGCCACGAATCACCCGTTACGTCTAAAACACGTTTTTGATTGAATTAAAGTTCCAAGTAGTGTATTGGCTGTATATCACGACTTGTGGGCTGTTCTTGGTGTGTTCTTGAGTGTACCAAAGTGTCGGGTGGTTTGCTTAGGCGGAGATATATGTAAGGCTCGCCGAAAACCGACACCCGGGGCTCAAGATACGACCCGATGAACTTTTGATTAAAACTTATGGTTAAATATTAAAACTTATGAAAAAAATAATGATTTTCATTATTGATTAATTACTTATGATATAAGAAGTAATTATTATTATTTAAGACTTATGATGTATATTTATTATATCATTTAATTATGACTTATGATTTAATTAACATTTTAATTAAACTTATGATTAATAATACTTTTATTATTAATGAAAAATACTTATGATAAGTATTAAACTTATATTATGAGATTATTATTATTATAGGACTTATAATAAGGATTAAATAATTATTTAATTATTATAAGACTTAGTTATTATTTAATTATTAAATACTTATGATTTAATAAGTATAATTAGAAATTTATGATATGATTAATAATTCATTATTAATTAATAATACTTATGATATGATTTAAAATTTATTATTAATTAATAATACTTATATTATGACTAATATTTAATTAATTAATTAAATACTTATGTTATATTAATTATATCATTTAAACTTATCTAAACTTTAATAATTCATTTTTATTTAATTAAACTTATGTTAAGACATAATTATACACTTTTGACTTTAATAAACATTATAACCTATGTTATTATTATAACTTACACTTTTCAAATTAATGTTAACTATGTTTGACCAAGGTTGACTTTTGAGTTGACTTTCGGTTGACTTTGACTTTCAGTTGACTTCTGTTGACTTTCTAAATAAGGAAACTTTCCTAACTTCAAAACTTTCTAAAAATAGAACTTTCTAAATTTGGAAACTTTCCAAAAATAGAAACTTTCCAAAAATGGAAACTTTCCAAAAATAGAAACTTTCCTAAAATAGAAAACTTTCCAAAAATGGAAACCTGCTAAAAATAGAAACTTTCTAAAAATAGAAAGTGTGTGTCCGTATGCTGTTCCAGTCAAACCGATGCTTGCCGAGTATTATTCTATGTCTACTTGCAACATGTACAATAGCTATCATACTAAGACTTGACCTAAGTTAGTTATTTATATCGGCCTGCTTTATTTATAGGTCGGCGTTGTGATCTTTCTTGATCACTTTACTTTATTTGCTGTTTGCTTGTTTGTAAGATTTCTTCAGTTGCTATTAAGGTGAGTTATAGTCCCATTTTCTATTTTATATCTTTTGGGATGAGAATACATGCAATTTATTTTATATTTTGGACACAAGTGGAAGTTGGTTTAAATTATTCATTGTGAGTTGAACAAAAATATTCCCTAGTCTGGTAACTGTAATCACTGGTTTCTACTAGTGAACGCGAATCCTACGGATAGATCTATCGGGTTTGACAACCCCATTTCGAGCTAGTCGCGCTAGCAATTTGTTATCGGAATGTTTAGTACTTCGTATTTTGTTGTAGATACACTTGTTCGGTGTATATTATTTATTGTGTTTGGCAAGGGTAAATAAATGGTTAAGTGGTTACCAGGTGGCTCACGGAAAATGGAATAATGTTTTATTATATGTTTTCTAGCATATAATTTGGTGGTTCAAAAAGGAGTTTTTATGTTTTCAAACATAAATTTTTATTGTTTAAATTAAATATTGTTTGCAATATTAAACCTATAATTCACTCAACATTTTTGTTGACAGTTACTCGCATGTTTTATTCTCAGGTTCATGATTGATTGCTTCCGCTGTGCTTAGAGAGTCTGCATATTTATGATGGCAGCTTTTGTTAAACATTAACTTGCATTCTATTTTGTTACATTAAAAAGTGGTT
Source organism: Rutidosis leptorrhynchoides (assembly GCF_046630445.1). NCBI lineage: Eukaryota > Viridiplantae > Streptophyta > Magnoliopsida > Asterales > Asteraceae > Rutidosis > Rutidosis leptorrhynchoides. The sequence goes on along the minus strand of NC_092343.1, from coordinate 375,965,489 downwards.
GTTTGTTGACTTTATTTTGGTCAACTTTTGGTTAAAGTATTATTGTATAGTTTTTCTAAACTTATACATTTTAGTAGATTTCCTTTATAGGAAATCATTTTTAAATAAAGAATGCAAGGTTGTTTTATTAAATTCATATAGAGTTTCGATCAAGCTGTGGGACCAAGTGACGGAGCCGTTAAGTGTTTTGACAGAGTCGTCACAATGAAACATTGTGTAAAATATGGTGTTAGAACATAATCACTAGTTGATTGTGATTATGGGTGTTTTGGGCGAGATTTGACTTAGTCAAATGGAGTATGTGCAAATTGGTCGATATTGCACTTATGGCGTGTTGGGCATAAGCTAGAGTGTTTAACTTACATGTTTGTGATTATCTAGGTGATTCACATTTGGACGATTAGGAGCTCAAGCGGGAGTTGCCTTTCTCATAATTGAGGTGAGTGAAATATTTATACATGTATGTATGTGGTTTATTTACTCGTACGCGATGTGGGTCTTCTGTGCCACATCGCGAGTATTGGTGTTATGTCACGGGCCGGTGACTTATTGTTAGTATAGGTGAGGAGAACTACGGGTCGGTAGTATCTCGATAGGTGTTGCACAAGTCAGTGACACCTTACGGTGATTCACGAGCCGGTGACACCTCATGGTGGCTCAGAAGTCGGTGATCCCTTTTGTAGAGGCGAGTTTCACTAGTCGGTGACACTCTATAGTGCTTCACATGTCGATGGCACTTAGTGGTGCTTCACAAGTCGGTGATGCCACGTGGCGTTCACGAGTCGGTGACCCATACACATTAGTGGGTGGTTCGCAAGTCGGTGACACCCTTTGGTGATTCACAAGTCGGTGACACCTTATGATGATTCACAAGTCGGTGACATCATACGAGTGAGCCTCGTCGTTATTGGTCGTCTACTAGTCGGTAGTGCCATAGCGGGGAATGGTTTGGTATGTTTACGCATTGTTATGATTTAGTATATTATTGTGGCGGTTTATATACTAATGTTGTTGCTAGTTATATGTTTGGTGATGCTAGCTCGTTTATACATTTGTTTTGCTTGGTATTTGTAAGTGAATGCGCGTAGGTAAACTATATATGTATATGTATAAGTATTACATTCACTAAGCATTAGCTTACCCTCTCGTTGTTTACATTTTTTTTAGGTACGGAAAAGGATTTTGGCAAGGGTATGCTCGGGATTTAGATGATTTCCCCTTTTGATGCTTGCATGGATTACTATTGGATTCGACCTAGGATTGGGTAGTTTATCCCCAAACATCATGCTCATAGTTTTGTTTGGAAACTAAACTCGTATGGTCGAAAATCGTATTTTATACGTATTTCGTAAAACGGCCGACGTGGGCCTGAAGTCGTAAAACTTATTTTATTATTGAATCGTGTTAGTTTTAATTATTATAATGTGTTGTGAAAAGCGTTTCGTCTAAAAGTGTCGAAAAGTGGGAGATCTTTAACGCAAAAAAATGCAAAATCCGGACAGAAGCTGATCAGCACTATGCGCGCCGCGCACAGGCTGGGTTACGCGCCGCGCACCCAGTCTGGACAGTGCAGTTTTAAAATTTTTTTATTTCGCATTTTCGGTCGGATAACGGGTTGGGTTGTTACACTTTCGGGCTGCGTATTCGTATTTAACGTAGCGTTGTGTATTTACAGAGGGGAACACGGCCCATGTGTTAAGCGCCGTTTTAGATGTCGTTGTGTTAAGCATTTTTTAAAAAGTATCCGTTTCGAACGCAGTTAGTTTTTTTTTGTTCAATAAATTTTTTCGAGTGTAACAGTGCTGTCGGAAAAATTTAACTCGCGGCGAGCAGAAAGATAGAGGCAGTCGTTGTGTTAAGCGTTTTTTAAAAAGTGTCCGTTTCGAACGTGGTTAGTTTCGTTTTGTTCATAAAATTATTTCGAGTCTGACGCTACCGTCGAAAAAATTTAACTCGTGGCGAGCGGGAAGATACGGGTTGTCGTTGTGTTTAGCGTTTTTTTAAAAATTGTCCGCTTCACGTATAGTTCGTCCCGTTGGGTTCGTAAGATTTTTTGTAATTGAATGGTGGCCTCAAAAAAATTTAACTCGCACTGAGCGAGAAGATAGGGCCCGTTATAAATTTGGGTGAAATTAGTTTCTTTTATTTTAATAAAATTATATATTTACACTTTTAACCCCTGAGAAAGTGTAAACTTAAGGAGTCGTGTAAATATAGCCGAAGTTGAGGGGCCGTTTGTAATGTGAGCGCAAAATCAAAACTACAATCCGATATAACTAAAACTACAAAAATTCCCACCACATATAATATATAAGGGTTAATTAATTGAAAAAATGGGGGTTTTAAAAGTCAAAATTGACGCTGAATTGGTATTGCTACTGTAGCTAATTTTTTCTAAATGAATATATCTATAATTAAATTGTCGTTAACAAATTTAATGAGTTAATCTTATTATAAACTAAACTTCTTAATTATAGAAGAGTAAAATGTAATGGAGAGAACCAAATAAACATGTGTACAAGTGTAAAAAATGATACAACTTTAAGCTTGTAAATAGTACAAATTTAACTAACTTAGCGTAAATTAATAGTAACACGTGGTGTTTATCAAATTTGATCATTCATTCCTTATCTCCATTATTTTCATAACACTACCCTTGAATGACAATTTTATTTTGCTAGAAATAAACTTATGTATTACGCCTCGTTAAAAGTCTTGTAAAAGAAAACATAATGGAAAAAACTTTAGCTAAAAGAAAAAAAGTGCAATATATAGTTGGCTCCTCTCAAGTAAACATCGTTGAGCTGTTACAATTTCTGAACATGGCTCATGTCAATATTGTGAACATGCTTTCTGAAAATAGCAGTTAAGAGTACTTTGGTGAAAAGATCAAAAGAGTTGTTGTTAGATTGAACATATTTCATTTCAATGTGATCGTTCTTAATGAGATCTTGAGTATATGAGAATAATCTAGGAGGAATATGTTTTGTAATGCAAAGACTTCGGCATGATATTGTTAGCTCATATTCTTAGCTCATGTTCTCATATTGTATGGGCTTCGCCCTTTAGTCTTGTTAGGGTTATTTAGAATTATATATGCACCGATGTATGACAGTTTTGGGATCGATCAATCATAACAATTCAACAGAGCTTGTTTGTTTTGTTTTGTTTTGTTTTTGTTTTTTGTTTTTTGTTTTTGTTTTTTTTGAGATGAAACAACAGTAGCAGAGTAGCAGAAGAAGGTGAGTTATTGTAGTGTTTGATAAACCCTACCTTGAGCGTCTGATACCATGTTGAAAACAAGCACTGTTGAATTGTTATTATTGATCGATCCCAAAACTGTCATACATCGGTGCATATATAATGCTAAATAACCCTAACAAGACTAAAGGGCCAAGCCCATACAATATGAGAACATGGGCTAAGAATATGGCTAACAGATTTGAGGATATTGAAACAAGTGTTTGTTTTTTGGAACGCCATGAAATTCCAGGACCTCCATTCAGGAATACGTATCCAGTTTGAGATTTAGCATTATGCAGATTAGATAAATAACCTTAATCTACATAACTAACCAAATCTTGTTTTGAATTTCTATAATAAGATAATCCTAAGTCGGTAGTTCCTCGAAGTTACCGAAATATGTGACGACCCGGAAATTTCCAACCAAATTTAAACTTTAATCTTTATATGATTCCAACACATTAGGCAAAGTCTGTAATATTGAGTCTCAAAACTTTAGAACTGTTTACATAGTTTCAAATAACCTTTGACTACTCTCGACGATTCACGAAAAACTAATTGTAAATATATATATATATATATATATATATATATATATATATATATATATATATATATATATATAATAATGTATATAAATATTACTTGTAAAGATATAAAATTATATTAAATCTATTTGTTTAAAAATATTTTTACCTTTCTAGGTTAAATTTTAATATTCCGTACATATTAATTGGAATAGAAGCCAAATAATTAACGAACCTTTTTGATCAAGTTTCAAACAGTTAATGATTGAAATAATTACATATAGTCAATCTAAAAATTTGAAATTTTTAGGAACACCTTTGTATGTTAACTGTTGAGCAAGGAACACAATATAATATCCGTTCAAAATCGTTGGTATATAAAAGTCAAATGTATGGCTGCTATATTATTAAGTTTACTATCTGTTCACTATTCTGAAACACATCTTATTCTTGGAATTTAACATGATTTAGTATCTTATTAAAATTATTAATTACTTTATGTGCTGTCTTTGAAAGAGTAACCCATTCTTTTGTCATGTACCACCCATGTGGGACTAATAAAATACTTCAATCATAATCATAATAAATGGGAACGTGTTATAAATTTCAAACGAATACATCATCATCAATTGTATCATGCACTTTAAACTCACATGTGCACTTTGGCAATGATTCTTACATATTCAAGAAACCACTAACACAGAAACTATGTGCCTTATTCTAACAAATACCATTCCTTCTTTTTCCATCGACACAAAACACTATTAAACTCAAGATGGTCATTGTTATTATTATATATTATTATTAATTATTAAGTAGTTTATAATTATATATATACACGACATATGTATACATCACATATGAAAATTTTCAACTATCACCACTTTTCAACTAACCAAACACCACTCCAACATCCAGCTCACCATCCTTTGTATACATTATTCGTTTCTGTTTAAAAACACAAGACAAAACTTTCCCCTTCCACTTGTTTTCTTCTCTCCATGAATTTAGACTTTAAGGAGCATAAATATATATATATATATGTAGATATAAATATACGCAATATTATATTCACTGTTTTTTTTTTGTTGTTGTTGTGTTAATCTAGTTATATAGTTATATATACACATAGGTACGAGTTCATTAAAACCACAATCATCTTCAAGACTTCAACCACGACACCACCAGCACCCTATCACTACCATGAACCTATCACCTAAACCCACCACCTCCTTCGAGACACCACCGGTTAACACCCGACGACCATCATCACCATCGGATGCCACCCAACACCCACGACTTTCCATCACCATCTTCACATCTGAAAACCACACTTAATTTATGTTGCTACGCTGCTGTATTTTTTCTGTCGCGAGATGCTGCTGCAGCTACAAAAAAAATAAAAAATAAAAAATTGCAATTGTACTCGTTCCTGTCCCCGGTTTACCGTTCGACAAAACCATCAACATCGAGCCATCGTAAGCTATTCTGTGGTTCGACTGCTGTTGCTGCTGTACACACACTTGAACCATCACAAATGAGATTGTTGTAATTGATGTGGATTTCGAGTGTTTTAATGAGAATAGAAGATGGAGGTGTTGACAGATGTTGTTGTGATTTATTTTTTTTGTTGGGGTTTTGTTTTATGAAGAATACAATAAGTTTGAAAAGGTTAAAAAAAAAATTAACTTGCTGTTACCTAAAAGAAATAACGAATGGATCAATGGTTTGGAAAGTGGTTTATTAAGCAAGAGATCTAGGGTTCGATACTTATTTGCTACCATATTTTTTTTTTATTTATTCAAACAAGGCAATTAAGGCAGCCCATTTAACTTGGTTAAATTTAGATTGGGTCAGGTGCTTTTAGTTGGGCCGAGATCTCCTAGTTGCTTTGGGCCGAGATTCAATTATTTGTTGGGCCGAGGTGCATTTTCTGTTAGGCTGAAGAGAATATATTAAATATAAATGGGTTTCTATTAAATTAGAAAAGAATAAATGGAGCATTGGTTAAGGGTGTTATTGGGTTAACGGGAGGTCTCAAGTTCGAGCCTTGTCTGAGGCATTGTTTTTAGGGAGAGTTTTTGGAAGGTAGTTTCTTTTTATTACTATCATTATCATTATTATTATTATTACTCATATTATTATTATTACTTTTATTATTATTATTATTATTATTATTATTATTATTATTATTATTATTATTATTATTATTATTATTATTATTATTATTATTATTATTATTATTATTATTATTATTATTATTATTATTATTATTATTATTATTATTATTCTTATTGTTATAAATCATTGTGTTAAGGATAAGTTCATTAACACAATTAAATATTATTATCATTTTTATTATTATTACCATGATCCTTAAATTCGTATTATTACAAATATCAATTTTTACAAACAGAAGATATTTTTATAAAAATATATTTATTATGAGTTACACTAATATTACATAATATTATGTTCTAACTATTATAATATTATAAAGTTAATTAAATTATATATATCAAATAAGTAACATAACAAAATATATAAATTTGCTCAATTACGATTATATGTTTTAATATATATACGAATGATATAGGTTCGTGAATCCGAGGTCAACCCTACACTTGTTAAATGACGTCATATGTATTTTTACTACAAAATACAGTATGGTGAGTTTCATTTGCTCCCTTTTTAATTGCTTTTGCAATATATATTTTTTGGACTGAGAATACATGCAATATTTTATAAATGCTTTACGAAATAGAGACAAGTGATTAAAAATGATATTCTGCGGATTGATGTGCTAGGTAATTTAGTTACATATTATAAGAGCATGTGAGCACGAATCCTAAAGATAGATCTATCGGGCTTGACACCCCCATCCTGTAGGCTGCACTAGACATAAGAGCTAGTGGGCGGATGTTTAGTACTTCAAGGATTATTTATTAGCACCGGTGTACGTATCCATCTTTGCGAAGATGACTTATTATATTATTGTTAAGGTTGGTTACTGAGGCCTCAACATAAGCAGAATGGTTTTATACACTTGTGAGTGTACATATATTTATAAACTGAAATCTTGTGGTCTATTAATATATTGAAATGATTGTTACGATAAACCTATGAACTCACCAACCTTTTGGTTGACACTTTTAAGCATGTTTATTCTCAGGTATGAATTAAGTCTTCCGATGTGCATTTGCTCATTTTAAGGACATTACTTGGAGTCGATCATCGCAATGGGACCAAATGTTGATGACTTTGTCCAGATGGATAAGGACGGGTCCTTTCAGTTGGTATCAGAGCGGTGGTCTTAGCGAACCAGGTCTTGCATTAGTGTGTCTAACTGATAGTTGTTTAGATGCATTAGTGAGTCTGGACTTCGACCGTGTCTACATGTCAAAAGTTTTGCTTATCATTTCGTGTCGAAAATTACCTGCTTATCATCCTTAAAGTCTAGATACATCTTACTGCATTGATTGCATGAATAATGTACAGACAAAAAAAAAATCATATCTTAGTGTATCTGTTACTGTAGACTTTTCCTGACAGTTTTCGTAGATTCCTCCGTAACTTATGGGATTTTAGTATTATATATGCATATGTAAATTATGTATTGCAGAGTACTAATCTACATTCTATAATCTATTTCTTATCGAAAATCCTTCATCTGATCATACGAGATGAATCCCTCAACCAGTTCGAGTCCCTCAGATTTCGATAGCTATTCCGATAGTTATTCCGATAGCTATTCCGACATGGATATTCACCTAAGCTCCGAAAGCGGTGTCATCAGAATGAATCCATCAATCAGCCATCCCCAATTCATCTGATGGGTTCGTAGTCGACTTAATCAATGGAGACGCGAAGAAGGCGATCTTTTCCACCAACTGAATTCACCTTTTGGCCACAAACCTGAAGCACTTACCGGCGAACCAGTTCGAAACATCATTTTCACCCTCATTTCCTGAATATCTCGTCATGATTATATTCTATCTAAAATTCTAAACCTTATTCATCCCCTTGTTCAAACCGCCAATCATCCCGGAATAATAGAAGAAGTCAACGAATTTCACGCTCGAGTTGTAGCTTTGGAAAAATATGGTGCAGAACCTATCAGCTTCAGCAACATCACCGACACCAACAGTACCACCAACAACCCAAGTTTCAACATCACACGCCTCAACATCTTATTCTATACCTCGAGCATAATCATCGTTTTATGTATCGTTCTATCTACCTTATCTTCGTGTTACATATCGTTCTACATCGATTACCTCCCCTCAACATGGCGATTATGTAATTTCTAAAGTTCTAGAGATTATGTAATCTAGTATTAACGATAAATCAGATGAGTTTAATATCTTATTGACTCATTAAATCCATGATTACGTCTGAAGAAAATATATATGCAAGTATATTTTCATAAAGATTGTAATTAAAAATTCTTTTGTACAAACTGTTAATGGTAAAAATATTTTAACGGGTAGGTAATACCCGAGGAATATCTAGATTTCACATTAATCAGTTACACGGTACATTCTACGACTCTGATTCAACAGTCAGTCACTATCCTACTTGTATCCATAGATATACGTATCCGTTCACCACAGAATCCATTTTCGTTCAATTTCATATTTGGATTTTGACCTATCAAAATCCAACAAGTGGCATAATGAAGAAAACATCGGACAAGGTAAAATTTGTTAGAAACAAACGAACTAACTAATTGAAATATTGTTAAGAATCCATGCTAACTATTCCTAGCTAACTGTTCCTAGCTAACTGGTTACATTTTATTTATCGCAATTTAATTATCGCAATTTACATCCTCGCAATTTTTTTTATCGTCATTTAATTTCTGTATTTATTTTACGCACTTTAAATAACGGGACACGTATACAAGGTTTCGACATATCATATTGACCCATCTATATATTTATCTTGGAACAACCATAGACACTCTATATGCAAATGACGGAGTTAGCTATACAGGGTTGAGGTTGATTCCAAAATATATATATATAGTTTGAGTTGTGATCAATACTGAGATCGGTACACGGGTCACGATACGTATTAATTAATTTGAATACTATATATTAAACTATATATGAATTATTGGACTGTTAACTGTGGACTATCGACTGTAGACTAATAACATTGGACAATTAAAATGAATTAAAATATTGATTATAACATATGAAACTAAATAATTCTTCAAGTTTGCCACTTGATTTCATCTTAAACCTCATTTGTATCTTGACGATTCCAATCTGCGTTCAAACATTTCATGATTCTTGAAAACACCTCAATTGAGAAAATGAACAAACCGCACTTCATCTACGGAAGAAAAGATTGATGCATATAGTTATGCACCTGAAAACACTCGGAACCTGAGTAAACGTTTAACACATATCTGTGCTAGCTCCTTTAGCGTTATTATTACCGAAAATAATTTTTCAATCTCTTTCCAAATTAGCCAACTTTGTCACAGCTCCAGCAAGTCAACTTCGACTTTTCGTTCGAAACAACCTTATTATAATCTTGATATATCTGTGTGCTCATTTATTGTTACCAGAGAACCTTTCATATTGCACCATATTACCATCAACATTTAATCATCTAAAAACACAATTCTCCTGAAACCACCTCGGATTGATAACCGATGATTCAGATATCGTAGCATTGAATGCAGAGGAAACAGAAAAATGGTAGAAGGTCTAAACGGCCAAAAGTTTGATGATAAAGAAAGGAATGTTAGGAACGCTCGATAGAAAATTTGGTACTGAAAAACAGATTGAGCTAACCATGAAGGAGACCAAGGACAAATACAATGACCAAACCTTTATTCAAAGAATCCAGGTAATTCTGGATCCGATGAAATCTTTAGAAAATATCTTGCTCCGAAGTCATGTTAAAATCTTGCGAAAAATTTTTCTTCATCAAACTTCGAACTTAGAAATTCTAAAATATCATCATAAATATCTTCAATATTTCTGAGGATATTTTCATAAATGTTCTGATCCGAAATTATATACCTCTTCGTACTATTTGTATTACATTATATTGGAAACTTCTTTAAAATCTATGTATAAATTATGAATGGATTGTGGAGAAGTGTTGGGAATTGAAGCATGGGTTAGTATAATATAATGGCGCTTGGCCAACGTGATTATATTACAGTAAGTCATGCTGAGTTTCTAATGAAACGTGATGATGGTTCACAGTAGATCATACCATCATCATGTGTCATGTTACATAACTCTATCATTCTACTTAACTCCTGAACATATCAAGAAAATGTATTCTTGATTCTATCTTCCGTGATGTTGATAAATTTGAAAATCAAATCGTGCTATCACGTTCCTTTCTGCTTAGAACATTATAATCATTCGAAACTCTATATCTACAAATTCTGGATCATTATTCGCTTGACTTGAAGTCGGGAAGAGAAAACAAAAGCATAGAGCTTCGAAATATAAGGGTGAATATAAAGCCCGATAACAACACATAAATTACAAACCGTTATATCAATGTTTATCGCAACATAAAGACATGGGAGAATTAAAAACACTATAACCCCAAGGGCGAAGTAGAAGAAAGCAGATTCCTCTAGTGGAAGTTCGAAAAGGAGAATGATTGTTACGATAGTTAGGGTATGGACAAGGATTAGAACTGGATTAAGCATTTTCTCAAATCTTTTGAAATTAGGAATTGAGTATAGAAGTAGTGAAAACTAATGGAATGGAAGAGGTTCATTTATAGTGAAAATACCAGACAAAGTAATCGAGACAAATGATCGTATTTAATTATAGAGATCTTAATGTCCATAAGTCTCTGAGAATCAGATCTTATAGATTTTGAATATTTTCTTTAAAACCCTTGAATTCCGGAATTCAACCAAGACAACGTCAAAAGCTAAGATGCACCTTATTTTCTAAATTCAACCCTGATTACGTCAAAAGCTAAGGCGAATCTTTATTTTCTCATTTCACTCTTTTGTGATAGCTTCACTCGTACGCTTCGAGTAATCGAATTATTTTATCCATATTACTCTATGATAATAAAAACTATATTTAACAACTCACATTCGTCATGAAAACATTTTTATTGTTAGCCATGACCACCCCACTCAAATTTCGGGACGAAATTTCTTTAACGGGTAGGTACTGTGACGACCCGGAAATTTCCAACCAAATTTAAAATTTAATCTTTATATGATTCCAACACATTAGGCAAAGTCTGTAATATTGAGTCTCAAAACTTTAGAACTGTTTACATAGTTTCAAATAACCTTTGACTACTCTCGACGATTCACGAACAACTAATTGTAGATATATATATATATATATATATAATAATGTATATAAATATTACTTGTAAAGATATAAAATTATATTAAATCTATTTGTTTAAAAATATTTTTACCTTTCTAGGTTAAATTTTAATATTCCGTACATATTAATTGGAATAGAAGCCAAATAATTAACGAACCTTTTTGATCAAGTTTCAAACAGTTAATGATTGAAATAATTACATATATTCAATCTAAAAATTTGAAATTTTTAGGAACACCTTTGTATGTTAACTGTTGAGCAAGGGACACGATATAATATCCTTTCAAAATCGTTGGTATATAAAAGTCAAATGTATGGCTGCTATATTATTAAGTTTACTATTGCTGTTCACTATTCTGAAACACATCTTATTCTTGGAATTTAACATGATTTAGTATCTTATTAAAATTATTAATTACTTTATGTGCTGTCTTTGAAAGAGTAACCCATTCTTTTGTCATGTACCACCCATGTGGGACTAATAAAATACTTCAATCCTAATCATAATAAATGGGAACGTGTTATAAATTTCAAACGAATACATCATCATCAATTGTATCATGCACTTTAAACTCACATGTGCACTTTGGCAATGATTCTTACATATTCAAGAAACCACTAACACGGAAACTATGTGCCTTATTCTAACAAATACCATTCCTTCTTTTTCCATCGACACAAAACACTATTAAACTCAAGATGATCATTGTTATTATTATATATTATTATTAATTATTAAGTAGTTTATAATTATATATATACAAGACATATGTATACATCACATATGCAAATTTTCAACTATCACCACTTTTCAACTAACCAAACACCACTCCAACATCCAGCTCACCATCCTTTGTATACATTATTCGTTTCTGTTTAAAAACACAAGACAAAACTTTCCCCTTCCACTTGTTTTCTTCTCCCCATGAATTTAGACTTTAAGGAGCATAAATATATATATATGTAGATATAAATATACGCAATATTATATTCACTGTTTTTTTTGTTGTTGTTGTTGTTGTTGTTGTTGTGTTAATCTAGTTATATAGTTATATATACACATAGGTACGAGTTCATTAAAACCACAATCATCTTCAAGACTTCAACCACGACACCACCAGCACCCTATCACTACCATGAACCTATCACCTAAACCCACCACCTCCTTCGAGACACCACCGGTTAACACCCGACGACCATCATCACCATCGGATGCCACCCAACACCCACGACTTTCCATCACCATCTTCACATCTGAAAACCACACTTAATTTATGTTGCTACGCTGCTGTATTTTTTCTGTAGCGAGATGCTGCTGCAGCTACAAAAAAAATAAAAAATAAAAAATTGCAATTGTACTCGTTCCTGTCCCCGGTTTACCGTTCGACAAAACCATCAACATCGAGCCATCGTAAGCTATTCTGTGGTTCGACTGCTGTTGCTGCTGTACACACAAATGAGATTGTTGTAAGTGATGTGGAGTTCGAGTGTATTAATGAGAATAGAAGATGGAGGTGTTGACAGATGTTGTTGTGATTTATTTTTTTTGTTGGGGTTTTGTTTTATGAAGAATACAATAAGTTTGAAAAGGTTAAAAAAAAAATTAACTTGCTGTTACCTAAAAGAAATAACGAATGGATCAATGGTTTGGAAAGTGGTTTATTAAGCAAGAGATGTAGGGCTCGATACTTATTTGCTACCATATTTTTTTTTATTTATTCAAACAAGGCAATTAAGGCAGCCCATTTAACTTGGTTAAATTTAGATTGGGTCGGGTGCTTTTAGTTGGGCCGAGATCCCCTAGTTGCTTTGGGCCGAGATTCAATTATTTGTTGGGCCGAGGTTCATTTTCTGTGAGGCTGAAGAGAATATATTAAATATAAATGGGTTTCTATTAAATTAGAAAAGAATAAATGGAGCATTGGTTAAGGGTGTTATTGGGTTAACGGGAGGTCTCAAGTTCGAGCCTTGTCTGAGGCATTGTTTTTAGGGAGAGTTTTTGGAAGGTAGTTTCTTTTTATTACTATCATTATCATTATTATTATTATTACTCATATTATTATTATTACTTTTATTATTATTATTATTATTATTATTATTATTATTATTATTATTATTATTATTATTATTATTATTATTATTATTATTATTATTATTATTATTATTATTATTGTTATAAATCATTGTGTTAAGGATAAGTTCATTAACATAATTAAATATTATTATCATTTTTATTATTATTACCATGATCCTTAAATTCGTATTATTACAAATATCAATTTTTACAAACAGAAGATATTTTTATAAAAATATATTTATTATGAGTTACACTAATATTACATAATATTATGTTCTAACTATTATAATATTATAAAGTTAATTAAATTATATATATCAAATAAGTAACATAACAAAATATATAAATTTGCTCAATTACGATTATATGTTTTAATATATATACGAATGATATAGGTTCGTGAATCCGAGGTCAACCCTACACTTGTTAAATGACGTCATATGTATTTTTACTACAAAATACAGTATGGTGAGTTTCATTTGCTCCCTTTTTAATTGCTTTTGCAATATATATTTTTTGGACTGAGAATACATGCAATATTTTATAAATGCTTTACGAAATAGAGACAAGTGATTAAAAATGATATTCTGCGGATTGATGTGCTAGGTAATTTAGTTACATGTTATAAGAGCATGTGAGCGCGAATCCTAAAGATAGATCTATCGGGCTTGACACCCCCATCCTGTAGGCTGCACTAGACATAAGAGCTAGTGGGCGGATGTTTAGTACTTCGAGGATTATTTATTAGCACCGGTGTACGTATCCATATTTGCGAAGATGACTTATTATATTATTGTTAAGGTTGGTTACTGAGGCCTCAACATAAGCAGAATGGTTTTATACACTTGTGAGTGTACATATATTTATAAACTGAAATCTTGTGGTCTATTAATATATTGAAATGATTGTTACGATAAACCTATGAACTCACCAACCTTTTGGTTGACACTTTTAAGCATGTTTATTCTCAGGTATGAATTAAGTCTTCCGATGTGCATTTGCTCATTTTAAGGACATTACTTGGAGTCGATCATCGCAATGGGACCAAATGTTGATGACTTTGTCCAGATGGATAAGGACAGGTCATTTCAAAATACATGTTTGATCCCATTCCAGTGTCTTTTGGTAAGAGTTGAGATGAATGTTGCTAAAAAATTAACTGCAAAAGAAATGTCAGGCATCGTACAATTTGTAAGATACATAAGGACTCCGATTGCACTAGGATATGGTACTTCATGACCAAGAATATCTTCATGATCTTAATAGGGACGAAATGGATTATTGTCAACATTGAGTGATCTGATAACCATAAGGGTGCTTAAATAATTTTGCATTGTTCATAAATATTTAAAAATTTTCGTATAAGTTGTTTGATGTATAAGTAAACTATTAGACATATGCTCAATCTGCAAACCAAGACGATATTTGATTTTTCGAGATCTCTGATTTAAAATTCTTTTTGTAGAAGTCGAATGGATTCATTGATATCTTTATTTGTCCATATCATGTTATGAACATCGACATAAACATCTATGATCATATATCTGGATTTAATTGTAATTATTTAAATTACTCTGAGCAGTGGCGGAACCTGAATTTTATTTCACCGGGGGTGAATCTATAGTTAATATTAAAATGTTATAATAATGACATCATAAATAGTCATTTTCCTTCATTAAAAAAATTAAAAAGAAAAATAAAAAAATCTAAGTCCTTAAACTGATGTCATCACTCTAATTGTTTACTAATTAAATTAAATCTACTTATATATTTATTTCATGTTTTATGGGAAAAAAATTCACTATCATTAATTATTAATTATTACGAGTAATTGTTCACACATGCATTCAGCTAATTGAAAATATAGATCAATAATTAGAAATTTATTGGATTAAGAATGTGTGTGTATGAGCAAAATTAGTATTTTAATCCGATGATCAAATGTATGGTCGACGATATTGTGTGTAAATTTTTATACAATGGGGATTGGGGATGGGGATTATTGATTTGTTGACTTGTGAAGTTGACCCACCTCAATGATTATATGTACAATATTTGAAGTTTTATGTACCATCATATAATAAAACACTCACATGTGTAACAACCCAACCCGTAATCCATACGATAAATTTTTTTTTATACAACACAATTACACGCCAAATAAATATGTAACCCATTTCACGAGTTCCATTTAAAACGCACAACAATTAATTGTTTACAAAAGGCACGAGGGCCACGAATAAAATTTAGTACAAGTTTGACCCATTATAAATGATAGTTTACAATCCAAACGACACTTCGAGCATGGTTTGGGACTAAACTACCCAAAACGTTAGGGCAACATCAAAACTCCAACAAAGCATCATCACGGGACACCTAATGTCCGATAACCCCCTTGCCCTTAATTGCGCCTGCATCTAAAAAGATAAACAACGAGAGGGTAAGCTAACGCTTAGTGAATGCAATGATTATACACATACATATATAACCTACTTACATGCAATCACATACACAATTACCTCATACATGCTAGCAATTTAAATGACATACTGATGTTTTGCGAGGTGTATATAAAATAGTTATTAATTTTAGCAGAAAACACTATTAAATACGATACAATTTTACACAAGATATTTATTTATTTATAGAATGGATATACTTAAACCTTGCTACAACACTTATAGGCAGTGTACCTAATCGTACAGTAGTGTAGTTTTTAGTAAGTCCGGTTCGTTCCACAGGGAAATCTTTAAACAAAGCTCAACGCTATATTAGTTTACTTTTATAAAAATACAAATATATATATATAAGTAATATTATTATTATAAAGGGGGGTTTTTACCGTTTAATGACCGGTTTGTCGATTTTAAGACTTTAGTCGCAGTTAAAACCTAATGTAAAATATAAAATAAATACAAGACTTAAATTAAAGCGTAAAGTAAATAACGATAATGAAATTGCAAATAATAAAAGTGCGATAAAATAAAATTGCGATAATTAAAAAGTACAATAATTAAAAGTGCGATTAAATAACAATAAATAAAAGTGCGATAATTAGAAGTGCAATTAAATATAAAATAAAGGAAATTAAATATGAAATAAAAGAATTATGCTTATTTAAACTTCCGTAATCATGATGTTTGACGTGTTGATTTTAGTTTTATGCCCATGGGTTAATTGTCCTTTGTCCTGGATTATTTAATATGTCCGTCTGGTTTTTGTCCATAACAGTCCATCAGTCATAAATATAAAGTGCGAGTGTCCTCGTCAAATTTTAATTATACCCGAAGTTAAATATTCCAACTAATTGGGGATTCAAATTGTAACAAGGTTTTAATACTTTGTTTAATGAATACACCAGGTTATCGACTGCGTGTAAACCAAGGTTTTACTACTTTGTTAACAATTACACCAATTACCCTTGAATGTAATTTCACCCCTGTTTTAATTATTCTAGTGGCTATTAATCCATTCCCGTGTCCGGTTAAATGAACGATTATTCGTACATATAAATACCCCGCCCATCGTGTCCGATCGAGTGTATATGGTAATTTATAGGGATGCCCAATTGTAAATCTTTATATTAACATTAACAAACTATCATTTAGTTAAACAAATATAAAGCCCATTAATAACCCATAGTCTAATTTCCACAAGTGTCGTTCTTTTGTCCAAACCCCAATTATGGTACAAAGCCCAATTACCCAATTTTAGTAATTAGCCCAACATCATGATTACTTCGTTTTAAATAAGCATAATAATAACTTAGCTACGAGACATTAATATAAAAAGGTTGAACATAACTTACAATGATTAAAAATAGCGTAGCGTTACACGGACAGAATTTTGACTTACACCCTTACAATATTCGCTAACATACCCTTATTATTAGAATTATAATTAAAATTAAAATTAAAATATAAATTATATTTTACGTATATATGAGAGAAGAGAGAAAATAGAATATGAAAAATGATCAGAATTCGGTTTGCTTTATAGGCAGAGTTGATTTTTGGGGCTCCGCGACTCGCGGTAAAATCCTCTTCAAACTTCGCGAGTCGCGGAGAATGAATTTACAGCTCACACCCTTGGAGTCTTTCTCTGCCGACGGTTTTATAATTTATATATAATATATATATAATTAATATAATTAATTATATATTATATTATATTTATATACATAGTTAACTTGTAATTTTTAGTCCGTTGCGTCGAGCGTTAAGAGTTGACTCTGGTCCCGGTTCCGGATTTTCGAACGTCCTTGCGTACAATTTTATATTTTGTACTTTGCGTTTTGAATCTTGTACTCTTGTAATTTCGAGACGTTTCTTATCAATAATTGGAACCTCTTTGATTGTCTTTTGTACTTTTGAGCTTTTTGGTCGTTTGCGTCTTCAATTCGTCGAATCTGTCTTTTGTCTTCACCTTTTATTATTTAAACGAATATTACTTGTAAATAGAACAATTGCAACTAAAAGCTTGTCTTTCTTGAGGAATAATGCTATGAAATATATGTTCGTTTTTAGCATTATCAAATATTCCCACACTTGAGCGTTGCTTGTCCTCAAGCAATATCGTCTTGAAATACTAGAATCACTTCTTTATTCTTCACACTTTGTACATCAGTGATTTCTATACGGCGGTATAAACAATGGTAGTAACGATATGGTTTACAGTCCCACATGACTATAAAAATTTAGATCCATTAAGGAAATTGGATCTTTATGAAAACATTTGATCTTTTGAAAATTAAATCTAGTTTTTACCCTAGATAAGTTTTCCGGGATAACCCTTTACCGGTGTTTGCAAAATATTTTTGTGGGTTTGGTGGGTTTCAGATTTGAAAATTTTAGCTCAAACTTGCGGTTTTGTGTCACCCACTTGCTAACCTTGTATTTGGAAAGCAACACGTCCAGTTTACTTGTTCCGTATATTACCTTTCGGCAAACTACCGTCCGGTTGTAAAGGAAAGCGTTGAACAAGCAACTGTTAAGGCAATGTCCTCTGACATGCTTTTAATTATGGTCTATAACGTGTCGGACGCAATTACTATCCTTGGTAGGAGCAATAGTAAAGCTCACCCTTATAATTTTTTCGGTCTGGCACAAGGTCCTGTCTTTGACCACTATGCAACCACCGTTCTTACGGTTGACACCCGATTTAGTTCAGGTGACCTAATGAATTCCAGGTGAATTCCTAGGATTTTACGTTCAATGGTAATGAACACATTGAAAATGGGTTTTCAGAAAACAAATCGGTTTGTAATTTTGATCAAAATATTTTCTCGTTTAAGCTCGAGTTTAGATATCATCGAATTCCATGAGTTTGTAATTCTCAATCTTTAAGGTCAATCTCTAGGATTGAGTAATATCAGTCTTAAAAGCTGATTTTTAATCTTTAAGGAGATTATCCTTTCTGGGGATCTGATTCATTAGTCTTATCCAGCTAATTTGCATGGTGCCCCCCATTGTACGAGATAAATCCTTCTCATGGTTAGGATAAATCTGACCACTTGGCGACCCTGTTTAATGCTGAGGTCCGTGGATTTTCTGCTGATTTTAGTGATGACTTTTCTAGATTTTTCGTCAACCTACAGCTGGTCTGAACGACAACTTCATGACCTAAATCAAGAAGCGCGTGTCTTTTTCGGAAGACTTTACTTCCTTTTAATGATGGAATTGATTCATCGTGTAGATCCATCTCTTCTTTTCTTTCATTGGGTAAAACAGTTTAGTTTAGTTCAAAGCAAAAGTATTTTCAGTTATTTATTACAGATATATGTGACATATGTTTAAAATAACTTGGTAAATTTTCTCACACTTGGCTTTTATTTTCCTTTTTATCGTCCTCTATTCCATTTTAAATGAATTTTAACATTTTAGTTTGTTTCTCAATTTATGTCCTTTCCGAGGTAACAATAATTTCGGTGTTAAAACCTAGTTTTATCGTTCATAAATATGTATAAACATGATTTGAATTCATTTAATTGAAAATTTTGAAAAATTTTACTAGAATTGGGTAGTCAGTATATAAGACTAGGGCTGTTCTTTTTTATCAGAGAGCACTAGATTCTAATACAACTACTGCTTTACTAGTATTTTTAATGGTAACCAAGTGTATAAAGTAAAAAATTTTAAAATCCGAAAGAATTTAACCCCTTCCCACACTTAAGATCTTGCAATGCCCTCATTTGCAAGAAATCAGGAATAATTTAAATTATTGAGGGTGATTTGTGTGAAAATGATTAAATTTTTACCAAAGTTTCCAAATATATTGGCGTTTGTTTGCTGAATGATAAATGGTGCACATCATTTGTTCATTCCGTCTTGTTGTTATTTCACATATATTTTGCATCTTGTCGTCAAAATTAGTTGCTTTTGCTGAACTTAATGCCAGTCTTTGAAAATGCATTGTTTTACCCTGTTGTGTACATAAGATAAACTGCAAACATATATACATATTTTTGAAGTTTGGTATATTACCCCACATTCAAAAATTATTAAAGTCTAAGAATAAAAGTTAGATAATTATAAAAATGATTACAATATTAACAAAAGTATTAAACATATCAATAATTACAAATTACAAAATAAAAAAAAAAATAATAAGTAAACTAAGGATGATATTGGTACCAATAGGGGTTCCAGGCATAACCATAAGTGCTATAGAATGCTTCGGCAGGGTCATACGTAGGATATGGTGGCTGCATCTCTATAGACCAAGGAGGGAAGATGGGTTTCGGTGTAGGAATATAGTTTCTACCTATATGTTGGCAATGAGCTATGATCTGGTTCTGATGAACTTGCCAATCTTCAAATGCTCTCTGTCTAGCATTTTCATATTCCTGAGAAGCTATAAACCTATGCATTTCTTGCATCTCATTCCCCCCTCCTACATTACCTTGTTGTTGGTTTCTCTCCACCTGTGGATGTCTACCATGGTATCATACTGCGGCGTTATTTCGCCTCTTTAAAACTTTCGCACCGTGGTATACATTTAAACCTATAGTATCGCGGGGTTCTGGTTCTTCTACTAATAATCCCCCCCGACTTATATCCACACCGAGATATTCACCAATCAAAGTAATAAAAATACCACCTCCTATTATGCTATGTGGTCGCATCCCCCGAACCATAGCTGATAAATAATAACCCACACAATATGGTATACTTACAGCGCTTTGTGGGTCTCGAATACACATATGGTAAAACAAATCCTGTTTATTTACTTTTTCTTTGTTCTTACCCCTTTGTGTAATCGAATTAGCTAAAAACCTATGTATCACTCTTAATTCGGCTCTATCTATATCCAAATAAGAGTAATTTCCCCCTTTGAAACGGTGATGGCTTGTCATTTGACTCCACACACCGTGTGTATCAAAATTCTCATCTATCTTTCTACCGTTTAGTATCAATCCTCTACAATCGGCAGACGCTAACTCCTCAGGCGTATATATACGTAAAGCCTGAGCCATGTCCAGTAAAGACATGTGGCGCATCGAACCGCCTAACAAAAATCTAATAAAAGAACGATCAGTTAAACTAGCTACCCGATCATTCAACTCTATACTACATAACAATTCTTCACACCATACTTTATATATACAGGTCTACGTATGGTGAATAAACATATCCAGTCATTAAAAGAAGAATTACCATACCTCTGTACAAGTAATTCCCTAATTGGCCCGGCCAATTCTACAGCTTCTAAGGGTCCCCATTCTATGACCCTCGGTACCTCAACAACCTTGGAATGAAGAGTATGCAAACCCCGTTGATATTTTGGATAATCTATCCAAAGTCTGTCAAATCTCAGGTTCGGGTGCAACTCTTCCAAGTGCATATCAGAAAAGGTCATGACTGGATGAGGTATATCCTGCTTGTTGTAGTTATCCACCTCCTGTTGTTCCAAATTCTCAGCAGGAGCATTGCGGGCTTGGGATGAAGATTCACCCCTTTCATTCTGCAAAACACATCAAACACAATTTTTGTGCATCCAAATATGCATTAGTGTCAGCAAAATCATCAATCAAAATAATTACAATGACATTATCAATTTATATCAAACTTAAGCTCATTTTCACATTTTTATCAAATCTACACTTTTTCAAATAAGCATATACGAAAATGTTCGCCAAGTTCATAAGCATTCAACTCAAATAACATGTCAAAATAATCATTACTAGCAATTAAACAAGTCTCAAATGGCATTATCTTTCAAAAATCAAGTTCATGAATTTTAGACTTGAAAAAGTCCACTTTAATTCTCAAAATCATGTTTAGGCTCAAAGTTTGGATCATTTAACTACCTAAACATGTTACACTACTTAATTTAGCAACAATTCATGACAAAAATCGGCCATAACCTGTTTATATCAAAAAGCCCCAAATTGCTCAAGAACACAAACCCTAGATTATTCAAAATTTGAAGTTTAAGGCTTCTAATCATGTTAAACAGCATCAATCTAGGTTATACAAGCATAATACATAAACAATTTAAGCCTAATTACACTAAAAAGCATCAAAATCAAATTGGGGAAAAAATAGCTCAAGAACACCAAATTTCGGATTAAATGGTGTTTAGGTGTAGAAATTTACCGTTTTTCTTGAGTAATTCTTAGATAGCATCCTTCTCAACATGATTTTAGCAAAAAATTTGGTGATTAACGGTTAAAAATTGTGATTTTGGGGGTTTTTTTTCGTGTTTTTCGGGTGCAGTTTTCGCAGGTTGTTTGAGTTGAGGAGTATGAAACTGAGCTGTTGCAGCTCTTTATTTTTTTTCTGTAATCCGACCTCTCCGCGACTCGCGGAGGTTTTGCACTTCAAACTCCGCGACTCGCGGAGTTTTTTTTTTTTTTTTTTTTTTTTTTTATTTTAAAATCATTATCTTTTGAAACAATTAAGTACTTAATTTTAAAATTTTGTTTCCCTTGTTATTTAGGACGAGGTCGTTTCGGATCGATGTCCTAGTCCGTCCTTCGACAAAATTTTAAAATTTGTCTTTTTGTAGCGATTGTTTTAAAAGCTAAGATTTTTGGTTTTTTTTTTAATGTTTTTGGCATTCTTTAAATCAATAAGATTAAAAATAATGATAATAAAAGTTCTCGTCCCTCCCTCGGGTAAAGCAATTTCGGTTCAAAGACCTAGTCTTCAACTTACGACGAATTTTAAAAATCATATTGTTAACTTAATGAGATAAAGTAAATTTTTGTTTTTAAATTCGCACAACTTAAATATAAAATTCAAAATTAAAAATTAAAAATTAAAAATTCACACCAAACTTAAAATTTGAAATGCATAAAATTAAAATTTCATATTTTAAAAATTAAAAATTCACACCAAACTTAATTTAAAAATTCATATTATAAATTCATACCAAACTTATATTAATTTTTCAAATATTTACAATTTTAAATATATATTTTTATAAAGTTTACAATATTAATTTAAGATTTAAATATTAATTTTAAAAATATGGTAAAAATAAAATTAAAAATCTTTTTGTCTTTTTATCCCACTTTAATCAATCAAATATTATCAAAAATATGCGCCCCTCTTTTCGGTAAAGTAATTTCGGTTCCAAGACCTAATTTAACTCATGACGAATTTTTGAAATATTTTGGGTTGATTGATTAAAGATATTTATACCTTAAGAATAAACGTTAAATTTCGCAGTGATGTAATAAATTTTTGAATGATATCAATAATTTCGGTCGCCAAACCTAATTTTATTTAATACCAATTTAATACTTTTTAGCGAACAAATTAGCGTTTATTATCAAAAGGTTAAAAATAAAAATAAAAATAAAAACTGTACAGACATACTTGTGAAATAGATTTCTTAGTTATATGATCTATCCCATTCATAAGATAGTCGGTTTAATTGGTTTTCCATGGCTACATAGGCGTAACTTCGAGCATTCAGTGTCTTTTCTTCTAAACATATGAACGGTCCGTCTCTGCATAAAGTAACAAATTCGGTATTTGAATAGGTTTGATTATTTGAACATTTACCTCCATGTGACCATTTCCCGCATTTGTGACATCTTTCTAGGTGTCGTGCTCTTCTTTTCGCTGCGGATTTTGATTTTCCTTTACCAAATTGTAACTTATTATCTTCGCATCTGGAATCTTTTCTAACTCCGTCCATTCTTTCTCTGATTACTGATACTATTTCACTCGGTAGTATGTCATTATTACGTTTAGTGATCAAAGCGTGTAGCATTAGACCATGGTTTAGTTCACAGGCAGTCTTCATTTCGTAAAAACCTAAAAAACATAAAAATTCAGAATGGGGGGAGAAGACTAGTTCTTTAGGGTCTGCTAGGGAAAGACCATTCGGGTTCCATTTTCGAGAACTACACGAAAACAGACAATCTAACTCTAACAGAAATACATATTACCCTTTAAAGACTTGATTCTCCCCACACTTAATTAGCTGTGGTGTCGAAATTGTGATTAACTTCGTTGTCGACTTCCATCGGACCATGTATGTAATGTTTAACTCTGTGACCATTAACTTTAAATTCAATCCCATTTGAATTTATTAATTCTATCGTTCTATGCACAAGAATATAATATAATATATAAATAATTATATTAATTATTTATATTTTATATTTATATATAAAATCCGTCGGCAAGAAAGACTCCAAAAGATGTGAGCTGTAATTTTAATCTCCGCGACTCGCGGAGTTTGAAGAGGATTTTGCCGCAAGTCGCGGAGCCCCAAAAAACGAAAATCCCTATAAAGCCAACCGAATTCTGATCGCAAAAATCAATCTATTTCTCTCTTCTCTCATATATACGATATATATATATAATTTATATTTTAATTTTAATTTTAATTATAATTCTAATAATAAGGGTATGTTAGCGAATGTTGTAAGGGTGTAAGTCGAAATTCTGTCCGTGTAACGCTACGCTATTTTTAATCATTGTAAGTTATGTTCAACCTTTTTATATTAATGTCTCGTAGCTAAGTTATTATTATGCTTATTTAAAATGAAGTAATCATGATGTTGAGCTAATTACTAAAATTGGGTAATTGGGCTTTGTACCATAATTGGGGTTTGAACAAAAGAACGACACTTGTGGAAATTAGACTATGGGCTATTAATGGGCTTTATATTTGTTTAACTAAATGAAAGTTTGTTAATGTTAATATAAAGATTTACAATTGGGCGTCCCTATAAATTACCATATACACTCAATCGGACACGATGGGCGGGGTATTTATACGTACGAATAATCGTTCATTTAACCGGACACGGGAATGGATTAATAGCTACTAGAATAATTAAAACAGGGGTGAAATTACATTCAAGGGTAATTGGTGTAATTGTTAACAAAGTAGTAAAACCTTGGTTTACACGCAGTCGATAACCTGGTGTATTCATTAAACAAAGTATTAAAACCTTGTTACAATTCGAATCCCCAATTAGTTGGAATATTTAACTTCGGGTATAATTAAAATTTGACGAGGACACTTAAGATCCGAACCTGAGAACATAAAAAAAATACTTAAACATTTTGCGAGGTACACTTAAACATTTTAAAGGTGTTTTAAACGCCGGAAGCGCAACGCTAATATAAAATAAAAAAAAAAGATTTTTAGTTTACTTTTATTAAAAATTCGTTTTTGTAAAAATACGTTTTAATTATTCAAAAATATAAAAAGAAAAACAAAAATATAAGTATTTTTTAGTATTTTTTTTAATATTTAAGTTTTATAAGTTTCTTTATCTTTATTTTAGTTTATAATAATATAAATTTTATTAAATATCTTTTATTTATAGAAAAAACAGAAAACAGAAAAAAAAAACGCGTAAAAATTTCAAACTGCTCCAGATCTGAAATTCTAAACCCCACAACTCGCGGGGTTTGATGCAATAATTACCGCGACTCGCGGAGGGTACCTGACACACGGACAGAAGCCCTAATTCAGCATTAATTACGGGTTTTAATTAATTATAATTATTATTTAACCCTAATTATTATTATTATTATTATTAGTTTTATTTTTACTTTTACTTTTTATTTAATTTATGTATTTAGTATAAATTAGTTTAATTAAATTGTAAAATTAGTAGTTTTATTAAATAAATAATATAAAAATAATATTTTTATAAAAATTGTACTTTTTACAACTTTTTATATATTTTTATATTTTGTCCCTTTTTAATCATTGTAGCGTAATATTTGTATTTTTAGCTCATATTTAATTTTAAACTTAGTTTTTGCTATAGTTATTTTTACTCCTAGATTTTTAGGCTTTGCCTTAGAATTCCTTAAGTGCTTTTTCTTTAGACTAAGATTTAGGTGCTTTAGAATTTTGCGACGCCTTTTTAAGTTTTAGTTTCTTTTTAAGTTATTTCCATTTGGTATTTAGTTTTTCCTGTAAGCTTTAATATTTTTAGACGACTTTTATTATGTACCAATTATCATTCCAATTAGTAATTTCAATTTGCGATTATAATTTTAAGTTAGTTGTAGTAATAAGGTTAGGTTAGTTAAGTATTTTTAAGTTTTGATAAGTTTCTTTTATTTTTTTTTTTCGTCACCTTTTATTTTTCAACCATTTTTTTTTCTTTTTCGACCTTTTGCGAAGAACTCTTTTTCTCTCTTATTTCTCGCCATTCTAGTTTTTAACTAGAATGGCGAGAAATAAGAGAGAAAAAGAGTTCGTCGCAAAAGGTCGAAAAAGAAAAAAAAATGGTTGAAAAATAAAAGGTGACGGAAAAATAAAAGAAACTTATAAAAACTTAAAAATACTTAACTAACCTAATCTTATTACTACAACTAACTTAAAATTATAATCGCAAATTGAAATTACTAATTGGAATGATAATTGATACATAGTAAAAGGTCTAAAAATATTAAAGCTTACAGGAAAAACTAAATCCCAAATGGAAATAACTTAAAAAGAAACTAAAACTTAAAAAGGCGTCGCAAAATTCTAAAGCACCTAAATCTTAGTCTAAAGAAAAAGCACTTAAGGAATTCTACGGCAAAGCCTAAAAATCTAGGAGTAAAAATCACTATAGTAAAAACTAAGTTTAAAATTAATTATGAGCTAAAAATACAAATATTACGCTACAATGATTAAAAAGGGACAAAATATAAAAATATACAAAAAGTTGTAAAAATTACAATTTTTATAAAAATATTATTTTTATATTATTTATTTTATTAAACTATTAATTTTACAATTTAATTAAACTTAATAAACTAAAATATAAATTAAATAAAACTTAAATTAAAATAAAACTTAATTATAATATTAATAATAATTAGGGTTAATAATAATAATAATAATTAATAATCCGTAATAAATGCTGAATTAGGGTTCTGTCTCGTGTCAGAGCATCTCCGCGAGTCGCGGTATTTAATGCTTCAAACCCCGCGAGTCGCGGGGTTCAAAAATTCAGATGACAGCTTTAAATTCGACGCGTTTTTTCTTTATTTTTTTTTTATTTTCTGTTTTCTGTTTTTAAATAAATAAAAGATATTAAAATAAAACTTATATTTTTATAAACTAAAATAAAAATAAAGAAACTTAAAAAACTTAAATATTTAACAAAATCTTAAAAATACTTATATTTTTGTTTTTCTTTTTATATTTTCGAATATTTAAAACGTATTTTTACAAAAACGACTTTTAATAAAAGTAAACAAAAAAAAAATCTTTTTTTTTTATATTAGCGTTGCGCTTCCGGCATTTAAGAGTGTTCCCCGGCAGCGGCGCCAAAAATACTTGATGTTATGCGAGGTGTATATAAAATAGTTATTAATTTTAGCAGAAAACACTATTAAATACGATACAATTTTACACAAGATATTTATTTATTTATAGAATGGATATACTTAAACCTTGCTACAACACTTATAGGCAGTGTACCTAATCGTACAGTAGTGTAGTTTTTAGTAAGTCCGGTTCGTTCCACAGGGAAATCTTTAAACAAAGCTCAACGCTATATTAGTTTACTTTTATAAAAATACAAATATATATATAAGTAATATTATTATTATAAAGGGGGGTTTTTTACCGTTTAATGACCGGTTTGTCGATTTTAAGACTTTAGTCGCAGTTAAAACCTAATGTAAAATATTAAATAAATAAAAGAATTAATTTAAAGCGTAAAGTAAATAACGATAATGAAATTGCGAATAATAAAAGTGCGATTAAATAACAATAAATAAAAGTGCGATAATTAGAAGTGCAATTAAATATAAAATAAAGGAAATTAAATATGAAATAAAAGAATTATGCTTATTTAAACTTCCGTAATCATGATGTTTGACGTGTTGATTTTAGTTTTATGCTCATGGGTTAATTGTCCTTTGTCCTGGATTATTTAATATGTCCGTCTGGTTTTTGTCTATAACAGTCCATCAGTCATAAATATAAAGTGCGAGTGTCCTCGTCAAATTTTAATTATACCCGAAGTTAAATATTCCAACTAATTGGGGATTCGAATTGTAACAAGGTTTTAATACTTTGTTTAATGAATACACCAGGTTATCGACTGCGTGTAAACCAAGGTTTTACTACTTTGTTAACAATTACACCAATTACCCTTGAATGTAATTTCACCCCTGTTTTAATTATTCTAGTGGCTATTAATCCATTCCCGTGTTCAGTTAAATGAACGATTATTCGTACGTATAAATACCCCGCCCATCGTGTCCGATTGAGTGTATATGGTAATTTATAGGGACGCCCAATTGTAAATCTTTATATTAACATTAACAAACTTTCATTTAGTTAAACAAATATAAAGCCCATTAATAGCCCATAGTCTAATTTCCACAATTGTTGTTCTTTTGTCCAAACCCCAATTATGGTACAAAGCCCAATTACCCAATTTTAGTAATTAGCTCAACATCATGATTACTTCATTTTAAATAAGCATAATAATAACTTAGCTACGAGACATTAATATAAAAAGGTTGAACATAACTTACAATGATTAAAAATAGCGTAGCGTTACACGGACAGAATTTCGACTTACACCCTTACAACATTCGCTAACATACCCTTATTATTAGAATTATAATTAAAATTAAAATTAAAATATAAATTATATATATATATATATATATCATATATATGAGAGAAGAGAGAAATAGATTGATTTTTGCGATCAGAATTCGGTTGGCTTTATAGGGATTTTCGTTTTTTGGGGCTCCGCGACTTGCGGCAAAATCCTCTTCAAACTCCGCGAGTCGCGGAGATTAAAATTACAGCTCACATCTTTTGGAGTCTTTCTTGCCGACGGATTTTATATATAAATATAAAATATAAATAATTAATATAATTATTTATATATTATATTATATTCTTGTGCATAGTAGACTTGTAAAATACTTAATGTTATGCGAGGTGTATATAAAATAGCTTATATTTTGCTAGGAAAAACTATTAAATACGATACAATTTTACACAAGATATTTATTTATTTAGAGAATGGATATACTTAAACCTTGCTACAACACTTATAGGCAGTGTACCTAATCGTACAGTAGTGTAGTTTTTAGTAAGTCCGGTTCGTTCCACAAGGAAATCTTTAAACAAAGCTCAACGCTATATTAGTTTACTTTTATAAAAATACAAATATATATATAAGTAATATTATTATTATAAAGGGGGGTTTTTACCGTTTAATGACCGGTTTGTCGATTTTAAGACTTTAGTCGCAGTTAAAACCTAATGTAAAATATTAAATAAATAAAAGACTTAATTTAAAGCGTAAAGTAAATAACGATAATGAAATTGCGAATAATAAAAGTGCGATTAAATAACAATAAATAAAAGTGCGATAATTAGAAGTGCAATTAAATATAAAATAAAGGAAATTAAATATGAAATAAAAGAATTATGCTTATTTAAACTTCCGTAATCATGATGTTTGACGTGTTGATTTTAGTTTTATGCCCATGGGTTAATTGTCCTTTGTCCTGGATTATTTAATATGTCCGTCTGGTTTTTGTCCATAACAGTCCATCAGTCATAAATATAAAGTGCGAGTGTCCTCATCAAATTATTCTTATACCCGAAGTTAAATATTCCAACTAATTGGGGATTCGAATTGTAACAAGGTTTTAATACTTTGTTTAATGAATACACCAGGTTATCGACTGCGTGTAAACCAAGGTTTTACTACTTTGTTAACAATTACACCAATTACCCTTGAATGTAATTTCACCCATGTTTTAATTATTCTAGTGGCTATTAATCCATTCCCGTGTCCGGTTAAATGAACGATTATTCGTACATATAAATACCCCGCCCATCGTGTCCGATTGAGTGTATATGGTAATTTATAGGGACGCCCAATTGTAAATCTTTATATTAACATTAACAAACTTTCATTTAGTTAAACAAATATAAAGCCCATTAATAGCCCATAGTCTAATTTCCACAAGTGTCGTTCTTTTGTCCAAACCCCAATTATGGTACAAAGCCCAATTACCCAATTTTAGTAATTAGCCCAACATCATGATTACTTCGTTTTAAATAAACATAATAATAACTTAGCTACGAGACATTAATATAAAAAGGTTGAACATAACTTACAATGATTAAAAATAGCGTAGCGTTACACGGACAGAATTTCGACTTACACCCTTACAACATTCGCTAACATACCCTTATTATTAGAATTATAATTAAAATTAAAATATAAATTATATATATATATTTTTCGTATATATGAGAGAAGAGAGATTATAGATTATATTTTGCGATCAGAATTCGGTTGGCTTTATAGGGATTTTTGATTTTTGGGGCTCCGCGACTTGCGGCAAAAGCCTCTTCAAACTCCGCGAGTCGCGGAGGATGAATTTACAGCTCACACCCTTGGAGTCTTTCTCTGCCGACGGTTTTATAATATATATATAATATATATATAATTAATATAATTAATTATATATTATATTATATTTATATGCATAGTTAATTTGTAATTTTTAGTCCCCGGCAGCGGCGCCAAAAATACTTGATGTTTTGCGAGGTGTATATAAAATAGTTATTAATTTTAGCAGAAAACACTATTAAATACGATACAATTTTACACAAGATATTTATTTATTTATAGAATGGATATACTTAAACCTTGCTACAACACTTATAGGCAGTGTACCTAATCGTACAGTAGTGTAGTTTTTAGTAAGTCCGGTTCGTTCCACAGGGAAATCTTTAAACAAAGCTCAACGCTATATTAGTTTACTTTTATAAAAATACAAATATATATATAAGTAATATTATTATTATAAAGGGGGGTTTTTACCGTTTAATGACCGGTTTGTCGATTTTAAGACTTTAGTCGCAGTTAAAACCTAATGTAAAATATAAAATAAATACAAGACTTAAATTAAAGCGTAAAGTAAATAACGATAATGAAATTGCAAATAATAAAAGTGCGATAAAATAAAATTGCGATAATTAAAAAGTACAATAATTAAAAGTGCGATTAAATAACAATAAATAAAAGTGCGATAATTAGAAGTGCAATTAAATATAAAATAAAGGAAATTAAATATGAAATAAAAGAATTATGCTTATTTAAACTTCCGTAATCATGATGTTTGACGTGTTGATTTTAGTTTTATGCCCATGGGTTAATTGTCCTTTGTCCTGGATTATTTAATATGTCCGTCTGGTTTTTGTCCATAACAGTCCATCAGTCATAAATATAAAGTGCGAGTGTCCTCGTCAAATTTTAATTATACCCGAAGTTAAATATTCCAACTAATTGGGGATTCGAATTGTAACAAGGTTTTAATACTTTGTTTAATGAATACACCAGGTTATCGACTGCGTGTAAACCAAGGTTTTACTACTTTGTTAAAAATTACACCAATTACCCTTGAATGTAATTTCACCCCTGTTTTAATTATTCTAGTGGATATTAATCCATTCCCGTGTCCGGTTAAATGAACGATTATTCGTACATATAAATACCCCGCCCATCGTGTCCGATCGAGTGTATATGGTAATTTATAGGGACGCCCAATTGTAAATCTTTATATTAACATTAACAAACTATCATTTAGTTAAACAAATATAAAGCCCATTAATAACCCATAGTCTAATTTCCACAAGTGTCGTTCTTTTGTCCAAACCCCAATTATGGTACAAAGCCCAATTACCCAATTTTAGTAATTAGCCCAACATCATGATTACTTCGTTTTAAATAAGCATAATAATAACTTAGCTACGAGACATTAATATAAAAAGGTTGAACATAACTTACAATGATTAAAAATAGCGTAGCGTTACACGGACAGAATTTCGACTTACACCCTTACAATATTCGCTAACATACCCTTATTATTAGAATTATAATTAAAATTAAAATTAAAATATAAATTATATTTTACGTATATATGAGAGAAGAGAGAAAATAGAATATGAAAAATGATCAGAATTCGGTTTGCTTTATAGGCAGAGTTGATTTTTGGGGCTCCGCGACTCGCGGTAAAGTCCTCTTCAAACTCCGCGAGTCGCGGAGAATGAATTTACAGCTCACACCCTTGGAGTCTTTCTCTGCCGACGGTTTTATAATTTATATATAATATATATATATATAATTAATATAATTAATTATATATTATATTATATTTATATACATAGTTAACTTGTAATTTTTAGTCCGTTGCGTCGAGCGTTAAGAGTTGACTCTGGTCCCGGTTCCGGATTTTCGAACGTCCTTGCGTACAATTTTATATTTTGTACTTTGCGTTTTGAATCTTGTACTCTTGTAATTTCGAGACGTTTCTTATCAATAATTGGAACCTCTTTGATTGTCTTTTGTACTTTTGAGCTTTTTGGTCGTTTGCGTCTTCAATTCGTCGAATCTGTCTTTTGTCTTCACCTTTTATTATTTAAACGAATATTACTTGTAAATAGAACAATTGCAACTAAAAGCTTGTCTTTCTTGAGGAATAATGCTATGAAATATATGTTCATTTTTAGCATTATCAAATATTCCCACACTTGAGCGTTGCTTGTCCTCAAGCAATATCGTCTTGAAATACTAGAATCACTTCTTTATTCTTCACACTTTGTACATCAGTGATTTCTATACGGCGGTATAAACAATGGTAGTAACGATATGGTTTACAGTCCCACATGACTATAAAAATTTAGATCCATTAAGGAAATTGGATCTTTATGAAAACATTTGATCTTTTGAAAATTAAATCTAGTTTTTACCCTAGATAAGTTTTCCGGGATAACCCTTTACCGGTGTTTGCAAAATATTTTTGTGGGTTTGGTGGGTTTCAGATTTGAAAATTTTAGCTCAAACTTGCGGTTTTGTGTCACCCACTTGCTAACCTTGTATTTGGAAAGCAACACGTCCAGTTTACTTGTTCCGTATATTACCTTTCGGCAAACTACCGTCCGGTTGTAAAGGAAAGCGTTGAACAAGCAACTGTTAAGGCAATGTCCTCTGACATGCTTTTAATTATGGTCTATAACGTGTCGGACGCAATTACTATCCTTGGTAGGAGCAATAGTAAAGCTCACCCTTATAATTTTTTCGGTCTGGCACAAGGTCTTGTCTTTAACCACTATGCAACCACCGTTCTTACGGTTGACACCCGATTTAGTTCAGGTGACCTAATGAATTCCAGGTGAATTCCTAGGATTTTACGTTCAATGGTAATGAACGCATTGAAAATGGGTTTTCAGAAAACAAATCGGTTTGTAATTTTGATCAAAATATTTTCTCGTTTAAGCTCGAGTTTAGATATCATCGAATTCCATGAGTTTGTAATTCTCAATCTTTAAGGTCAATCTCTAGGATTGAGTAATATCAGTCTTAAAAGCTGATTTTTAATCTTTAAGGAGATTATCCTTTCTGGGGATCTGATTCATTAGTCTTATCCAGCTAATTTGCATGGTGCCCCCCCATTGTACGAGATATATCCTTCTCATGGTTAGGATAAATCTGACCACTTGGCGACCCTGTTTAATGCTGAGGTCCGTGGATTTCCTGCTGATTTTAGTGAAGACTTTTCTAGATTTTTCGTCAACCTACAGCTGGTCTGAACGACAACTTCATGACCTAAATCAAGAAGCGCGTGTCTTTTTCGGAAGACTTTACTTCCTTTTAATGATGGAATTGATTCATCGTGTAGATCCATCTCTTCTTTTCTTTCATTGGGTAAAACAGTTTAGTTTAGTTCAAAGCAAAAGTATTTTCAGTTATTTGTTACAGATATATGTGACATATGTTTAAAATAACTTGGTAAATTTTCCCACACTTGGCTTTTATTTTCCTTTTTATCGTCCTCTATTCCATTTTAAGTGAATTTTAACATTTTAGTTTGTTTCTCAATTTATGTCCTTTCCGAGGTAACAATAATTTCGGTGTTAAAACCTAGTTTTATCGTTCATAAATATGTATAAACATGATTTGAATTCATTTAATTGAAAATTTTGAAAAATTTTACTAGAATTGGGTAGTCAGTATATAAGACTAGGGCTGTTCTTTTTTATCAGAGAGCACTAGATTCTAATACAACTACTGCTTTACTAGTATTTGTAAAATTATCAACTATTAATAACTATTTTGCGAGGTGTATATAAAATAGTTATTAATTTTAGCAGAAAACACTATTAAATACGATACAATTTTACACAAGATATTTATTTATTTATAGAATGGATATACTTAAACCTTGCTACAACACTTATAGGCAGTGTACCTAATCGTACAGTAGTGTAGTTTTTAGTAAGTCCGGTTCGTTCCACAGGGAAATCTTTAAACAAAGCTCAACGCTATATTAGTTTACTTTTATAAAAATACAAATATATATATAAGTAATATTATTATTATAAAGGGGGGTTTTTACCGTTTAATGACCAGTTTGTCGATTTTAAGACTTTAGTCGCAGTTAAAACCTAATGTAAAATATAAAATAAATACAAGACTTAAATTAAAGCGTAAAGTAAATAACGATAATGAAATTGCAAATAATAAAAGTGCGATAAAATAAAATTGCGATAATTAAAAAGTACAATAATTAAAAGTGCGATTAAATAACAATAAATAAAAGTGCGATAATTAGAAGTGCAATTAAATATAAAATAAAGGAAATTAAATATGAAATAAAAGAATTATGCTTATTTAAACTTCCGTAATCATGATGTTTGACGTGTTGATTTTAGTTTTATGCCCATGGGTTAATTGTCCTTTGTCCTGGATTATTTAATATGTCCGTCTGGTTTTTGTCCATAACAGTCCATCAGTCATAAATATAAAGTGCGAGTGTCCTCGTCAAATTATCCTTATACCCGAAGTCAAATATTCCAACTAATTGGGGATTAGAATTGTAACAAGGTTTTAATACTTTGTTTAATGAATACACCAGGTTATCGACTGCGTGTAAACCAAGGTTTTACTACTTTGTTAACAATTACACCAATTACCCTTGAATGTAATTTCACCCCTGTTTTAATTATTCTAGTGGCTATTAATCCATTCCCGTGTCCGGTTAAATGAACGATTATTCGTACATATAAATACCCCGCCCATCGTGTCCGATCGAGTGTATATGGTAATTTATAGGGACGCCCAATTGTAAATCTTTATATTAACATTAACAAACTATCATTTAGTTAAACAAATATAAAGCCCATTAATAACCCATAGTCTAATTTCCACAAGTGTCGTTCTTTTGTCCAAACCCCAATTATGGTACAAAGCCCAATTACCCAATTTTAGTAATTAGCCCAACATCATGATTACTTCGTTTTAAATAAGCATAATAATAACTTAGCTACGAGACATTAATATAAAAAGGTTGAACATAACTTACAACGAATAAAAATAGCGTAGCGTTACACGGACAGAATTTCGACTTACACCCTTACAATATTCGCTAACATACCCTTATTATTAGAATTATAATTAAAATTAAAATTAAAATATAAATTATATTTTACGTATATATGAGAGAAGAGAGAAAATAGAATATGAAAAATGATCAGAATTCGGTTTGCTTTATAGGCAGAGTTGATTTTTGGGGCTCCGCGACTCACGGTAAAATCCTCTTCAAACTCCGCGAGTCGCGGAGAATGAATTTACAGCTCACACCCTTGGAGTCTTTCTCTGCCGACGGTTTTATAATTTATATATAATATATATATAATTAATATAATTAATTATATATTATATTATATTTATATACATAGTTAACTTGTAATTTTTAGTCCGTTGCGTCGAGCGTTAAGAGTTGACTCTGGTCCCGGTTCCGGATTTTCGAACGTCCTTGCGTACAATTTTATATTTTGTACTTTGCATTTTGAATCTTGTACTCTTGTAATTTCGAGACGTTTCTTATCAATAATTGGAACCTCTTTGATTGTCTTTTGTACTTTTGAGCTTTTTGGTCGTTTGCGTCTTCAATTCGTCGAATCTGTCTTTTGTCTTCACCTTTTATTATTTAAACGAATATTACTTGTAAATAGAACAATTGCAACTAAAATCTTGTCTTTCTTGAAATATATGTTCGTTTTTAGCATTATCAAATATTCCCACACTTGAGCGTTGCTTGTCCTCAAGCAATATCGTCTTGAAATACTAGAATCACTTCTTTATTCTTCACACTTTGTACATCAGTGATTTCTATACGGCGGTATAAACAATGGTAGTAACGATATGGTTTACAGTCCCACATGACTATAAAAATTTAGATCCATTAAGGAAATTGGATCTTTATGAAAACATTTGATCTTTTGAAAATTAAATCTAGTTTTTACCCTAGATAAGTTTTCCGGGATAACCCTTTACCGGTGTTTGCAAAATATTTTTGTGGGTTTGGTGGGTTTCAGATTTGAAAATTTTAGCTCAAACTTGCGGTTTTGTGTCACCCACTTGCTAACCTTGTATTTGGAAAGCAACACGTCCAGTTTACTTGTTCCGTATATTACCTTTCGGCAAACTACCGTCCGGTTGTAAAGGAAAGCGTTGAACAAGCAACTATTAAGGCAATGTCCTCTGACATGCTTTTAATTATGGTCTATAACGTGTCGGACGCAATTACTATCCTTGGTAGGAGCAATAGTAAAGCTCACCCTTATAATTTTTTCGGTCTGGCACAAGGTCCTGTCTTTGACCACTATGCAACCACCGTTCTTACGGTTGATACCCGATTTAGTTCAGGTGACCTAATGAATTTCAGGTGAATTCCTAGGATTTTACGTTCAATGGTAATGAACGCATTGAAAATGGGTTTTCAGAAAACAAATCGGTTTGTAATTTTGATCAAAATATTTTCTCGTTTAAGCTCGAGTTTAGATATCATCGAATTCCATGAGTTTGTAATTCTCAATCTTTAAGGTCAATCTCTAGGATTGAGTAATATCAGTCTTAAAAGCTGATTTTTAATCTTTAAGGAGATTATCCTTTCTGGGGATCTGATTCATTAGTCTTATCCAGCTAATTTGCATGGTGCCCCCCCATTGTACGAGATAAATCCTTCTCATGGTTAGGATAAATCTGACCACTTGGCGACCCTGTTTAATGCTGAGGTCCTTGGATTTCCTGCTGATTTTAGTGATGACTTTTCTAGATTTTTTGTCAACCTACAGCTGCTGGTCTGAACGACAACTTCATGACCTAAATCAAGAAGCGCGTTTCTTTTTCGGAAGACTTTACTTCCTTTTAATGATGGAATTGATTCATCGTGTAGATCCATCTCTTCTTTTCTTTCATTGGGTAAAACAGTTTAGTTTAGTTCAAAGCAAAAGTATTTTCAGTTATTTGTTACAGATATATGTGACATATGTTTAAAATAACTTGGTAAATTTTCCCACACTTGGCTTTTATTTTCCTTTTTATCGTCCTCTATTCCATTTTAAATGAATTTTAACATTTTAGTTTGTTTCTCAATTTATGTCCTTTCCGAGGTAACAATAATTTCGGTGTTAAAACTTAGTTTTATCGTTCATAAATATGTATAAACATGATTTGAATTCATTTAATTGAAAATTTTGAAAAATTTTACTAGAATTGGGTAGTCAGTATATAAGACTAGGGCTGTTCTTTTTTATCAGAGAGCACTAGATTCTAATACAACTACTGCTTTACTAGTATTTTTAATGGTAACCAAGTGTATAAAGTAAAAAATTTTAAAATCCGAAAGAATTTAACCCCTTCCCACACTTAAGATCTTGCAATGCCCTCATTTGCAAGAAATCAGGAATAATTTAAATTATTGAGGGTGATTTGTGTGAAAATGATTAAATTTTTACCAAAGTTTCCAAATATATTGGCGTTTGTTTGCTGAATGATAAATGGTGCACATCATTTGTTCATTCCGTCTTGTTGTTATATCACATATATTTTGCATCTTGTCGTCAAAATTAGTTGCTTTTGCTGAACTTAATGCCAGTCTTTGAAAATGCGTTGTTTTACCCTGTTGTGTACATAAGATAAACTGCAAACATATATACATATTTTTGAAGTTTGGTATATTACCCCACATTCAAAAATTATTAAAGTCTAAGAATAAAAGTTAGATAATTATAAAAATGATTACAATATTAACAAAAGTATTAAACGTATCAATAATTACAAATTACAAAATAAAAAAAAATAATAAGTAAACTAAGGATGATATTGGTACCAATAGGGGTTCCAGGCATAACCATAAGTGCTATAGAATGCTTCGGCAGGGTCATACATAGGATATGGTGGCTGCATCTCTATAGACCAAGGAGGGAAGATGGGTTTCGGTGTAGGAATATAGTTTCTACCTATATGTTGGCAATGAGCTATGATCTGGTTCTGATGAACTTGCCAATCTTCAAATGCTCTCTGTCTAGCATTTTCGTATTCCTGAGAAGCTATAAACCTATGCATTTCTTGCATCTCATTCCCCCCTCCTACATTACCTTGTTGTTGGTTTCTCTCCACCTGTGGATGTCTACCATGGTATCGTACTGCGGCGTTATTTCGCCTCTTTAAAACTTTCGCACCATGGTATACATTTAAACCTATAGTATCGCGGGGTTCTGGTTCTTCTACTAATAATCCCCCCCGACTTATATCCACACCGAGATATTCACCAATCAAAGTAATAAAAATACCACCTCCTATTATGCTATGTGGTCGCATCCCCCGAACCATAGCTGATAAATAATAACCCACACAATATGGTATACTTACAGCGCTTTGTGGGTCTCGAATACACATATGGTAAAACAAATCCTGTTCATTTACTTTTTCTTTGTTCTTACCCCTTTGTGTAATCAAATTAGCTAAAAACCTATGTATCACTCTTAATTCGGCTCTATCTATATCCAAATAAGAGTAATTTCCCCCTTTGAAACGGTGATGGCTTGTCATTTGACTCCACACACCGTGTGTATCAAAATTTTCATCTATCTTTCTACCGTTTAGTATCAATCCTCTACAATCGGCAGACGCTAACTCCTCAGGCGTATATATACGTAAAGCCTGAGCCATGTCCAGTAAAGACATGTGGCGCATCGAACCGCCTAACAAAAATCTAATAAAAGAACGATCGGTTAAACTAGCTACCCGATCATTCAACTCTATACTACATAACAATTCTTCACACCATACTTTATATACAGGTCTACGTATGGTGAATAAACATATCCAGTCATTAAAAGAAGAATTACCATACCTCTGTACAAGTAATTCCCTAATTGGCCCGGCCAATTCTACAGCTTCTAAGGGTCCCCATTCTATGACCCTCGGTACCTCAACAACCTTGGAATGAAG
The DNA here is from genome assembly GCF_046630445.1 of Rutidosis leptorrhynchoides. Taxonomy (NCBI): domain Eukaryota; kingdom Viridiplantae; phylum Streptophyta; class Magnoliopsida; order Asterales; family Asteraceae; genus Rutidosis; species Rutidosis leptorrhynchoides. Next base: position 375,926,540 of record NC_092343.1, on the reverse strand, counting down.
AGTATGCAAACCCCGTTGATATTTTGGATAATCTATCCAAAGTCTGTCAAATCTCAGGTTCGGGTGCAACTCTTCCAAGTGCATATCAGAAAAGGTCATGACTGGATGAGGTATATCCTGCTTGTAGTAGTTATCCACCTCCTGTTGTTCCAAATTCTCAGCAGGAGCATTGCGGGCTTGGGATGAAGATTCACCCCTTTCATTCTGCAAAACACATCAAACACAATTTTTGTGCATCCAAATATGCATTAGTGTCAGCAAAATCATCAATCAAAATAATTACAATGACATTATCAATTTATATCAAACTTAAGCTCATTTTCACATTTTTATCAAATCTACACTTTTTCAAATAAGCATATACGAAAATGTTCGCCAAGTTCATAAGCATTCAACTCAAATAACATGTCAAAATAATCATTACTAGCAATTAAACAAGTCTCAAATGGCATTATCTTTCAAAAATCAAGTTCATGAATTTTAGACTTGAAAAAGTCCACTTTAATTCTCAAAATCATGTTTAGGCTCAAAGTTTGGATCATTTAACTACCTAAACATGTTACACTACTTAATTTAGCAACAATTCATGACAAAAATCGGCCATAACCTGTTTATATCAAAAAGCCCCAAATTGCTCAAGAACACAAACCCTAGATTATTCAAAATTTGAAGTTTAAGGCTTCTAATCATGTTAAACAGCATCAATCTAGGTTATACAAGCATAATACATAAACAATTTAAGCCTAATTACACTAAAAAGCATCAAAATCAAATTGGGGAAAAAATAGCTCAAGAACACCAAATTTCGGATTAAATGGTGTTTAGGTGTAGAAATTTCCCGTTTTTCTTGAGTAACTCTTAGATAGCATCCTTCTCAACATGATTTTAGCAAAAAATTTGGTGATTAACGGTTAAAAATTGTGATTTTGGGGTTTTTTTTTTTTTTTTTTTTTTTTTTTTATAATCATTATCTTTTGAAACAATTAAGTACTTAATTTTAAAATTTTGTTTCCCTTGTTATTTAGGACGAGGTCGTTTCGGATCGATGTCCTAGTCCGTCCTTCGACAAAATTTTAAAATTTGTCTTTTTGTAGCGATTGTTTTAAAAGCTAAGATTTTTGGGTTTTTTTTAATGTTTTTGGCATACTTTAAATCAATAAGATTAAAAATAATGATAATAAAAGTTCTCGTCCCTCTCTCGGGTAAAGCAATTTCGGTTCAAAGACCTAGTCTTCAACTTACGACGAATTTTAAAAATCATATTCTTAACTTAATGAGATAAAGTAAATTTTTGTTTTTAAATTCACACAACTTAAATATAAAATTCAAAATTAAAAATTAAAAATTAAAAATTCACACCAAACTTAAAACTTGAAATGCATAAAATTAAAATTTCATATTTTAAAAATTAAAAATTCACACCAAACTTAATTTAAAAATTCATATTATAAATTCATACCAAACTTATATTAATTTTTCAAATATTTACAATTTTAAATATATATTTTTATAAAGTTTACAATATTAATTTAAGATTTAAATATTAATTTTAAAAATATGGTAAAAATAAAATTAAAAATCTTTTTGTCTTTTTATCCCACTTTAATCAATCAAATATTATCAAAAATATGCGCCCCTCTTTTCGGTAAAGTAATTTCGGTTCCAAGACCTAATTTAACTCATGACGAATTTTTGAAATATTTTGGGTTGATTGATTAAAGATATTTATACCTTAAGAATAAACGTTAAATTTCGCAGTGATGTAATAAATTTTTGAATGATATCAATAATTTCGGTCGCCAAACCTAATTTTATTTAATACCAATTTAATACTTTTTAGCGAACAAATTAGCGTTTATTATCAAAAGGTTAAAAATAAAAATAAAAATAAAAACTGTACAGACATACCTGTGAAATAGATTTCTTAGTTATATGATCTATCCCATTCATAAGATAGTCGGTTTAATTGGTTTTCCATGGCGTAACCTCGAGCATTCAGTGTCTTTTCTTCTAAACATATGAACGGTCTGTCTCTGCATAAAGTAACAAATTCGGTATTTGAATAGGTTTGATTATTTGAACATTTACCTCCATGTGACCATTTTCCGCATTTGTGACATCTTTCTAGGTGTCGTGCTCTTCTTTTCGCTGCGGATTTTGATTTTCCTTTACCAAATTGTAACTTATTATCTTCGCATCTGGATTCTTTTCTAACTCCGTCCATTCTTTCTCTGATTACTGATACTATTTCACTCGGTAGTATGTCATTATTACGTTTAGTGATCAAAGCGTGTAGCATTAGACCATGGTTTAGTTCACAGGCAGTCTTCATTTCGTAAAAACCTAAAAAAAAATAAAAATTCAGAATGAGGGGAGAAGACTAGTTCTTTAGGGTCTGCTAGGGAAAGACCATTCGGGTTCCATTTTCGAGAACTACACGAAAACAGATAATCTAACTCTAACAGAAATACATATTATCCTTTAAAGACTTGATTCTCCCCACACTTAATTAGCTGTGTTGTCGAAATTGTGATTAACTTCGTTGTCGACTTCCATCGGACCATGTATGTAATGTTTAACTCTGTGACCATTAACTTTAAATTCAATCCCATTTGAATTTATTAATTCTATCGTTCCGTATGGGAAAACTCTTTTGACTATGAATGGTCCAGACCATCTTGATTTCAATTTTCCAGGAAATAGCTTGAATCGTGAATTGAAAAGAAGAACTCTGTCTCCTTCTTTAAATTCTTTTGAACTTCTGATTCTTTTATCATGCCATTTCTTCGTTCTTTCTTTATAGATTAACGAATTTTCGTATGCTTCATGTCTTAATTCTTCTAATTCGTTTAGTTGACTTAATCGTAGACGTCCGGCTTCATGTAAATCAAGATTACATGTCTTCAAAGCCCAAAATGCTTTGTGTTCAATTTCTACTGGAAGATGACATGCTTTTCCATAAACAAGTCTAAAAGGTGTGGTTCCAATTGGAGTTTTGTAGGCTGTTCTAAAAGCCCAGAGTGCATCCTCCAATTTAATGGACCATTCCTTCGGATTTGATCCTACGGTTTTCTCTAGAATACGTTTTAAAGCTCGGTTGGTATTTTCAACTTGTCCACTTGTTTGTGGATGATATGCGGTGGAGATTTTATGAGTTACTCCATATCTTTTAAGAACTTTCTCAAGTTGATTATTACAGAAATGAGTACCCCGATCACTTATTAAATCTTTCGGTGTTCCAAACCTTGCAAAAAGACGTTTTAAAAAGTTGACTACAACTCGTGCATCGTTAGTTGGGAGAGCTTGTGCTTCCGCCCATTTAGATACATAATCAATGGCTACGATTATATATAGATTATTATGAGATTTTGGAAATGGACCCATAAAGTCAATACCCCAAATGTCAAATACTTCACATACTTGGATGACATTTTGTGGCATTTCATCACGTTGACTTATTTTTCCGGCCCTTTGACATGCATCACAGGATTTGCAAAGAAGGTGTGCGTCTTTGTAAATTGTAGGCCAATAGAATCCAGCTTCATAAACTTTTCTTGCTGTTAGTTGAGGCCCATAATGCCCTCCTGTTGGTCCTGTGTGACAATGGTTTAAAATTTTACTAGCTTCATCTCCAAATACACATCGGCGTATTATTCCATCGGGACAACTTTTAAACAGATGTGGATCTTCCCAGAAATAGTGTTTTATATCACTGAAGAATTTCTTTCGTCTTTGGTACGATAATCCTTTTTCAAGGAATCCACAAACTAAGTAGTTTGCATAGTCTGCAAACCATGGGATTTCTTTATAATCTATCTTCAATAGATATTCATCAGGAAAGTTGTCTTGTATGGCCGATTCATTTAGAACTTCTAACTCAGGATTTTCAAGACGAGAAAGATGATCAGCGGCGAGATTTTCTGCTCCTCTTTTATCTCGGATTTCAATATCAAACTCTTGTAAGAGTAAGATCCAACGGATTAATCTTGGTTTAGCATCTTGTTTTGAAAATAGGTATCTAAGAGCAGAATGGTCGGTATAGACCACCGTTTTTGCTAGAACGAGATATGCTCGGAATTTGTCAAAAGCAAAGACAATAGCAAGGAGTTCTTTTTCTGTAGTTGTATAGTTTGTTTGTGCTCCTTGTAATGTCTTACTAGCATAATATATAGGTTGAAATCGTTTTTCAATCCTTTGTCCTAAAACGGCTCCCATTGCAAAATCACTTGCATCGCACATTAGTTCAAATGGTAGATTCCAATTTGGTGTTATCATGATCGGCGCATTAGTGAGTTTTTCTTTAAGAATATTAAAAGATTTGATACATTCATCTGAAAAGATGAATGGCGCATCCTTTTCTAGGAGTTTATTCATAGGAGTGGCAATTTTAGAAAAATCTTTTATGAAACGTCGGTAAAAACCGGCATGCCCTAGAAAACTCCTAACTCCTCTAACATTGGTGGGATGTGGAAGTTTAGCAATTACATCTACTTTAGCTCTATCCACTTCAATTCCTTCTTTTAAAATTTTATGTCCAAGAATGATGCCTTCTTTAACCATGAAATGGCATTTCTCCCAATTAAGTACTAGATTTGATTTTTCGCATCTAATTAGCATTCGTTCCAGATTAACTAGACATGATTTAAATGTATCACCGAAGACCGAAAAGTCATCCATGAATACTTCCATGCATTCTTCTATCATGTCGTGAAAAATCGCCATCATACACCTTTGAAAGGTTGCAGGGGCGTTACAAAGTCCAAATGGCATGCGTTTGTAAGCAAAAGTACCATAAGGGCACGTAAATGTGGTTTTCTCTTGGTCCTCGGGTGCTATTGGAATTTGAAAATATCCGGAAAATCCATCTAGAAAACAATAGTAACTATTTCCGGCTAATCTTTCCAACATTTGATCTATAAAAGGTAAGGGAAAGTGATCTTTTCTGGTGGCGTCATTTAATTTTCTATAATCAATACATACACGCCATCCTGTTACAGTCCTAGTAGGAATAAGCTCATTTTTCTCATTTGTAATGACAGTCATGCCACCCTTCTTAGGTATGCATTGAACTGGGCTTACCCATGGACTATCAGAAATTGGATAAATTAAACCTGCATCTAGCAGTTTAATAATCTCTTTCTTAACTACATCTTGCATATTCGGATTTAGTCTTCGTTGGCGTTGCACATACGTTTTATGACCTTCTTCCATAAGGATTTTATGTGTGCAATACGAAGGACTTATTCCTTTAATATCATGAATCTTCCATGCAATGGCTGGTTTATGAGCTTTCAACACAGAAATGAGTTGTGATTTCTCATTTTCAGTAAGAGAAGACGATATTATTACAGGTAATTCAGATTCAATATGTAAATAAGCGTATTCCAAATGGTTTGGAAGTGGTTTTAACTCTAATTTCGGAGGTTCTTCTATCGATGATTTATATCGATATCTGTCTTCTTCTTTTAGCATTTGAATTTCTTCTGTTGTTGGTTCATATCCATTAGCTATAAGTGTAGCTAACATTTCAGCTTCATCAATTGGTTCATTACCTTCTCCTAAAGAACATTCTCCTGTTCCTTGTAATTCTGGAAATTCTTCTAATAATTCTGCATGTGCATCTATAGTTTGAATATAATAACATGTATCATCTGCAGATTGTGGTTGTTGCATTGCTCTATCAACTGAAAAGGTAACACTCTCATCCTCTATACTTAGGGTCAATTTCTTACCGAACACGTCTATCATTGCTTTAGCCGTGTTTAAGAATGGTCTTCCTAATATGAGAGGAACTTGAGAATCTTCTTCCATGTCCAAAACAACAAAATCTACTGGAAATACTAAATTACCAACTTTAACTAGCATATTCTCCATTATCCCTCTAGGATATTTTACTGATCGGTCGGCTAGTTGTATACTTATTCTTGTTGGTTTCAATTCTCCAAGGTCTAGTTTAGCGTATAGTGAATACGGCATTAGATTTATACTAGCACCTAAGTCTGCCAATGCTTCTATTGAACTAAGACTACCCAAAAAACATGGAATTGTGAAACTTCCTGGATCAGATAGTTTTTCTGGTATCTTATTCAACAGCACTGCTGAACAATTAGCATTCATAGTAACAGCCGAGAGTTCTTCCATTTTCTTTCTATTTGAGATTAGATCTTTCAAGAATTTAGCATATCTTGGCATTCCTGAAATCACATCAATGAAAGGAAGATTTACATTTATCTGTTTAAACATATCCAAGAATTTTGATTGCTCGGCTTCAAGTTTCTCTTTCTTCATTTTACTCGGGTAAGGAAGTGGTGGTTGGTATGGTTTAACATAAGGTTTATCCTTAACTATGTTATCTTCATTAACCTTTTCAACTATCGGTTCTTTTTCCTTATCTTGCTCAGGTTGTGGTTCTTGTGGAGTTGGAATAGAATCATCTGAATTTACAGGTATTTCAGGTGGTTTAAGTGTTGTACCACTTCTCGTGGTAATGGCTTTAGCTGTTTCATTCCGGGGGTTAGCATTTGTATCGCTCGGTAAACTTCCCGGTTTTCTTTCACCTATCAACCTTGCTAGGTTACTTACTTCTTGTTCCAGATTTTGAATAGAAGCTTGTTGATTTCTAAATGCTTGAGCATTTTGTTCATTAGTTTGTTTTTGAGATGTGAAAAACTGTGTTTGAGTTTCAACTAGCTTCGTCATCATATCTTCTAAATTTGGCTTTTTATCATCGGTTTGTTGTGGTGGTTTGTTTTGAAAATTAGGTCTTTGCTGATTGTAAGTATTATTGGATACTTGTTGATTGCTAGGACCTTGTTGGTTGTTGTATGGAATATTTCGGTTATAATTCTGGTTTTGATTGTAAATCGGTCTTGGCGGTTGATAATTATTCTGATAATTATTTCCAGGCCTTTGGTTTATGTATGAAATATTCTCTCTTTGTTCCATTGTTAATTCAATACTGAGACAATCTTTTGTCAAATGTGGTCCTCCACACTGCTCACAACTAATTCGTATTGAGTGAATATCTTTAGTCATCTTTTCCATTCGTCTCTCCACAGCATCTATCTTTGCGGAAATGGAATCTAAGTCATGGCTAGAATCGGCTCTAGCTACTTTAGATGATCTAATGATATCTTTTTCTTGGTGCCACTCATGTGAGTGGGAAGCAGTGTTATCAATAATTTTGTAAGCATCAGTTTCGGTTTTCTTCATAATAGAACCACCAGCTGCTATATCTATGTCTTTCCTTGTAGTGATGTCGCATCCTTGGTAGAATATTTGTACTATTTGACAGGTGTCTAAACCATGTTGCGGACATCCTCTTAACAACTTTCCATATCTTGTCCACGCCTCATATAGAGTTTCATTTGGCTTCTGTGTGAACGTAACAATTTCTGCTTGAAGTCTTACGGCTTTAGATGCAGGAAAGAATTGTTTAAGAAATTTGTCAACTAAAACGTCCCATGTATCGATCGCCCCTTCAGGTAACGATTCCAACCAATCTTTGGCTTCTCCCTTTAAAGTCCAGGGAAATAACATGAGATATATCTGTTCATCCTCCACTTCTCGGATTTTAAATAGTGTGCAGATCCTATTAAAGGTACGTAGATGTTCATTTGGATCTTCCTTCGGCGCACCAGTAAATTGGCATTGATTAGTCACCATGTGTAGAATTTGTCCTTTGATTTCATAATCTGGCGCATTAATGTCTGGATGAGTAATTGCGTGACCTTGGCCAGTGCGTTTAGCTCTCATTCGGTCTTCCATACTTAAAGGTTCCAGATTCTCCATAATTGAATTTGTTGAATCGGTATCACTAGATGATTCTGATTTAATGGTTCGTTCCTCAACAATCTCTATTTGAATGATTGGTGGTTCCGGAGGAAAGTTTAGTGGTTCAGGATCTACGAACCGTTCCTGAATATTCTCCGGATTCTCAATTGTGAGGTCGGGTTCAAAAAATGGATTATCGAAAATTTGAACTGAAGTACTTGGTCGACTGGATGACGATTCTAAAGAAAAATCAACGGCGGTTATATTTGCTAAATGTCTTGATCTAGTTACAGGTGGTGAACGTACAAAAGGTGATGAACGTCTTGCTCGGTGCATTCACTGAATATCCTATTAGTTTTTAAAAGGAAAGAAAAATTATAATAAGTTATCCAATCAATAGACTTTTCTGATTTTGCCCACGTTTCGAATAGCCAAAAGATGCAGCAGAGGGGCAGGATTCGTTTGGTCTCAATATAATTGAGGACTGTTTGGCTCCAATAACCCGGTCCACGTACAAATCCAACTATTACTACGAACCAGAAAATTTTGATGTCTATCAATTTAACCACTCAAAATAAATTTTCGTAATTTTAAGAAATTTAGATAAGAAGTAGAAAAAATTCTAAGTCCTAAAAACTAGAATGGCGAGAAATAAGAGAGAAAAAGAGTTCGTCGCAAAAGGTCGAAAAAGAAAAAAAAATGGTTGAAAAATAAAAGGTGACGAAAAAAAAAAATAAAAGAAACTTATCAAAACTTAAAAATACTTAACTAACCTAACCTTATTACTACAACTAACTTAAAATTATAATCGCAAATTGAAATTACTAATTGGAATGATAATTGGTACATAATAAAAGTCGTCTAAAAATATTAAAGCTTACAGGAAAAACTAAATACCAAATGGAAATAACTTAAAAAGAAACTAAAACTTAAAAAGGCGTCGCAAAATTCTAAAGCACCTAAATCTTAGTCTAAAGAAAAAGCACTTAAGGAATTCTACGGCAAAGCCTAAAAATCTAGGAGTAAAAATAACTATAGCAAAAACTAAGTTTAAAATTAAATATGAGCTAAAAATACAAATATTACGCTACAATGATTAAAAAGGGACAACATATAAAAATATATAAAAAGTTGTAAAAAGTACAATTTTTATAAAAATATTATTTTTATATTATTTATTTAATAAAACTACTAATTTTACAATTTAATTAAACTAATTTATACTAAATACATAAATTAAATAAAAAGTAAAAATAAAACTAATAATAATAATAATAATAATAATTAGGGTTAAATAATAATTATAATTAATTAAAACCCGTAATTAATGCTGAATTAGGGCTTCTGTCCGTGTGTCAGGTACCCTCCGCGAGTCGCGGTAATTATTGCATCAAACCCCGCGAGTCGCGGGGTTTAGAATTTCAGATCTGGAGCAGTTTGAAATTTTTACGCGTTTTTTTTTTTTTCTTTCTGTTTTCTGTTTTTTCTATAAATAAAAGATATTTAATAAAATTTATATTATTATAAACTAAAATAAAGATAAAGAAACTTATAAAACTTAAATATTAAAAAAAAAATACTAAAAAATACTTATATTTTTGTTTTTCTTTTTATATTTTTGAATAATTAAAACGTATTTTTACAAAAACGAATTTTTAATAAAAGTAAACTAAAAATCTTTTTTTTTTTTTATATTAGCGTTGCGCTTCCGGCGTTTAAGAGTGATCCCCGGCAGCGGCGCCAAAAATACTTGATGTTTTGCGAGGTGTATATAAAATAGTTATTAATTTTAGCAGAAAACACTATTAAATACGATACAATTTTACACAAGATATTTATTTATTTATAGAATGGATATACTTAAACCTTGCTACAACACTTATAGGCAGTGTACTTAATCGTACAGTAGTGTAGTTTTTAGTAAGTCCGGTTCGTTCCACAGGGAAATCTTTAAACAAAGCTCAACGCTATATTAGTTTACTTTTATAAAAATACAAATATATATATAACTAATATTATTATTATAAAGGGGGGTTTTTACCGTTTAATGACCGGTTTGTCGATTTTAAGACTTTAGTCGCAGTTAAAACCTAATGTAAAATATAAAATAAATACAAGACTTAAATTAAAGCGTAAAGTAAATAACGATAATGAAATTGCAAATAATAAAAGTGCGATAAAATAAAATTGCGATAATTAAAAAGTACAATAATTAAAAGTGCGATTAAATAACAATAAATAAAAGTGCGATAATTAGAAGTGCAATTAAATATAAAATAAAGGAAATTAAATATGAAATAAAAGAATTATGCTTATTTAAACTTCCGTAATCATGATGTTTGACGTGTTGATTTTAGTTTTATGCCCATGGGTTAATTGTCCTTTGTCCTGGATTATTTAATATGTCCGTCTGGTTTTTGTCCATAACAGTCCATCAGTCATAAATATAAAGTGCGAGTGTCCTCGTCAAATTTTAATTATACCCGAAGTTAAATATTCCAACTAATTGGGGATTCGAATTGTAACAAGGTTTTAATACTTTGTTTAATGAATACACCAGGTTATCGACTGCGTGTAAACCAAGGTTTTACTACTTTGTTAACAATTACACCAATTACCCTTGAATGTAATTTCACCCCTGTTTTAATTATTCTAGTGGCTATTAATCCATTCCCGTGTCCGGTTAAATGAACGATTATTCGTACATATAAATACCCCGCCCATCGTGTCCGATCGAGTGTATATGGTAATTTATAGGGACGCCCAATTGTAAATCTTTATATTAACATTAACAAACTATCATTTAGTTAAACAAATATAAAGCCCATTAATAACCCATAGTCTAATTTCCACAAGTGTCGTTCTTTTGTCCAAACCCCAATTATGGTACAAAGCCCAATTACCCAATTTTAGTAATTAGCCCAACATCATGATTACTTCGTTTTAAATAAGCATAATAATAACTTAGCTACGAGACATTAATATAAAAAGGTTGAACATAACTTACAATGATTAAAAATAGCGTAGCGTTACACGGACAGAATTTCGACTTACACCCTTACAATATTCGCTAACATACCCTTATTATTAGAATTATAATTAAAATTAAAATTAAAATATAAATTATATTTTACGTATATATGAGAGAAGAGAGAAAATAGAATATGAAAAATGATCAGAATTCGGTTTGCTTTATAGGCAGAGTTGATTTTTGGGGCTCCGCGACTCGCGGTAAAATCCTCTTCAAACTCCGCGAGTCGCGGAGAATGAATTTACAGCTCACACCCTTGGAGTCTTTCTCTGCCGACGGTTTTATAATTTATATATAATATATATATAATTAATATAATTAATTATATATTTTATTTTATTTATATACATAGTTAACTTGTAATTTTTAGTCCGTTGCGTCGAGCGTTAAGAGTTGACTCTGGTCCCGGTTCCGGATTTTCGAACGTCCTTGCGTACAATTTTATATTTTGTACTTTGCGTTTTGAATCTTGTACTCTTGTAATTTCGAGACGTTTCTTATCAATAATTGGAACCTCTTTGATTGTCTTTTGTACTTTTGAGCTTTTTGGTCGTTTGCGTCTTCAATTCGTCGAATCTGTCTTTTGTCTTCACCTTTTATTATTTAAACGAATATTACTTGTAAATAGAACAATTGCAACTAAAAGCTTGTCTTTCTTGAGGAATAATGCTATGAAATATATGTTCGTTTTTAGCATTATCACAATTGAGAATCCGGAGAATATTCAGGAACGGTTCGTAGATCCTGAACCACTAAACTTTCCTCCGGAACCACCAATCATTCAAACAGAGATTGTTGAGGAACGAACCATTAAATCAGAATCATCTAGTGATACCGATTCAACAAATTCAATTATGGAGAATCTGGAACCTTTAAGTATGGAAGACCGAATGAGAGCTAAACGCACTGGCCAAGGTCACGCAATTACTCATCCAGACATTAATGCGCCAGATTATGAAATCAAAGGACAAATTCTACACATGGTGACTAATCAATGCCAATTTAGTGGTGCACCGAAGGAAGATCCAAATGAACATCTACGTACCTTTAATAGGATCTGCACACTATTTAAAATCCGAGAAGTGGAGGATGAATAGATATATCTCATGTTATTTCCCTGGACTTTAAAGGGAGAAGCCAAAGATTGGTTGGAATCGTTACCTGAAGGGGCGATCGATACATGGGACGTTTTAGTTGACAAATTTCTTAAACAATTCTTTCCTGCATCTAAAGCCGTAAGACTTCAAGCAGAAATTGTTACGTTCACACAGAAGCCAAATGAAACTCTATATGAGGCGTGGACAAAATATGGAAAGTTGTTAAGAGGATGTCCGCAACATGGTTTAGACACCTGTCAAATAGTACAAATATTCTACCAAGGATGCGACATCACTACAAGGAAAGACATAGATATAGCAGCTGGTGGTTCTATTATGAAGAAAACCGAAACTGATGCTTACAAAATTATTGATAACACTGCTTCCCACTCACATGAGTGGCACCAAGAAAAAGATATCATTAGATCATCTAAAGCAGCTAGAGCCGATTCTAGCCATGACTTAGATTCCATTTCCGCAAAGATAGATGCTGTGGAGAGACGAATGGAAAAGATGACTAAAGATATTCACTCAATACGAATTAGTTGTGAGCAGTGTGGAGGACCACATTTGACAAAAGATTGTCTCAGTATTGAATTAACAATGGAACAAAGAGAATATTTCATACATAAACCAAAGGCCTGGAAATAATTATCAGAATAATTATCAACCGCCAAGACCGATTTACAATCAAAACCAGAATTATAACCGAAATATTCCATACAACAACCAACAAGGTCCTAGCAATCAACAAGTATCCAATAATACTTACAATCAGCAAAGACCTAATTTTCAAAACAAACCACCACAACAAACCGATGATAAAAAGCCAAATTTAGAAGATATGATGACGAAGCTAGTTGAAACTCAAACGCAGTTTTTCACATCTCAAAAACAAACTAATGAACAAAATGCTCAAGCATTTAGAAATCAACAAGCTTCTATTCAAAATCTGGAACAAGAAGTAAGTAACCTAGCAAGGTTGATAGGTGAAAGAAAACCGGGAAGTTTACCGAGCGATACAAATGCTAACCCCCGGAATGAAATAGCTAAAGCCATTACCACGAGAAGTGGTACAACACTTAAACCACCTGAAATACCTGTAAATTCAGATGATTCTATTCCAACTCCACAAGAACCACAACCTGAGCAAGATAAGGAAAAAGAACCGATAGTTGAAAAGGTTAATGAAGATAACATAGTTAAGGATAAACCTTATGTTAAACCATACCAACCACCACTTCCTTACCCGAGTAAAATGAAGAAAGAGAAACTTGAAGCCGAGCAATCCAAATTCTTGGATATGTTTAAACAGATAAATGTAAATCTTCCTTTCATTGATGTGATTTCAGGAATGCCAAGATATGCTAAATTCTTGAAAGATCTAATCTCAAATAGAAAGAAAATGGAAGAACTCTCGGCTGTTACTATGAATGCTAATTGTTCAGCAGTGCTGTTGAATAAGATACCAGAAAAACTATCTGATCCAGGAAGTTTCACAATTCCATGTTTTTTGGGTAGTCTTAGTTCAATAGAAGCATTGGCAGACTTAGGTGCTAGTATAAATCTAATGCCGTATTCACTATACGCTAAACTAGACCTTGGAGAATTGAAACCAACAAGAATAAGTATACAACTAGCCGACCGATCAGTAAAATATCCTAGAGGGATAATGGAGAATATGCTAGTTAAAGTTGGTAATTTAGTATTTCCAGTAGATTTTGTTGTTTTGGACATGGAAGAAGATTCTCAAGTTCCTCTCATATTAGGAAGACCATTCTTAAACACGGCTAAAGCAATGATAGACGTGTTCGGTAAGAAATTGACCCTAAGTATAGAGGATGAGAGTGTTACCTTTTCAGTTGATAGAGCAATGCAACAACCACAATCTGCAGATGATACATGTTATTATATTCAAACTATAGATGCACATGCAGAATTATTAGAAGAATTTCCAGAATTACAAGGAACAGGAGAATGTTCTTTAGGAGAAGGTAATGAACCAATTGATGAAGCTGAAATGTTAGCTACACTTATAGCTAATGGATATGAACCAACAACAGAAGAAATTCAAATGCTAAAAGAAGAAGACAGATATCGATATAAATCATCGATAGAAGAACCTCCGAAATTAGAGTTAAAGCCACTTCCAAACCATTTGGAATACGCTTATTTACATGGTGAATCTGAATTACCTGTAATAATATCGTCTTCTCTTACTGAAAATGAGAAATCACAACTCATTTCTGTGTTGAAAGCTCATAAACCAGCCATTGCATGGAAGATTCATGATATTAAAGGAATAAGTCCTTCGTATTGCACACATAAAATCCTTATGGAAGAAGGTCATAAAACGTATGTTCAACGCCAACGAAGACTAAATCCGAATATGCAAGATGTAGTTAAGAAAGAGATTATTAAACTGCTAGATGCATGTTTAATTTATCCAATTTCTGATAGTCCATGAGTAAGCCCAGTTCAATGCGTACCTAAGAAGGGTGGCATGACTGTCATTACAAATGAGAAAAATGAGCTTATTCCTACTAGGACTGTAACAGGATGGCGTGTATGTATTGATTATAGAAAATTAAATGATGCCACCAGAAAAGATCACTTTCCCTTACCTTTTATAGATCAAATGTTGGAAAGATTAGCCGGAAATAGTTACTATTGTTTTCTAGATGGATTTTCCGGATATTTTCAAATTCCAATAGCACCCGAGGACCAAGAGAAAACCACATTTACGTGCCCTTATGGTACTTTTGCTTACAAACGCATGCCATTTGGACTTTGTAACGCCCCTGCAACCTTTCAAAGGTGTATGATGGCGATTTTTCACGACATGATAGAAGAATGCATGGAAGTATTCATGGATGACTTTTCGGTCTTCGGTGATACATTTAAATCATGTCTAGTTAATCTGGAACGAATGCTAATTAGATGCGAAAAATCAAATCTAGTACTTAATTGGGAGAAATGCCATTTCATGGTTAAAGAAGGCATCGTTCTTGGACATAAAATTTCAAAAGAAGGAATTGAAGTGGATAGAGCTAAAGTAGATGTAATTGCTAAACTTCCACATCCCACCAATGTTAGAGGAGTTAGGAGTTTTCTAGGGCATGCCGGTTTTTACCGACGTTTCATAAAAGATTTTTCTAAAATTGCCACTCCTATGAATAAACTCCTAGAAAAGGATGCGCCATTCATCTTTTCAGATGAATGTATCAAATCTTTTAATATTCTTAAAGAAAAACTCACTAATGCGCCGATCATGATAACACCAAATTGGAATCTACCATTTGAACTAATGTGCGATGCAAGTGATTTTGCAATGGGAGCCGTTTTAGGACAAAGGATTGAAAAACGATTTCAACCTATATATTATGCTAGTAAGACATTACAAGGAGCACAAACAAACTATACAACTACTGAAAAAGAACTCCTTGCTATTGTCTTTGCTTTTGACAAATTCCGAGCATATCTCGTTCTAGCAAAAACGGTGGTCTATACCGACCATTCTTCTCTTAGATACCTATTTTCAAAACAAGATGCTAAACCAAGATTAATCCGTTGGATCTTACTCTTACAAGAGTTTGATATTGAAATCCGAGATAAAAGAGGAGCAGAAAATCTCGCCGCTGATCATCTTTCTCGTCTTGAAAATCCTGAGTTAGAAGTTCTAAATGAATCGGCCATACAAGACAACTTTCCTGATGAATATCTATTGAAGATAGATTATAAAGAAATCCCATGGTTTGCAGACTATGCAAACTACTTAGTTTGTGGATTCCTTGAAAAAGGATTATCGTACCAAAGACGAAAGAAATTCTTCAGTGATATAAAACACTATTTCTGGGAAGATCCACATCTGTTTAAAAGTTGTCCCGATGGAATAATACGCCGATGTGTATTTGGAGATGAAGCTAGTAAAATTTTAAACCATTGTCACACAGGACCAACAGGAGGGCATTATGGGCCTCAACTAACAGCAAGAAAAGTTTATGAAGCTGGATTCTATTGGCCTACAATTTACAAAGACGCACACCTTCTTTGCAAATCCTGTGATGCATGTCAAAGGGCCGGAAAAATAAGTCAACGTGATGAAATGCCACAAAATGTCATCCAAGTATGTGAAGTATTTGACATTTAGGGTATTGACTTTATGGGTCCATTTCCAAAATCTCATAATAATCTATATATACTCGTAGCCATTGATTATGTATCTAAATGGGCGGAAGCACAAGCTCTCCCAACTAACGATGCACGAGTTGTAGTCAACTTTTTAAAACGTCTTTTTGCAAGGTTTGGAACACCGAAAGCTTTAATAAGTGATCGGGGTACTCATTTCTGTAATAATCAACTTGAGAAAGTTCTTAAAAGATATGGAGTAACTCATAAAATCTCCACCGCATATCATCCACAAACAAGTGGACAAGTTGAAAATACCAACCGAGCTTTAAAACGTATTCTAGAGAAAACCGTAGGATCAAATTCGAAGGAATGGTCCATTAAATTGGAGGATGCACTCTGGGCTTTTAGAACAGCCTACAAAACTCCAATTGGAACCACACCTTTTAGACTTGTTTATGGAAAAGCATGTCATCTTCCAGTAGAAATTGAACACAAAGCATTTTGGGCTTTGAAGACATGTAATCTTGATTTACATGAAGCCGGACGTCTACGATTAAGTCAACTAAACGAATTAGAAGAATTAAGACATGAAGCATACGAAAATTCGTTAATCTATAAAGAAAGAACGAAGAAATGGCATGATAAAAGAATCAGAAGTTCAAAAGAATTTAAAGAAGGAGACAGAGTTCTTCTTTTCAATTCACGATTCAAGCTATTTCCTGGAAAATTGAAATCAAGATGGTCTGGACCATTCATAGTCAAAAGAGTTTTCCCATACGGAACGATAGAATTAATAAATTCAAATGGGATTGAATTTAAAGTTAATGGTCACAAAGTTAAACATTACATACATGGTCCGATGGAAGTCGACAACGAAGTTAATCACAATTTCGACAACACAGCTAATTAAGTGTGGGGAGAATCAAGTCTTTAAAGGATAATATGTATTTCTGTTAGAGTTAGATTTTCTGTTTTCGTGTAGTTCTCGAAAATGGAACCCGAATGGTCTTTCCCTAGCAGACCCTAAAGAACTAGTCTTCTCCCCCCATTCTGAATTTTTATTTTTTTTAGGTTTTTACGAAATGAAGACTGCCTGTGAACTAAACCATGGTCTAATGCTACACGCTTTGATCACTAAACGTAATAATGACATACTACCGAGTGAAATAGTATCAGTAATCAGAGAAAGAATGGACGGAGTTAGAAAAGAATCCAGATGCGAAGATAATAAATTATAATTTGGTAAAGGAAAATCAAAATCCGCAGCGAAAAGAAGAGCACGACACCTAGAAAGATGTCACAAATGCGGAAAATGGTCACATGGAGGTAAATGTTCAAATAATCAAACCTATTCAAATACCGAATTTGTTACTTTATGCAGAGACGGACCGTTCATATGTTTAGAAGAAAAGACACTGAATGCTCGAGGTTACGCCTATGTAGCCATGGAAAACCAATTAAACCGACTATCTTATGAATGGGATAGATCATATAACTAAGAAATCTATTTCACAGGTATGTCTGTACAGTTTTTATTTTTATTTTTATTTTTAACCTTTTGATAATAAACGCTAATTTGTTCGCTAAAAAGTATTAAATTGGTATTAAATAAAATTAGGTTTGGCGACCGAAATTATTGATATCATTCAAAAATTTATTACATCACTGCGAAATTTAACGTTTATTCTTAAGGTATAAATATCTTTAATCAATCAACCCAAAATATTTCAAAAATTCGTCATGAGTTAAATTAGGTCTTGGAACCGAAATTACTTTACCGAAAAGAGGGGCGCATATTTTTGATAATATTTGATTGATTAAAGTGGGATAAAAAGACAAAAAGATTTTTAATTTTATTTTTACCATATTTTTAAAATTAATATTTAAATCTTAAATTAATATTGTAAACTTTATAAAAATATATATTTAAAATTGTAAATATTTGAAAAATTAATATAAGTTTGGTATGAATTTATAATATGAATTTTTAAATTAAGTTTGGTGTGAATTTTTAATTTTTAAAATATGAAATTTTAATTTTATGCATTTCAAATTTTAAGTTTGGTGTGAATTTTTAATTTTTAATTTTTAATTTTGAATTTTATATTTAAGTTGTGTGAATTTAAAAACAAAAATTTACTTTATCTCATTAAGTTAAGAATATGATTTTTAAAATTCGTCATAAGTTGAAGACTAGGTCTTTGAACCGAAATTGCTTTACCCGAGGGAGGGACGAGAACTTTTATTATCATTATTTTTAATCTTATTGATTTAAAGTATGCCAAAAACATTAAAAAAAACCCAAAAATCTTAGCTTTTAAAACAATCGCTATAAAAAGACAAATTTTAAAATTTTGTCGAAGGACGGACTAGGACATCGATCCGAAACGACCTCGTCCTAAATAACAAGGGAAACAAAATTTTAAAATTAAGTACTTAATTGTTTCAAAAGATAATGATTATAAAAAAAAAAAAAAACTCCGCGAGTCGCGGAGTTTGAAGTGCAAAACCTCCGCGAGTCGCGGAGAGGTCGGATTACAGAAAAAAAATAAAGAGCTGCAACAGCTCAGTTTCATACTCCTCAACTCGAACAACCTGCGAAAACTGCACCCGAAAAACACGAAAAAAAACCCCCAAAATCACAATTTTTAACCGTTAATCACCAAATTTTTTGCTAAAATCATGTTGAGAAGGATGCTATCTAAGAATTACTCAAGAAAAACGGTAAATTTCTACACCTAAACACCATTTAATCCGAAATTTGGTGTTCTTGAGCTATTTTTTCCCCAATTTGATTTTGATGCTTTTTAGTGTAATTAGTCTTAAATTGTTTATGTATTATGCTTGTATAACCTAGATTGATGCTGTTTAACATGATTAGAAGCCTTAAACTTCAAATTTTGAATAATCTAGGGTTTGTGTTCTTGAGCAATTTGGGGCTTTTTGATATAAACAGGTTATGGCCGATTTTTGTCATGAATTGTTGCTAAATTAAGTAGTGTAACATGTTTAGGTAGTTAAATGATCCAAACTTTGAGCCTAAACATGATTTTGAGAATTAAAGTGGACTTTTTCAAGTCTAAAATTCATGAACTTGATTTTTGAAAGATAATGCCATTTGAGACTTGTTTAATTGCTAGTAATGATTATTTTGACATGTTATTTGAGTTGAATGCTTATGAACTTGGCTAACATTTTCGTATATGCTTATTTGAAAAAGTGTAGATTTGATAAAAATGTGAAAATGAGCTTAAGTTTGATATAAATTGATAATGTCATTTTAATTATTTTGATTGATGATTTTGCTGACACTAATGCATATTTGGATGCACAAAAATTGTGTTTGATGTGTTTTGCAGAATGAAAGGGGTGAATCTTCATCCCAAGCCCGCAATGCTCCTGCTGAGAATTTGGAACAACAGGAGGTGGATAACTACTACAAGTAGGATATACCTCATCCAGTCATGACCTTTTCTGATATGCACTTGGAAGAGTTGCACCCGAACCTGAGATTTGACAGACTTTGGATAGATTATCCAAAATATCAACGGGGTTTATATACTCTTCATTCCAAGGTTGTTGAGGTACCGAGGGTCATAGAATGGGGACCCTTAGAAGCTGTAGAATTGGCCGGGCCAATTAGGGAATTACTTGTACAGAGGTATGGTAGTTCTTCTTTTAATGACTGGATATGTTTATTCACCATACGTAGACCTGTATATAAAGTATGGTGTGAAGAATTGTTATGTAGTATAGAGTTGAATGATCGGGTAGCTAGTTTAACCGATCGTTTTTTTATTAGATTTTTGTTAGGCGGTTCGATGCGCCACATGTCTTTACTGGACATGGCTCAGGCTTTACGTATATATACGCCTGAGGAGTTAGCGTCTGCCGATTGTAGAGGATTGATACTAAACGGTAGAAAGATAGATGAGAATTTTGATACACACGGTGTGTGGAGTCAAATGACAAGCCATCACCGTTTCAAAGGGGGAAATTACTCTTATTTGGATATAGATAGAGCCGAATTAAGAGTGATACATAGGTTTTTAGCTAATTCGATTACACAAAGGGGTAAGAACAAAGAAAAAGTAAATGAACAGGATTTGTTTTACCATATGTGTATTCGAGACCCACAAAGCGCTGTAAGTATACCATATTGTGTGGGTTATTATTTATCAGCTATGGTTCGGGGGATGCGACCACATAGCATAATAGGAGGTGGTATTTTTATTACTTTGATTGGTGAATATCTCGGTGTGGATATAAGTCGGGGGGGATTATTAGTAGAAGAACCAGAACCCCGCGATACTATAGGTTTAAATGTATACCATGGTGCGAAAGTTTTAAAGAGGCGAAATAACGCCGCAGTACGATACCATGGTAGAAATCCACAGGTGGAGAGAAACCAACAACAAGGTAATGTAGGAGGGGGGAATGAGATGCAAGAAATGCATAGGTTTATAGCTTCTCAGGAATACGAAAATGCTGGACAGAGAGCATTTGAAGATTGGCAAGTTCATCAGAACCAGATCATAGCTCATTGCCAACATATAGGTAGAAACTATATTCCTACACCGAAACCCATCTCCCCTCCTTGGTCTATAGAGATGCAGCCACCATATCCTACGTATGACCCTGCCGAAGCATTCTATAGCACTTATGGTTATGCCTGGAACCCCTATTGGTACCAATATCATCCTTAGTTTACTTATTATTTTTTATTTTTTTTTATTTTGTAATTTGTAATTATTGATATGTTTAATACTTTTGTTAATATTGTAATCATTTTTATAATTATCTAACTTTTATTCTTAGACTTTAATAATTTTTGAATGTGGGGTAATATACCAAACTTCAAAAATATGTATATATGTTTGCAGTTTATCTTATGTACACAACAGGGTAAAACAACGCATTTTCAAAGACTGTCATTAAGTTCAGCAAAAGCAACTAATTTTGACGACAAGATGCAAAATATATGTGAAATAACAACAAGACGGAATGAACAAATGATGTGCACCATTTATCATTCAGCAAACAAACGCCAATATATTTGGAAACTTTGGTAAAAATTTAATCATTTTCACACAAATCACCCTCAATAATTTAAATTATTCCTGATTTCTTGCAAATGAGGGCATTGCAAGATCTTAAGTGTGGGAAGGGGTTAAATTCTTTCGGATTTTAAAATTTTTTACTTTATACACTTGGTTACCATTAAAAATACTAGTAAAGCAGTAGTTGTATTAGAATCTAGTGCTCTCTGATAAAAAAGAACAGCCCTAGTCTTATATACTGACTACCCAATTCTAGTAAAATTTTTCAAAATTTTCAATTAAATGAATTCAAATCATGTTTATACATATTTATGAACGATAAAACTAGGTTTTAACACCGAAATTATTGTTACCTCGGAAAGGACATAAATTGAGAAACAAACTAAAATGTTAAAATTCATTTAAAATGGAATAGAGGACGATAAAAAGGAAAATAAAAGCCAAGTGTGGGAAAATTTACCAAGTTATTTTAAACATATGTCACATATATCTGTAACAAATAACTGAAAATACTTTTGCTTTGAACTAAACTAAACTGTTTTACCCAATGAAAGAAAAGAAGAGATGGATCTACACGATGAATCAATTCCATCATTAAAAGGAAGTAAAGTCTTCCGAAAAAGACACGCGCTTCTTGATTTAGGTCATGAAGTTGTCGTTCAGACCAGCTGTAGGTTGACGAAAAATCTAGAAAAGTCATCACTAAAATCAGCAGGAAATCCACGGACCTCAGCATTAAACAGGGTCGCCAAGTGGTCAGATTTATCCTAACCATGAGAAGGATTTATCTCGTACAATGGGGGGCACCATGCAAATTAGCTGGATAAGACTAATGAATCAGATCCCCAGAAAGGATAATCTCCTTAAAGATTAAAAATCAGCTTTTAAGACTGATATTACTCAATCCTAGAGATTGACCTTAAAGATTGAGAATTACAAACTCATGGAATTCGATGATATCTAAACTCGAGCTTAAACGAGAAAATATTTTGATCAAAATTACAAACCGATTTGTTTTCTGAAAACCCATTTTCAATGCGTTCATTACCATTGAACGTAAAATCCTAGGAATTCACCTGGAATTCATTAGGTCACCTGAACTAAATCGGGTGTCAACCGTAAGAACGGTGGTTGCATAGTGGTCAAAAACAGGACCTTGTGCCAGACCGAAAAAATTATAAGGGTGAGCTTTACTATTGCTCCTACCAAGGATAGTAATTGCGTCCGACACGTTATAGACCATAATTAAAAGCATGTCAGAGGACATTGCCTTAACAGTTGCTTGTTCAACGCTTTCCTTTACAACCGGACGGTAGTTTGCCGAAAGGTAATATACGGAACAAGTAAACTGGACATGTTGCTTTCCAAATACAAGGTTAGCAAGTGGGTGACACAAAACCGCAAGTTTGAGCTAAAATTTTCAAATCTGAAACCCACCAAACCCACAAAAATATTTTGCAAACACCGGTAAAGGGTTATCCCGGAAAACTTATCTAGGGTAAAAACTAGATTTAATTTTCAAAAGATCAAATGTTTTCATAAAGATCCAATTTCCTTAATGGATCTAAATTTTTATAGTCATGTGGGACTGTAAACCATATCGTTACTACCATTGTTTATACCGCCGTATAGAAATCACTGATGTACAAAGTGTGAAGAATAAAGAAGTGATTCTAGTATTTCAAGACGATATTGCTTGAGGACAAGCAACGCTCAAGTGTGGGAATATTTGATAATGCTAAAAACGAACATATATTTCATAGCATTATTCCTCAAGAAAGACAAGCTTTTAGTTGCAATTGTTCTATTTACAAGTAATATTCGTTTAAATAATAAAAGGTGAAGACAAAAGACAGATTCGACGAATTGAAGAAGCAAACGACCAAAAAGCTCAAAAGTACAAAAGACAATCAAAGAGGTTCCAATTATTGATAAGAAACGTCTCGAAATTACAAGAGTACAAGATTCAAAACGAAAAGTACAAAATATAAAATTGTACGCAAGGACGTTCGAAAATCCGGAACCGGGACCAGAGTCAACTCTTAACGCTCGACGCAACGGACTAAAAATTACAAGTTAACTATGTATATAAATATAATATAATATATAATTAATAATATTAATTATATATATATTATATATAAATTATAAAACCGTCGGCAGAGAAAGACTCCAAGGGTGTGAGCTGTAAATTCATTCTCCGCGACTCGCGGAGTTTGAAGAGGATTTTACCGCGAGTCGCGGAGCCCCAAAAATCAACTCTGCCTATAAAGCAAACCGAATTCTGATCATTTTTCATAATCTATAATCTCTCTTCTCTCATATATACGAAAAATATATATATATAATTTATATTTTAATTTTAATTTTAATTATAATTCTAATAATAAGGGTATGTTAGGCAATGTTGTAAGAGTGTAAGTCGAAATTCTGTCCGTGTAACGCTACGCTATTTTTAATCATTGTAAGTTATGTTCAACCTTTTTATATTAATGTCTCGTAGCTAAGTTATTATTATGCTTATTTAAAACGAAGTAATCATGATGTTGGGCTAATTACTAAAATTGGGTAATTGGGCTTTTTACCATAATTGGGGTTTGGACAAAAGAACGACACTTGTGGAAATTAGACTATGGGCTATTAATGGGCTTTATATTTGTTTAACTAAATGAAAGTTTGTTAATGTTAATATAAAGATTTACAATTGGGCGTCCCTATAAATTACCATATACACTCAATCGGACACGATGGGCGGGGTATTTATATGTACAAATAATCGTTCATTTAACCGGACACGGGAATGGATTAATAGCCACTAGAATAATTAAAACAGGGGTGAAATTACATTCAAGGGTAATTGGTGTAATTGTTAACAAAGTAGTAAAACCTTGGTTTACACGCAGTCGATAACCTGGTGTATTCATTAAACAAAGTATTAAAACCTTGTTACAATTCGAATCCCCAATTAGTTGGAATATTTAACTTCGGGTATAATTAAAATTTGACGAGGACACTCGCACTTTATATTTATGACTGATGGACTGTTATGGACAAAAACCAGACGGACATATTAAATAATCCAGGACAAAGGACAATTAACCCATGGGCATAAAACTAAAATCAACACGTCAAACATCATGATTACGGAAGTTTAAATAAGCATAATTCTTTTATTTCATATTTAATTTCCTTTATTTTATATTTAATTGCACTTCTAATTATCGCACTTTTATTTATTGTTATTTAATCGCACTTTTAATTATTGTACTTTTTAATTATCGCAATTTTATTTTATCGCACTTTTATTATTTGCAATTTCATTATCGTTATTTACTTTACGCTTTAATTTAAGTCTTGTATTTATTTTATATTTTACATTAGGTTTTAACTGCGACTAAAGTCTTAAAATCGACAAACCGGTCATTAAACGGTAAAAACCCCCCCTTTATAATAATAATATTACTTATATATATATTTGTATTTTTATAAAAGTAAACTAATATAGCGTTGAGCTTTGTTTAAAGATTTCCCTGTGGAACGAACCGGACTTACTAAAAACTACACTACTGTACGATTAGGTACACTGCCTATAAGTGTTGTAGCAAGGTTTAAGTATATCCATTCTCTAAATAAATAAATATCTTGTGTAAAATTGTATCGTATTTAATAGCATTATTCCTCAAGAAAGACAAGCTTTTAGTTGCAATTGTTCTATTTACAAGTGATATTCGTTTAAATAATAAAAGGTGAAGACAAAAGACAGATTCGACGAATTGAAGACGCAAACGACCAAAAAGCTCAAAAGTACAAAAGACAATCAAAGAGGTTCCAATTATTGATAAGAAACGTCTCGAAAATACAAGAGTACAAGATTCAAAACGTAAAGTACAAAATATAAAATTGTACGCAAGGACGTTCGAAAATCCGGAACCGGGACCAGAGTCAACTCTTAACGCTCGACGCAACGGACTAAAAATTACAAGTTAACTATGTATATAAATATAATATAATATATAATTAATTATATTAATTATATATATATTATATATATATTATAAAACCGTCGGCAGAGAAAGACTCCAAGGGTGTGAGCTGTAAATTCATCCTCCGCGACTCGCGGAGTTTGAAGAGGATTTTGCCGCGAGTCGCGGAGCCCCAAAAATCGAAAATCCCTATAAAGCCAACCGAATTCTGATCAAAATTCATATTCTATTTTCTCTCTTCTCTCATATATACGTAAAATATAATTTATATTTTAATTTTAATTTTAATTATAATTCTAATAATAAGGGTATGTTAGCGAATATTGTAAGGGTGTAAGTCGAAATTCTGTCCGTGTAACGCTACGCTATTTTTAATCATTGTAAGTTATGTTCAACCTTTTTATATTAATGTCTCGTAGCTAAGTTATTATTATGCTTATTTAAAACGAAGTAATCATGATGTTGGGCTAATTACTAAAATTGGGTAATTGGGCTTTGTACCATAATTGGGGTTTGGACAAAAGAACGACACTTGTGGAAATTAGACAATGGGCTATTAATGGGCTTTATATTTGTTTAACTAAATGAAAGTTTGTTAATGTTAATATAAAGATTTACAATTGGGCGTCCCTATAAATTACCATATACACTCAATCGGACACGATGGGCGGGGTATTTATATGTACGAATAATCGTTCATTTAACCGGACACGGGAATGGATTAATAGCCACTAGAATAATTAAAACAGGGGTGAAATTACATTCAAGGGTAATTGGTGTAATTGTTAACAAAGTAGTAAAACCTTGGTTTACACGCAGTCGATAACCTGGTGTATTCATTAAACAAAGTATTAAAACCTTGTTACAATTCGAATCCTCAATTAGTTGGAATATTTAACTTCGGGTATAAGAATAATTTGATGAGGACACTCGCACTTTATATTTATGACTGATGGACTGTTATGGACAAAAACCAGACGGACATATTAAATAATCCAGGACAAAGGACAATTAACCCATGGGCATAAAACTAAAATCAACACGTCAAACATCATGATTACGGAAGTTTAAATAAGCATAATTCTTTTATTTCATATTTAATTTCCTTTATTTTATATTTAATTGCACTTCTAATTATCGCACTTTTATTTATTGTTATTTAATCGCACTTTTATTATTCGCAATTTCATTATCGTTATTTACTTTACGCTTTAAATTAAGTCTTTTATTTATTTAATATTTTACATTAGGTTTTAACTGCGACTAAAGTCTTAAAATCGACAAACCGGTCATTAAACGGTAAAAACCCCCCCTTTATAATAATAATATTACTTATATATATATATATTTGTATTTTTATAAAAGTAAACTAATATAGCGTTGAGCTTTGTTTAAAGATTTCCCTGTGGAACGAACCGGACTTACTAAAAACTACACTACTGTACGATTAGGTACACTGCCTATAAGTGTTGTAGCAAGGTTTAAGTATATCCATTCTCTAAATAAATAAATATCTTGTGTAAAATTGTATCGTATTTAATAGTTTTTCCTAGTAAAATATAAGCTATTTTATATACACCTCGCATAACATCAAGTATTTTTGGCGCCGCTGCCGGGGAACACTCTTAAACGCCGGAAGCGCAACGCTAATATAAAAAAAAAAGATTTTTTTTTTGTTTACTTTTATTAAAAGTCGTTTTTGTAAAAATACGTTTTAAATATTCGAAAATATAAAAAGAAAAACAAAAATATAAGTATTTTTAAGATTTTGTTAAATATTTAAGTTTTATAAGTTTCTTTATTTTTATTTTAGTTTATAAAAATATAAGTTTTATTTTAATATCTTTTATTTATTTAAAAACAGAAAACAGAAAATAAAAAAAAATATAAAGAAAAAACGCGTCGAATTTAAAGCTGTCATCTGAATTTTTGAACCCCGCGACTCGCGGGGTTTGAAGCATTAAATACCGCGACTCGCGGAGATGCTCTGACACGAGACAGAACCCTAATTCAGCATTTATTACGGATTATTAATTATTATTATTATTATTAACCCTAATTATTATTAATATTATAATTAAGTTTTATTTTAATTTAAGTTTTATTTAATTTATATTTTAGTTTATTAAGTTTAATTAAATTGTAAAATTAATAGTTTAATAAAATAAATAATATAAAAATAATATTTTTATAAAAATTGTAATTTTTACAACTTTTTGTATATTTTTATATTTTGTCCCTTTTTAATTATTGTAGCGCAATATTTGTATTTTTAGCTCATAATTAATTTTAAACTTAGTTTTTGCTATAGTGATTTTTACTCCTAGATTTTTAGGCTTTGCCGTAGAATTCCTTAAGTGCTTTTTCTTTAGACTAAGATTTAGGTACTTTAGAATTTTGCGACGCCTTTTTAAGTTTTAGTTTCTTTTTAAGTTATTTCCATTTGGGATTTAGTTTTTCCTGTAAGCTTTAATATTTTTAGACCTTTTACTATGTATCAATTATCATTCCAATTAGTAATTTCAATTTGCGATTATAATTTTAAGTTAGTTGTAGTAATAAGGTTAGGTTAGTTAAGTATTTTTAAGTTTTGATAAGTTTCTTTTATTTTTTTTTTTCGTCACCTTTTATTTTTCAACCATTTTTTTTTTCTTTTTCGACCTTTTGCGACGAACTCTTTTTCTCTCTTATTTCTCGCCATTCTAGTTTTTAGGACTTAGAATTTTTTCTACTTCTTATCTAAATTTCTTAAAATTACGAAAATTTATTTTAAGTGGTTAAATTAATAGACATCAAAATTTTCTGGTTCGTAGTAATAGTTGGATTTGTACGTGGACCGGGTTATTGGAGCCAAACAGTCCTCAATTATATTGAGACCAAACGAATTCTGCCCCTCTGCTGCATCTTTTGGCTATTCGAAACGTGGGCAAAATCAGAAAAGTCTATTGATTGGATAACTTATTATAATTTTTCTTTCCTTTTTAAAAACTAATAGGATATTCAGTGAATGCACCGAGCAAGACGTTCATCACCTTTTGTACGTTCACCACCTGTAACTAGATCAAGACATTTAGCAAATATAACCGCCGTTGATTTTTCTTTAGAATCGTCATCCAGTCGACCAAATACTTCAGTTCAAATTTCCGATAATCCATTTTTTGAACCCAACATCACAATTGAGAATCCGGAGAATATTCAGGAACGGTTCGTAGATCCTGAACCACTAAACTTTCCTCCGGAACCACCAATCATTCAAACAGAGATTGTTGAGGAACGAACCATTAAATCAGAATCATCTAGTGATACCGATTCAACAAATTCAATTATGGAGAATCTAGAACCTTTAAGTATGGAAGACCGAATGAGAGCTAAACGCACTGGCTAAGGTCACGCAATTACTCATCCAGACATTAATGCGCCAGATTATGAAATCAAAGGACAAATTCTACACATGGTGACTAATCAATGCCAATTTAGTGGTGCGCCGAAGGAAGATCCAAATGAACATCTACGTACCTTTAATAGGATCTGCACACTATTTAAAATCCGAGAAGTGGAGGATGAACAGATATATCTCATGTTATTTCCCTGGACTTTAAAGGGAGAAGCCAAAGATTGGTTGGAATCGTTACCTGAAGGGGCGATCGATACATGGGACGTTTTAGTTGACAAATTTCTTAAACAATTCTTTCCTGCATCTAAAGCCGTAAGACTTCAAGCAGAAATTGTTACGTTCACACAGAAGCCAAATGAAACTCTATATGAGGCGTGGACAAGATATGGAAAGTTGTTAAGAGGATGTCCGCAACATGGTTTAGACACCTGTCAAATAGTACAAATATTCTACCAAGGATGCGACATCACTACAAGGAAAGACATAGATATAGCAGCTGGTGGTTCTATTATGAAGAAAACCGAAACTGATGCTTACAAAATTATTGATAACACTGCTTCCCACTCACATGAGTGGCACCAAGAAAAAGATATCATTAGATCATCTAAAGCAGCTAGAGCCGATTCTAGCCATGACTTAGATTCCATTTCCGCAAAGATAGATGCTGTGGAGAGACGAATGGAAAAGATGACTAAAGATATTCACTCAATACGAATTAGTTGTGAGCAGTGTGGAGGACCACATTTGACAAAAGATTGTCTCAGTATTGAACAAACAATGGAACAAAGAGAGAATATTTCATACATAAACCAAAGGCCTGGAAATAATTATCAGAATAATTATCAACCGCCAAGACCAATTTACAATCAAAACCAGAATTATAACCGAAATATTCCATACAACAACCAACAAGGTCCTAGCAATCAACAAGTATCCAATAATACTTACAATCAGCAAAGACCTAATTTTCAAAACAAACCACCACAACAAACCGATGATAAAAAGCCAAATTTAGAAGATATGATGACGAAGCTAGTTGAAACTCAAACGCAGTTTTTCACATCTCAAAAACAAACTAATGAACAAAATGCTCAAGCATTTAGAAATCAACAAGCTTCTATTCAAAATCTAGAACAAGAAGTAAGTAACCTAGCAAGGTTGATAGGTGAAAGAAAACCGGGAAGTTTACCGAGCGATACAAATGCTAACCCCCGGAATGAAACAGCTAAAGCCATTACCACGAGAAGTGGTACAACACTTAAACCACCTGAAATACCTGTAAATTCAGATGATTCTATTCCAACTCCACAAGAACCACAACCTGAGCAAGATAAGGACAAAGAACCGATAGTTGAAAAGGTTAATGAAGATAACATAGTTAAGGATAAACCTTATGTTAAACCATACCAACCACCACTTCCTTATCCGAGTAAAATGAAGAAAGAAAAACTTGAAGCCGAGCAATCTAAATTCTTGGATATGTTTAAACAGATAAATGTAAATCTTCCTTTCATTGATGTGATTTCAGAAATGCCAAGATATGCTAAATTCTTGAAAGATCTAATCTCAAATAGAAAGAAAAAGGAAGAACTCTCGGCTGTTACTATGAATGCTAATTGTTCAGCAGTGCTGTTGAATAAGATACCAGAAAAACTATCTGATCCAGGAAGTTTCACAATTCCATGTTTTTTGGGTAGTCTTAGTTCAATAGAAGCATTGGCAGACTTAGGTTCTAGTATAAATCTAATGCCGTATTCACTATACGCTAAACTAGACCTTGGAGAATTGAAACCAACAAGAATAAGTATACAACTAGCCTACCGATCAGTAAAATATCCTAGAGGGATAATGGAGAATATGCTAGTTAAAGTTGGTAATTTAGTATTTCCAGTAGATTTTGTTGTTTTGGACATGGAAGAAGATTCTCAAGTTCCTCTCATATTAG
Source organism: Rutidosis leptorrhynchoides (assembly GCF_046630445.1). Classification (NCBI taxonomy): domain Eukaryota; kingdom Viridiplantae; phylum Streptophyta; class Magnoliopsida; order Asterales; family Asteraceae; genus Rutidosis; species Rutidosis leptorrhynchoides. Next base: position 375,896,126 of record NC_092343.1, on the reverse strand, counting down.
GAAGACCATTCTTAAACACGGCTAAAGCAATGATAGACGTGTTCGGTAAGAAACTGACCCTAAGTATAGAGGATGAGAGTGTTACCTTTTCAGTTGATAGAGCAATGCAACAACCACAATCTGCAGATGATACATGTTATTATATTCAAACTATAGATGCACATGCAGAATTATTAGAAGAATTTCCAGAATTACAAGGAACAGGAGAATGTTCTTTAGGAGAAGGTAATGAACCAATTGATGAAGCTGAAATGTTAGCTACACTTATAGCTAATGGATATGAACCAACAACAGAAGAAATTCAAATGCTAAAAGAAGAAGACAGATATCGATATAAATCATCGATAGAAGAACCTCCGAAATTAGAGTTAAAGCCACTTCCAAACCATTTGGAATACGCTTATTTACATGGTGAATCTGAATTACCTGTAATAATATCGTCTTCTCTTACTGAAAATGAGAAATCACAACTCATTTCTGTGTTGAAAGCTCATAAACCAGCCATTGCATGGAAGATTCATGATATTAAAGGAATAAGTCCTTCGTATTGCACACATAAAATCCTTATGGAAGAAGGTCATAAAACGTATGTTCAACGCCAACGAAGACTAAATCCGAATATGCAAGATGTAGTTAAGAAAGAGATTATTAAACTGCTAGATGCAGGTTTAATTTATCCAATTTCTGATAGTCCATGGGTAAGCCCAGTTCAATGCGTACCTAAGAAGGGTGGCATGACTGTCATTACAAATGAGAAAAATGAGCTTATTCCTACTAGGACTGTAACAGGATGTCGTGTATGTATTGATTATAGAAAATTAAATGACGCCACCAGAAAAGATCACTTTCCCTTACCTTTTATAGATCAAATGTTGGAAAGATTAGCCGGAAATAGTTACTATTGTTTTCTAGATGGATTTTCCGGATATTTTCAAATTCCAATAGCACCCGAGGACCAAGAGAAAACCACATTTACGTGCCCTTATGGTACTTTTGCTTACAAACGCATGCCATTTGGACTTTGTAACGCCCCGGCAACCTTTCAAAGGTGTATGATGGCGATTTTTCACGACATGATAGAAGAATGCATGGAAGTATTCATGGATGACTTTTTGGTCTTCGGTGATACATTTAAATCATGTCTAGTTAATCTAGAACGAATGCTAATTAGATGCGAAAAATCAAATCTAGTACTTAATTGGGAGAAATGCCATTTCATGGTTAAAGAAGGCATCGTTCTTGGACATAAAATTTCAAAAGAAGGAATTGAAGTGGATAGAGCTAAAGTAGATGTAATTGCTAAACTTCCACATCCCACCAATGTTAGAGGAGTTAGGAGTTTTCTAGGGCATGCCGGTTTTTACCGACGTTTCATAAAAGATTTTTCTAAAATTGCCACTCCTATGAATAAACTCCTAGAAAAGGATGCGCCATTCATCTTTTCAGATGAATGTATCAAATCTTTTAATATTCTTAAAGAAAAACTCACTAATGCACCGATCATGATAACACCAAATTGGAATCTACCATTTGAACTAATGTGCGATGCAAGTGATTTTGCAATGGGAGCCGTTTTAGGACAAAGGATTGAAAAACGATTTCAACCTATATATTATGCTAGTAAGACATTACAAGGAGCACAAACGAACTATACAACTACTGAAAAAGAACTCCTTGCTATTGTCTTTGCTTTTGACAAATTTCGATCATATCTCGTTCTAGCAAAAACGGTGGTCTATACCGACCATTCTGCTCTTAGATACCTATTTTCAAAACAAGATGCTAAACCAAGATTAATCCGTTGGATCTTACTCTTACAAGAGTTTGATATTGAAATCCGAGATAAAAGAGGAGCAGAAAATCTCGCCGCTGATCATCTTTCTCGTCTTGAAAATCCCGAATTAGAAGTTCTAAATGAATCAGCCATACAAGACAACTTTCCTGATGAATATCTATTGAAGATAGATTATAAAGAAATCCCATGGTTTGCAGACTATGCAAACTACTTAGTTTGTGGATTCCTTGAAAAAGGATTATCGTACCAAAGACGAAAGAAATTCTTCAGTGATATAAAACACTAATTCTGGGAAGATCCACATCTGTTTAAAAGTTGTCCCGATGGAATAATATGCCGATGTGTATTTGGAGATGAAGCTAGTAAAATATTAAACCATTGTCACACAGGACCAACAGGAGGGCATTATGGGCCTCAACTAACAGCAAGAAAAGTTTATGAAGCTGGATTCTATTGGCCTACAATTTACAAAGACGCACACCTTCTTTGCAAATCCTGTGATGCATGTCAAAGGGCCGGAAAAATAAGTCAACGTGATGAAATGCCACAAAATGTCATCCAAGTATGTGAAGTATTTGACATTTGGGGTATTGACTTTATGGGTCCATTTCCAAAATCTCATAATAATCTATATATACTCATAGCCATTGATTATGTATCTAAATGGGCGGAAGCACAAGCTCTCCCAATTAACGATGCACGAGTTGTAGTCAACTTTTTAAAACGTCTTTTTGCAAGGTTTGGAACACCGAAAGCTTTAATAAGTGATCGGGGTACTCATTTCTGTAATAATCAACTTGAGAAAGTTCTTAAAAGATATGGAGTAACTCATAAAATCTCCACCGCATATCATCCACAAACAAGTGGACAAGTTGAAAATACCAACCGAGCTTTAAAACGTATTCTAGAGAAAACCGTAGGATCAAATCCGAAGGAATGGTCCATTAAATTGGAGGATGCACTCTGGGCTTTTAGAACAGCCTACAAAACTCCAATTGGAACCACACCTTTTAGACTTGTTTATGGAAAAGCATGTCATCTTCCAGTAGAAATTGAACACAAAGCATTTTGGGCTTTGAAGACATGTAATCTTGATTTACATGAAGCCGGACGTCTACGATTAAGTCAACTAAATGAATTAGAAGAATTAAGACATGAAGCATACGAAAATTCGTTAATCTATAAAGAAAGAACGAAGAAATGGCATGATAAAAGAATCAGAAGTTCAAAAGAATTTAAAGAAGGAGACAGAGTTCTTCTTTTCAATTCACGATTCAAGCTATTTCCTGGAAAATTGAAATCAAGATGGTCTGGACAATTCATAGTCAAAAGAGTTTTCCCATACGGAACGATAGAATTAATAAATTCAAATGGGATTGAATTTAAAGTTAATGGTCACAGAGTTAAACATTACATACATGGTCCGATGGAAGTCGACAACGAAGTTAATCACAATTTCGACACCACAGCTAACTAAGTGTGGGGAGAATCAAGTCTTTAAAGGATAATATGTATTTCTGTTAGAGTTAGATTGTCTGTTTTCGTGTAGTTCTCGAAAATGGAACCCGAATGGTCTTTCCCTAGCAGACCCTAAAGAACTAGTCTTCTCCCCCCATTCTGAATTTTTATTTTTTTTTTTAGGTTTTTACGAAATGAAGACTGCCTGTGAACTAAACCATGGTCTAATGCTACACGCTTTGATCACTAAACGTAATAATGACATACTACCGAGTGAAATAGTATCAGTAATCAGAGAAAGAATGGACGGAGTTAGAAAAGAATCCAGATGCGAAGATAATAAATTATAATTTGGTAAAGGAAAATCAAAATCCGCAGCGAAAAGAAGAGCACGACACCTAGAAAGATGTCACAAATGCGGAAAATGGTCACATGGAGGTAAATGTTCAAATAATCAAACCTATTCAAATACCGAATTTGTTACTTTATGCAGAGACGGACCGTTCATATGTTTAGAAGAAAAGACACTGAATGCTCGAGGTTACGCCTATGTAGCCATGGAAAACCAATTAAACCGACTATCTTATGAATGGGATAGATCATATAACTAAGAAATCTATTTCACAGGTATGTCTGTACAGTTTTTATTTTTATTTTTATTTTTAACCTTTTGATAATAAACGCTAATTTGTTCGCTAAAAAGTATTAAATTGGTATTAAATAAAATTAGGTTTGGCGACCGAAATTATTGATATCATTCAAAAATTTATTACATCACTGCGAAATTTAACGTTTATTCTTAAGGTATAAATATCTTTAATCAATCAACCCAAAATATTTCAAAAATTCGTCATGAGTTAAATTAGGTCTTGGAACCGAAATTACTTTACCGAAAAGAGGGGCGTATATTTTTGATAATATTTGATTGATTAAAGTGGGATAAAAAGACAAAAAGATTTTTAATTTTATTTTTACCATATTTTTAAAATTAATATTTAAATCTTAAATTAATATTGTAAACTTTATAAAAATATATATTTAAAATTGTAAATATTTGAAAAATTAATATAAGTTTGGTATGAATTTATAATATGAATTTTTAAATTAAGTTTGGTGTGAATTTTTAATTTTTAAAATATGAAATTTTAATTTTATGCATTTCAAATTTTAAGTTTGGTGTGAATTTTTAATTTTTAATTTTGAATTTTATATTTAAGTTGTGTGAATTTAAAAACAAAAATTTACTTTATCTCATTAAGTTAAGAATATGATTTTTAAAATTCGTCGTAAGTTGAAGACTAGGTCTTTGAACCGAAATTGCTTTACCCGAAGGAGGGACGAGAACTTTTATTATCATTATTTTTAATCTTATTGATTTAAAGTATGCCAAAAACATTAAAAAAAACCCAAAAATCTTAGCTTTTAAAACAATCGCTACAAAAAGACAAATTTTAAAATTTTGTCGAAGGATGGACTAGGACATCGATCCGAAACGACCTCGTCCTAAATAACAAGGGAAACAAAATTTTAAAATTAAGTACTTAATTGTTTCAAAAGATAATGATTATAAAAAAAAAAAAAAAAAAAAAACTCCGCGAGTCGCGGAGTTTGAAGTGCAAAACCTCCGCGAGTCGCGGAGAGGTCGGATTACAGAAAAAAAATAAAGAGCTGCAACAGCTCAGTTTCATACTCCTCAACTCAAACAACCTGCGAAAACTGCACCCGAAAAACACGAAAAAAAACCCCCAAAATCACAATTTTTAACCGTTAATCACCAAATTTTTTGCTAAAATCATGTTGAGAATGATGCTCTCTAAGAATTACTCAAGAAAAACGGTAAATTTCTACACCTAAACACCATTTAATCCAAAATTTGGTGTTCTTGAGCTATTTTTTCCCCAATTTGATTTTGATACTTTTTAGTGTAATTAGGCTTAAATTGTTTATGTATTATGCTTGTATAACCTAGATTGATGCTGTTTAACATGATTAGAAGCCTTAAACTTCAAATTTTGAATAATCTAGGGTTTGTGTTCTTGAGCAATTTGGGGCTTTTTGATATAAACAGGTTATGGCCGATTTTTGTCATGAATTATTGCTAAATTAAGTAGTGTAACATGTCTAGGTAGTTAAATGATCCAAACTTTGAGCCTAAACATGATTTTGAGAATTAAAGTGGACTTTTTCAAGTCTAAAATTCATGAACTTGATTTTTGAAAGATAATGCCATTTGAGACTTGTTTAATTGCTAGTAATGATTATTTTGACATGTTATTTGAGTTGAATGCTTATGAACTTGGCGAACATTTTCGTATATGCTTATTTGAAAAAGTGTAGATTTGATAAAAATGTGAAAATGAGCTTAAGTTTGATATAAATTGATAATGTCATTGTAATTATTTTGATTGATGATTTTGCTGACACTAATGCATATTTGGATGCACAAAAATTGTGTTTGATGTGTTTTGCAGAATGAAAGGGGTGAATCTTCATCCCAAGCCCGCAATGCTCCTGCTGAGAATTTGGAACAACAGGAGGTGGATAACTACTACAAGCAGGATATACCTCATCCAGTCATGACCTTTTCTGATATGCACTTGGAAGAGTTGCACCCGAACCTGAGATTTGACAGACTTTGGATAGATTATCCAAAATATCAACGGGGTTTGCATACTCTTCATTCCAAGGTTGTTGAGGTACCGAGGGTCATAGAATGGGGACCCTTAGAAGCTGTAGAATTGGCCGGGCCAATTAGGGAATTACTTGTACAAAGGTATGGTAATTCTTCTTTTAATGACTGGATATGTTTATTCACCATACGTAGACCTGTATATAAAGTATGGTGTGAAGAATTGTTATGTAGTATAGAGTTGAATGATCGGGTAGCTAGTTTAACCGATCGTTCTTTTATTAGATTTTTGTTAGGCGGTTCGATGCGCCACATGTCTTTACTGGACATGGCTCAGGCTTTACGTATATATACGCCTGAGGAGTTAGCGTCTGCCGATTGTAGAGGATTGATACTAAACGGTAGAAAGAAAGATGAGAATTTTGATACACACGGTGTGTGGAGTCAAATGACAAGCCATCACCATTTCAAAGGGGGAAATTACTCTTATTTGGATATAGATAGAGCCGAATTAAGAGTGATACATAGGTTTTTAGCTAATTCGATTACACAAAGGGGTAAGAACAAAGAAAAAGTAAATGAACAGGATTTGTTTTACCATATGTGTATTCGAGACCCACAAAGCGCTGTAAGTATACCATATTGTGTGGGTTATTATTTATCAGCTATGGTTCGGGGGATGCGACCACATAGCATAATAGGAGGTGGTATTTTTATTACTTTGATTGGTGAATATCTCGGTGTGGATATAAGTCGGGGGGGATTATTAGTAGAAGAACCAGAACCCCGCGATACTATAGGTTTAAATGTATACCATGGTGCGAAAGTTTTAAAGAGGCGAAATAACGCCGCAGTACGATACCATGGTAGACATCCACAGGTGGAGAGAAACCAACAACAAGGTAATGTAGGAGGGGGGAATGAGATGCAAGAAATGCATAGGTTTATAGCTTCTCAGGAATACGAAAATGCTAGACAGAGAGCATTTGAAGATTGGCAAGTTCATCAGAACCAGATCATAGCTCATTGCCAACATATAGGTAGAAACTATATTCCTACACCGAAACCCATCTTCCCTCCTTGGTCTATAGAGATGCAGCCACCATATCCTACGTATGACCCTGCCGAAGCATTCTATAGCACTTATGGTTATGCCTGGAACCCCTATTGGTACCAATATCATCCTTAGTTTACTTATTATTTTTTATTTTTTTTTTATTTTGTAATTTGTAATTATTGATATGTTTAATACTTTTGTTAATATTGTAATCATTTTTATAATTATCTAACTTTTATTCTTAGACTTTAATAATTTTTGAATGTGGGGTAATATACCAAACCTCAAAAATATGTATATATGTTTGCAGTTTATCTTATGTACACAACAGGGTAAAACAACGCATTTTCAAAGACTGGCATTAAGTTCAGCAAAAGCAACTAATTTTGACGACAAGATGCAAAATATATGTGAAATAACAACAAGACGGAATGAACAAATGATGTGCACCATTTATCATTCAGCAAACAAACGCCAATATATTTGGAAACTTTGGTAAAATTTAATCATTTTCACACTAATCACCCTCAATAATTTAAATTGTTACTGATTTCTTGCAAATGAGGGCATTGCAAGATCTTAAGTGTGGGAAGGGGTTAAATTCTTTCGGATTTTAAAAATTTTTACTTTATACACTTGGTTACCATTAAAAATACTAGTAAAGGAGTAGTTGTATTAGAATCTAGTGCTCTCTGATAAAAAAAGAATAGCCCTAGTCTTATATACTGACTACCCAATTCTAGTAAAATTTTTCAAAATTTTCAATTAAATGAATTCAAAATCATGTTTATTTATGAACGATAAAACTAGGTTTTAACACCGAAATTATTGTTACCTCGGAAAGGACATAAATTGAGAAACAAACTAAAATGTTAAAATTCATTTAAAATGGAATAGAGGACGATAAAAAGGAAAATAAAAGCCAAGTGTGGGAAAATTTACCAAGTTATCTTAACATATGTCACATATATCTGTAACAAATAACTGAAAATACTTTTGCTTTGGACTAAACTAAACTGTTTTACCCGATGAAAGAAAAGAAGAGATGGATCTACACGATGAATCAATTCCATCATTAAAAGGAAGTAAAGTCTTCCGAAAAAGACACGCGCTTCTTGATTTAGGTCATGAAGTTGTCGTTCAGACCAGCTGTAGGTTGACGAAAAATCTAGAAAAGTCATCACTAAAATCAGCAGGAAATCCACGGACCTCAGCATTAAACAGGGTCGCCAAGTGGTCAGATTTATCCTAACCATGAGAAGGATTTATCTCGTACAATGGGGGGCACCATGCAAATTAGCTGGATAAGACTAATGAATCAGATCCCCAGAAAGGATAATCTCCTTAAAGATTAAAAATTAGCTTTTAAGACTGATATTACTCAATCCTAGAGATTGACCTTAAAGATTGAGAATTACAAACTCATGGAATTCAATGATATCTAAACTCGAGCTTAAACGAGAAAATATTTTGATCAAAATTACAAACCGATTTGTTTTCTGAAAACCCTATTTTCAATGCGTTCATTACCATTGAACGTAAAATCCTAGGAATTCACCTGGAATTCATTAGGTCACCTGAACTAAATCGGGTGTCAACCGTAAGAATGGTGGTTGCATAGTGGTCAAATACAGGACCTTGTGCCAGACCGAAAAAATTATAAGGGTGAGCTTTACTATTGCTCCTACCAAGGATAGTAATTGCGTCCGACACGTTATAGACCATAATTAAAAGCATGTCAGAGGACATTGCCTTAACAGTTGCTTGTTCAACGCTTTCCTTTCAACCGGACGGTAGTTTGCCGAAAGGTAATATACGGAACAAATAAACTGGACGTGTTGCTTTCCTAATACAAGGTTAGCAAGTGGGTGACACAAAACCATAAGTTTTGAGCTAAAATTTTCAAATCTGAAACCCACCAAACCCACAAAAATATTTTGCAAACACCGGTAAAGGGTTATCCCGGAAAACTTATCTAGGGTAAAAACTAGATTTAATTTTCAAAAGATCAAATGTTTTCATAAAGATCCAATTTCCTTAATGGATCTAATTTTTATAGTCATGTGGGACTGTAAACCATATCGTTACTACCATTGTTTATACCGCCGTATAGAAATCACTGATGTACAAAGTGTGAAGAATAAAGAAGTGATTCTAGTATTTCAAGACAATATTGCTTGAGGACAAGCAACGCTCAAGTGTGGGAATATTTGATAATGCTAAAAACGAACATATATTTCATAGCATTATTCCTCAAGAAAGACAAGCTTTTAGTTGCAATTGTTCTATTTACAAGTGATATTCGTTTAAATAATAAAAGGTGAAGACAAAAGACAGATTCGACGATTTGAAGACGCAAACGACCAAAAAGCTCAAAAGTACAAAAGACAATCAAAGAGGTTCCAATTATTGATAAGAAATGTCTCGAAAATACAAGAGTACAAGATTCAAAACGCAAAGTACAAAATATAAAATTGTACGCAAGGACGTTCGAAAATCTGGAACCGGGACCAGAGTCAACTCTTAACGCTCGACGCAACGGACTAAAAATTACAAGTTAACTATGTATATAAATATAATATAATATATAATTAATTATATTAATTATATATATATTATATATATATTATAAAACCGTCGGCAGAGAAAGACTCCAAGGGTGTGAGCTGTAAATTCATCCTCCGCGACTCGCGGAGTTTGAAGAGGATTTTGCCGCGAGTCGCGGAGCCCCAAAAATCAAAAATCCATATAAAGCCAACCGAATTCTGATCAAAATTCATATTCTATTTTCTCTCTTCTCTCATATATACGTAAAATATAATTTATATTTTAATTTTAATTTAATTATAATTCTAATAATAAGGGTATGTTAGCGAATATTGTAAGGGTGTAAGTCGAAATTCTGTCCGTGTAACGCTACGCTATTTTTAATCATTGTAAGTTATGTTCAACCTTTTTATATTAATGTCTCGTAGCTAAGTTATTATTATGCTTATTTAAAACGAAGTAATCATGATAAAAAATTACAAGTGATAAATTCACCTTTTTATTTAAAACGAAGTAATCTTTCTTATTTAAAATAGCATTATCAAATATAGCTTATATTTTACTAGGAAAAACTATTAAATACGATACAATTTTACACAAGATATTTATTTATTTAGAGAATGGATATACTTAAACCTTGCTACAACACTTATAGGCAGTGTACCTAATCGTACAGTAGTGTAGTTTTTAGTAAGTCCGGTTCGTTCCACAGGGAAATCTTTAAACAAAGCTCAACGCTATTTTAGTTTACTTTTATAAAAATACAAATATATATATAAGTAATATTATTATTATAAAGGGGGGGTTTTTACCGTTTAATGACCGGTTTGTCGATTTTAAAACTTTAGTCGCAGTTAAAACCTAATGTAAAATATTAAATAAATAAAAGACTTAATTTAAAGCGTAAAGTAAATAACGATAATGAAATTGCGAATAATAAAAGTGCGATAAAATAAAATTGCGATAATTAAAAAGTACAATAATTAAAAGTGCGATTAAATAACAATAAATAAAAGTGCGATAATTAGAAGTGCAATTAAATATAAAATAAAGGAAATTAAATATGAAATAAAAGAATTATGCTTATTTAAACTTCCGTAATCATGATGTTTGACGTGTTGATTTTAGTTTTATGCCCATGGGTTAATTGTCCTTTGTCCTGGATTATTTAATATGTCCGTCTGGTTTTTGTCCATAACAGTCCAATAGTCATAAATATAAAGTGCGAGTGTCCTCGTCAAATTTTAATTATACCCGAAGTTAAATATTCCAACTAATTGGGGATTCGAATTGTAACAAGGTTTTAATACTTTGTTTAATGAATACACCAGGTTATCGACTGCGTGTAAACCAAGGTTTTACTACTTTGTTAACAATTACACCAATTACCCTTGAATGTAATTTCACCCCTGTTTTAATTATTCTAGTGGCTATTAATCCATTCCCGTGTCCGGTTAAATGAACGATTATTCGTACATATAAATACCCCGCCCATCGTGTCCGATCGAGTGTATATGGTAATTTATAGGGACGCCCAATTGTAAATCTTTATATTAACATTAACAAACTATCATTTAGTTAAACAAATATAAAGCCCATTAATAACCCATAGTCTAATTTCCACAAGTGTCGTTCTTTTGTCCAAACCCCAATTATGGTACAAAGCCCAATTACCCAATTTTAGTAATTAGCCCAACATCATGATTACTTCGTTTTAAATAAGCATAATAATAACTTAGCTACGATACATTAATATAAAAAGGTTGAACATAACTTACAATGATTAAAAATAGCGTAGCGTTACACGGACAGAATTTCGACTTACACCCTTACAACATTCGCTAACATACCCTTATTATTAGAATTATAATTAAAATTAAAATTAAAATATAAATTATATATATATATCGTATATATGAGAGAAGAGAGAAATAGATTGATATTTTGCGATCAGAATTCGGTTGGCTTTATAGGGATTTTTGATTTTTGGGGCTCCGCGACTTGCGGCAAAAGCCTCTTCAAACTCCGCGAGTCGCGGAGGATGAATTTACAGCTCACACCCTTGGAGTCTTTCTCTGCCGACGGTTTTATAATATATATATAATATATATATAATTAATATAATTAATTATATATTATATTATATTTATATGCATAGTTAATTTGTAATTTTTAGTCCGTTGCGTCGAGCGTTGAGAGTTGACTCTGGTCTCGGTTCCGGATTTTCGAACGTCCTTGCGTACAATTTTATATTTTGTACTTTGCGTTTTGAATCTTGTACTCTTGTAATTTCGAGACGTTTCTTATCAATAATTGGAACCTTTTTGATTGTCTTTTGTACTTTTGAGCTTTTTGGTCGTTTGCGTCTTCAATTCGTCGAATCTGTCTTTTGTCTTCACCTTTTATTATTTAAACGAATATCACTTGTAAATAGAACAATTGCAACTAAAAGCTTGTCTTTCTTGAGGAATAATGCTATGAAATATATGTTCGTTTTTAGCATTATCAAATATTCCCACACTTGAGCGTTGCTTGTCCTCAAGCAATATTGTCTTGAAATACTAGAATCACTTCTTTATTCTTCACACTTTGTACATCAGTGATTTCTATACGGCGGTATAAACAATGGTAGTAACGATATGGTTTACAGTCCCACATGACTATAAAAATTAGATCCATTAAGGAAATTGGATCTTTATGAAAACATTTGATCTTTTGAAAATTAAATCTAGTTTTTACCCTAGATAAGTTTTCCGGGATAACCCTTTACCGGTGTTTGCAAAATATTTTTGTGGGTTTGGTGGGTTTCAGATTTGAAAATTTTAGCTCAAAACTTATAGTTTTGTGTCACCCACTTGCTAACCTTGTATTAGGAAAGCAACACGTCCAGTTTATTTGTTCCGTATATTACCTTTCGGCAAACTACCGTCCGGTTGAAAGGAAAGCGTTGAACAAGCAACTGTTAAGGCAATGTCCGCTGACATGCTTTTAATTATGGTCTATAACGTGTCGGACGCAATTACTATCCTTGGTAGGAGCAATAGTAAAGCTCACCCTTATAATTTTTTCGGTCTGGCACAAGGTCCTGTCTTTGACCACTATGCAACCACCGTTCTTACGGTTGACACCCGATTTAGTTCAGGTGACCTAATGAATTCCAGGTGAATTCCTAGGATTTTACGTTCAATGGTAATGAACGCATTGAAAAGGGGTTTTTCAGAAAACAAATCGGTTTGTAATTTTGATCAAAATATTTTCTCGTTTAAGCTCGAGTTTAGATATCATCGAATTCCATGAGTTTGTAATTCTCAATCTTTAAGGTCAATCTCTAGGATTGAGTAATATCAGTCTTAAAAACTGATTTTTAATCTTTAAGGAGATTATCCTTTCTGGGGATCTGATTCATTAGTATTATCCAGCTAATTTGCATGGTGCCCCCCCATTGTACGAGATAAATCCTTCTCATGGTTAGGATAAATCTGACCACTTGGCGACCCTGTTTAATGCTGAGGTCCGTGGAGTTCCTGCTGATTTTAGTGATGACTTTTCTAGATTTTTCGTCAACCTACAGCTGGTCTGAACGACAACTTCATGACCTAAATCAAGAAGCGCGTGTCTTTTTTGGAAGACTTTACTTCCTTTTAATGATGGAATTGATTCATCGTGTAGATCCATCTCTTCTTTTCTTTCATTGGGTAAAACAGTTTAGTTTAGTTCAAAGCAAAAGTATTTTCAGTTATTTGTTACAGATATATGTGACATATGTTTAAAATAACTTGGTAAATTTTCCCACACTTGGCTTTTATTTTCCTTTTTATCGTCCTCTATTCCATTTTAAATGAATTTTAACATTTTAGTTTGTTTCTCAATTTATGTCCTTTTCGAGGTAACAATAATTTCGGTGTTAAAACCTAGTTTTATCGTTCATAAATATGTATAAACATGATTTGAATTCATTTAATTGAAAATTTTGAAAAATTTTACTAGAATTGGGTAGTCAGTATATAAGACTAGGGCTGTTCTTTTTTATCAGAGAGCACTAGATTCTAATACAACTACTGCTTTACTAGTATTTTTAATGATAACCAAGTGTTTAAGATAAAAATTTTAAAAATCCGAAAGAATTTAACCCCTTCCCACACTTAAGATCTTGCAATGCCCTCATTTGCAAGAAATCAGTAACAATTTAAATTATTGAAGGTGATTAGTGTGAAAATGATTAAATTTTTACCAAAGTTTCCAATTATATTGGCGTTTGTTTGCTGAATGATAAATGGTGCACATCATTTGTTCATTCCGTCTTGTTGTTATTTCACATATATTTTGCATCTTGTCGTCAAAATTAGTTGCTTTTGCTGAACTTAATGCCAGTCTTTGAAAATGCGTTGTTTTACCCTGTTGTGTACATAAGATAAACTGCAAACATATATACATATTTTTGAAGTTTGGTATATTACCCCACATTCAAAAATTATTAAAATCTAAGAATAAAAGTTAGATAATTATAAAAATGATTACAATATTAACAAAAGTATTAAACATATCAATAATTACAAATTACAAAATAAAAAAAAATAATAAGTAAACTAAGGATGATATTGGTACGAATAGGGGTTCCAGGCATAACCATAAGTGCTATAGAATGCTTCGGCAGGGTCATACGTAGGATACGGTGGCTGCATCTCTATAGACCAAGGAGGGAAGATGGGTTTCGGTGTAGGAATATAGTTTCTACCTATATGTTGGCAATGAGCTATGATCTGGTTCTGATGAACTTGCCAATTCCCCCTTTGAAACGGTGATGGCTTGTCATTTGACTCCACACACCGTGTGTATCAAAATTCTCATCTATCTTTCTACCGTTTAGTATCAATCCTCTACAATCGGCAGACGCTAACTCCTCAGGCGTATATATACGTAAAGCCTGAGCCATGTCCAGTAAAGACATGTGGCGCATCGAACCGCCTAACAAAAATCTAATAAAAGAACGATCGGTTAAACTAGCTACCCGATCATTCAACTCTATACTACATAACAATTCTTCACACTATACTTTATATACAGGTCTACGTATGGTGAATAAACATACCCAGTCATTAAAAGAAGAATTACCATACCTCTGTACAAGTAATTCCCTAATTGGCCCGGCCAATTCTACAGCTTCTAAGGGTCCCCATTCTATGACCCTCGGTATCTCAACAACCTTGGAATGAAGAGTATGCAAACCCCGTTGATATTTTGGATAATCTATCCAAAGTCTGTCAAATCTCAGGTTCGGGTGCAACTCTTCCAAGTGCATATCGGAAAAGGTCATGACTAGATGAGGTACATCCTGCTTGTAGTAGTTATCCACCTCCCGTTGTTCCAAATTCTCAGCAGGAGCATTGCGGGCTTGGGATGAAGATTCACCCCTTTCATTCTGCAAAACACATCAAACACAATTTTTGTGCATCCAAATATGCATTAGTGTCAGCAAAATCATCAATCAAAATAATTACAATGACATTATCAATTTATATCAAACTTAAGCTCATTTTCACATTTTTATCAAATCTACACTTTTTCAAATAAGCATATACGAAAATGTTCGCCAAGTTCATAAGCATTCAACTCAAATAACATGTCAAAATAATCATTACTAGCAATTAAACAAGTCTCAAATGGCATTATCTTTCAAAAATCAAGTTCATGAATTTTAGACTTGAAAAAGTCCACTTTAATTCTCAAAATCATGTTTAGGCTCAAAGTTTGGATCATTTAACTACCTAGACATGTTACACTACTTAATTTAGCAACAATTCATGACAAAAATCGGCCATAACCTGTTTATATCAAAAAGCCCCAAATTGCTCAAGAACACAAACCCTAGATTATTCAAAATTTGAAGTTTAAGGCTTCTAATCATGTTAAACAGCATCAATCTAGGTTATACAAGCATAATACATAAACAATTTAAGCCTAATTACACTAAAAAGCATCAAAATCAAATTGGGGAAAAAATAGCTCAAGAACACCAAATTTCGGATTAAATGGTGTTTAGGTGTAGAAATTTACCGTTTTTCTTGAGTAATTCTTAGATAGCATCCTTCTCAACATGATTTTAGCAAAAGATTTGGTGATTAACGGTTAAAAATTGGGATTTTTGGGGTTTTTTCTCGGGTTTTTCGGGTGCAGTTTTCACAGGTTGTTTGAGTTGAGGAGTATGAAACTGAGCTGTTGCAGCTCTTTATTTTTTTTCTGTAATCCGACCTCTCCGCGACTCGCGGAGGTTTTGCACTTCAAACTCCGCGACTCGCGGAGTTTTTTTTTTTTTTTTTATAATCATTATCTTTTGAAACAATTAAGTACTTAATTTTAAAATTTTGTTTCCCTTGTTATTTAGGACGAGGTCGTTTCGGATCGATGTCCTAGTCCGTCCTTCGACAAAATTTTAAAATTTATCTTTTTGTAGCGATTGTTTTAAAATTTAAGATTTTTGGGTTTTTTTTTAATGTTTTTGGCATACTTTAAATCAATAAGATTAAAAATAATGATAATAAAAGTTCTCGTCCCTCCCTCGGGTAAAGCAATTTCGGTTCAAAGATCTAGTCTTCAACTTACGACAAATTTTAAAAATCATATTCTTAACTTAATGAGATAAAGTAAATTTTTGTTTTTAAATTCACACAACTTAAATATAAAATTCAAAATTAAAAATTAAAAATTAAAAATTCACACCAAACTTAATTTTAAAAATTCAAATATTTACAATTTTAAAAATATTGTTTTTACAAAGTTTACAATATTAATTTAAGATTTAAATATTTATTTTAAAAACATGGTAAAAATAAAATTAAAAATCTTTTTGGCTTTTTTTTCCCACTTTAATCAATCAAATATTATCAAAAATATGCGCCCCTCTTTTCGGTAAAGTAATTTCGGTTCCAAGACCTAATTTAACTCATGACGAATTTTTGAAATATTTTGGGTTGATTGATTAAAGATATTTATACCTTAAGAATAAACGTTAAATTTCGCAGTGATGTAATAAATTTTTGAATGATATCAATAATTTCGGTCGCCAAACCTAATTTTATTTAATACCAATTTAATACTTTTTAGCGAACAAATTAGCGTTTATTATCAAAAGGTTAAAAATAAAAAAAAATAAAAATAAAAACTGTACAGACATACCTGTGGAATAGATTTCTTAGTTATATGATCTATCCCATTCATAAGATAGTCGGTTTAATTGATTTTCCATGGCTACATAGGCGTAACCTCGAGCATTCAGTGTCTTTTCTTCTAAACATATGAACGGTCCGTCTCTGCATAAAGTAACAAATTCGGTATTTGAATAGGTTTGATTATTTGAACATTTACCTCCATGTGACCATTTTCCGCATTTGTGACATCTTTCTAGATGTCGTGCTCTTCTTTTCGCTGCGGATTTTGATTTTCCTTTACCAAATTGTAACTTATTATCTTCGCATCTGGATTCTTTTCTAACTCCGTCCATTCTTTCTCTGATTACTGATACTATTTCACTCGGTAGTATGTCATTATTACGTTTAGTGATCAAAGCGTGTAGCATTAGACCATGGTTTAGTTCACAGGCAGTCTTCATTTCGTAAAAACCTAAAAAAAATAAAAATTCAGAATGGGGGGAGAAGACTAGTTCTTTAGGGTCTGCTAGGGAAAGACCATTCGGGTTCCATTTTCGAGAACTACACGAAAACAGATAATCTAACTCTAACAGAAATACATATTATCCTTTAAAGACTTGATTCTCCCCACACTTAATTAGCTGTGTTGTCGAAATTGTGATTAACTTCGTTGTCGACTTCCATCGGACCATGTATGTAATGTTTAACTCTGTGACCATTAACTTTAAATTCAATCCCATTTGAATTTATTAATTCTATCGTTTCGTATGGGAAAACTCTTTTGACTATGAATGGTCCAGACCATCTTGATTTCAATTTTCCAGGAAATAGCTTGAATCGTGAATTGAAAAGAAGAACTCTGTCTCCTTCTTTAAATTCTTTTGAACTTCTGATTCTTTTATCATGCCATTTCTTCGTTCTTTCTTTATAGATTAACGAATTTTCGTATGCTTCATGTCTTAATTCTTCTAATTCGTTTAGTTGACTTAATCGTAGATGTCCGGCTTCATGTAAATCAAGATTACATGTCTTCAAAGCCCAAAATGCTTTGTGTTCAATTTCTACTGGAAGATGACATGCTTTTTCATAAACAAGTCTAAAAGGTGTGGTTCCAATTGGAGTTTTGTAGGCTGTTCTAAAAGCCCAGAGTGCATCCTCCAATTTAATGGACCATTCCTTCGGATTTGATCCTACGGTTTTCTCTAGAATACGTTTTAAAGCTCGGTTGGTATTTTCAACTTGTCCACTTGTTTGTGGATGATATGCGGTGGAGATTTTATGAGTTACTCCATATCTTTTAAGAACTTTCTCAAGTTGATTATTACAGAAATGAGTACCTCGATCACTTATTAAAGCTTTCGGTGTTCCAAACCTTGCAAAAAGACGTTTTAAAAAGTTGACTACAACTCGTGCATCGTTAGTTGGGAGAGCTTGTGCTTCCGCCCATTTAGATACATAATCAATGGCTACGAGTATATATAGATTATTATGAGATTTTGGAAATGGACCCATAAAGTCAATAATCCAAATGTCAAATACTTCACATACTTGGATGACATTTTGTGGCATTTCATCACGTTGACTTATTTTTCCGGCCCTTTGACATGCATCACAGGATTTGCAAAGAAGGTGTGCGTCTTTGTAAATTGTAGGCCAATAGAATCCAGCTTCATAAACTTTTCTTGCTGTTAGTTGAGGCCCATAATGCCCTCCTGTTGGTCCTGTGTGACAATGGTTTAAAATTTTACTAGCTTCATCTCCAAATACACATCGGCGTATTATTCCATCGGGACAACTTTTAAACAGATGTGGATCTTCCCAGAAATAGTGTTTTATATCACTGAAGAATTTCTTTCGTCTTTGGTACGATAATCCTTTTTTAAGGAATCCACAAACTAAGTAGTTTGCATAGTCTGCAAACCATGGGATTTCTTTATAATCTATCTTCAATAGATATTCATCAGGAAAGTTGTCTTGTATGGCCGATTCATTTAGAACTTCTAACTCAGGATTTTCAAGACGAGAAAGATGATCAGCGGCGAGATTTTCTGCTCCTCTTTTATCTCGGATTTCAATATCAAACTCTTGTAAGAGTAAGATCCAACGGATTAATCTTGGTTTAGCATCTTGTTTTGAAAATAGGTATCTAAGAGCAGAATGGTCGGTATAGACCACCGTTTTTGCTAGAACGAGATATGCTCGGAATTTGTCAAAAGCAAAGACAATAGCAAGGAGTTCTTTTTCAGTAGTTGTATAGTTTGTTTGTGCTCCTTGTAATGTCTTACTAGCATAATATATAGGTTGAAATCGTTTTTCAATCCTTTGTCCTAAAACGGCTCCCATTGCAAAATCACTTGCATCGCACATTAGTTCAAAAGGTAGATTCCAATTTGGTGTTATCATGATCGGTGCATTAGTGAGTTTTTCTTTAAGAATATTAAAAGATTTGATACATTCATCTGAAAATATGAATGTCGCATCCTTTTCTAGGAGTTTATTCATAGGAGTGGCAATTTTAGAAAAATATTTTATGAAACGTCGGTAAAAACCGGCATGCCCTAGAAAACTCCTAACTCCTCTAACATTGGTGGGATGTGGAAGTTTAGCAATTACATCTACTTTAGCTCTATCCACTTCAATTCCTTCTTTTGAAATTTTATGTCCAAGAACGATGCCTTCTTTAACCATGAAATGGCATTTCTCCCAATTAAGTACTAGATTTAATTTTTCGCATCTAATTAGCATTCGTTCCAGATTAACTAGACATGATTTAAATGTATCACCGAAGACCGAAAAGTCATCCATGAATACTTCCATGCATTCTTCTATCATGTCGTGAAAAATCGCCATCATACACCTTTGAAAGGTTGCAGGGGCGTTACAAAGTCCAAATGGCATGCGTTTGTAAGCAAAAGTACCATAAGGGCACGTAAATGTGGTTTTCTCTTGGTCCTCGGGTGCTATTGGAATTTGAAAATATCCGGAAAATCCATCTAGAAAACAATAGTAACTATTTTCGGCTAATCTTTCCAACATTTGATCTATAAAAGGTAAGGGAAAGTGATCTTTTCTGGTGGCGTCATTTAATTTTCTATAATCAATACATACACGCCATCCTGTTACAGTCCTAGTAGGAATAAGCTCATTTTTCTCATTTGTAATGACAGTCATGCCACCCTTCTTAGGTACGCATTGAACTGGGCTTACCCATGGACTATCAGAAATTGGATAAATTAAACCTGCATCTAGCAGTTTAATAATCTCTTTCTTAACTACATCTTGCATATTCGGATTTAGTCTTCGTTGGCGTTGCACATACGTTTTATGACCTTCTTCCATAAGGATTTTATGTGTGCAATACGAAGGACTTATTCCTTTAATATCATGAATCTTCCATGCAATGGCTGGTTTATGAGCTTTCAACACAGAAGTGAGTTGTGATTTCTCATTTTCAGTAAGAGAAGACGCTATTATTACAGGTAATTCAGATTCACCATGTAAATAAGCGTATTCCAAATGGTTTGGAAGTGGCTTTAACTCTAATTTCGGAGGTTCTTCTATCGATGATTTATATCGATATCTGTCTTCTTCTTTTAGCATTTGAATTTCTTCTGTTGTTGGTTCATATCCATTAGCTATAAGTGTAGCTAACATTTCAGCTTCATCAATTGGTTCATTACCTTCTCCTAAAGAACATTCTCCTGTTCCTTGTAATTCTGGAAATTCTTCTAATAATTCTGCATGTGCATCTATAGTTTGAATATAATAACATGTATCATCTGCAGATTGTGGTTGTTGCATTGCTCTATCAACTGAAAAGGTAACACTCTCATCCTCTATACTTAGGGTCAGTTTCTTACCGAACACGTCTATCATTGCTTTAGCCGTGTTTAAGAATGGTCTTCCTAATATGAGAGGAACTTGAGAATCTTCTTCCATGTCCAAAATAACAAAATCTACTGGAAATACTAAAGTACCAACTTTAACTAGCATGTTCTCCATTATCCCTCTAGGATATTTTATTGATCTATCGGCTAGTTGTATGCTTATTCTTGTTGGTTTCAATTCTCCAAGGTCTAGTTTAGCGTATAGTGAATACGGCATTAAATTTATACTAGCACCTAAGTCTGCCAATGCTTCTATTGAACTAAGACTACCCAGAAAACATGGAATTGTGAAACTTCCTGGATCAGATAATTTTTCTGGTATCTTATTCAACAGCACTGCTGAACAATTAGCATTCATAGTAACAGCCGAGAGTTCTTCCATTTTCTTTCTATTTGAGATTAGATCTTTCAAGAATTTAGCATATCTTGGCATTCCTGAAATCACATCAATGAAAGGAAGATTTACATTTATCTGTTTAAACATATCCAAGAATTTGGATTGCTCGGCTTCAAGTTTTTCTTTCTTCATTTTACTCGGATAAGGAAGTGGTGGTTGGTATGGTTTAACATAAGGTTTATCCTTAACTGTGTTATCTTCATTAACCTTTTCAACTACCGGTTCTTTTTCCTTATCTTGATCAGGTTGTGGTTCCTGTGGAGTAGGAATAGTTTCATCTGAATTTACAGGTATTTCAGGTGGTTTAAGTGTTGTACCACTTCTCGTGGTAATGGCTTTAGCTGTTTCATTCCGGGGGTTAGCATTTGTATCGCTCGGTAAACTTCCCGATTTTCTTTCACCTATTAACCTTGCTAGGTTACTTACTTCTTGTTCCAGATTTTGAATAGAAGCTTGTTGATTTCTAAATGCTTGAGCATTTTGTTCATTAGTTTGTTTTTGAGATGTGAAAAACTGCGTTTGAGTTTCAACTAGCTTCGTCATCATATCTTCTAAATTCAGCTTTTTATCATCGGTTTGTTGTGGTGGTTTGTTTTGAAAATTCGGTCTTTGCTGGTTGTAAGTATTATTGGATACTTGTTGATTGCTAGGACCTTGTTGGTTGTTGTATGGAATATTTCGGTTATAATTCTGGTTTTGATTGTAAATTGGTCTTGGCAGTTGATAATTATTCTGATAATTATTTCCAGGCCTTTGGTTTATGTATGAAATATTCTCTCTTTGTTCCATTGTTAATTCAATACTGAGACAATCTTTTGTCAAATGTGGTCCTCCACACTGCTCACAACTAATTCGTATTGAGTGAATATCTTTAGTCATCTTTTCCATTCGTCTCTCCACAGCATCTATCTTTGCGGAAATGGAATCTAAGTCATGGCTAGAATCGGCTCTAGCTGCTTTAGATGATCTAATGATATCTTTTTCTTGGTGCCACTCATGTGAGTGGGAAGCAGTGTTATCAATAATTTTGTAAGCATCAGTTTCGGTTTTCTTCATAATAGAACCACCAGCTGCTATATCTATGTCTTTCCTTGTAGTGATGTCGCATCCTTGGTAGAATATTTGTACTATTTGACAGGTGTCTAAACCATGTTGCGGACATCCTCTTAACAACTTTCCATATCTTGTCCACGCCTCATATAGAGTTTCATTTGGCTTCTGTGTGAACGTAACAATTTCTGCTTGAAGTCTTACGGCTTTAGATGCAGGAAAGAATTGTTTAAGAAATTTGTCAACTAAAACGTCCCATGTATCGATCGCCCCTTCAGGTAACGATTCCAACCAATCTTTGGCTTCTCCCTTTAAAGTTCAGGGAAATAACATGAGATATATCTGTTCATCCTCCACTTCTCGGATTTTAAATAGTGTGCAGATCTTATTAAAGGTACGTAGATGTTCATTTGGATCTTCCTTCGACGCACCACTAAATTGGCATTGATTAGTCACCATGTGTAGAATTTGTCCTTTGATTTCCTAATCTGGCGCATTAATGTCTGGATGAGTAATTGCGTGACCTTGGCCAGTGCGTTTAGCTCTCATTCGGTCTTCCATACTTAAAGGTTCCAGATTCTCCATAATTGAATTTGTTGAATCGGTATCACTAGATGATTCTGATTTAATGGTTCGTTCCTCAACAATCTCTGTTTGAATGATTGGTGGTTCCGGAGGAAAGTTTAGTGGTTCAGGATCTACGAACCGTTCCTGAATATTCTCCGGATTCTCAATTGTGAGGTCGGGTTCAAAAAATGGATTATCGGAAATTTGAACTGAAGTACTTGGTCGACTGGATGACGATTCTAAAGAAAAATCAACGGCGGTTATATTTGCTAAATGTCTTGATCTAGTTACAGGTGGTGAACGTACAAAAGGTGATGAACGTCTTGCTCGGTGCATTCACTGAATATCCTATTAGTTTTTAAAAGGAAAGAAAAATTATAATAAGTTATCCAATCAATAGACTTTTCTGATTTTGCCCACGTTTCGAATAGCCAAAAGATGCAGCAGAGGGGCAGGATTCGTTTGGTCTCAATATAATTGAGGACTGTTTGGCTCCAATAACCCGGTCCACGTACAAATCCAACTATTACTACGAACCAGAAAATTTTGATGTCTATCAATTTAACCACTCAAAATAAATTTTCGTAATTTTAAGAAATTTAGATAAGAAGTAGAAAAAATTCTAAGTCCTAAAAACTAGAATGGCGAGAAATAAGAGAGAAAAAGAGTTCGTCGAAAAAGGTCGAAAAAGAAAAAAAAATGGTTGAAAAATAAAAGGTGACGGAAAAATAAAAGAAACTTATAAAAACTTAAAAATACTTAACTAACCTAATCTTATTACTACAACTAACTTAAAATTATAATCGCAAATTGAAATTACTAATTGGAATGATAATTGGTACATAATAAAAGTCGTCTAAAAATATTAAAGCTTACAGGAAAAACTAAATACCAAATGGAAATAACTTAAAAAGAAACTAAAACTTAAAAAGGCGTCGCAAAATTCTAAAGCACCTAAATCTTAGTCTAAAGAAAAAGCACTTAAGGAATTCTACGGCAAAGCCTAAAAATCTAGGAGTAAAAATAACTATAGCAAAAACTAAGTTTAAAATTAAATATGAGCTAAAAATACAAATATTACGCTACAATGATTAAAAAGGGACAAAATATAAAAATATATAAAAAGTTGTAAAAAGTACAATTTTTATAAAAATATTATTTTTATATTATTTATTTAATAAAACTACTAATTTTACAATTTAATTAAACTAATTTATACTAAATACATAAATTAAATAAAAAGTAAAAGTAAAAATAAAACTAATAACAATAATAATAATAATTAGGGTTAAATAATAATTATAATTAATTAAAACCCGTAATTAATGTTGAATTAGGGCTTCTGTCCGTGTGTCAGGTACCCTCCGCGAGTCGCGGTAATTATTGCATCAAACCCCGCGAGTCGCGGGGTTTAGAATTTCAGATCTGGAGCAGTTTGAAATTTTTACGCGTTTTTTTTTTTTTCTTTTCTGTTTTCTGTTTTTTCTATAAATAAAAGATATTTAATAAAATTTATATTATTATAAACTAAAATAAAGATAAAGAAACTTATAAAACTTAAATATTAAAAAAAATACTAAAAAATACTTATATTTTTGTTTTTCTTTTTATATTTTTGAATAATTAAAACGTATTTTTACAAAAACGAATTTTTAATAAAAGTAAACTAAAAATCTTTTTTTTTTTTTATATTAGCGTTGCGCTTCCGGCGTTTAAGAGTGATCCCCGGCAGCGGCGCCAAAAATACTTGATGTTATGCGAGGTGTATATAAAATAGCTTATATTTTACTAGGAAAAACTATTAAATACGATACAATTTTACACAAGATATTTATTTATTTAGAGAATGGATATACTTAAACCTTGCTACAACACTTATAGGCAGTGTACCTAATCGTACAGTAGTGTAGTTTTTAGTAAGTCCGGTTCGTTCCACAGGGAAATCTTTAAACAAAGCTCAACGCTATATTAGTTTACTTTTATAAAAATACAAATATATATATAAGTAATATTATTATTATAAAGGGGGGGTTTTTACCGTTTAATGACCGGTTTGTCGATTTTAAAACTTTAGTCGCAGTTAAAACCTAATGTAAAATATTAAATAAATAAAAGACTTAATTTAAAGCGTAAAGTAAATAACGATAATGAAATTGCGAATAATAAAAGTGCGATAAAATAAAATTGCGATAATTAAAAAGTACAATAATTAAAAGTGCGATTAAATAACAATAAATAAAAGTGCGATAATTAGAAGTGCAATTAAATATAAAATAAAGGAAATTAAATATGAAATAAAAGAATTATGCTTATTTAAACTTCCATAATCATGATGTTTGACGTGTTGATTTTAGTTTTATGCCCATGGGTTAATTGTCCTTTGTCCTGGATTATTTAATATGTCCGTCTGGTTTTTGTCCATAACAGTCCATCAGTCATAAATATAAAGTGCGAGTGTCCTCGTCAAATTTTAATTATACCCGAAGTTAAATATTCCAACTAATTGGGGATTCGAATTGTAACAAGGTTTTAATACTTTGTTTAATGAATACACCAGGTTATCGACTGCGTGTAAACCAAAGTTTTACTACTTTGTTAACAATTACACCAATTACCCTTGAATGTAATTTCACCCCTGTTTTAATTATTCTAGTGGCTATTAATCCATTCCCGTGTCCGGTTAAATGAACGATTATTCGTACATATAAATACCCCGCCCATCGTGTCCGATCGAGTGTATATGGTAATTTATAGGGACGCCCAATTGTAAATCTTTATATTAACATTAACAAACTATCATTTAGTTAAACAAATATAAAGCCCATTAATAACCCATAGTCTAATTTCCACAAGTGTCGTTCTTTTCTCCAAACCCCAATTATGGTACAAAGCCTAATTACCCAATTTTAGTAATTAGCCCAACATCATGATTACTTCGTTTTAAATAAGCATAATAATAACTTAGCTACGAGACATTAATATAAAAAGGTTGAACATAACTTACAATGATTAAAAATAGCGTAGC
The DNA here is from genome assembly GCF_046630445.1 of Rutidosis leptorrhynchoides. Classification (NCBI taxonomy): domain Eukaryota; kingdom Viridiplantae; phylum Streptophyta; class Magnoliopsida; order Asterales; family Asteraceae; genus Rutidosis; species Rutidosis leptorrhynchoides. The sequence goes on along the minus strand of NC_092343.1, from coordinate 375,870,569 downwards.
GTTACACGGACAGAATTTCGACTTACACCCTTACAACATTCGCTAACATACCCTTATTATTAGAATTATAATTAAAATTAAAATTAAAATATAAATTATATATATATATCGTATATATGAGAGAAGAGAGAAATAGATTGATATTTTGCGATCAGAATTCGGTTGGCTTTATAGGGATTTTTGATTTTTGGGGCTCCGCGACTCGCGGCAAAAGCCTCTTCAAACTCCGCGAGTCGCGGAGGATGAATTTACAGCTCACACCCTTGGAGTCTTTCTCTGCCGACGGTTTTATAATATATATATAATATATATATAATTAATATAATTAATTATATATTATATTATATTTATATGCATAGTTAATTTGTAATTTTTAGTCCGTTGCGTCGAGCGTTGAGAGTTGACTCTGGTCCCGGTTCCGGATTTTCGAACGTCCTTGCGTACAATTTTATATTTTGTACTTTGCGTTTTGAATCTTGTACTCTTGTAATTTCGAGACGTTTCTTATCAATAATTGGAACCTTTTTGATTGTCTTTTGTACTTTTGAGCTTTTTGGTCGTTTGCGTCTTCAATTCGTCGAATCTGTCTTTTGTCTTCACCTTTTATTATTTAAACGAATATCACTTGTAAATAGAAAACGTTTAAAGATTTTATTCGAATCCCCAATTTTTTTAACCTTGTATCGTATGATAATGCTAAAAACGAACATATATTTCATAGCATTATTCCTCAAGAAAGACAAGCTTTTAGTTGCAATTGTTCTATTTACAAGTAATATTCGTTTAAATAATAAAAGGTGAAGACAAAAGACAGATTCGACGAATTGAAGACGCAAACGACCAAAAAGCTCAAAAGTACAAAAGACAATCAAAGAGGTTCCAATTATTGATAAGAAACGTCTCGAAATTACAAGAGTACAAGATTCAAAACGCAAAGTACAAAATATAAAATTGTACGCAAGGACGTTCGAAAATCCGGAACCGGGACCAGAGTCAACTCTTAACGCTCGACGCAACGGACTAAAAATTACAAGTTAACTATGTATATAAATATAATATAATATATAATTAATTATATTAATTATATATATATTATATATAAATTATAAAACCGTCGGCAGAGAAAGACTCCAAGGGTGTGAGCTGTAAATTCATTCTCCGCGACTCGCGGAGTTTGAAGAGGATTTTACCGCGAGTCGCGGAGCCCCAAAAATCAACTCTGCCTATAAAGCAAACCGAATTCTGATCATTTTTCATATTCTATTTTCTCTCTTCTCTCATATATACGTAAAATATAATTTATATTTTAATTTTAATTTTAATTATAATTCTAATAATAAGGGTATGTTAGCGAATATTGTAAGGGTGTAAGTCGAAATTCTGTCCGTGTAACGCTACGCTATTTTTAATCATTGTAAGTTATGTTCAACCTTTTTATATTAATGTCTCGTAGCTAAGTTATTATTATGCTTATTTAAAACGAAGTAATCATGATGTTGGGCTAATTACTAAAATTGGGTAATTGGGCTTTGTACCATAATTGGGGTTTGGACAAAAGAACGACACTTGTGGAAATTAGACTATGGGCTATTAATGGGCTTTATATTTGTTTAACTAAATGAAAGTTTGTTAATGTTAATATAAAGATTTACAATTGGGCGTCCCTATAAATTACCATATACACTCAATCGGACACGATGGGCGGGGTATTTATATGTACGAATAATCGTTCATTTAACCGGACACGAGAATGGATTAATAGCCACTAGAATAATTAAAACAGGGGTGAAATTACATTCAAGGGTAATTGGTGTAATTGTTAACAAAGTAGTAAAACCTTGGTTTACACGCAGTCGATAACCTGGTGTATTCATTAAACAAAGTATTAAAACCTTGTTACAATTCGAATCCCCAATTAGTTGGAATATTTAACTTCGGGTATAAGAATAATTTGATGAGGACACTCGCACTTTATATTTATGACTGATGGACTGTTATGGACAAAAACCAGACGGACATATTAAATAATCCAGGACAAAGGACAATTAACCCATGGGCATAAAACTAAAATCAACACGTCAAACATCATGATTACGGAAGTTTAAATAAGCATAATTCTTTTATTTCATATTTAATTTCCTTTATTTTATATTTAATTGCACTTCTAATTATCGCACTTTTATTTATTGTTATTTAATCGCACTTTTATTATTTGCAATTTCATTATCGTTATTTACTTTACGCTTTAAATTAAGTCTTTTATTTATTTAATATTTTACATTAGGTTGACTAAAGTCTTAAAATCGACAAACCGGTCATTAAACGGTAAAAACCCCCCTTTATAATAATAATATTACTTATATATATATTTGTATTTTTATAAAAGTAAACTAATATAGCGTTGAGCTTTGTTTAAAGATTTCCCTGTGGAACGAACCGGACTTACTAAAAACTACACTACTGTACGATTAGGTACACTGCCTATAAGTGTTGTAGCAAGGTTTAAGTATATTCATTCTATAAATAAATAAATATCTTGTGTAAAATTGTATCGTATTTAATAGTGTTTTCTGCTAAAATTAATAACTATTTTATATACACCTCGCAAAACATCAAGTATTTTTGGCGCCGCTGCCGGGGAACACTCTTAAACGCCGGAAGCGCAACGCTAATATAAAAAAAAAAAGATTTTTTTTTGTTTACTTTTATTAAAAGTCGTTTTTGTAAAAATACGTTTTAAATATTCGAAAATATAAAAAGAAAAACAAAAATATAAGTATTTTTAAGATTTTGTTAAATATTTAAGTTTTATAAGTTTCTTTATTTTTATTTTAGTTTATAAAAATATAAGTTTTATTTTAATATCTTTTATTTATTTAAAAACAGAAAACAGAAAATAAAAAAAAAATAAAGAAAAAACGCGTCGAATTTAAAGCTGTCATCTGAATTTTTGAACCCCGCGACTCGCGGGGTTTGAAGCATTAATTACCGCGACTCGCGGAGATGCTCTGACACGAGACAGAACCCTAATTCAGCATTTATTACGGATTATTAATTATTATTATTATTATTAACCCTAATTATTATTAATATTATAATTAAGTTTTATTTTAATTTAAGTTTTATTTAATTTATATTTTAGTTTATTAAGTTTAATTAAATTGTAAAATTAATAGTTTAATAAAATAAATAATATAAAAATAATATTTTTATAAAAATTGTACTTTTTACAACTTTTTATATATTTTTATATTTTGTCCTTTTTTAATCATTGTAGCGTAATATTTGTATTTTTAGCTCATAATTAATTTTAAACTTAGTTTTTGCTATAGTGATTTTTACTCCTAGATTTTTAGGCTTTGCCGTAGAATTCCTTAAGTGCTTTTTCTTTAGACTAAGATTTAGGTACTTTAGAATTTTGCGACGCCTTTTTAAGTTTTAGTTTCTTTTTAAGTTATTTCCATTTGGGATTTAGTTTTTCCTGTAAGCTTTAATATTTTTAGACCTTTTACTATGTATCAATTATCATTCCAATTAGAAATTTCAATTTGCGATTATAATTTTAAGTTAGTTGTAGTAATAAGGTTAGGTTAGTTAAGTATTTTTAAGTTTTGATAAGTTTCTTTTATTTTATTTTTTCGTCACCTTTTATTTTTCAACCATTTTTTTTTCTTTTTCGACCTTTTGCGACGAACTCTTTTTCTCTCTTATTTCTCGCCATTCTAGTTTTTAGGACTTAGAATTTTTTCTACTTCTTATCTAAATTTCTTAAAATTACGAAAATTTATTTTGAGTGGTTAAATTGATAGACATCAAAATTTTCTGGTTCGTAGTAATAGTTGAATTTGTACGTGGACCGGGTTATTGGAGCCAAACAGTCCTCAATTATATTGAGACCAAACGAATCCTGCCCCTCTGCTGCATCTTTTGGCTATTCGAAATGTGGGCAAAATCAGAAAAGTCTATTAATTGGATAACTTATTATAATTTTTCTTTCCTTTTAAAAACTAATAGGATATTCAGTGAATGCACCGAGCAAGACGTTCACCACCTGTAACTAGATCAAGACATTTAGCAAATATAACAGCCGTTGATTTTTCTTTAGAATCGTCATCCAGTCGACCAAGTACTTCAGTTCAAATTTCCGATAATCCATTTTTTGAACCCGACCTCACAATTGAGAATCCAGAGAATATTCAGGAACGGTTCGTAGATCCTGAACCACTAAACTTTCCTCCGGAACTACCAATCATTCAAACAGAGATTGTTGAGGAACGAACCATTAAATCAGAATCATCTAGTGATACCGATTCAACAAATTCAATTATGGAGAATCTGGAACCTTTAAGTATGGAAGACCGAATGAGAGCTAAACGCACTGGCCAAGGTCACGCAATTACTCATCCAGACATTAATGCGCCAGATTATGAAATCAAAGGACAAATTCTACACATGGTGACTAATCAATGCCAATTTAGTGGTGCGCCGAAGGAAGATCCAAATGAACATCTACGTACCTTTAATAGGATCTGCACACTATTTAAAATCCGAGAAGTGGAGGATGAACAGATATATCTCATGTTATTTCCCTGGACTTTAAAGGGAGAAGCCAAAGATTGGTTGGAATCGTTACCTGAAGGGGCGATCGATACATGGGATGTTTTAGTTGACAAATTTCTTAAACAATTCTTTCCTGCATCTAAAGCCGTAAGACTTCAAGCAGAAATTGTTACGTTCACACAGAAACCAAATGAAACTCTATATGAGGCGTGGACAAGATATGGAAAGTTGTTAAGAGGATGTCCGCAACATGGTTTAGACACCTGTCAAATAGTACAAATATTCTACCAAGGATGCGACATCACTACAAGAAAAGACATAGATATAGCAGCTGGTGGTTCTATTATGAAGAAAACCGAAACTGATGCTTACAAAATTATTGATAACACTGCTTCCCACTCACATGAGTGGCACCAAGAAAAAGATATCATTAGATCATCTAAAGCAGCTAGAGCCGATTCTAGCCATGACTTAGATTCCATTTCCGCAAAGATAGATGCTGTGGAGAGACGAATGGAAAAGATGACTAAAGATATTCACTCAATACGAATTAGTTGTGAGCAGTGTGGAGGACCACATTTGACAAAAGATTGTCTCAGTATTGAATTAACAATGGAACAAAGAGAGAATATTTCATACATAAACCAAAGGCCTGGAAATAATTATCAGAATAATTATCAACCGCCAAGACCGATTTACAATCAAAACCAGAATTATAACCGAAATATTCCATACAACAACCAACAAGGTCCTAGCAATCAACAAGTATCCAATAATACTTACAACCAGCAAAGACCGAATTTTCAAAACAAACCACCACAACAAACCGATGATAAAAAGCCGAATTTAGAAGATATGATGACGAAGCTAGTTGAAACTCAAACGCAGTTTTTCACATCTCAAAAACAAACTAATGAACAAAATGCTCAAGCATTTAGAAATCAACAAGCTTCTATTCAAAATCTGGAACAAGAAGTAAGTAACCTAGCAAGGTTAATAGGTGAAAGAAAACCGGGAAGTCTACCTAGTGATACAAATGCTAACCCCCGAAATGAAACAGCTAAAGCTATTACCACAAGAAGTGGTACAACACTTAAACCACCTGAAATACCTGTAACTTCTGATGAAACTATTCCTACTCCACAAGAACCACAACCTGATCAAGATAAGGAAAAAGAACCGGTAGTTGAAAAGGTTAATGAAAATAACACAGTTAAGGATAAACCTTATGTTAAACCATACCAACCACCACTTCCTTACCCGAGTAAAATGAAGAAAGAAAAACTTGAAGCCGAGCAATCCAAATTCTTGGATATGTTTAAACAGATAAATGTAAATCTTCCTTTCATTGATGTGATTTCAGGAATGCCAAGATATGCTAAATTCTTGAAAGATCTAATCTCAAATAGAAAGAAAATGGAAGAACTCTCGGCTGTTACTATGAATGCTAATTGTTCAGCAGTGCTGTTGAATAAGATACCAGAAAAACTATCTGATCCAGGAAGTTTCACAATTCCATGTTTTTTGGGTAGTCTTAGTTCAATAGAAGCATTGGCAGACTTAGGTGCTAGTATAAATCTAATGCCGTATTCACTATACGCTAAACTAGACCTTGGAGAATTGAAACCAACAAGAATAAGTATACAACTAGCTGACCAATCAGTAAAATATCCTAGAGGGATAATGGAGAATATGCTAGTTAAAGTTGGTAATTTAGTATTTCCAGTAGATTTTGTTGTTTTGGACATGGAAGAATATTCTCAAGTTCCTCTCATATTAGGAAGACCATTCTTAAACACGGCTAAAGCAATGATAGACGTGTTCGGTAAGAAATTGACCCTAAGTATAGAGGATGAGAGTGTTACCTTTTCAGTTGATAGAGCAATGCAACAACCATAATCTGCAGATGATACATGTTATTATATTCAAACTATAGATGCACATGCAGAATTATTAGAAGAATTTCCAGAATTACAAGGAACAGGAGAATGTTCTTTAGGAGAAGGTAATGAACCAATTGATGAAGCTGAAATGTTAGCTACACTTATAGCTAATGGATATGAACCAATAATAGAAGAAATTCAAATGCTAAAAGAAGAAGACAGATATCGATATAAATCATCGATAGAAGAACCTCCGAAATTAGAGTTAAAGCCACTTCCAAACCATTTGGAATACGCTTATTTACATGGTGAATCTAAATTACCTGTAATAATATCGTCTTCTCTTACTGAAAATGATAAATCACAACTCATTTCTGTGTTGAAAGCTCATAAACCAGCCATTGCATGGAAGATTCATGATATTAAAGGAATAAGTCCTTCGTATTGCACACATAAAATCCTTATGGAAGAAGGTCATAAAACGTATGTGCAACGCCAACGAAGACTAAATCCTAATATGCAAGATGTAGTTAAAAAAGAGATTATTAAACTGCTAGATGCAGGTTTAATTTATCCAATCTCTGATAGTCCATGGGTAAGCCCAGTTCAATGCGTGCCTAAGAAAGGTGGCATGACTGTCATTACAAATGAGAAAAATGAGCTTATTCCTACTAGGACTGTAACAGGATGGCGTGTATGTATTGATTATAGAAAATTAAATGACGCCACCAGAAAAGATCACTTTCCCTTACCTTTCATAGATCAAATGTTGGAAAGATTAGCCGGAAATAGTTACTATTGTTTTCTAGATGGATTTTCCGGATATTTTCAAATTCCAATAGCACCCGAGGACCAAGAGAAAACCACATTCACGTGCCCTTATGGTACTTTTGCTTACAAACGCATGCCATTTGGACTTTGTAACGCCCCTGCAACATTTCAAAGGTGTATGATGGCGATTTTTCACGACATGATAGAAGAATGCATGGAAGTATTCATGGATGACTTTTCAGTCTTCGGTGATACATTTAAATCATGTCTAGTTAATCTGGAACGAATGCTAATTAGATGCGAAAAATCAAATCTAGTACTTAATTGGGAGAAATGCCATTTCATGGTTAAAGAAGGCATCGTTCTTGGACATAAAATTTCAAAAGAAGGAATTGAAGTGGATAGAGCTAAAGTAGATGTAATTGCTAAACTTCCACATCCCACCAATGTTAGAGGAGTTAGGAGTTTTCTAGGGCATGCCAGTTTTTACCGACGTTTCATAAAAGATTTTTCTAAAATTGCCACTCCTATGAATAAACTCCTAGAAATGCCACAAAATGTCATCCAAGTATGTGAAGTATTTGACATTTGGATTATTGACTTTATGGGTCCATTTCCAAAATCTCATAATAATCTATATATACTCGTAGCCATTGATTATGTATCTAAATGGGCGGAAGCACAAACTCTCCCAACTAACGATGCACGAGTTGTAGTCAACTTTTTAAAACGTCTTTTTGCAAGGTTTGGAACACCGAAAGCTTTAATAAGTGATCGGGGTACTC